>NC_138790.1:2269517-2931524 GCF_965178545.1 Coloeus monedula
TGGGATAGAAAAGATTCAGAGGGAAAGTCTCCCCAGCCTTGGAGATAGGGTAAAAATGATGCCTTGTAATGATGGTTCCCAAAAGTTCCCACTCTCAGGGCTCTCACCTCAACCCACCTCTGATCCCAGGGGAGGAGATGTGGGCACAAAGGGCTATGGACTGGTCCTGCAAGCAGTTGGGATGAGCAGAGTAGAAGCTGTAAGACCTTCCAAGGAGTTACACACCTCATATACAGACAGTCTCTCTTTCCCCATTTGTCTCCTTGGATGATCCATTCTGTACTCCCCTCCCACCTCTGCTCAGAAATCCCTTGTCCCACACAATCAGTGTGTTTGCCTCCCTGTCATGTGAGAAATGCTTCAGGTGTAGGAAATCCACGCTGCATTCTCATTATTCCAGGGCTAATCCACGCACCAGGCTGCCAACCTGCCTTGGGAAGGAGGAATCCTCCTTCCTGGAGCCATGGGCTGCACGGGCTCCAAACTTCAGGGCAAGCCTTCTCTTCTCAGCACATCTGCAGAAGCATCTCGCTTGGCCAAAACCAGGGAGTTTCAAGGAGTTCAAAGTCCCAGATCAGTCCCAAAGCCAAATTTCAAATCCCTGTGAAAATAAAAATAAAGCATGAAAGTGCCAGAATTTCCCAACAATGTGGGTGTTGGATTTTTTTCCCCTTAAATAACTATAAAACAATGCCTTTTCCCCATATCACACTCTTGGATGTGGTTAAACTCTATTTCCCTCCTGCTTCCTCACACACACACACACATTCACGTACACAAAGCCCAGCCCGAGCCAACGGCCTGCAACTGAAAATTTCAGCCTGAACTGTTCCATGTTGGCAAGGATTTAGCATTGGAAAAGAGAATCTTTTAATGGGAAATGTTTGGCAACCTGAATTGTAGGCACCACTGCCAGCTCCACCAATAATTATTGCTTCGTTTAGGAATCATCTGTGTGCTAAAGAATACATTTAATGACAAAAGCATTTGCCAGTGATATTCAACTTCCAACTGACTAGGAGACAGCATGGGATGCAGGAATGACCTTGCACTGCCTGTTTGTCTCCAGACCTTCAGCCTGAGCCACAGGGAGCTGCTCCATTGGGTATTTTAGACAAGCCTCAAGGATGCTTTGCTTCCCTTCCATCTCTAACCTGCCCCAGGCCACAGGGAGAACTTCATCTTATCTTTATATATAAGGTGATGTCTTAGTCCCCATGGACAACCAGCAGGAAAGTCTCTTGAATCTTTATGGGACCTGCAATGGATTCAGAGAAGATAAACAACACAGTCTCTCTCTGCTCCACAGCTTTCCAGTGGAGCCAGCCAGCTTCAGACACAAAAAATTTTCTGTGCGTACACAAATTCCAACAGCTCCATCCAAACTTTGCTGCTTTCTGCACATGACAGCCATCCCCCCACTGGAAGGCTCTGGCTGAGAGCTGAACCTGTCCCTGTCTGGCTCTTCACTGCTTTTCCAGCTGCCAGATGTCTCCTGATTCATGGAGCACCAGACCCTGGTCCTGGTCCAGCTGGGTCTCCACCAGCCACCTCAGCAACCTCACCCTGAAGACCTCAGTGCACAGAGCCACACGAGGCACTGAAGGCAGGTTGGAGCTCTCACCATCTGGAGGAACCTGAATGAGTTGCAGATTAGATACTGGGGAGAAATTGTTCTCTGTGATGGAGGTGAGGCCCTGGCACAGGGTGCTCAGAGCAGCTGTGGCTGCCCCTGGATCCTTGGAAGTGTCCCAGGCCAGGTTGGATGGGGCTTGGAGCAGCCTGGGACAGTGGGAGGTGTCCCTCCCCTAGAAGAGGGTGGAAATGGGATGGTTTTTAAGGTCCCTTCCAACCCAAACCATTCTGGGTTTCTATCAATCTCAAAGAGGAAACTGCCAAATGGTGAATATCTGCAAAGAATGAAATCCTCCCAGCCCTCTGTCCCTGTCCCAGCACCTTCCATTTGTCCTGGGCTCCAACCCCACAACCATTTTATTGGTTTCCACTGGTCTTGCTCCAGTTTGGCAGCATCTTTTGTACTGGGGTCCCCAAACTGCCCACAGTATTCCAGATGTGGAATACTCACACTGTTGAAGAAATATCCCTTCTCTTGACCTGCTGACCATGGCAACGTCCTGGGACCAACAGCTTTTGTGCCTTACAAACTAAATTATGGCCAAGGGCCAGATTGGCCTCCAGACAAGGCTAGAATACAACTCTATCCTGCTCAGGTTCCTAATTTTACCACTACATCAGTGTTAAAAAACAAACAAAACAAAACAAAACAAAAACAAAACAGAAACAAAACAAAAACAAAACAGAAACAAAACCAAAAACAATAACAATAACAAACCAAAACAAAACAAAAAAAACCACAAAGAGAAAGTCTTTGATAACTGTAAAAACATTCATAACTAACTCACATTCAGAACACAGTGAGAAGGAAAGACTATGCTTTGAAAATCTACTTTTTGAGATTACAAAATAGCTCCTCTATGCCTTCCCTGGTTAGAAACCAGCCAGGCAATAACAAAGTTTTTCCATGGTTAACAATTCCCTGTTCAAAACGGAGCTTTTCCTTTCAAAAGTATCCTATTCTCACTTGAATTTGGCTTTTCCCTTGAGGCACGAGGATTCATATTCTTTCCAAAGGGTATTTATGCTGGGATTTAATCCTGTCCCTTGCCATTTGAGTGGCTCTTATAATTTAGACTAACACCCAGCACCCTGCCCTCCCAGCTCTGGGATGGCCCTGGCACAAGGGAATGTGTTATGAGATGTCTGAAATCAAGTTATTATCTCTTCCATGAATTGAAACCTTCTCAGAGACAATGTTTTACAGATAAACCTTATTTCTAGGTTTCAGCTAATATCCTAATACTATTTTAAACCCAAACATTCTTAATTCTCCCTTTTCTTGTAGATATTAGCAACTCCTTTGTCCTTAATGCCACTTTAATAACACCCTTGTTTTAGAATTTCCATGGGGTTTAAATATTGTCTTTAGCATTTTAAGCCAGTCTCCAACACTTGCCAGTGTTTCACAGCTCCTGGCAAACCTCCTGGGAATCTTGTAGAGTCAGAAAAGAGGGTGTGATTGTCACTCCCTCACCCTCCCCATCCATCCCTACTGGACACAGGTGTCCCATTGCTCAGTCCAGGCAAGTTTGTGGCACCACTTACAGAGGGTTTTTTGGCCAAGGCAGGAACCGGTATGATTTGGGTACAAATTGGCCAAGCCAACCTGCAACTGCCTGTCCTGCTCATTTGGACCTGGATGCCCCCAGAACTGCCCACCTCAGGAGTTGGCAAAGGCAGCTCAGCTTCTCTGCCCATAGGCAGGACTGAGGGGTGGTGTCCTTTTTGGGAGACTGGACCAGGATGTGGGAGGGCAAAGGAGGTGTCCAAAGGATAGAATCCTTTAGGTTGGAAAAGACTTCCAGGATCAGAGTCCAACCATTCCCCCAGCACTGCCAAGGCCCCACTGACCAATGTCCCCAAGTGCCACATCCACACGGCTTTTCAATCCCTCCAGGGACGGGGGACTCCACCAAGGCCTTGGACAATGTTCCCAGGGGAGGTGTCATGGGATGCCCAGGAGAGCTCAGCACATGGACACAGCGTGTCTTTTCTTCTTCCTGGGAAGGGTGTGAGCAGTTCTCCCCACCCATGAACCTGCAGGAGACCCAGAGGTGCCCTTTGATGCTCAGGTGAAGCCACAGTCACTGCAACTCAATTTCTTCATCTCTAATTAAGGGCCTCGAAGCTTCCAACCCCCCTCCCACCATCCTGGTGCCTGGTGATGTATCAGAGGTGTCAGAGCAGGACAAAGCTCTCTGGAGCCTCCTGAGCCTGCAATGCAGGCTCCTTGTCAGCCTGGTCCCATTTTGCATGATGCTGTGATATGTAAATCAAACAAAAGCAGCCCTGGTTTGCAGGCGCACTTTAAATTTAGTATCTCAAGAGCATTGCATTTAGGCTTAATAAAAGTTATGATACGTTGATTAAATACCAGCTGAGGGCTGAAAGAGCACTTCCTGAGCTTTAGAGGGCTGCAGGCAATAAATTGAGTTGCCACCTAATTATTCTGGCTGACTGGGATCTCCACAATGGATCACAAGGCATATTTGTCACAATGCTGGGGAAGGAGGGCGCCGGCCCTTTTAAACTTTAAATTTTTGGGGCCTGGGCTCAATCCTACTTCTGCCCAGGCCATAAAGCACAGAGACCTGCCTGCTCTGCCAGGTTTCCAGCATATGCACTGCAGAGCCACCACATCTTGCATGAGTTCCCTGGGAGATTTATGCAGCCCATGAATTTCCCACCCTGAGCCAAAAACAGGACAAATTTTGTCCGTAACAGGACAAATTTGAGCCCTGTGTGTGACAGAGACCAGTGAGATGTGTGTATCATCCACCAGCTTCCTGAGAGGAGACAATAAACCTTCTCCACTGCAGAGAAGGGGTGGAGCAAACATCTCCCAAAGCCCTAACTCAGGGGTGGGCAAGGACGAGCATCCCCACACACTGACATCACACAACACAACCAGGAGCTCTCTTGGGAACAGGGAAGTTCTGCAGAAGGAAAAGCCTATAATCCATCTGGCTTATCCAAACAGCTTTCTGTGATCACTCACAATCCAAATCCATCTGCCTCAGACTCCGAGGAGAACATTTCTTTGTGGGATGGACCATGTTCAGCAGGGATAGGAAAGCATCTTGGAATAAAAGTTTAAGACGTTGGAAACAGATTCCAGGCACAACTCAGACTCACTTTTGCCCTTGGGAAGTCATTTATTCTTCTGAGTCCAAACTTTCCCCAATAAACCTGGTTTTATTCCTTAATATATTCACGGGATAGAATTCCTCAATATATTCAATGTCAGAGTTGGAGTTTTTCCGCATGTGCAGCCCCTGGGACAACAGGGACCCAACCTGTTATCCTTGTCATCGGGGAAACAATTTATCCTGGGCATGCAAGATGATAGAAAGAGCTCTTTAAACAGGGATACAAAGGGTTGATTCATCCTGAATGAACCAATCCTTTCTTTATTTGGATACAGCTGTGAGCCACTCGTTCCATGTAAGAAATCTGCAGCACACAGGTGAGTGCCAGCATCAGCTCTCAAAGTACTCGACACTTTTAGACTCTCCATGGGGAATGTGCCTCCAGATACATGGATCCAGCCTCTTTTCCACACAGAGCAACCCATTAATGCCCAGCAAGAGACGACTCAGCATCCTGCTTGGGAAGCTTTTGGGATTAGCCCATGACCAATGAGCCAACAGTTACGATGGATCTTCTTCCCTTCTCATTTATTCAGGGCTGGGAGCAGCCAGAGGGAAGAAGGGAATTGGTTTGGGTTTTTAACACCCTGCAATAACTTCCACATTCCATGTGTCATTTCCAGGTTCAGGTAAGTGGGAGTCTTTTTCCATCGACTGGCAAATCATTCAATCCCTGAAATGCTGAATTAAAACAATGCCACAAAATACCATGCTGGAATCACACATAACATTATCCTGGATTTTCAAGTGCACTCTAGCAAGGGTGAAAAGTGTAAGGTGATCCAGAGCTGGGTGTCAAGCTCTGCCACAATAGAATTCAAAATAATTGTGCTGTTGTTTGACAGGCAGTAAAATTCATGGTGGTCTATTAAATCAATGGCAATGTAATGTGGAACACTGCAGATTAAAAAGAAAAAAAAGGCAGAGTTCACAAAGGGAGGCCATTGGAAAGAATCCCTTTGGAGCTTCTAATGGGGTTGATTTGTAGCAGGAAAGGCTGATACATGCGAGACAGAATAGAGAGAAGGGAAAACAAGACTGGGAGAGAGAAGCAGGAAGAGAAAAAGCAAAATAAATGTAAAAGAGGAGACGAGAGAGGGCGAAATGGGAATGAAATAATTGTAAAGAAAGTACTAACAAGTAGTTATCGTATATAGACACCTCGTTCTTAGCACCTTTCACACCTTGTGCCTGTTTTGTTCTGCCAGCTCCTGGATACAGCCTGCTCCAGCTGCCAGGAAGAGACCGATGGATTAAGGTCAGAAAGTGGCATCTGCTTTTATTATCTTCAGCAGAATTCATCCCAAAGGCAGGAAACCCCTCCAATTTTAGAAAAGGAACTTAAAACACTTGTCTCAAAGCCAGGCTGGGGCACAGTGAGTGTAGAAGTGGTGTTGGAAGAGTATGATTTCCCATGGCTGGATGTATCTTCTCCTGGCTGGAGATAAGTTTCCAATCCTGATAAGAAACCCAGAGTGTTCACACTCCCAGGGCCAGTCAGGCATTACAGCCCACTTGTGTCATAACCTATTCTAAAATGCAACAGGGGCATCTTGCACCCAGGAATTCTGGTGGCTCTAGGACCTGGGAAACCCCTTTGCATTAAACCACAGTGGCATCATGAGGTTTTCCTTCCCGGTTCCAGGCAAGCAGCTGTGCCAAAGGCATTTGTGAAGAGGAGCGTGGGTTTGTGCCTGGATGCATTCATTACCTGGAGTGAGTGGGAGCCAAGCCTGGAGAAGGCTGTGCTGGCCATGAGGAGTTCCAACTCCCAAGCGTAGCAGTAGAAGGATTTCCATTTCCTTCAGACACTTGGAGCCTGTTCCACAGCAGTGGCTGAACAGGAGGGAAGCTTTCAGAGAGCCCTTTCGTTGTGAATTAAGAGGCAAACAGTCGTGAGGGATTCAGGAGAGGCCGCTCCAGCAGTTAATTGCTCTCACTGTCAGCATCTTATTTTCCTTGGGAATTTATCACACTTCAGCCCAATCAAGAGCTCCCGTTAGGAGCTCTCAGTTCTAAGAGTTCAGTGGGAAGTGCTGGGTCTATTAGAGCAAAGATCCCTCTAGTACCTGGTGCGGGTGCTTAGAACATCCCACTCCGTCATTCCTGCTTAGAATATCCCACCCCATCATTCCTGCTTAGAATATCCCACCTCATCATTCCTGCTTAGAATATCCCACCCCATCATTCCTGCTTAGAACATCCCACCCCATCATTCCTGCTCAGAACATCCCACCCCATCATTCCTGCTTAGAATATCCCACCCCATCATTCCTGCTCAGAACATCCCACCCTATCATTCCTGCTCAGAACATCCCACCCCATCATTCCTGCTTAGAATATCCCACCCCATCATTCCTGCTCAGAACTTTCCAAACCATCATTCCTGCTTAGAACATCCCACCCCATCATTCCTGCTCAGAACATCCCACCCCATCATTCCTGCTCAGAACATCCCACTCCATCATTCCTGCTTAGAATATCCCACCCCATCATTCCTGCTCAGAACTTCCCAAACCATCATTCCTGCTTAGAACATCCCACCCCATCATTCCTGCTCAGAACATCCCACCCCATCATAGCTGCACAGAACATCCCAAACCATCATTCCTGCTTAGAATATCCCACCCCATCATTCCTGCTCAGAACTTCCCAAACCATCATTCCTGCTCAGAGCATCCCACCCCATCATTCCTGCTCAGAACATCCCACTCCATTGTTCCCGCTTAGAACATCCCACCCCATCATTGCTGCTTAGAACATCCCACCCCATCATTGCTGCTTAGAACATCCCACTCCATCGTTCCTGCATAGAACATCCCACCCCATCATTCCCACTTATCCAAGACTCTTCATCTCAAGGGTGTTTTAGTCTCTGAGTTCATCCACTTGACACAAACTGTGCCAGCTCTCACATTTCCCTTGGTCAGAGAGAATCCAGAACATGACGACATAAAAGAGTCACTTTCCCAAAGGAATAAGCCTCACCATGGGGTAATTACAGCATCATTTAGGAATTAGTGAATTCTACCATGGTTCCTGATGGGACACAGCACCGTTGCTGGGAGCACTGGGAGACAAGAGGGAGAAGAGATGGAGAGAAAAATCCCACTCCTGACACAGCAGAGCCAAGACCAACCAACACTTCGGGTCATGTCCCCAGTGTAAAAACTGAGCAATAATTATAAATCCCACCCAGTTTTAATAATCCCAGCAAAATGCAAATCCTTCCTTTCTCACCACAGGATCACTGAGGTTGGAAAAGACCTCCAAGATCATCGAGTCCAACCTGTGTCCGATCCCCACCTTCCCACCAGCCCAGAGCACTGAGTGCCGTGTGCAGGCATTCCTTGGACACTTCCAGGATTGGGGACTCCCTGAGCAGCCTCTTCCAATGCCTGATAAGTTTTTCCACACAGAAACTCCTTCTGAAGTGGGGGCCTAACCCAGAAGACTGGGACAACCATGGTTTGTCCCCTTTTCTGGGACAAACAGTCAAGGCAACAAAAATGAGATTTCTACAGCCTCTCTCAAAGTCTTAAAACCCTGAGCTGAAAGAGAAAGGCACCAGCTGGAGCTGCACAATGGTGTGAGCAAACCCTTCTTTGAACAGACCCCACTGCGCTCTCATCTCCAGTCTTGAAATAAAACCAGGTGAAAGGCTGCGAGAGCTGGGATTGTTCCGCCTGGAGAAGAGAAGCTTCAGGATGACCGAATTGTGGCCTTCCAGTGCCTGAAGGAGCTGACAAGAAGTAAGGAGAGAGATTATTTCCAAGGGCCTGGAGTGGTAGGACAAGGGGGAATGGCTCTCCACTGCCAGAGGGCAGGGATAGATGGGATATTGGGAAGGAATCCTTCCCTGTGAGGGAGGTGAGGCTCTGGCACAGGGTGCCCAGAGAAGCTGTGGCTGCTCCTGGATCCCTGGCAGTGTCCAAGGCCAGGTTGGACGGGGCTTGGAGCAACCTGGGCTAGTGGGAGGTGTCCCTGCCCATGGCAGGGGGTGGAATGGGATGGGCTTAAGAGCCCTTCCAACCCAAACCCGTAATTCTATGACTCATTAGACTTTCAGCACAGGACCTCCGAAGAAACAGTTTGCTTTTGATTGTTACATCCCATGATTTCTGAGAAAATTTGGTTTGCAAGACTTTCTTTTCGACTTCCGTTTAGACCTCTGCTGAAAGCAACCACCATGCTTCAAATCTGTATGGCCCTTTTACTGAATTCCCTACAGATGAACCTTAAATCCTCCCAAAACTGTCATTAACTTACCTGTGGGGACACATCCAAAGAGGTCTCAACACAGAAGATGCTTTGTCCTTCCACAAACCTCCAACTCATAGGTTCCAAACAATCAGGATTCCTATCAAATCCACATTCTGCCTCTGCCTAAAGGCTCTCAGGATCTGATGGTTCATTCAACTACTAATTCACTTCTTCACCTCTTATTTCTTCTCACTCTGAAGGACACAGCTCAAAGTTGTTCAGGCGAGTTTCCTCATTTTTACAGATGTGTTACATAAAAATTTATGTAAGACTCAACATTACTCCCAAATAGACATATTTGGAATAAATACACTTGAAATACATTATCTGACTGCTGCTATTTCCTTTGACCACCAATGAAAATGGAAATCTGGAGCTTCCAACTTGTCAAAAAAAAAAAAATTTAGGAGCAGTTCAAGGAAGGATTTTTTTTCTTCTGCAATTGTTCAATTAGGACATCATGGACAAGGAAATACAGCTGGGTAGAAAAAAAAAAAGACGTCAAACACTTTTAGGATTAATAAATAGGTGTAGAATGAGGATTTGCCTATTTTGTAGACTTGAAAATCAGTGGAATAACCCACCTGGCAAAGCTTACAGGATATGTATGGATCAAGGTATTAAAGATAACCAGATAGGAACCAAACAGCTCTGGTAACTGTGTGAGTCACTGTGTGAAGAG
Organism: Coloeus monedula; assembly: GCF_965178545.1. Lineage (NCBI taxonomy): Eukaryota > Metazoa > Chordata > Aves > Passeriformes > Corvidae > Coloeus > Coloeus monedula. The sequence goes on from NC_138790.1 coordinate 2,279,250, forward strand.
TCACTTGGGATTATGTATTAGGACTGTGCTGTGTCACCCCCGAGTAAAGCAGCAGTGTAACTATCCAAGGAATGTTGAAGAGACTTAACACTGTGGATTATAAAGTACTCCTACTTTTGTCTCTCTGGGTTTTTTTTAAATGCATTTTCAGGCGTGCTTAATTATATCATGTTTAAAAGTCAGCCAAGTCTTGAAGTTACATTCCACAACAAAAAAAATTAGGAGTTTAGCAAATGAATGTGCTGTCCTTTGGATCCCACTGTAAAGAATTCCTTTGGTTTGAACAGCGCTGTTGTCAGCTGAGAATCTGTCACTCGCTGGCGGTGTGCTTTCACCACCTATAAAACACAATTCATACAATAAACCCAGGTATTGCAGTGGTAATTAAAATCCAAAAGCAATTAGCCTTTTGTTTATTTCACTTGGGAATCTGACTAAAACCTAAATGAGAAAACCAAAATAAAAAAATCTCCAGCTTAGGCATAGTCCCAGATGCCTGAGTGATGTCCTAATTAAGCTGTATTACAGCATCACAACATAAGCCTGCCCACGTATGAATGTATAGATGTACGTGTGTGCACTTCATTATGTGCTGCGCAGCCCTGACAGCCTCAACAACTCATTCTCACCATCCCAGCAAGTGGCAATTGAGGATTGAAGCACCAGAGGGGAAAAAAAACCAACCAAGTAACCTGCCTAAGGCTTTCCTAGAAGGACTTGGGAATGTGCACGTTCATCTGTGAGGATGCAAAGGCTCTGGAAGCTCCTCTTGAGGGAGATTCCTGTAGGATTGCAGGTGTTGATGTTAGAGGCACCCAGGTTGTGCAGAATGAGGGGATGATGTGTCCGAGCTTGAGCAGGGAATTGCCCACACAACCTTCATCGATTCAGAAGGGTCTCTCGTGGCCTGAGATTTGCCCCTCCTGACCCACAAAGGGAGGTGGAAAATCCTTTCTTCAGACCCTCAGAGGCGACCCCTTCAAAGAAATTTCCATCCTAGAATGGTTTGGGTTGGAAGGGACCTTAAAGCTCATCTCACGCCACCCCCTGCCATGGGCAGGGACACCTTCCACTAGCCCAGGTTGCTCCAAGCCCTGTCCAGCCCAGTCTTGGACACTTCCAGGGATGGGGCAACACCAGCTTCTGTGGGCACCCTGTGCCAGGGCCTCCCCACCTTCTCAGGGAAGTGGGTTCAAAAGTCCTTGGACATCATCATATGAATGAACTCCAGTATTGTGGAGTCAACTCCCACAGATTGCTGGTTTCACCCTTCCAGAACCTTTTAAAGTTGGAGCAGACCAGGCTCTCGGCAGGAGTTGGAGACATCCAGGATGAGGTTCTGGCCATGGGTGCAACGCCTAAATGGAATCAAGATAGGAGAAGGACTGTTTTCCAACTGCAGCTGTGCAGAAGTACAGGCCTGGGAGCAGAAAAAAAGGGAAATTAATTATTTCTGAAGGACACCAGGCCCAAAAACCCCTCTGGAAATGCTGTACCCAGCCTCAGACTAAATAATACATCGATGACATCAACTGCTTGACTGTGGATTTCAAAGTCACACACAGGAATATTCCTATGCATAAAAATAACACCCAACCTCTTCCTTGTGCATTATTAATATCAACCCCCTTGATTTGCATAACTGCATCGTCCACATGTGTGCGTCCACAAATTCACCTGCAAATGTCTCCGGGAAAAATGGCAGGATCAGTGTTTGCTGTCAGTCTGGAGTGAGGAGCAGCACCCAACTCCAGCAGTCAAAGGAGGAATAAAACTCGGGACTGTTAAACCCAAACAGAAGCATTCAGGGTTTGTATTTGTTTGTACACTGTTTAAATAGTTAAACTGCAGTTTATAAGGCACAAGTAAAGGGAACACCTTCACCTTTACATCATTCTTTCATGACTTTCACAGATGCCAAGCAAGGAAGGCACCAGTGATAAACCATGGGAGAAGTGGGAAGTTCTCGGTCTGTCGTGTTATGGCTGGAAAATAAAGGGACAGGGATGAAGTGTTGGATGTGGGCAGCTGGGAAGAGTTGGACTCGCCTGATTAACCCCCCAAATAGCCACTAAGGACCCTTTTTAAGGAGCTGCCTCCCCACATAGCAGTTTGGTGACAGATTTTTTGTGTGCTGGATCTACCCAACCCCACGGGAGAACGCCCCCAGCCCAGTGCCACGTGTGGCACACTGGTGACACCTCCAACACTCCACTTGGGTGCCACTTTGCAGAGCAGACACTGCTGGCAAAAGCACATTGTGTTATCAGCTCGAAGCCACTCTCAGACCCCCCAGCCAGGAGTTTGGCCCTCGTGCTCCAGCCTTTCCATTCCCCACCACCCTCTACCTGTGGCAGGCATCCAAAACTGGCAGCAGCATTCCAGAGGGGGAGCGTCCGCCTGGCTTTTCTGAGGGGTTTAATCTGTTCAGATGCTTTCCAAGAAGTCTTTAGCAGCCCAGACAAGCTTGACTCTCTGGTTTTTCTAGATGTGCCCCAGCTACAATTCCCACTTCCAGCCATTTTTCCCTCTCTGGGGGTACTGAAGGAGCCTTCTTCATAACTCGATTCTCATACGGTTACGTTGATGCTCATAATTTGTGTTGAAACCAATCGATTCTTTGTCCTATTTGTTATAATCCCTCCTGACACATCCTTCCACCTCTTTCCCTGTCTTCTTCCTGAGTTGCCCTTGAGCTGAGAGGTTTGGGATGCAGAAGCCTGCCCAGCTCTGAGCATGGACCCACGTACAGCCCCACAGAAGTCCCTTGCACCCTGAATTATTTTATGACTGGTATTAAATAAATCTCAATCTCCGTGTAGCACCATCCAATGAGAAAAAATAAAGTCATTTTCCCTGCAAGGCCAGAGACTCTGTGTTTTCCCTTCCTCTCCTGGATGATCAATCCCACTTTTTTAATGCTGGGAGCATTTCAAGGCACAGGAGAAGCCACCAGCTATAACAAGAACATGCCTGGTGAAGCCTCCCCACCTCCCAGCCAGCTGGGAGCCCATGCAGCAGCTAAGCCCTATCCAGGGGTTTATGTGGAGCCTTTGTGCTCCATTTAGCTCACAGTGAACCTCCCAAAGGACATTTTCAGGGAGTAAATGCACCGAGAGGTTCGTGTTTGCAATTCCATGAAGCCCAGGCTCAGGGATCTCACAGCACTACCTGCTACTCCCCATCCAGAGCTTTATTTTCACGCCCTCTAAAATGTCAAAAAATTAGCATGAGCTTCCACTGCCCATGAAAGAGTTAATCCAAATCACCTGGATGTGAGCAAAAAAATCCCCCAAACTCCAAAAAGATCCCAGACATTACTGCAGCTTTTCCCTTTTCTGTTTCTTCCATCTTCCTCCACCTCCAAAACATTCATTTTGCTCTTCTCTTTGATGGAAGAACGAGCTCAAGCTGAGAAAGGGATAAAATAAACCCAAATAAAAAAAAAATAAAGAAAATAAAAATAAATCCATAACAAACCCCTCTCAAATACTCACCCTTCAAAAGGATAAAATGGTTTCAATTTTGGGCTGTCTCATTCACTTCCCTCCCCCCTCCCTCCCTAGGTGTGTATCCATATCTGCAGATTTAGAGAGGGGTTTTTTTTTAGTATTATTATTTAGTTAATATGAATTACAGGCCTCAAGCTGCCTCCCCTCTAAACCCAAAATGAAGCAGCTCTCTTTTTTCTTTTTTTTTTTTCCCCCTCTTCTTTCCCCCTCACCAACACGATTTACATTCTCAATGTAATGTATTAAAAAGTTGACAGGGCCGAAAGGATTCACATGATGTCGGCTAAGAAACCCAATTTCCATGATGAATTGCCCGGAGCCCCTGAATCACAAACCATTTTTTCCGCTGCTCAGAAGTTGATTTTTTTTTTTTTTAAATCTTCTTAAAGCTTCTCTCCTAATCTTCGGCTAGAAGAGATGGGTGAAAGGATTTTTTTTTCTAAACTAAGGAAAGTATTAGCATCTTGGTTGTTGTGCATCAAATTTGAAAATGCAAGGTTAGTAATATTTCAAATCGGCTACGGTCCAAGCCACTTGATAAGTGTGCTTGCTGTCTCTGCCTGGCTCTCCCCCCTTCCCAAGTTTCTCTTGGCAGGAGCACGGCGCTACGGCAGCGGCCGCGTGTGCGAGTGTGCGCCGGGCGTGGGGTGGGGTGCTGGGAAAGGACGGTCACCCCCCACTCCACCTCTCCCTCCTCTTGTTTTCCACGATTTCCAGCACAGGAGACCCATCCCCCATGATTTGAGACACGGCAAATCAAGCGGCACCCAAAAAACAGCCAAATGCGCCTAATGAGGTTTTCCTTTCGGAAACGAGCGCTGAGCTCTTCCCTGGGTGCTGGGATTGAATCCCGTGCTGGAGCAGCGTGTCCTGCAGGCACGCTGCTGTGAATATTTGTTTTTAAATGAACTCCTTCCCTCCATGGAGTTCCTGGGAAAAAAAAACCTGCAGAGAGGAAACGAGTCATTTTGCCCACTCTAATGAGCTATCCAGCCATTCCCAACAGCAAGGTCTTTAATGAGATTTCCCTCCCTGCTCCCTGCCTTCCCCAGCATATGAAAAACAGGAGGTGATCAAGGATTGACTCTGTGGATGAAGGGAAGGACAGTTTCTTCCCTCAGTGCTGCCGCTTCCAAACTGCAGCGTTCCTGTCTCCGTCATTTCTAGAGTGCTCCTGCTGCTCCCCCAGGCAGGAGGAAAACCTTGGCAGCCAGAAGATGGAAATGCTGCCCAAATGCTTGAGGGTCTCAGGAAATGGCTCACGCCCCTCGTGCCAGATCCAAACCCCGGGAAGATGAAGCAGCACAAACATTAAGGACTCCCAGCAGCAAGTTCTGCATACAAAGAGCAGGGTCAGGGACAGGGCTGGCACAGCAAGGCTTTCCCAGGGAATGCATTGCTCTTTCCCCTTTATGGTCCAAGACAAAAGGGGTTTGAGGGACACTAAGAATACTTTTGGGATCTAGTAAAGGCCATCCCCTCACGCCTGGCTTAGCAGAACAGTAGCTCACAAAGGTAGCCCAGGAAATTATCCAGAAGACCCAGCACAGACCTGGGCTGACCATCCAGGGCCATCAGAACCAGCAGCTTAAATACACACAAAGGAACATGTCCTGCTCTCCATTGTCAACCTGCTCCCTTCCTAGAGTCTTCTTGCATCAGAAGAGACCCCAAATTCCCCTACCTTTGGGATACAAAGGTGGTGCAAACCTGCTCCTGCAGTGCTGTCTCACTTTGGCCACAGCTCTCCGCACCTTCCTCCCGCTGCATTCTCAACCTCTTTTAGCTCTTCCCCTACATGCCTAAAGGCAAGGAGTCAATTGTAATCCATCATTTTGCATATAAATTTCTCCCCCTGTGGAATAAACAACACCTCTGCTGTGCCAGAAAAGCAGCTGCCTCAAATGCCAGGTTTTTCTTACTGGGAGTGGTTCTGTTATGGTGTTATTGGCAGGGAGGTGCTGGAATGGGGTGAGGCTCATGACCTTGGTAGAGCTGCCACACGAGCCTCCCCTACCTCTGGGTCACAATTAGTCTTTCTCAGAACTGATTGCACCAGCCTATTTAATTTTTACTCATAAAATCCCTCCCTGGTCACCTCCAAGTCGGGATCAGCTCTGGGAGCAAAGCCAGAATCTCAGGCGGTCGCCATCCATGCACAGAGACCTCAGGGCATCACAGATTTGCTGCAGGTATTGGAAACAAGTCTGAGGACATGAGAGAGGCCACGGTGGCCTCTGGGATCCATCTGCAGTTGAGCAGGAGGGATCGGAATCGATGACCTTGGACACCTCTGCTCATCACATGGGACCTGTGAGTTGAGGAGCTGGAGAAGGAATGTGCAGCCATTCCTGTGTGCTGAGAGCACGGCCTCAGACCCTGCAGCTCCTTATCAGCTGTTCTCCCACTTGCCCTGTGGATTCCAAGACGCTCCTCTCCCTTCAAATACCAGCCTTCCTCATGAGGAAAAACATCTCCTTTTCTCCCAAATCCAGCCTCTGTATTTCAGCACCCATTTCGCCCTTCAGCACCCGAATGCCCGAGTTTTGGAGGTTGATTCCTAGAGTATGTTGACAAGATTCTGGACTGAGGCACCCTGGAGCTTCAAGCAAGCCTGGTTTTCTTTGCCAGAGCCAATGGTTGGACTCGGCGATCTTAGAGGGGGTTTCCAGTCTCTGTCTGCTGGTCTCATGCAGAGCTGCAGGATCTGTGCCCAGCAATTGACTCAGCTTCTTTCCCTGGTGCCATCATTACAGGGAGGTGATCCTGAGGATTAGGTCCCAAACATAACCCTGATATTCCTTTCTTGCAGGGTCAGAAGCTGGTTTTAATGCACAGCTGCCCAGATATTGGGCAGGTCTTCAACTCAGGAGTGTCACGAACAATTCCAGCCCTTACAGGTTTAGGAAAACACAGGAATTCAGCAACCAGGCTTAGGAACTGATCAAGCTGAGCTCCACTCCTGCAATCATGACACTTCCCTGGATTTAGCACCAGGAACATGTTTATGAAGCAGCAGCAGGAGAGCTATGACCCCCTAAGCATCTCCAGGAGCTAATCCAGTCTCCTCGGGCTGATGAAGACTCCCTCCTGTGCCCTGAGCTCTCAATCCTGCATGGTTCTGCCTCACAGAGGGTTTGGGTGACACTCCATATCCCACTGCCCCCTCCTGCTCACAGCCACCCCCACACCCAGACAAGGGCATGAAAGAGCTGATGCACATCACGCCAAGACGATGCAGAGGCTGAGCTTGAGAGGACTGTCAGGACACCTAGAGAAGGTGAGAAAATTCACCTGTGATTGCTGGAGCACGGCAGACCCCACACATTGAAAGCATTTTATTGGGAGCCATGAGACCTGTGTAACTTAAGGAGTTTTCCTGTGTATTCCAAGGGCTTGAGCAAATTATAACAGGCAAAAAAAGCCCAGAGAACTGATTCAAATGAAGTCACCAAAACTCCAGTTATAGCAGGGAGAAGTATGGAAGCATTTTTCTTAAATGTAGTGTGTGCTGCCATCTTTCAGGGAAGCTGTGCCTCCCACTATCCCAAGAGCCAAGCAGGTAAATGCACATTCCCAGCACCCTGACAAGCTACAGAACCTTCTCAGGACATTTTTTCCTCTATGGCTGAAACATGTTCTGGGATTTTTATCATTTGCCTGCTCTGCATTCACCAAATCCATGGAAGCTCTTAAAAAACAGCACATCATTCCCTTCCTCCTTCTCCAGACAACACCACAGAACTCAAATGGCCTCTGCTCCCTGTGGGATGTCACCAGAAGCATCACACTTCGCAGCCAAAAAGCAGCCACATCATGAAAGCACCAGTGAAGCCATGTCCATGGGAGAAGTCAGGTCTCTCCATGTTTTAAACTAAATAAGAGATATTTGGATTGGATATTAGGAAGGAATTCCTCCCTGTGAGGGTGGGGAGGCCCTGGCACAGGGTGTCCAGAGAAACTGTGGCTGCCCCTGGATCCCTGGCAGTGTCCAAGGCCAGGTTGGATGGGGCTTGGAGCAGCCTGGGCTACTGGAAGGTGTCCCTGCCCATGGCAGGGGGGGTGGAACGGGATGGGATGATTTTTAAGGTCCCTTCCAACCCAAACCATTCCATGATTTTATGGCTGGATGTCCAGCTCAGAATTTGCTTCACACCCAAGCTTTAAATTTAGTTGCTTTCAGAGCATGCTCCATCTGGATTATGTTTTTCATCCATGAATTTCAAAGTAGCAGAAAGGCTGACGACCAGCAAGTCACACACAGCAGGGTCATTGCAGTGAGGTTGCCTCTGTACCACACAGCAGGAAGCTCCACTGCTGTCCAAGGTGGGATGAGCTGAGAGCCAAGGACAATACCAGCACAAGCAGTGCCCTCACCAACCATGGCACAGCCCCTCAGCACCACAGAGCCCACCCAGTGCTGGCACGGGCTCCACCAGCAGCCCCTGATGCGAGGAGCTGGACCAGCCCAAGGCCCATCCTAAGAGACCCCTCAAAAGATGGGGCAAAGACAAGCTAAACACAACAGATGTTCCAGGCCTACCCAGGAGAAAGGCAAGACTGGAGACAAACAAGGCTGCAGCAGGGCCTATGCCAGGAGCAAATACCCAGATTTGGGCTTCAGTGGAGCTCCTGAGCCCATGGGCATCTGGGTGTGTGTGGGGCGGGTTCCCAGGTGAACCTGCTCAGGGCAGTCCAGAGGCATCAGCACACTCAGGGCTCTGCCTTTATGCCAGGGCTGTCCACAATACCAGCGCTGACTCCCTTTTAAACAGTTTCTAAATCTATAAAAATGCACAGAGAGCATTGAAAAGTCTGTATTTCTTATAAAAAACACGTCTGGGCACTGAGAAGTTGGAAGACCCTCCTGCTTCAAAGTGTGGCACAGAAATGCCTCTTCCTCCCCAGGAGACCAGGATCCCTCCCCAGCTTCTTGCCCTCCTTTCTATGAAGGACAGAAAGACAAGGCAGGAGGATGTTTCCCAGCTCAGCCTCGGGCTGCTGGAGGAGAAGCAGGAGCCTCAGCCTCCTGTCCAGCCATGCTGGCCAGGCAGAGCTCCCTGGCTGCTCTGGGTCCGCAGGCAGCTGCCAGTGACTACAAAGACAGCAGCAGCCTCCAGTGGCCAGCTGGCAAACGACACCAGCGTGGCCAGTGTTCCACACAAATGCCAGTGTGGCCTGGTGGTCAGTGTCCCATGGTCAGCACCAGTGTGGTTTCATCCCCAGTGTCCCATGGCCACCACTGTGGCCTGGTGGCCAATGTCCCATGGTCAGCACCAGTGTGGTTTCATCCCCAGTGTCCCATGGCCACCACTGTGGCCTGGTGGCCAATGTCCCATGGTCAGCACCAGTGTGGTTTCATCCCCAGTGTCCCATGGCCGCCACTGTGGCCTTGTGTCCAGTGTCCCACAGCCAGCACCAGTGTGGCCTTATGGCCAGTGTGGTTTCATCCTCAGCGCCCCACAGCCAACACCAATGTGGTCTTGTGTCCAGTTGTCTCACAGCAAACACCGCTGTGGCCTCACACCCAACTCTCGAGTCCAAGGTCCCATGGCCAACACCGATGTGGCCTTGTGTCCAATGTGCTATGGCCAGCGTCAGCGTGCTTTCATCCTCAATGTCCCACTGCCAGCACCACTGTGCCTTCATGTCCAATGTCCCGTGGCCAACACCAGCGTGGTCTCATGTCCAGCATCCCATGAAAATGCCAGTGTGGCCTCATGTCTGATCACCCACAGCCAGCATCAGTGTGGCCTCACACATGGCATCACACAACACCAGTGTGGTTTCATGCCCAGGGTCCCACGGTGAATTGCAGTTTGGCCTCATATCCAATGCCCCAAGGCCACTCTCAGTGTGGCCTCATGTCCAACATTCCCTGGTGAACACCAGCGTGGCCCCATTCCTGACATCCCACAGCAAACACCGACACGGCCTCACACCCCAAGTCCCACGGCGAACACAAGTGTGGCTGTGCACCCCGTGTCCTCCATGCGGCACGTCCCCACCATCCCCTCCTCTAGATCCAAGCCCACAGGGGGTCACAGCTGGCCCAAAGCCAGGAAGATATCAATCATTGAATCATGGAATCACTAAAGTTGGAAAAGCCCTCTGAGATCATCGTTTCCAACTGTTCCTTCAGCGCTGCCAAAGCCACCGCTGACCCCTGTCCCCAAGTGCCACATCCACACGGCTTTTAAATCCCTCCAGGACTGGTGGGAAGTCCACCACTGCCCTGGGCTAGTATGCCAGGGCTGGACAACACTTCTGGTGACGAGTTTTTCCCAACTAACCTATCCAAACCTCCCCTGGTGCAACCTGAGGCCTATTCCTCTTGTCGTGTCACTTTTCTCTGGGAGAAGAGACCAACACCCTGATGAAACCTTTTCTACCAAAAAGGCAGCTTTTTATGATGAAAGATGACTCCCAGTCCTCAGTGCCACCGTGTCACCAAGGCCCTCAGTGATCTCATGACACTGCTGTCCCTGCTCTGGGTCCCCAGGTCCTCATCCTGGTTTTCCTTCTCTGCTGCACAGGGAACATCTTGCAGAGGAGGAGCCCACCCAGGTGCCTGGACAAGCTGCAAAAGAGGAGTGGATGAGCTGTTTTCTTGTTGTCTGCTTTCCCTGAGTCCTTTGAAATAATCACAAACACAGCAATTATTGCAAAGATAAAATGCCAAGGATTACAGAATCCTCACAGGCAAAGCTCCCCATCAATTAACTAAACCAAGACTTGCTGTAAAATATAATCCGCTACAGGAAGCCAGAGCAAGAGACAATTAAAAATTTTTTTAAAAGGCACAACAAATAAATATTTGTGGAAGAAACAGATGGGAAGGAGAGAGGAGAGATTGTTTTCAGAGATCAGTATCATTTTGGGTGGTTGTATGTCACATGCAAGCACCAAAAATATCTCACCGTGGGGCAAGCCGAGTCACAGCGTGAGGTTTCAGATGTGGGACTTGGGGGTGCTGTGAGTTTTGGGGTAGCACACACAAAAAAGATGGGTCAGGGTTTTTAAAAGTAGTGTATAGAATTGGGGTACTCAGTCCAGTTTAGGGACTCATCCTGGGGTTTTATCCTCTCCTCAGTCCCCATGCCAGCGCAAACTGTGCTCCTCTCCAGGGAGGGCTGAGTCTGGGGCATGGTGGAGGGGCTCTTCCCCAGCCCCCCTGTTCTGCCATCATGAACTGATTACTGCAGCCAGCTGAAGTTTCTCCCAGTTCAGCCCCATTTCTCTCAGTGTCATCATCCCCTTGGAACCAAATGAGCTGCCAACCTCTCCAGTGCACTCCGTCTGGGAGCAGAGGAAGCACCACCCAAGCCTCCTGCAGCAACCACAGGTTGAGTGATTAATTCCTATTTTAATTAAAGTTTTGCCTTGTGACTCTAGCCAGGAATCAAACATCGATATCATGGAATCAGAGAATCACGGAATGGTTTGGGTTGGAAGGGACATCAAAGCCCACCTCACCCCCTCCTGCCATGGGCAGGGACACCTCCCACTATCCCAGGTTGCTCCAAGCCCAGTCCAACCTGGCCTTGGACACTTCCAGGGGGAGATGCCGACATGAAGTGAACACGTGTCCTTCTGGGGAGCCCAAAACCAACACACCTGGCAGTGGTGGGCACTAGTGAACACCATGAGGCTTTGGAGACACGTCCATCAAAAGCTGTGGGCTCCCGTGACTTTTGGGATTGCACCTGGATAGAAGCCAGCTCGGGTGGATGTGCCACACAGCCTCAGCACCAGGTTGGCACCTGGAACAAGGATAACTGGCCCATGTGTGACCAGATTTGGGGTTATGGCTCAGATGAGCCTCTCGTTTCTCTTTCTCCTCCATTCCTCTGTCCTCTGCCAGGTGTTGCACCACGCCTGCATTCTTCCTACACCCACGTACAACGCCGAGCACAAAAACCCTCAGTGCTGGGAGAACCAGGAGAGCCCTGGACTCTCCAGCCAGTTACAGCCACATCCCAAACCTCCTCCTCTTCTTTGCCTTCCTTTGGAAACCCCAAGCTCTGCTGCTGCAGCAGAGACAAACCATAAGGGACCATGAAAAAGGTGAACAAAAAAGTTGGAAACGCTCTTAAATGACGGCTCAGGCTGGAAATGGGAGTCTTCTGTTTGTTTTTCTTTGTAGCCCACCCTGAATATCCCTGCTAATTTTCTGACTATTGCTGGAGTGTACAGAAGAATTGCTGAAGACACATTTTCCTAACACACGCATTACACAAAAGGAGATTATATTTTAGCCTCTTTCAGAGACTATCAAATCAGATTCATCCTAACGAAAGAGCAAATAAAAAGGGGTTTCCCTTTTCTTCCTCAATCTCTTGGCATTTCTCCTCCTGTGGTTTTATTCCTCTCCTTCCCCCCCCCTTCTTTCTCCCCGTTATCTGTGTTTCTTGCTCATTCCAACTTGATGACATGTTGCAGGGACAACTAAGTCTTGTAACCTTCTTAACTTTGCCATTGTTACTGCCTGGAGTGTATTTAGGAGGAGTGTTTTAATTTCTTTTCGAATGCGCAGCTCCTGCCCCGTTGGAAGATATTAGAAATGGGAAAAGGGGGGGTCGGGGGGGGTGGAAAAGCTTTTCTTCTCTAAATGTCTGCTATTCAAATCACCTCTTTTTTTATTTCCTTTAAACCCATCATTTGTATGCTGTAGGTCGCTGCTTTAAAACCCGGCTCGCTGTTGCTGAAAGGATCACCCGTATAATGATGTCATCCATATTCAGCTGGAATCTTGGCGCCGCTGGAGCCCAGCGCTTCCCTCCTCTCCCGCTGGAAGCTCAGCCGCGGGCTCCCCACCGCTCCTCGCTCTCCCAAAATTTCGCCGTGGGAATGAGCGGGCTTGGATGGGGATCGGGGAGGAAGGGGGTCCTGGCGGGAGGTGCACAGGGAAAGATGCCGTGATGGACAGATTATAGAGCAGCAAACAGCACAAACTCCTGGTTTGGAGACTGCTCTGGTGGAAGGTCCTTCCTTGGGGTCCTGGAGGGTCCATCCCACGCTGTCACTGACACTGCAGGAGAGAAAGCTGGGGGGGTTCACCTGGAGAAGACAAGGCTCCAGGGAGACCTCAGAGTCCCTTCCAGGGCCTGAAGGGGCTCCAGGGGAGCTGGAGAGGGACTTTGGAGAAGGGCCTGGAGTGACAGGACACAGGGAATGGCTTCCTACTGCCAGAGGGTAGGGATGGATGGGATTTTGGGAAGGAATTCCTGGCTGTTAGGGTGGAGAGGACCTGGAAATAGTTTCCCAGAGCAGCGGTGGCTGCCCCATCCCTGGAAGTGTTCCAGGCCAGGTTGGACAGGGCTTGGTGCAACCTGGGTTAGTGGAAGATGTCCCTGCCCATGGGAGGGCGTGGAATGGGATGAGTTTTAAGGTCCCAACCCAAATCATTCTGAGATTCTACGATTCTGGGTCTGTCCTGGCTGTCCCAGCCCTGCCAGCCTGGGAAGAGCCAGGTGTCACACATGGAGCAATATCCCAAACCCACCTGGATGCCCCCTGCCCACTCCAGCTTGTCTTTATTAAAATCCTAATTGTACACATGTCATGCACAAAATCCCCCAGCCCCTTCCATGTCAGCCCTGATGTTTCCCTGACACACTCATTGTACCTGGATCAATGCTCTGTTAGCAACTAATTGATCTTTTATTAACATATAATAACTTACTTATTAAATAGAAATTAAAGACTTAATTGCGACACTTAATCTAGAGCGGCTCGGTACATCACCCTCATAAGCATAATGTATAATTTAATTAATTGGCAGAGCTGATAATAGCATGTCATCTGTCACCAGCTCTCCTGACCTGGGAGCTCTTTGCAGCCCGAGGTGTTTGCCACGGACGCAAATACGGGACTCTCGCAGGAATGGTGCCGTGGGATTTGGGATATTCTGGCACAGACACCTGCAGGTGATCCCCATCCTGCCAAAATGCACTCAGAGAATGTGGCCACTGGCCAGGATTGATCACAAATCCATTCTGAAGTTTATCTGTGGAGAAGGAGAAGGCTGATGGGATGGACCAGCTCATCCCAGTGCTCTCCAGTGCTGGCGGAGGAGGATGCAGGGACGTGGTTGTGCTGCCTCTCTCCTCCCTCCTAGCAGAGATTTCTCTCCAAAACCAGGATTCAGGCAGCATCCCCCAGGTGGGGAGGTGGCCCCACATTCCTTGGACCAACCAAACAGGGATTGATTTTCCCACTGGTCACTGTTCCTTCTGTGCCTGCTCAAATTTGGGTCCATGCACCATTTTTCACAGCCAGGCACTCACATCCTGCCCCCCCTTCCCTATCACCGTCTCCCAGCAATAAAGAATTTCATTTTAAAAACTGAAAGATTTAATTTAAAAATACAAAATGGCAAAGGGAGGGTTTTTTAAATAAAAAAATAAAGGTAAAGAGATGATGGTTGGAACAAAATGTTCTAGAAGAAAGCTGTTCCCTTGGGGTTTCTTTTCTTTAAGCTTTGCATATTACAATTTGAAATTTTTGTAAAGAGATCCCCATTTTATATTCACACTGGTAGCCTGAATTTAAATATCTCTCTCACCTGAGATTAATACAGGCTTCACCCTGAATTACTTCCCAGCTCTGAAGTACAGCTCTGGAGAGCTCAACTCTCCACAAATTCACTTCTCTTTTAGAAGCATAAAAGCTTATGAAATATATGAAATATTAAAATAACATGTGTGCCAGGGCAGAGAGGGGGAAGGGAAGGCTGGGTCAGTGCAGGGGGGCTCCTTTGATATGAAAACACACTTTTCCCTCAAATGAAACCACGGATCTGTGAGCGCAGGACAAGAGCCCCATGAAACACTGGAGGCGAAGATTCCAGCCCACAGGATGATGCTTCTCTTTATTTTATTTAATTATAAAGCCCTGCAATCCACGTTGTGTGGGGCAGAAATCATCATTCCCCTCTGCAATAGAAAATATCAGGTTTCTCTGGAGCCAAACAAAATATTCCCTGCGAACCAGTTTATAAACAAAGATGTAAATGCTGGCTCCTTGTCAGGCCAACTCGATAATAACCAAATCCACCTGATGGGGGGGAAATGCCTTGTTTAGATGCTGAGCACCCATTAGCTGATTGCCACAGAAATCCAGCAGTTTGTAGAAGGATTTAACCCCTGAGGAGCTGTCAGGCTGCTGGGAGAGGCTGGCTGGCACAGCAGCAGGGTGGGCAGGGCAGGGGGACATCCCAGTCTGCCCACATGGATCCCCTCTCCTCCTGGGCTGCGGCATTCCCTGTCTGCTGTCCTGGTTTTACTGACTGGAGGATGTTGGTGCTGTGAAAACCAGCACCCTGCTCACCCCGGGTTTGTTTTCATCCTCTGCATCACAAAGAAATCAACTCCATCAAATTCGGAGTGAGATGATCTCTAAAGTCCCTTCTAACCCAAATCATTGCACGAAAATTAAGCTGTTTTCTTCTCAAACACCTGCTGGTCCCTGGTAGTCCCTCGCCCTGTCCCCATGTCTCTTTTTCCCCTCCTTGGTGTTTTTCCATGTCCTTTCCTCCCTGGCTGCCACCACCAGCCTGCACAGCCCAAAGCAGGAGCCCTGTCCCCAGCTGGCAGGGAGAACAGGAGCCGAGACAGGTGAGGTGATGCAAGGTGGGACCTCGTGGAGACCCAGCGCTGCTCAAATAAATTCCCAGGAGCTGGAAGTCCTGCAAATCCCTGTTTGCTCATGAGCCGTGAGTGAAAGATTGTGGAATCACAGTCATGGAATGGTTTGGGTTGGGAGGGATTGCAATTTCATCCAGTGCCACCCCCTGCCATGGACAGGGACACCTTCCACCAAACCAGGCTGCTCCAAGCCCTGTCCAACCTGGCCTTGGACACTTCCAGGGATCCAAGGGCAGCCACAGCTTCCCTGGCAGCTTCTCTGCACATCTGCAGTGAGCACCAAGCCCAGGAAATGGTGGCCCATCTCCAGCCTGGGGCATCCTGGATGTCCCCAAGGCAAACGTGGTGTCTGCCAAAGTCAACTGGACAGGCACACCTTGGGAGAAGTCATGATGACAACACAAGGTTTGTTCTTGATAGGACGAGAAGAAATAGTTTCAAGTTGAATCAGGGGAGGTTCAGGTTGGATATTGGGAAAGGTTCTCTGTGGAAAGGGCTGTCCAGCCCTGGCACAGCTGCCCAGGGCAGTGGTGGAGTCCCCATCCTGGGAGGGATTTAACAGCCGTGTGGATGTGGCACTTGGGGACATGGGTTAAAGGTGGCCTGGGCAGTGCTGGGGGAGCAGCTGGACTCAGTGATCTCACTGGCCTTTTCCAAACTAAACCTTTCCACGATTCCATGATTCTACAGCAGTTTCTCCTCGCTGCAGCATTTCCCAGGCGCCCGAAGATCCGTGTGCGCTGCTCCTTGGGAAGGTCCCCAGTGCTGCAGCAGAACGACTTCAGTGCAGCTGCTCCATTCTGCCAGCTGCAATAAATTCCTTTGCTGGCGCTGCTCGTCTGAATCGAATATAGTTTATTTCATTTTAAGAAGTCCTTTTTCTTCTTTTTTTTTTTTTTTCATTTCAGGAAAATGAATGTTAGAGCCAGATAAGAAACTATAGTCTGCTTTCAAGAAGGTTACAAGAAAACTGCATCTTGCATTACTAATCCTTTATCTTTCATGTTAACAAAAAGATTACTGACATATTTTTGAATGAAAGAAAATAAAATAGCAAACGCATCTAAAGAACTGTGTAACTTTCATGCAACACACAAATCGGTTGTTAAACGGGGCAAAAAAAAAGGAGGAGAATGAAGGGGAAATTCATAATACATTTCCCTTTGTAAAGTGAGCAAATCAACTTTCTGTAATAAGAGAAAACTAGTGGAGGACTAGAAGATGCTCCTTTCATGAGCAGAAAACCACGCTATTTTTGCCAGAGGCTGGATGCAGGCAGCAGAGGAGGAAATCTCCCTTGCCCAGGTTTTCCAGGGAGGGGACCAGGAGATGCCAGCTCTGGCACAGCTGTCCTGCTGCATCCCACAGCCCCTTCCAGCAGCTCTGGCTCCAAGGAGCTGTGGATGTGGCCAAACTCAGAGGGAGGGCGAACATGTCCCACCACAGGGACATGTCCAGGACAGACGGCCATCAAAGAGGGCCGGGATGGTGGCAGATGGAGCTCGCTGCAACCCAGCCTAGTGGAAGGTGCCCCTGCCCACGGCACGTTGGAATGAGATGAGTTTTAAAGTCCCTTCCAACCCAGACCATTCTGGGCTTCCATGACTCCATGATCTCCGTCCCCCCGCGCCAAATCCACCCGGGAGGAGCTCTCTGGTGCTTCTCTCCCAAACCTCCCTGGAAATCCTAGCCCTGATCCTCAGCCCTGCTTTGCCAGAAGAAAACATCCCCCTGCCTTGGCACAGAGTGGTTCATTAGGAAACCCATAATTGAATTCCCTGACCATTCAGTTCTAAAACCCCTTTGATCGAGAATTAGTTAATTACATTGGGCCCGGTCTATTCCTTGTCACAAATTTCGCCCATGTCCCCCAGATATGCGGCGGCAGGATCCGCTCCGCATTGTGTCCTTTGAAATGCATTTAGGAGCCTTTGAAGCTCTCCCCCCTTAATGACGCATTGTTCGTTAATAAGTTGCCTGTAACGTTTCCCCATTAGGAAATAGCTGTCTGCGGCTCACTCGGGCTTCAGTGAGGAATAATAATCCAAATGTAATTGATAATGTTGGAGAGTACATGGGGAGAGGCGCTACCCGGGGAATGGGCTCGAGAGGGGCGCACGGGGAGAGCGGGGTCCCCGCAGCCTCCCCGCCACCGCCCGACCTTGGGCGCGCTCGCCCCGCCACAAAATCCGTTTGACTTTGAGACAGGGGCTCGATCAGGACTCACGGAGCCTGATAAGAGCCGGGGAGACCGCAGGTGGGGAGTGTGGGCAGCCGGCCCTGCCCCCAGCATGCTGGCTCTCTGGGAAGGTGAGAGGAGATAAGGAGCATCTGGAAGCGTGGCAGGAGAGGAGGCAGATCGGGAGATAACGCTGAGATGGGGAGATCGCGCCGCGCTCGTCTCGGCAAGGACGGGTTTAATGAGGCGGCTGGGGGGCTCCGCAGAGGAAGGTGGGGACGACACTTCTCCTCCTCTAAGACCAGAGCCCAGTTGTGCTCTCTCCAAGCAGCAGCAGCTCAACAAAAAGCCTACGCCAGACTCCCAAAAAACCTCCTTTTTTCCTAAGGTCGCGCCCCGCGGCAGCAGCAGCACCGTGGCGGGGCTCTGCCCAAAGAACCGCCCCCAGCTGCTTCCTGGGGTGTCCGGGCCTCCCAGGCATCCTGCATCCAGGCAGGATCCTGCCTGTTCCCTGCCGCCTGCAGCTCCCAGCCACAGGGATTTCACCCTTCCTTTTGAAATAACTGTTGTTCCCCCACCCCCAAAAAAGACCAGGTCTCCAGCGGGAATGTGCCAGGAGAGACTTCCCCGCTGTGTCTCTGCAGATGCCCTGTCCCGGCTGTGAGGGCAGCTGTAGGATCACGCTCCTGCCATGGAAAGCTTTCCTTGTTAAACATCCCTGGGCGACTCCAAAGAGTTCAGACAACAAAAAAAAGCTAAGAAACCATAGGGAGGTGACCTGGATATGTAGGGAATGCACCTGGATATGTAGGAAATGCACCTGGATATGTAGGAAATGCACCTGGATATGTAGGAAATGCCAGGCAGGAGCATGCAGGGAGCAGTAACAGAGAGCAGGAGAGGACGCTCCTGCCTAAGCTCTGGCCCAGCAGCAGGACGGTGGAAGGGGATGCTGTTCCCAACTCTTCCCTGCTGCTTCCCCCCACAGCCTGCTGTGGTTTTGCCTCTGCAGGGAGGAAGGGATCCCGTGGGGAGTGCCAGCCCCAGCCCATCCCTCCTGCCGTCCCTCCAGGTGGAACATAATCGGGGCTGGGAATTCTCAGAGCCTTTCCTCGCAGCATCATCCACTGGAGGTGCTCAGGCATGCAGCGCTTTTCGTAAAAACGGACCTAAAATCCAGAAAGTTTAAACAAAAGGGTTAAATATTTCCCTTTCCTTCTCCGTCCAACCCCAAAGCGATGAATTTAGGAGTTAGGAAAGCGTCGGTTTGCTTTAACGCCTACCAAAATAACCTTGAATTGCTCTGTTTTGCTCCGACCTCCTTCAGCATCCCCCCAGCCCTGCTCCCTTGCACAGCGCTCCGGGCGCACATTCCCCGCACATCCCTCTCTGCCCGTACATCCTCTTGCGCATCCCTCCGCTTCCAGGTCGCTCTGCCTTGGAATCTGCTCCTGTCGCGCATCCCTCGCAAGGTCTCGTCTCTTCCGTTTGCTTCTATTGCCCTCTGCTGGGCTCTGGCAAAGGCAGGGATGGCGCCCTGGGAAGTGCCCTCTCCCTCTTCCTCTGCTCTCCTGCCCTCTCCTCTCCTTTCCCTCTGCAATTCTAGGGGATCTCAGAGCCCCATTCGGGTGCCACCATCCCTCAAGCCCCTACACGCATCCTGGAGAGGCAGCTCCCTCCCACGGCACTGCTCACGGGCACGGCCAGCCCGGCACATCTGGGTGACAGGACGTGTGTGACAGTGGCCAGACACTGATGGAGTCTCCAGAACATCTGTGTGTGAGACATACAAACCAGCTCCAAAGATCCCCGCCCAGATTTGGGCCAGACTTTCCCCACAAGCTCAGATCAGGATGGAAGGAGCATCCCGGAGCCACAGCTCAGCTGGGGCCAGCAGGGGACGCACAGGGTGGGTCGCATATGAAACAGAGGAAAAAACAACACCTGGGAAGAGTTTTTGCCAAAACCAAAGCAAGCGGGGGCTGCAGTCACTGGGGAGGACCTCCAGACTGCCCAGGCAGGGGTTGAGGTGGAGCCTGAATCCCTGCTGATTCAGGGACTTGGGATTCAGTGAGGAGACGGTGGGAAATGCAGTATCTGAAGTGGCAGGGCTCCGAGGGAACCAGATGGCAACGAAGTGCTGCCCTGAGTCACAGAATCACGGAAGAACAGAATCATAAACCATAGAATCCTGGAATCATAGAATCACCAAATTGCAGAATCATGGAATCATGAAATCACAGAATCGTAGAATTGTTTAGGCTGGAAAAGTCCCCTGAGTTCCCCCAGCACTGCCAAGCCCACCCCTAAACCGAAAATCAAGACCTAAAAATCAAGACAGTTCAAACAAAAAGATTAAACACCTCCTCTTCTTTCTCCATCCAACCCCAAAACCATTAATTTTTGAGTTTTGAAAACATTGTTTGTCTTTAACTCCTACCAAAGTGGCCTTGAATTGCTCTGGCTTGCCACATGTCCCCAAGTGCCACATCCACACACCTTTCGAGCCCTCCCAGGGATGGGAGGGGAGGGACAGTGGCTCTCATTCAGGAGTGATCTTTGTGGCAGAACAAAGGTGCATCAAGGTGCTGATACCTCGAGACCAAGGAGCATCAGCAGGGCCTTGAGGAGCAATTTGAGGGAGGTCAGAGCTGAGTTTGAGTGCCCCACTGGGGCTGTGCAGCAAATTCCAGGCCAGATCCCACAGATGTGCTGCTCCATCGCAGCGACATCCATGACCCACACTGGGCCACCACCAGCCAGCTCAGGAAAGGAACAAATTGGCAGCATTCAGAGGAATATTCTTCATTTCCAAGCATATAATATCTGCCCTCTGGCAAAATAACCCCCCCTCAGCTTTTTGGCAGCTTTTGCTTTTCATCAGGCTGACGTCAAGGTGGAAAAGGGAAGAAACAGGAGATAATTTCCCTCAGAGAACTGGGGAGATTTCAGCAGATTGAGGCTCCCCTGTCTGCCCCCACAGCTTGGAAGGGCCAAGGAGCAGGACAAAGAACCAGGATGTCCTGGAATCCACTGGGGATGACCAGCTCCGAAGGGGATGTTCTTTCCTCCTTCAACACAGAGCCACCTCCCACCATTGCCCCATCCCATCCAGACCTACTTTACCCGGCAGCTGGGGAAAAATTTTGGGGGAGAGTGGCACAGGAAGGAAAAGAGGGAAAAATTACAGCAGGTCCTTGGGCACCAAGGGGATGGAAATGAAGGTGACTTCAAGATTTCCAAGCCAGCCAGTGCCCCTCAGTCACGGCCGGCACTGGGCAGGCTGAGGGGGGACAGACAGACACCTCCCTGCAGGTCTCTGCTTCCAGAAGTCCTCACACACCCACCGGATTACAGACGATGGAGGAGAGGAATGCCTTATACCAATTAATTCCCAAAGTGTAATTAACATCCCGGCCTGCTCCGTGTGATCCCCAACTGCTAATGAAGCATGGCACCGCTTTAATTCCTGCTACGCCGCACCATCTTCTCATTAAATCCAGGAGCAGGTTCCATCACATTTCCCTTAGAGGGAAAAAGAGAAAGAGAGAGAAATGGAGCAGGATTTGTCTCAATGAAATGTGATAGATTAGAGTTTGCTGGATAAAGAAAGTAGGGATGGGGGGAGGGCATGGAATGGGAAATTTCGTAGGTGTGTGCACGCGGGCATCTGGATATTCTCTCTCCCCATGACCTCCTTACACCCCATCCATCAGCCTGGGGTTGGCTTATTCCAAGCAGCAGAGCCTCTGCTCGTGTCTAACGGGCCCACCAGACACAATCTGCATGCCAATTACTGGAGCAGACCCCCTGATACTGGGAAATGGAAATTAGCTGTCAAGGAAAAACCGGCATCAGCACGGCTGGGCTTGGATTGCTGCGCTCCCCGCTCATCTCCACGGGCGCCCTGCTCCGTGTGCTGCCATGGCCAGGGAGCCCCCAATGGAAAAAGTCATCTGGAACAACAATAAAATAAAAACTAATGATAAAAAACCCACCCAAGTAGCAGTTTATTGTTATTTGTGTCGGTTGCAAACGTTGAGGACACAACGTTCACCCAAGGGCAAGAGCCTGGAGGACGAGGAGAAGGGGGCAAGACTTGGGATAATTGGGTTTTAAAAGTGGGGAGATCAGCAGCGAAAGGGAAAGACATGGGAGAGCACCACCTTGAGGGCAAACAAGATCCAGGTCTGGCTTCTCCAATGCTCCAGGGTGGATGCACACCAGCAGCAACAGAGCTGGAGCATCCCAAACCCACCCAGTGCAGGGCATGCGGGATGGGGACAGGGGGACATTCCCCAAGATCAGGGTGGGAGATGGCTGGAAATGCACTGGGTGGAGATTTTCCATCCACAGCATGGACAGCAACAGGCTCGCTGTCAGAAAAAGCAGGAGCCAGGCTGTGCTCAAGCTGCTGCCCTCAGAGAGCTTGGCCAGGAGCCAGGGGGGAAAGGGGAGCTGGAGCTGGGGGCAGGTTGGTCCTGGAGAAATATTATGGGGGAAAATGCAGTGAAACCCAAGCGTGTTGCTGGATCATCTGCATCCTGCTGATCCGTGATGGAGAGGAGCGGAGGAGGGATGGAAGTGGGTGAAGATGCATCACCCTTTGCAGGGAAGGGCTGGAATGGGGCACGGGGCTAAGGGAGAGGGGCAACAGCAGGAGGAGGAAGAGGGGGAAGGAGAAGAAGGAAGAGGAAGAAGAGGAAGGTGACTTCAGCTCAGCTTTGTGCTGGGGGACGTCCAGGGGGCTGGAGCTGCCCCTCTTGGCAGCTCCTTCCCACTCCCCACCAGCAGCAGCGTTCCCGGGAGGTGGCAGCTCTGTGGCCTGACGAGCACCACTTACCCTGCTCCGTAATAAGCTCATACATCAACGGGCAGAGACTGCGGAGCGTGGCTGGGAGGGCTCTGCTTCCACATCCCAAAGCCCCTCGGCTCCAAGTGCAAACAGGCTGCAGGTCCCTGGGCTTCCCAGGGGAAGAGTGCCCAGCCATCAGTTATTCCTGAGTGCCTGGGACCTGCCTGACATCTGGCAGCATCGGGCAAAATGGGATGTTCCTGGTGGCAAACTGGGCTAACTGGGAGTCCCCTCTGCTCCCTGCACACCTCCGGTGTCCAGGGAGCTCTTCCTGCCCTTCAGGATCACTCAGCAGCCACCTCCCATGGCAGGGCAGCTCCCAGGGGCACTTGCTGCCTCTGTCCCACATCCAGCCTGCTCTCCTGCTTCCAGCAGCCTGGCTCCATGTGGTGC
This sequence comes from Coloeus monedula, assembly GCF_965178545.1. Lineage (NCBI taxonomy): Eukaryota > Metazoa > Chordata > Aves > Passeriformes > Corvidae > Coloeus > Coloeus monedula. Next base: position 2,301,837 of record NC_138790.1, read on the forward strand.
CCAGCCCCAGTTTAGGCAGCTGAATCCCCTGGCTCACAGCTACAGGGGACATCCTGTACCTGACACACTGGGCTGCCAGGGCCCCCAGCATTCCCCATGGATATTATGGCTGTCCGCCTCCTGCTCCATCTGGGATCTTCACTTTTTCCCAGTCCTGTTGCCCCGTGCGTCACGAGAAGGACAAACTCCTCCAGTACAGGGCACCTGCTGCCTGCTCAGTGTCTCCAGGAGGATGCGTGGCACTGATGGAAACCTCAACCCCTTCCCCCAAGCCACCACGGAGCAGCAACAGAGCAGGCAGGGACTTCTCAGGGACATGACAGAGCCACCCACAGCCACCCCCCAAGACTGGAATCCAGGGATATTTGGTCCCGCTGCTCCACCGGAATGGCCAAGCTCCAGCTTCGGGATAGCCTTTTCCTAAAGGAACAGTGCGACAGCGGGCAGGGCATGGGGAAGGGGGTGCCAACGAGCCCCTTGGGGCTGGCGGGGGGTGTTTTGCTCCGAGAAGGCTCCGCTCCACCCCAGCTCCCCCGAGACAGGACAACCCGCACGCAAATCCCGGGAATAAAGCAGGACGAGGCGGAGCTGAGCGACTCAGTTGCTTTATTGGGGGGGTGTGGCAGGCCCGCTCACGGGGCTGGCTCACTCGGAGATGCTGCGGAAGGACTGGACGGCGGGGCTGGCCGCGCCCCACTCCACGGGCTTGCGGTACTCCCCCTTGGGCAGCACGTACTGCCGGCCCCGGTAGTTGGGGTGCTCGTAGAACACCCAGACGCCCTCCAGCACCCTGCAGGCGTGCACCTCACGCATGTGCCACTCCTCCATGATGGAGGGGCAGTCTTCGGTGGCTTCGAACATCTGCCCGCCAAAATCTCCCTTCTCGAACACCTGGATGTGGCCTCGGCCTCCGCTTGGCTAGAAGGAAAAAAAAAAAAAAAAAAAAAAAAAAAGGGAGAGAAAAATCACAGAGTCGTGGAATGGTTTGGGTTGGAAGGGATTTAAAGATCATCCGGTTCTACCTCTCTGCCGTGGGCAGGGACACCTCCCACTGTCCCAGGGTGCTCCAAGCCCCGTCCAACCTGGCCTTGGGCATTGCCAGGGGTGGGGCAGCCACAGCTGCTCTGGGTGACTTCACTGGCAACCAGAGCATCGGATGGAGGCACTGACATGTCCCAGCTCTGACATGGGGGCAGAGTCTGGGCACAGCCAGACTCAAATCAGGTACCAACCACCCCCAGCACACCAGGACAGGGCTGAAATCTCACGTCAGCCCCCAAAAGCACAGGGAGAAGCAGCTGGGGTAAATTTTAACAGAGCATCACGTGCGAAGAGGGTACAAAAGAACCGAGCTGGAGCAGAGCAGCTCCGTGGGGAGGAAGGCAGGGATAAGGCTGAGGCAGCAGTGCCAGGCTCGCTATCCCGGGCGGGCTTGAACCCCTCAGCTGCTCCACATGAGCATCAGAGAGCCAGACTCCCTCCAGTCCCCGCTCCTCCGGGCGGAGAGGAGTTTAATGAGCTGCTGACCCCGGCGGGGCCGTGTTGCTGCAGAGGCAGCGCTGCTTCCCACCGGGGTTGGAAGCGCTCCTTGCCCGAAGGCACCGCGGCAGCGTTTAATCGGCAGCTGCCTGGACACCTCTTCCCCTTCCTTCCCAGCCCGCTCCCTCCTTGCCAGCTCCAGCCGAGCTCTGCGAGGTCTTGGGGTCTCCCCAGGGCAGGAGGGAAAGCCAGGTACCAGGTGGATATGCAGGATAAGGCTCCCACATTTCATCCTGGCGGAGGAAGCTGTGCTGCTCTTACATGCCGCACGTGTTCTGGCTCCATGTCTTAAGCCAGATCAGTGCTCTGAACGCGCTGGAAACTTTCCCTGCCCTGTGCCAAGGGATTTAGACGCAGCTCAAAGCCAGAACAGGCTGAGAGGGGCGTTAGACTCCCAGCTGGAAAGGCAAAACGCGTTGTCAGCTGTGAGATCTGCTCCATGCAGTGGGAATTCATGGCCGTGCTCCAAGTCAGCAACCCACGGATCACCAGTGTCTGCCCCACTGCTGGCAAAACCTCAGCAGCAGCTCTTCATCCACAATCCCAGTTTTAAAGGATGCTGCTCCCCACAGGCTTCCCAAAAGGATCCTTCTCTCTGTTCCTGTCTCCCCATCATCAGTTAGGAGGGGATGAGCACACCTCCTGTGCTCTCCTAATACCAGGAGGCACCAGGCTCCAAGCATGGCCAAGGAGGGCTCCAGGCATCCCTCCCGTTTCTGGGCACTCCAGGGCTGCTCTGGGGTTGGTGTCTCCATGCCCAGAGGGGTTTGGTGACACAGATTCAGTTCCCTGTGTCAGAAGGGAGTCCGGGCTTGCTAGAGAGGAAACTGCCCCTCATTCCAAATGTTCCTGCAAAGTCTACATCCCACAGTTACAGGCCTTGAGCGTGTTGGATCAGTCGGTTACACACCAGGGAAAAGGCAGGAGGCAAACTTTGGAGCAACCTGCCTGGACACCGAAATCCCTAAAGGAACACGCCGATGAAATGACACTGCTGTTCCTATGGAAACCCACCCACACTCAGAGGGATCGGCCTTTTCCCACCACAATCCAGAGCGGGAGAGATTCACCTTGTCCTCTCACCAAACACCTTGCTATTCCCAGAGCGGGACTGTGGGAGCAGCCACCCCCTCTGTGGTTCCCCAGGAAGACAGGCACTGTGTTTGCCTGGGGGAAACCCTCCCACGATGGGTGGAAGTGCAAGCATGCCCCGGGGAGGGGTGACACCTACGATCTGGATGTACTTGCAGGAGCCCAGGCGGTCGTTGAGGCCCATCCAGTGGTGGTAGTCGGGATACTCCCCGTGGGTCAGCACATACATGTTCCCAGCATAGTTGGGCCTCTCGTAGGCCACCCAGGTGCCTCCATCCACACGGATGGAGTTGCAGCGGCTCAGGTAGGTGTGGAAATCGGGGCAGTCGTTGTCGCACTCGTAGTAACGGCCGAGGAAGTTCTTGTCTTCGTAGAAGGTGACCTGAAATGAGCAGAGGGGGAAGAGTGGGGAGGTTCCTCATCCAGCACATGTCTCTGTATTCCAGCCACACCACAGCAGGAAATACCTGAAAGCAGAGCCCTCGAGATATCAGAAGTCGTCAAGCCCAGCCATGGAACGGCACCAGCTGCAGTCAGTTCACCAGTCTGGCCCCAATGCCTCCAGCTGCCACCAGTGTTCTGCCCTTCCCAGACCCTTGTTCTGTCCCAGTCCAACCCAACAAGCCCTTGGAGAAGTCCCTGTCCTCTTTCCAGCAAAACACTATCAAAACAATTCCCTCCCACCTTCTCTAGATCAGGAGTTACTAAATTACAGCCGGGGAGCTGCGAGAAGTCAATGGAATGTACAAAGCTGATTTCTGGGCACATGGGTGGGTCTAGCAGCGCTGGCTTAGCAGTTGGACTTGACCACCTTTAGAGGGTTTTTCCAGCCTTAAACATTCCATGATTCCCTTTATATTGGCTTACCAAGTGTTTGCAGCGAGATCTTTACTGATAAAGGGGTGGAGAAGTCTCTTTCTTCCCGGCTCATGTCTTCCAGCTCATCCTTGTTCCCGTTTGAACAACTCAAAACTCCCTGTCTCGAAACCCACTGCCCAAAGCTGGACATCACACAAGATTTGCCCATGCCAGGAGAAACTAAGAGAGCATTCCACGTGTGTGGTGGGTACCAGTTTTATGGATATCCAAGGACTGTATCTGTGGCTTGGTTGCTGCAAGTTCATGAAACCTCTGACAAATCCACAATCATTTCTTTCCCAAGAGCTGCTCTATAGCCGGGCTGCTGACCCCAAAGCACTTTACCCTGCTTGATCACAACCTGCCTTGAAACGATCTTGGGAGCTGATGAGCAAATCCCATTCCTCCCACCCAGCCAGCCCGGGAGAAGAGACCCAGTTTCCCTCAAAAATCCCTTCATGGAAATATTGCCAAGCCCTAGACCAGACCAGTCCTTTCTTTTTAGCTCCTCCCAGGTGACAATTACTCATCAAGAGTTGCTCTTGTCAAGAGGATTCCCAAACCATTGTGTCTATCTTGATTACAACACCAGAAGCTCTAGAGAGAATCTTTCTGGCCACACCCAACATGCAGTGTTCCACAATCCATTTTTTCCCATGTTTTTTCCATAGTTGGGCTATTAATATCCACCACCACCACCATCTGCTGTACTTCACCCACAGCGCTGTGGCTACTGGTATCGACGTAACCTCCCTGTTCTTAAAAAATCATCCATTGTCAGTGTTTCAACCCAAATCCAGGACAAGTCACTCACTTTTTATTTTTAATCATTTGTTTGGTGCTAAAAATTGAATGAGTTGGACTTTTGCTGGAGCTGGTTGGTCAGTGTGTCCCACCAGCCTGACCAAGGGATCTGGGGAGTCGGACTGATCGTGCCAGAGGATTCATGCTCTTGATTTTGCAGCCTGCTACTGGACATTTATTAGGATAATTCTATTTTCCCCTTAATTTCAAGGACTGATCTGCCATCACGAAGCAATCGGTGCACACAAAATAACCTGTCCCCCAAAATCCTGACCAAGCTCTTCCCACCTTCACACAGTGGAGAGCTGGGAATCGCTCCAACCTTTCCAGCAGTGAATAAAGGCTGTGAAAGGAGAGCACTGAAGTGCCCAGTCCCTGTTTTCCCACTCTTGGGCAGTTAACCACGGTGGCCAGGTCTTCCCGGCCACAACCCACTGCCTTTTCCAGATCCTGCTTCTGGATCATTGTGCCTAAAGGTATCACCCAAAAAATCTGCTGGCCTGACCCAAAGGCAACACCGAAAGCTCAGCTCGCTGGGTTTGGCAGTCACACACCACCAGTCACCCTCTTCTTGAAGCCCTTGGTCAAGGAAGCCAAAGCATCCCTGGAAAACCCTCTGCAGGGATTCATCTCTTCCCAGCTCAGCATTATCCTCTGCTGGGATGGCTGATCCCTCTCTCCAACCTCTGTCCCCAAGCTCTGATCCTGTCCCGCTCCTGTCCACGCAGCGAGTGTCCAACATGGTTGATAATGAACTCTGCCCAATGTGGATCTGCTTTCTGGGCAGAGGGATCCTTGGAGGAGTTCAAGGCCAGATTAGATGGGGCTTGGAGCAACCTGGGATAGTGGAAGGTGTCCCTGCCCATGGAAGGGGGTGGAACTGGATGAGCTTTAAGATCCTTTCCAACCCAAACCATTCTGGGATTCAGTGATGTTCCTTCCCCACCCAGCCTAACACAACCAAACCAGAGCCTGGCAAAGCTACCTGATGTTTCCAGGGAGGCATTTCCCCTTGTACTTACAAAACCACAAAGCCAAAGAAATCCAAAGGCACGTTAAGGATATGGCTGTTCCTACAGACCTGTGTCCAACCAAAGTGCTGCTCCCTGGTTTAATCCCAGAATTTAAGGGATCCTGCCCACCCACTGTCCAGCACGGCCCTTCAGACACACCCTCAGCTCATTTCAGACCTTCGCTTCCCAGTTTTCCTGCATGGATTCAGGCACCAACAGAGCAGGTTGATGTTTTCACCCCAGAATAACTACAAGTGAATTACAGATTCCAAATCCAGATTTGCAGCCTTGTTTCTGTCCCCTCTCACTTGCAGGGAAACCACCTGCCTTCAGCCATACCCTCCAGGAGCTCTGCTCCCAGCACTCACCTGCTAACCTCTCCCTGCCCAAACCTTGCCTTTTGGGGATTTCCAGGCACATACCACATTTGCCAGAGCAGATCTTCCTTGCAGGACTGAAAAACTCTTGCTTTGGTCACCTCACCTGAGTTATCACACATTTCTTTTCAACAGCAGCTTAGTTAGAAGAAAACCCATAAAAAATATCCAGTAGTGCTTCCTCTGTCAGCAGTGATCCCTTTCCAGAGCAGATCGCTTGCTGGGGTTGTGAGAAATGGTGTTTAATTCCCTACTTTGCCCTTTTCTTCTCCCTGGAATGTGCTAAACATAAGAGAAATAGGAGATAACTCCTCCTGGCCATCCTGCTGCCCCTCAGCAGCACATACTCTGTGAATTCCCCGTGGCACACTCCAAGGGCACACGGCTTTCAGCAGGGGGAAGGCAGAATGTGCTCAAGGCTTTCCAAGCTGAGAGGAGACTCGAGGATGGAGTAGTTGCAATTCCCCAGCACCTTTTTTAGGCACAGGTACAGAAAGCGTGCACCCCTGGGATCCAGGAGCCACCAGCACACCCTCCTCAGCTTCCCAGACCAACAGCCCAACCACTGAGAGCCACAGAGCCAAAGGACATGGAAAAGCCAAGAGCAGATCGTCCACAGCATTGCCCAGTGCCTCCAAACCCACTGGGCTTCCAAACCCCCTCGGGTCTTACAGTCTCCATAGGCAAAAGGGAATCCAGCCCAAAAGCAAAGTTCAGATCAAGCTCTTCCCACAGCCTCCTAACAGGTGTTTGACCTTCCACAGGGGACACTGGCCCAAGTCCTCACCCTCCCTTCCTTCCCCAGCTGTTTCTCCCTGCCCAGTCCCGGTAGCAGTTCTGTGGCACCAGCCAGCTCAGCTCTGCTAAACCCAAGCCTGAGGAGCTGGATGCCCACCTGAGATGTCACTCCAGCTGAAGCTGAGCTTCCCGACCTACCTCCTCCTCCAATTTCAAGTTCATCCCTGCCGACTGCACTGAATCCCAAGGCCTGTGGGCATCCTGTATGCATCCCTCAGGGAACACCATTCCCTTCGGTGCTACTGCCATTGCCCAGGAGCCCTCGTGTCGCAGCACCCCCTCTGCTCCACCATGAACAGGCATGTGGCAGCTCTGCTGGTGCTGGGAGTCAGGCTCTCCCAAGGCTCCAAGAGAGCTTTCCGTGAGACTCCGCTCCAAAAGCGCAGTGATTCCCTGCTGGCACGGCCCCCTCCACCCTCTATTTCCAAGGCATCAGATCCTGCTGATTTAGAATCATTTCAAAATGCCCCCTCACCAGTCACTGCGCCTGACTCCATCCTCTGGCAGAGCCACACCTAGAGGAACCAGCCAAAATCTGGGAAAAGCCTTGGGAGGGCTCAGCTCCAGCTTCCCTCCATGTGAGGAGGGATTTCAAGCATCTCCCCCTGCCCACATGCTGACAGAGGGGGAAGCTGTCAGCAGAACAAAGAAAACAAAGTTTCTCCACAATTCATCCCTGCTAAATTCTGCACTTTTAGCCAAAATCATGAATACACTGCAAATAAACTTACCTTGGTTCCAGCTCTGGACATTTTCCGTTCCAGCCAAGCTCCCCTGTGCCGGAGGAACGTCAGCAGCTGTTACAAACAGCCAGGATCTGAGGTGCCCTTTTTATAACGGGCTTGTTTTAAACCAGACAGCCGCTTTGTCATGAGAATAGGATCCAAAAATTGAGTCAGTGATTCTGAGGCTATAGCCGATTTCCAGAAAAGCAAACAGGATTATGGAATAAAGGAAGGCTTCGCCATCCTCCCTTTGTTACCATTTGCTGAGTCAGAACACCAAAACTCTGCCAAATGCACTCAAAACACGCAGCCCCCTGCCAAGTCTGGGAGGACGGGGGGGTAATTTGGCTGCTCCCTGCCTTCCAAGCTTGTTAAACAAGAAGGAATCCTCGTTGGCCCTTAGAGACCCCACCCCATTTGTAAGGAGGTCACACAGTATTTATCAGGGAATGTTCTGGTGCAGTGAAGGATGCAGTTAAGTAATGATAAACAAGTGCTCAGGGCAGACACCAGAGGCTTGCAAAAACCAGCTCTGCATAGAAAGCTCTCAATGGAAACATCTGTGGAGCAAAGAGGCTGCAGATTTTCCTGGGACACCCTCAGCTGGAGCCACACTGCTCCAAACACCTCCTGACACAGAGGGAAAGAAGGATGTGTGGCCACCTCCCCACCCCCCACAAAGCGAATGATTCACACATCAAGCAATTCCCAGATTTCTGATTGTCTTTGCGAGTGTCACAAATTCAACTCCAAACTCTCAGCCCAGCACCTGAGGTTGGAGGAGTTTTCCCTTCGGCCGCTCTCCGGCCCTCGGAGCGGGGAGGCCGAGGATCGCTGGCTTCCACAGCCACCCCCCCGCCAGTGCATGATGAAAAACCACCTCTGCAGCTATTCAGTGCCCCAGCCCAAAGGCTTAGCGAGACAAAGGGACACGAATTTGGCACAGCAGCGCCCGAAACACGCAGCCCCTCTTTCAAATCTGTCAGGACAAGCACTCTCGCAACAGCAGCTCTGTAAATGCAGGCAGATGGGAGAGCCCGGGGCACACAAGCTCAGCAGCTACTCCTCTTCCCATTTTAGGAGCCTTGAATCACCCAGAGCTGTTGCTCTCACTGAGGCCACTTGATTTAGTTTTTAATTGCTGAAGATCAGAGTTCAAGCACGAGCTGGGTTCTGTCAGCAGGCTCAGGGCTCAGAGCTGTGGTCACTTCGCACATCCCTCTTTAGAGGTTGGTTAAATAGAATAAACTCACCTTATATCAATAGAATAAATGTAAGAAACTCACCTCACCTGCCTGCCCAGGAGCCAAGGGAAAGCTTCAGAGGAATTCTGAGGCTGTGCACTCCAGAGCACTGTGCCTTCCCCTCGCTCTCAGCTTGGATAGCTCTTCCCAAGGCACCACCAGCTGCTGCCTCCACTCATCCATGCAATGCCTTTGCCTATTTTCCAAGCTTATTTAGGTGCTCAGCTATGAGCACATCTCCCCAAAACACATCCCACCAGCACATGAGAATGGTGCTTATTCAAGCTGGTAATCTTTATGAAAATTATGAGATAGGAATAGGGCTTGTACCAAAACCTTGTGCCAGGACAGCCTTCAAAGCCTTCAGCTCCATGCCTGAAGCTTACAGGAGTTTGACTTCAGCCTGGCAGGACATACATTCTTTTTTTGCCCCACTTTCCTCAAAAATTAGCACTTTCTCCCTCTGACAGGTTCACATTCATTAAGATAAAAGATGCTGTGTCCCTCTGAGATCAGCTGTACAGGTAAAACCCCTTCCCTAGGACACATGGTAGGTTTATCCAACAACTCTGGTTTATTGACAGTTGTCAAAACAGTGCAACCATATACAAAAATTCATCTTCACAAAAGTGCTACATTCATATTAAAAAAAAAAAAAGCCTGTTGGATTTCATTCATAAAAAATTTAAACATTTCTTTTTCACATTTATAAAAACAGCACAGCTGGTTTGTACCATGAGGATGCAGGTGATGCCCAGGGCCTGCACCCAGCTTTGTCCCAGGAAACCTGGTGTGTTGGATACCTGCTCACCACAGGCACCAACTGTGGTGACAGCTCTGCAACAAGGCACACTTCATCTTCTTCCAGTGGCAGGCACCTCTCAGTCACCAACAGGATGGCTACAGCACATTCCTGGGAAGGCAGGAATGTGAGGGAATCCCAAGGCAGCCGGGTGTCGGATCCAGTGGGTGCAGGTGGGATGGCCACAAAGTCTTAATGAGAACTGGGCTGAGTGGGTCACTGCCTGTTCCCAGAGCTCTGGAATAGAATAAAAGGAGTCAATTTTACTTCTAACACCAGCAAAGAAAAAGGGAATTCAAAGGCTAAATCAAAAATAAAACAACTTTTTAATGGTTTGAAACATGCCACGGCAGAAGAGCACGAGAAGGGCAGGTCTCCAGCTCCTAAACCACTTCTGCTTGGGAAAAGGAAGTGAGAATTATCCAAAGTCTCACTGAAAGAACTACCCAAAGTCTCACTCAATCCTCATTAGCAAAAACTGAGATGGGTAGACATCAATACACAGGGTTTCTTTGGAAGAGCAGCTATTCCAATCAGTTTTATACCTTTTATCCTTTACAGATGCCTCCAACAAATCAAACTTGACAACAAGGCAGTGCTGAGGACACAGATTTCAGCTGAAAAGGGGTTTTGGCAGGAAAATAAGAACTAAACCCAAATGCCAGGCTCTTGGGAGAACATTCACTCAACAGACTCCTACTTGTCCTACCTCGGCCTCGGCTGTGCACACAAACATGGGACAGCTCTTGAGGAGAGAGAAGAAGCAAGAGAAGGAGGCCTTTTACTCACCTCCCCTTCCTTCTGCTGCCCAGGAATGTTCTCCTGCCCAGGAATGTTATCCTGCTGCCTGCTTGCAGCCCATGGCAGGAGGGACCAGGCTGTCCAGCTGCTGCCAGTTCCCCGTCTGAACCAGCCACTCATAGAATTTGTTTTCTACCAACGTCTGGAACTGTTTCCTCTGATCCCTGAAATGGAAACATCAGCAGGGAAATATGGAAAGATCACATTTCTTTACAGTGTTATACTTCTGCCACCTCTGCACTATCCGAACAAGCCTCCAGATGTATCAGGAAGAGCCAGGCTTGGTTCCTGAACCTTGCAGGGACAGCCAGAGAAGGTTTTTACCCCGTGAATGTGATGATAATGAACCCCAAAGGCAGAACCTGGTGGAGTTGGAGAAGTCATACAAAATTCCCCATCCCACGACCACAACCACCCTGCTCCAGGGCTGCCTCCACTTTCCCCTCAGAGCACAGCTGAAAAACTGTCTGAAAAAGGAGAAAACTAAGATTAGCAACCAGTGCTCAAGCACTAAAGACACGAAATTCTGTTCCCACAGCACCCGAGAGGATGGAGATCAGGGAAAACATGCACCTATAAACACTCCTCACATCATTCCCGTTGCTCATCATCAACTTTTGGGTGTTTTTGGCCAGCCCAGCAGTAACAGGGTGGGCCACTCAGCTCAGGCTAGCTGGCACTGGTCAGATGCCCAAAAGCATCTCCAGAACAGCATCCCAGCCCTCTGGGTTCAGCTCACATCTGGAATTTCTTAAGCCAAAGGTGGCACAGGTGTTGAGTAGTTTACACAATTCATTTCTGAACACCAATAAAACATGAACATTTTTCAGTATTCTGGAGATTTTATGTGGGTTTGCTTTGAACCCATTCCTAATTTGATGTGCTGACCCCATTCTGTACTGGGAAAAGCAGGAAACCAGCTCCAGAGGAGACCATGAAGGTGATCAGAGGGATGGAGCACCCCTCCTCTAAGAAAAAGCTGGGATATTTGGGATTGTTCAGCCTGGAGAAGAGAAGCTTTGGGGTGACCTAATTGTGGCCTTCCAGTGCCTGAAGGAGCTACAAGAAAGATGGAGAGAGAATATTTCCAAGAGTCTGAAGTGACAGCACAAGGGGAAATGGCTTCCCACTGCCAGAGGGCAGGGTTAGATGGGATATTGGGAAGAAATTCTTCCCTGTGAGGGAGGTGAGGCCCTGGCACAGGGTGCCCCATCCCTGGAACTGTCCCAGGCCAGGCTGGACAGGGCTTGAAGCAACCTGGGATAGTGGAAGGTGTCCCTGCCCATGGCAGGGGGTGGAATCTGGTTGGGTTTTTAAGGTCCCTTCCAATCCAGGCTGTTCCATTCAGTTCTGTCCCATGTGTCCACATCCTTTTTTTAAGTTAAGGCTGCTGTCTGTATGTTCTCTTCCATTTGAGCCATTCCCCAGGGTTCTGGGACACAAACTAACCCAAATTCCTCCCCAGTGAACACAAAAGCAGCCACTTCTTTCTTCCCTTGTGGATTTATCTTCTCCAAGAGCTTTTTCTCTACCTTGATCTGCTACTGACCCTGAAAGACTTTCTGTCTGATATGCTCAGAAAATGAATAAACAGGATTTTATGCTTTTGCAAGTTGCTCCTCAAGCTGTCTTCTTGGTCCTGTCTTATGGGGGTTTTACTTTCAGCCTGGCAGGATTTACATTCTTTTTCTGCCCCACTTTCCTCAATCAGACAACTTCAACTTCTTGAAAGATGTCTTCTTATTTCTAACACTCTCTTTCACCTCCCCGCTTGAGCACAGCAGCTTCTTTCTTCCTACAAGCCTGATATCCTGTTTGCTCTAAGCTTCCTACTTGTCTCCCTTCTTGTTTCCCTGCCTGCAGGAGACAACAGACTTTTCCCACTGCCAGCTGCCCAGTTTGTTTTCAACAAGCTTCTGAACTTGCCAGAGTTTTCCCCCTTTTATGGAATAAGCAGCGAGCTCTTGCCTCCTGTGACTGCGGCAGACGATGGCAAATCTAAGCACATCATCCCTATTTCCTCACACTTCTTTCACAGGGAGGGTCTGACGGGCCAAACACCTTCCCAAAACTGTGGTGGGAAGCAGCAGCCCTGGGAGAACAAGAGCTGGAGCAGGAAGCACCATGGGTGAGGCTGACAGACACAACGACTCCAGCACAAGGGCTGAATTCTCTTCCCTCTCTGCTGCACCTTAAGATTCAGGGCTGGGAGTTGGGAAGGTTTTCTGTCCCCACTTCTGGGTCATGACTGCTCTGCCACCCTCCTCCTGTAGCAAAATCCCACCCTGGAATCCTTTCCCTCTCCCAAAGTGCTTTTTCAAACAGCACTTTCTCTGCTCAGCACAGAGGCACCTGGATTCCAGGAAGGAACAAGGGAAGCCCAGGGAGCTCCTCCAAAACAAGGAGCCATCATATGAGCCAGAACTCCTCAGCCTGGTACAATGGGAAGTCTTGACAGGAATGCTTTCCTATTCCATGTTTCCCACAGGATAAACTCCTCCAAGATCACTGTTATCAGCACCCAGTCACACACCCCTCGCCAGCCATCAACTGACATGGAACAGAAAATCTCCCCAGTTTAGGCATGGTTTAGGGAAGAAAACTTGTTCTCATCAAGTCTTTACAGAGGGATGTTGGAAAAGGGGCTTTATCCCCATTCTGTGCTTGCCAAGGAAGCTGGGCAGAGGATTCCACGTGATCTGCTCCAGAGGAATTTAAAAGCTACTGCCCACAGGTGATCTGCTGCAGTGATCCATGTGCACACTCCCAGCTCACCTCAGCAAGGGCTGGGATGGTCATTCACAGCTTCAATCCCAGGGTGAAGGCTGGGCTAAGAGGGACCCCAGGCAGCTCGGGGTGCACACTCAGCCCTGGCCCAATCCACTGCCAGGGTGGATCCTTCCCCTCAGCAGTATCTGGGAATGCCTTTCCTGGAATCCCACAAGCTGGGAAAATGCAACCATGAGACAGCACCTCCTTCAGAGCAGCGTGGGCAAGGGAGGGGATCCTCCCCCTTCACTCCACCTGGTGAGGCCCCACCTGCAGAGCTGCCTCCAGCTCTGGGATACCCAGCACGACAAGGATGTGGGGCTGCCAGAATCCAGAGGAGGCCACGGAGGTGTTCCAGGGCCTGGAGCCCCTCAGCTCTGGAGCCAGGCTGGGAGAAAGCTGGGGGGGGGGGTTCACCTGGAGAAGAGAAGGCTCCAGGGAGACCTTAGAGCCCCTTCCAGGGCCTAAAGGGGCTCCAGGAGATCTGGATAGGGACTTTGGAGAAGGGACTGGAGCGACAGGACACAGGAAACAGTTTCCCAATGCCAGAGGGCAGGGTTAGATGGGATATTGGGAAGAAATTCCTCCCTGTGAGGGTGGGGAGGCCCTGGCACAGGGTGCCCAGAGCAGCTGGGGCTGCCCCATCCCTGGCAGTGTCCAAGGCCAGGTTGGACGGGGCTTGGAGCAGCCTGGGATAGTGGAAGGTGTTCCATGTCAGGGGGTGGAACAGGATGAGCTTTAAGGTCCCTTCTGACCCAAAGCATTTTGGGATTCTACAACTCTGAGCTATGCTTGTGAGCATTACTCTTCCCACTTTATCAAGCAGAATCCCAGGATAGCTAATTCCTGATGCTCTAGGACTGCCCTGCAAGACATGGCTCACACAACCCAACCCACCCTTCAAGGATTTCTGTAGAACCCCATCCAACAACCCCCTCTGTCCACGTGGCCGAGCTCTGCCCTTCCTGGGGGTCACTCACCTGCTCAGCCCTGCCTCCTTCACCATGCGCTGCCACACCTGGACCTTCTGCTCCCGCTGCCTCAGCGCCTCCTGGTACTCCTGGGGAAGCCCCCCTGGTGTCTCCATGGTGTCTCCTTCCATCTCAAAGGGGATCACAAAGGTGTAGAAGTCCGAGGGGGGCAGGAGCCGGAAAACGCTCGTGTCACCGCTGTCCCCGCACACCAGCATGGGGCTGTCCCAGTAGTTTGGCAGAGTGGCCAAGCCCACCTGAGCCATGTGGTCTTCCAGCATGGGATAATGGGTGTGGAAAGGGGCAAAGCTGACTGCCTGGTTCCCCGAGAGGATGAGGGGCTGCGTGGGTGTGAGAGTGTGGAAAGTACAGCCGGTGGTGGACGAAAGGGACAAGCGATGGCAAACCACGACGACCTTGACGTTGTCACAGCTCTGGACGTGGACTGATGTCTCCACAGGGCCCAGGACAAAGGTGCTATTCCGGCACTTCTCGATGGTCACGGATCTGCCAAAGAACCACAGAACCAACAGGGTTGGGAGGAACCTCCATCCAGTCCAAGGCAGGGTCACCTGCAGCAGGTGATGCAGGAACATGTCCAGGTGGGTTTGGAATGTGTCCAGAGAGGGAGACTCCACATCCTCCCTCAGCAGCTGTTGCAGTGCTCTGCCACCCTCCAGGGAAAGAAGTTCTTCCTCATACTGAGGTGAAGCTTGTTGTGTTTTAGTTTATAGCCATTGCTCCTTATCCTGTCGCTGGCACCTCTGAACAAAGCCTGGCACCACCCTCTGGCACCCCCTGGACATCTCTGTATGGATTGATGGGATCCCCTCTCAGTCCTGTCTTCTCCAGACTAAACAGCCCCAGCTCCCTCAGCCTTTCCTTGCCAGGGAGATGCTCCAGTCCCTTCCTCATCTCCACACCCTCCACTGGAGCCTCTCAGGAGCTCCTTGTCTCTCCTGAGGAGCCCAGAACTGGACACAGCACCCCAGATGTGCCTCACAGGGCTGAGCAGAGGGGCAGGATCACTCCCTGACCTACTGAGAACGCTCCTCCTAATGCCCCCCAGGGATCCCATTGGCCTCCTGGCCCCCAGGACACGCTCATGGTCAGCTGGGAGTCCAGCTGTGTGCCAGGAGAACCCAAACTCACCGCAGAGGGGACAGCAGGTAAATGAAGGACTCGTTGCAGCGATGGATTCTGACGTGAGCCCCCACCAGAGTGTCCGAGCTCTTGGCCAGGGTCTGCCTGTACACCTGGCTCATGATCACCATGGGGGACACCTCGGGCACCACCCGGGCACTGCAGGCAATCTTGGCTCTCCTGGTTGTTCCTTCCACTTGCAAAACAAAGCCCACAAAAGTTCAGGGTCCAGCAATCCCCCGGGAAAATAATCAGTCCCAAAGTTCAAGGATGGTACTTGTCACACCAGTTACACCACCCCCGATGCCTCCTGGGCAGGTCAACAGCATGAGGCACCAGAAATTTCAGGAACTCAGAGACACTGAAGGATCAAAACCACTCCAAGATTACTTAGGAGCAGCCAAAGCCTCCCACAAGCTCCAGCCAGTCCCGAGCAAGGAACCTCTACTTCCACAAGCCTGTTCCTGAACACAAGACTCAGCTTAGCAGGAAGATCCTCAGGGCAAGCTTTAAGCAGGAATTGTGGGTTTTAAAAAGGGAAATGCTCACTCTAGGACACAATCCTTAAGCCCTTCCCCATGCTCCCTAACCCACTGCCTCTCTTGGGATCCTGCACCAGGGAGACAAAACATGGAGTTAAATTCCTTATCCTAAGGGGGAAAGGGCCTTGGCTCCACTGCCATGTCCCTGAAGGAGAGGGGCTGGATTGGAGACAAGGAAACCTAGACCAGGTCCCCACTGCCAGATCCCTGATCAGCAACAGCAGCCGAGTTCCCATTTCTGGGTTTTGGGGTTTTTTTCCTAAATTTTATTTATACTATTCACCTGTATTTCTTTTTCTGTATTCCTGAGTTCATTTCTGTAGTTCTAACTTTCTACATTTCTATCTTCTGATTTCTCTGTGTTTCTGTATTTCTATTTCTGTATCTTTCTATATATTTCTACATTTCCGTATACTTCTCTTTCTATTTTTCCGTATTTCCATTTGCCATATTTCTGTGTATTTCTACATATTTCTATTTTGCCCACGTATTCCTATTTCCCCCACCCCCATTTCCTCCACATCCCCATTCCCTCCCCCACATTCCCGTTCCCCCCCACATCTCTCCCATTTTCCCCCACATCCCCATTTCCTTCCCACATCCCCATTTCCTTCCCACATCCCCATTTCCTTCCCACATCCCCATTTATCCCCCACATCCCCATTCCCCCCGCCACATCCCCATTCCCCCCCCACATCCCCATTCCCCCCAACCCCCATTTCCCTCCACATCCCCATTCCCCCCTCACTTCCCCATTCCCCCCCCACATCCCCATTCCCCCCCCATCCCCATTCCCTTCCCACATCCCCATTCCCTTCCCACATCCCCATTACCCCCATATTCCTCCCCATTCCTCCCCCACACCCCCACTTCCCCCATCCCCATTCCCCCCCACACTCCTGTTTCCCCTCCCCATCCCCTTCCCCCATCCCAGTTCCCTCCATTTCCCCCCATCCCCATTCCCTTCCCACATCCCCGTTTCCCCCCCACACCTCCATTTCCCCCCCACATCCCCATTTCCTTCCCCATCCCCGTTTCCCCCCACATCCCCATTCCTCCCCACATCCCCATTCCTCCCCACACTCCTGTCCTTCTAAGACCAACTTCCCAGCAGTTCTTCCCACCTTGCTGTGCCCACGCCAGCTTCTTCCCAGCCTTGAGGCAGACAGTCATTCCCAAGGGATTAGCGGTGAGGGAGGAGCGCAGCCAGCTCTCCAGCTTGGGCAGGGAGAAGGCTTGGGCCACTTTGGAATACCCATTGTGGCTCTGGCAGGGCTGCCTGAGGGCCAGCTCGTGGAGGGGCCAGACCGTGCGGGAATTGCTGTGGGTGCCCTCGAGCAGGAAGCTGAGGGCACACACGGCTTCGTAGGACACCAGGCTGCTGCAGCTGGAATGGGAAGAGGCTGAGAGCTGCTCCGGCTCCAGCAGCAGCTCCAACATATCCAACAGGTGACTCTGCACAAAGGCAAGGTGCTCCTGGTCGTTCCAGTTCTGGAAAACATACAAAGGGGGTGAGTTCTGGGAGCTGAGAAGCTCCCTGGACATCATATACACAAGTCCTTGCTTAGAATGCTGCTAAAAGAAGGAAATCCAGTCAGACACAGTGCTCATTCCTGCTCGGCTCTTCCGAAGATGGAGAGACACCTCCCCCCAGAAACTCAAAATAAAACATTTCATTCCAGCTCCAACACCACGTATTTCCTTCTAGACAGCAGCACCAGGCTCTGCTACAATCCCAGACAAATCCAGGCCACTCCTGCTGGCACTGGAAGGCAGGAAACAAATCAATAACTGACACTCCAGGTCTTGGAGCTGCTCCATTGGAAAATCCCTGCGGCTGGGCCAGACCTGCGGCCAGGATTCAGTGCTGCCTTCCAGGATAAGAAGCAGAGGGTCATCTCTCCCCAGCGAGTGCACCAATAAACCAAACCCTCTGAAAGAACCCTTATTTCAAATTCTAAAGGGCTCCAGCCCCCTCCCCCGCCCCCCCCCAAAAAAAAAAACCAGGAGACTGGAATTCTGGCAGAGCTTAACAAAGCCGAGTTTTGCTGAAGGAACACACGGCTGTGATTACACCTTCTCCTCACCACCTTTGTTCAATGGCTCAGCATCAAGTTATCCAGCTCCTATGTTTCATGATTCCAGCTTGCCCCAAGCTGCATTTCACCAGCTCATCCTGCTCCGTGCCAGAATTCCAGAGGGCTGCAAATTGTGTAATCCATTCTCCCACACAGGGACACATCCAGCTGCCTCCTTCTTAATTACCTGGCAGTATTTTAAAAGGAAACAGCGTTTCCACGTGGCTGATCTACAGCTGAACAACCAACTCCCCTCTCAGAAACAGAGGGTGATGGCAGGGGACACCCTGGGATCCAAAACCCCACACTGGACCATGGGAAACACACTGTAAGCATGAGGAAAGCTTCCTGCTTGACTAATAAAGCAAAGAGGCTGTTGCTTCTTAAAGGGAGACTTGCCAAGACTCTCAGGGAATTTTCGGTCGGCTTTGGACTCCAGGAAAGTCTCACGGAAAACTTCAGAAAACCTTTTTATAAGCTGCAGAGAACACGCCAACTTCACTTCGTTTACTACGGAACAGGAATTCGGCAACCGCACCCTTGCTCACACTTTGCCACGGGTGAAACCCTGCCTAGAACAAAGCTGCCCCTTTCCAAGCCGCCTCAAGGCAGCTCCCCACAGCAAAGAAGCCCCTGCAGGCGGAGAATCCCACAGGCACGAGTACCTTATTCCCGCCCGCCGATTTCCCGGTCAGGCTGGGAGACTTGGTCCTGGGGCTGGGCCACTCGTCCCCGAGCAGAGACCTCCGCAGGGAAACCTTGTGCAGCTGCTGGACGTACAGGAAGAGCAGGAACTGCAGAGTGTCCACGGAGAGCTGGAGAGCACGGGAGAGACACAGAAGAGTCAGGTTGGGCCGGGCTCCCCTTTAGGCAGGGGCCGGGCTCCCCGTGCCTTAGGCCGGCTCAGGGCTCTTGCCTTGCTCCGCTCCCGCTCCAGCTCCTCGGCGCTGGCGCAGGCCGCCTCAGCCTCGGCCCAGCGCAGGCGGAGGGGCGGGGCAGGCCCGAGGAGGCCGCGGAAGAGCTCGAAGTAGAGCCAGGCGATCTCGCGGCTCAGCTGCAGCTTCCCGCAGGCGATGTGCCGCCAGCAGGGCCAGCGCAGCCGCGGGAAGCAGCCCTGGTCCGCCCGCGCGCGGGCGTAGGCGGCCGCCTTGCGTAGGTAATGCGGGGTGAGGCGGGCGGGCGGCGGGGCCGGCAGCGCTCCCACCAGGAACGGCTCCGTGCGCACCCACAGCCGCACCGGCCCCGCCGCCGCCATCGCCGCCGCCGCCACTTCCGGCTTCCGCCGCGGGCACCATAGAGACGGCCCTTCCCTCCCTCCGGGAGCCGCTGCCCATTGGCTGCGGCTACGAGCGCGGGGGCGGGAATAAGCAATGAGCTCGCTGATTGGCTGTTGGGAAGGAAGTCACTCTGCAGGGATGGCGGGGCGCGGCCGGCGCTCACGGCGGCGACGCTCCGGCAGGCGATTGGCCGGCGGCGGTGAAGTGTGAGCAGCCCATTGGCTGGCGGCGCGCGGCGGCGCGCTCCCATTGGCTGGCGGGGAACACCCCGCGCTCCCATTGGCTGGCGGCGGCCGCCGGGGCCGGGGCGCTGCGGAGCTGCCCGGACGCGCCGCTCCCGCCGCTCCCCCTCAGCCGGCAGGGCCGGGCCCGCCATGGCCCCCGCCTGGATCGGCCGCCTCTGCCTCCTCCTGCTCTGCCTCTGCGGGGAGGCCGCCGCGGGGTGAGTGCACCCGGGCCTGGGGCGTTCCGCCTCAGCACCGGGCCTTCCCCCTACTCAGGGTCGGCGGCCGCGGCGCTGAGGGGACCCCGCTCCCTTCCCCTCATCGCTTTCCTCTCTCCTCTTTCCCCTCGCCCCTTTCCCTTCCCGTCTCCCTCCCATTGTCCTCACCCTCTCATTCCCCTCTCTCTCTCCTTCTCCCTCGTCCCCGCTCTCCTTCACCATCTCCCCATTCCCCTCTGCCTTCCCTCACCTTCTCTCTCCCCCCACGGCAGGAGAGACTTCTACAAAATCCTGGGAGTGTCCCGCGGCGCCTCCATCAAGGACATCAAGAAGGCCTATCGCAAACTGGCGCTGCAGCTCCATCCCGACAGGAACCCCGACGACCCCCGGGCACAGGAGAAGTTCCAGGACCTGGGCGCTGCCTACGAGGTGAGGCCGGGAGCTGGGAATGTCCTGCCCGGGCTGGGAAGGGTGGATGGGGCTCGTGATAAAACAGGCTGGAGCTTGGCCATTGAGACTCGTGAGGATTCATCCTGTAACGTTCAGGGCATGGGGAAAGGAGGTTTGTAGGGAACGTGGAGGCTCTTCCATAAGGTGCAGCTGGAATCCAGCCTTCTCCTGTTACCATGTCAAATTCCATCTTCCCCCGTTAATATATTGAATTCTATCCTACACCTTATATTATCACAGAATCCCAGGCTGGTTTAGGTTGGAAGGGACTTAAAGATGATCACATTCCATCCCCTTGCCGTGGGCAGGGACACCTTCCACATCCAATTCCCTTTGTTCCTTCTCATCAATCTCCATCCTCCCCCTATTACTGCACCAAATTCCATCCTGCCCCTGTTAGTACATCCAGTTCCAGACCCTCTCCCAGAGGAAAAACAAAGACAGAGGGGATACCAGGTTGCTTGGAGAGCTCCTCCTGCCAGAGGACAATGCAAACCTCAGCTCTCTCAGCCAGGAGGAAGCCAAGGCACCAGCTTAAAGTTGTTTGGAGTTTATTAGCAGTTCCTCAAGGGACAAGTGCAGGTGCAGCAGCTCCAAGTGTGCGTAGGGCCTGGCTGGGATTGAGCTGATGGGAAGTGGAAGGTGCTGGCCTTGGGCTTAGAGGATATTAAGAGAGGAAAGTAATTGTGGGTCACAGGAGGATTCCTGTTATTCCATGATAATGTTGTGGCATGCAAATGATGCCTCACACTAATAGCAGGGTGCATTAAATAAATCAAATCTAGATTATTGTCTTGGCCAAAGGTTGGAAGCCAAAGCCTGCTTTCCTTGGCTGTACATAACGCAGTGATGGAATGCAGGGTGTTTCTTCCATGATTCCTGTCCTCCTTCTGTCACTGTTGGACTCCATCTGCTCCTGCTCTCCCCTGTGCAGCAGAGAGGCCCTGAGGTGCTGAAAAATTCCATTAGCAAAACTTCCTAGCGGTGACTTGCTCTTTGTGGGGGAGGTTGGGGTCCTTTGGGAAGAATCCAGCTGCAGGGGAAAGGGTTTGTAGCCTGGCTCCTGCTTCCATCCCTGGTGCTCCTCAGGTATGCAAACATTCCTCAAATGAGGAAGTGAGAGAACCAGCTGGAGTTTATTTCTCTGTGTGGAGAAAGAAAGCTGTTGACTTCAGTTGTGTCTCAGAGCTGGGACCCTTTTTTAGGTCCGACTTAAATAAACTGGCTTAATTATTACAGGGAAAACGAATGTAAAGAAATTTTCTGTGGATAAAAATAATTCCCTGTCATTTGCAGCACCTCAGGATTGATGCATGTGGGGCTGTGAGCTTGGTGGTGCTTCTGTGAGCTGGCATCTTGTTGGCACTTCGTGCTGGGAAAGGATTTCTCTTCCTCTTCCTCAAGTTCCAGTTGATTTAAATCTTTGCCAGCAGTTGAGATTATTCTTTCTGTTTAAAAGCTGGGTGAAAAAATGGTTGTAAAATCAATCCAGAAATCCAGTATTGATGGGGGGGGGGGGGTGGGGTTTGGAGGAAGTTTTTGATGCCCTGTGTTTAGCCAGGACAGCTTGGGAATACTTCTGCTGAATTAGCTGTGGGTACAGCGAGTTGATTTGATTGTTTTGGGCAAAATGGAGCCAGAATTGGGTGTTCCTTATAACCTAAACCAGAATTTTCCTCACCATAAAGCCTCCTTTAACAGCACTGCTGCTCAGGGTCTGGGTAGCTGATTATGGCAAAGCTTTCTCCAAAAAATTGAGGGGAAAGTAGGTTAATGAACCTGCTCAGTCTCTTCATTTTCATGGGCTCTGTGATTCCAGCCCGGAGCAGCGTGGTCTGAATTCAGCTGTTTCAATTAGGAAGGAGATTGATCCCAGGGGAGGGAGCTGAGACTCTTCTGCAAGGATGGATTTGGGAGGAGTTTCCATGGGAATCTCAGGTGGCAAAGGGAGAGCTGAACCCTTAGCTTCTGGGTGAAAGTAGTGAAGTCAGTGCTGATTTTTTCCCTGTTGCTGGCATTTATCAGTGTTATAATTCCACAGAACCTCAGGATGGTCTGAGCTGGGAGGGACCTTAAAGCTCATCCAGTCCTCTGCCATGGGCAGGGACACCTTCCACTATCCCAGGAGGCTCCAAGCCCCATCCAGCCTTGCCTTGGACACTTCCAGGGATAGGGCAGCCACAGCTGCTCCAAACACCCCAAATTCGGCTTGTTTTCATCTTTTAGCTGCTTTTCCACCTGTTGAGTCACATCTCCACCTGTTCCCACTCCTGTCCAGCCTTCTGAAAGCCAACCTGGCAACTCTGGCCTTCCCAAATATGATCAATGGGAGAGGAAGGACAAGGGAAACTAAATGTGACCAGAGACTTCTGCATCTCTGAGGCAGGAAAGAGCAAAGATCAAAACTCAGGAAATAGAATCGATGCTTTACAGTCTTAGAAGTCATGGCTGAGACACAGGGGTGGTGGTATGTGATTATTTGTTCCAGCATGTCCTGCTTTGTAGGATTTGAGTTATTCCTTCTGTTTCTTTTTTAATATTTAAGATAAACTCAATGTTTACGTTTTCTGTGTTGCTCCTGCTTTTTTAATGACCGAAACGTGCTTATTTCAGGCTTCACTTTTCTAGACAGCACAGCAAGCAGGCTCCTGGAGTGTCCCCAGTGAAAAGTGCTGGGGGCCTTCAGAGCCTTGTCCAACACCTCCCCTCAGCTCCAGGTGAAAGCCTTTCCCACATCCCTGCCTTTTCCAGGTGCTGTCAGACGAGGAGAAGAGGAAGCAGTACGATGCCTACGGAGAAGAGGGCCTGAAGGATGGGCACCAGAGCTCCCACGGAGACATCTTCTCCCAGTAAGGAGGTTTAACCCCTTTGGGCTGTCCTACAGCTGCTGCTCTGATTCTGTGATGCTCAAGCACCCCTTTGACAGAGTTTTTACCTGGCCCAGAGTCGCTGATGTGCGAGTTGAGAATTTGAAGGAATACGTTTCCAGTGGGTATCCCACATGCAATTTCCAGTTTTGGTGTGCACCACTCCTTGCTGCAAGCAGGAGCCAGTGGAGACTTCCCACGTGGGCACCTCTGGGCACTGTGGGTGATTTTTCAGGTGCAGCACCTGCTTCAAACATGTGGAAACTTTCTCAGGTTAGCTGTGTGTGATTGGGCTTTAACCTGTTGTCACACATCACTTTGGGGACACTTCTCCTTCTGTGTTAACTTGCACAGCACCTGTAGAATTTGGAGCATTAAAAACCAAAGGCACTTGTACATTGCTTGGACAGAACCTGATTTTCTGCCCCTTTGGATAAATTTCCTAAAATAATTCCAGAAGTTGCTCAGCTCCTGTAATGCTGGGTGAGGACTTGCATTGCTGCTCTGCTCTGTTCTGAGGGACGATATGCAAGATTCCTAGAGTGTTTTCCTCATCCTTGTTGTCCTCAAACTACTGATAACCAGCTTGCTAGCAGTGACTTGCAGTGCTACTCAGAGTTTACACCTTTTGGTGGTGGCAGCTGAGCAGCAGTGCAGTGTGGAGAGGTCAGATTTCGAGTGTTCTGCTCCAAATCTCACTTTCCTTAGTGCAGAAAACTCTTCCAAAGTGGCTGCTTTGTTTGAAGGCTTTAGTTGTGTTCTGCAGGAGCAAAATGAGGTTCCTGGGTTTACTCTGGAGCTCTGAGGAGGCTGTTCTTTAGTGGAGTAGAAGCATTTGCCTAGAATTCCTTCCTGACCTAATCAATGTGCTTAACTCCAGCTTCTTTGGGGACTTTGGCTTCATGTTTGGAGGAAACCCTCGCCAGCAAGACAGGAATATTCCCCGAGGAAGTGACATCATCGTGGACCTGGAGGTCACCCTGGAGGAGGTGTATTCAGGAAACTTTGTAGAAGTAAGTTCACTTATCTCAGTGTTTCCAAGTGTTCCCAGGTTTGAGGTGCCTGACCAAAGCTCAGAATATCCTCTCCCCAAAAATGGAGCTGAAATAAATGCTCTTTTTCTGTGTCTGGCGGTGCAGGACGTTGTGGTGCTGTTTCCTGTAGTTTACTGAAGAAACCACACATTTATTCACCTTTTGCATCTGGCAGTGTCTCCATAAAGTGTGATAACACTGATTTATTGGCTGTCAGTCACCAGCTCAGCTTGATTAGTGCATCAGCCCAGTTGGAAGAGGTGGAAATTGTCCCTCTGTAGAATTTAGGGATATTTGAGGGGCTGTTCATAAGCTTCAAATTCACTTTGCAATTCTTGCAAAACCACGCTGAGGATTTTTCAGTCTCCTATGGCCAAACGTGTCACTGCAGGTTTCCAGATGATATAACTGAGAAGAGTATGTGGAAAATTATTATCTTCTTTTAAGCAAGCTCCATCTCTGGTGCTGACAATTCCTCCTGTCTGCACGTTGGCTTTCCACTGCCTGGTTTCATGTTGTGGCTGTTGGGGGAAGTCCACATAATTTCCCCCTTGTGTGGGACAAAGAAGTGTCATGACCAAAGCATGGGGTGTTCCATCCTGGTGTTACCTTTCCTGTGTGGAAAAGTGTGGAAAAGGAAAGAGAATGGCAAATAGTGGTGTCAGAAAGAGCTTTTCTGGTGTTTAATGTGTGGTCACAAGGTGAACACTTGTCAGTGTTTTGCTGAGGCCACATTTGGAGCTACTGTGGCAGCACCACACAACAACACGTCCCTGCCTGTAGCATGGGGCTGGAATGAGATGATCTTGAAGGTCCCTTCCAACCCAAACCATTCTCTGCTCAGAGGAATCCAGACCCTTGTAGAGACCCAGGAACGCTGGCATCAACCTGTCCCTCTTCCCTGCAGGTTGTCAGGAACAAGCCAGTGGCAAGACAGGCACCTGGCAAACGGAAATGCAACTGCAGGCAGGAGATGAGAACCACCCAGCTGGGGCCTGGGCGCTTCCAGATGACTCAGGAAGTTGTTTGTGACGAATGTCCCAATGTCAAGTGAGTTTGGTGCTCTTTTCCTGCTCCACAGAACCATAAATCCCGTGATTTTATGTAGTAATACAGGCGTGTTTATTCCAAAACCCACCTCTAGGTGGGGGAACGAGCCTGTATTCCCAGGGAGAACTGGGGACTTCGGGAAGGCTTAACCCCGGCTTCTCATTTCCAGGGAGCCACTCTTTATTCTTCCAGCAGAGACGGTCACCTCTGTTGGGTGTAGAGCTCCCCAATTTCCTCTGCCAGCCTTTTATTCTTTGCGCAGTCACACTGCAGTGGAAGTTCCCCAGCTAAATCTGAACGGGAAGCAAACAGCTGGGAGCAGCTGGATGTGGAATGCCATGCTGTAGTCACACACCCTGATGCTGACTGTCCATTTGGGAGCTTTTAACTTCACCTTCTCTACTCCCTGAGTCTCAGCTCACCCAAAAGGCAGCTCTGACCCACTAGGT
This sequence comes from Coloeus monedula, assembly GCF_965178545.1. Lineage (NCBI taxonomy): Eukaryota > Metazoa > Chordata > Aves > Passeriformes > Corvidae > Coloeus > Coloeus monedula. The sequence continues at coordinate 2,326,962 of NC_138790.1, forward strand.
TTGGATGTGAGCAAGGAGAGCACAGGTGTGAGCTTGTGGGGGTGTTCTCACCCCGGTAACACAAATGAAAAGTTGAGGTGAAGTTGGAATAAATAAATAAAGTTGAAAACTGAGTGCTGAGTTGCTCTTCCCACTTTCAGGCTGGTGAATGAGGAGCGGACGCTGGAGGTGGAGATAGAGCCAGGGGTGAGGGATGGCATGGAGTATCCCTTCATCGGGGAAGGTGAGTGTGCTCAGCTGTGAGCTGCTCCTCTTCCGTGGTTCTCTGGCACTGGCAGTGCCCAAGCCCCCCGTGTGGTTGGAAGTGCTGTGTCCTCTGCACGTGCTGAAATCCAGGAGTGTGTTCCTGAGTCGGGGTAACACAGTTCCTTAGCTGGGAGTGGGGACGTGCACAAAACCAGCTCGAAATCTGATGTTTCACATAACACTTGAGCAGGAGCATTTGTTCCAGGCTTGAGCACGTGAAGGCATCCCCTCTGCCCAAGGAGATGAAGCCCTTCAGTGACTGAAGGACATCATTAACATGCAGACAGCTCTTCCAGAACAGCAGAGGTGTGACCTTGCTGAGGCAACACTCAGAAAGTCCTAAGCTCTTGAAGCAGAATTTCGGTCATCCAAAGATCACTTAGTCGCTTTTTTTCCCTTTGGCTTGTGAGCTGCAAGTCTGTCACAGCCTGCTTGTCTCTCCTCTTGTTCCTAACTGTTTCCTTTAAATGAAGCTTTCCTTTCTCCCCCACAGGTGAGCCCCACGTGGATGGGGAGCCAGGAGATTTACGCTTCCGAATAAAAGTCCTTAAGTAAGTCTCTGGCCTAGTTAGGCTCTTGCTGGGCTAGGTGAAGCTTGCCCTTCAGCAGGGCAGGTGCAGGCCTGGCACTCAGGGCTGTGCAGGATGCTCAACCCTCATGGTGCTGGAGGAGCTGGATTTGATGCTGTTGAAAGTGGAATTATGAAAGTATCTTAATTTTTTTGGCTTGAATTCACCATGTGTGATTCAGATGAAATATCCCGTTTTTCCTAGCACACAATCTCCCTGTTGTAAGGAAATGCACTACTAAAAAGATTGCTGTGTGAGTCAGGGCTTCTTGCCACACCTCACCACTCAGTGTCCTAGAAATAGAAAAGGCGTTTATCAGTGCATATCTTACACAGGAAAATGAGGCTAAATTGGATTCATTCCTCACTTCCCTTCCTATTTATGATTTCTTCAAACTCCCAAACAGAAGGAAAGAAGCTCGAGGACCTGTTTCCCCTCTGGGGAAGGAGAAAAGTTCAATGGCTCTTCTTTCCCCAGGCACCCAGTGTTTGAAAGGAGAGGAGATGACTTGTACACAAACGTGACAATCTCGCTGGTCGAGGCACTGACAGGCTTTGAGATGGATATTGCCCACCTGGATGGGCACAAGGTGAGGCCCAGGGTGTTGTGTGTATCCCACATTCACCTGCAGCTCTGTGCTGAGGCTTGGCTTGCTCAGGGTCTGCTTATCTACAGAATTCCCTCTGCTGGAGCATTCCAGGCCAATTCCCAAGGAGCCAAAATGGGCTCTCTACGAGGGTTGCACAGTGTGTGTCTCACTTCCAGGCTGTCCCAGCAGTGGGTGGTGTTAGTCCTGGCACAAGTCCACTAAAAGTGCCTGGAGCCATGGGATATCGCTGGTTTTGGCAAGGAATCAATGCCAGGTTGAGCATTCCAGTGGGTTGGAAAGAGTGTTGGAGTGCTGGGGTGCACACACAGAACATGGACTGTCCAGGGAGGTGGTGGAGTCCCTATCCCTGGAGGTGTCCAAGGAACATCTGGATGTGGCCCTCAGTGTTCTGTTGTGGTTGATAAGGTGGGGATCAGTCATGGCTTGGACTCTGATCTTGGAAATCTTTCCCGACCCCAACGATCCTGGCATCCTGATCCTGTAACACTAATAATGTTCTCAAATTCCTTTTCTCCCCAGGTTCACATTGCCCGGGATAAAACCACAAAACCCGGTGCCAAACTGTGGAAGAAGGGAGAAGGTCTTCCAAACTTTGATAACAATAACATCAAAGGCTCCCTAATAATCACCTTCGACGTGGAGTTCCCCAAGGAGCAGCTGACGCCCGAGCAGCGGGAAGGTGCGTGTCCAGAGCCCACCTGAACCTGGCACAGCTCATCCAGGGGCTGGAGCAGTCAGGAGGGGCTGTGCTGTCCCTGTTCCCTTTGTCCAACATAACACAGTTGGCTGATGGCCTGTGATTAACTCCCACTTCCCTTGGAAGCAAGGAGGCTTGGCTGCCATGGTTGTGGCTGAGGTTGGGATGTGCTGCTGCTGGAATGTAGCTCTTGGCAAGTTTGCAGGTGCTTTGTTTCGGAGCTGCCCATCTGTTTGACCCCACAGCCTTGCTGGGCTTAGCCTCTGTCTGCTTTGCCTCGGCTGGAATGGGATCACAAAGAGTTTCCCAGCCCCTGCTGCTACTTTCTTGGAGGCAAGACTTGTGGAAATCCCTCTGCTGCCGAGGGTAAGGAATGTCACGCTGCGTCAGGAGGAGGGTTGTTCCTCCCCACAGCTCCTTCCACCCTCTAGGAGAGATCTGCTGCTCATCTTCAGTGCTCAGATGGAAACCTGATGAACCATGTAGGAATCCTGAAATGGCCAGGAGGGTAAATCCTGTACTCCTAGCTGGGAAATTCCTTGCTCCAGCAGCCTCTGCTGTGCCTCACAGCAGCTCCAGCTGCTCTGTGTCAGAGTAGGAATCAAGGGCCTCATCCTCTGTCACGGGACAAAGATATTGCTGGCATGTACAGTACAGCTCTTCAGGAAATCCCCATCCCCAGAGCTTCTCCCAGGGCTTCTTCTGAAGCCTGAATTCACTTCTTTTAGTGGATTTCCTGGACTCCTCAAGTTTGTAGTGGGAAGCCAAGCCCTGAGTGGGTTTTATTTCACCCTTGGCACTTGCCGCTGCCTTGGCCACACTGTGCCAGCTGCCGTGTGCAGTCCAGTTGGTGGCTGCAGCTCCAGACATCCTGTGGCTCTTCCTGCAGCTCTTTGGGCTGAGAGGTCTGCTCCTCTAGGCTGGGCTTAGAGTGAGGCTGGTTTGTGGGTTTATCTGGGCTTTCCCCCTTGTTCCACGAGTGTTGTGCAGGGCACAATGACCACGTCACTGTGAGCTCTCAGTCCAGGCTCTGCTTCCCTTCCAGAAGCTCCATCAGGCAACATCAGCTCTGAAACAGGTGTGAGGTTATTCCAGCTGTTGCTCTTGGCAGTTTAGAGGACACTGGGCAAGGAGCAGTGACAGAAACCTCCATGTTTTTGACAGAATTGCTCACACAGCCCTACGGATATCCGGGAACAAAAAGATGATGGCACTGGCATGAGTGTGTCCAGGCACAGGGCCTTGGGTGTTCCTCTCCCTCCTAAAGCAATTCCACATTTCCCAGGGGAAGGTGACTGGGTAGGCAGTCAGATGCCTTTCTGTGTGCTGGGTGTCTCCAAACATCCGTGATTTCAGGAGTTTTATGAGGGAATAGGTCTATCTCTGTGTGAGGCAGCAGTTCAGTGTACACATTGAATGGAAAACTGTAGGCTTCAGAATTCAAAACATCCCTTTTTCCCTTGTTGTTGGCAGTGGCCCTCATTTCTTATCTCCTGGCCACATGTCCATCTCCTGGGGCTGTCAGAAGATACTCTGGCTCTGAGTGCACCAGCCTGAGCTTTGGAGTCACAGAAATAATATCCCTTCTTTCCTGCACTGGGAATTGATTGCTGTTGGTCAGAGCTGCCTCTCCCTCTGTGCTGTAACCTGTCACTTTTTGTTGGTAGCAGCAGCATTTCAAAGGAAAAATTGACTTCAGGCTCCAGTAAAAGGTGCCTGAAGTGCAGTAGCACCAATTGTTAGGATTCCTGGTTGGAATTCCTGATTAAACCTCGGATTCGTGTTGAAATATCCTGTGCACTACTGAGGGTGTCCTTCAGGCAGCTGCCAGAGGTGTGGGAGCTGCCAGGAAATGAGGTGTGGGATGGTGCTAATCCCACTTTCTCCAGGGTTCCTGGAGCACACCTTTCTCCAGCTCCAGCCTTCCTTTCTAAGAACCACACATCCAGGAGCCACATCCTCTCACCCACCAGCTGGGAAGTGACTTGGAGCCTCCTCTGGGATGCAGGAGAGGAAGTGAATTTGCCTTGGAAAATGACCTGTTCCCAATAATGAGCAGTTCCTGGACAGGGGTTCATTTTGTCCTGGTGTTCCTGAAAAGAGTTCAGGAATCTCTGGCCATCAGGCAAGGAGCATGAGAAGTTCTTGCCTGGCAGAGAGACGTCCTGCTTCCAGTTACTACTTCCAAGACTGTTTTCCAGTATTTTAACACAGCTACTGTGACCCTTGTGCATCCCATCACTGGTTTTCAAGGACAGTAGAATGTGTAGCCAGAAAGGTTTAAGGATAGACAAGCAGGACAAGGGTTGCAGGGAGACAGACTGGGTTTTAGCAGGATTTCCTGAAGGGTTTGCATGCCTGAAAGGTTGGAATTTTCTTCTGTACAAGTAAATTGGTTGGTTTCATTACTGATAGTCGATCTAAACCTCCCCTGGAGCAACTTGAGGCCATTTCCTCTCCTGTCCCTGTTCCCTGGGAGCAGAGCCCGATCCCCCCGGCTGCCCCCTCCTGTCAGGGACTTGTGCAGAGCCACAAGGTCCCCCCTGAGCCTCCTTTGCTCCAGGCTGAGCCCCTTTCCCAGCTCCCTCAGCCTCTCCTGGGGCTCCAGCCCCTTCCCCAGCTCTGTTCCCTTCCCTGGACACACTCCAGCCCCTCCATGTCCTTCTTTTAGTGAAGCTTATTTGAAAGTTACCCACAGTGTTGGGAGTTTCCCTCTGGTTTGGGTCTTGTTTTGGGCTCAGTGGTTTCTGAGGCTGCTCTGAGCCGTATCCTGAGGGGTCCCAGGGCAGTGAGGAGTGACCAGGCTGAGTTCATCAGAGGGGACTCCCTCTCTAATCTCTGGAAAAACAGTGACACATCCATCCTTGCCACTCTGCTTCCTCTGCTCCTTGTGGACTTGCCCTTTAAGCAGCAGTGGAGACCTGCCAGCCCTGCCCTGTCGTGCTGACCCCAGGAGATGAGCTATTATGGATTTAAGGGCTGACTCACCCTTTTAGCCTGTTTGGTAAGAACTTGATACCGACAGATCCTTGAACTGCCAGTTCCTGGGAAGGCTCAGGATTTCAGGAATGGGGAAGAAGCGTTGGAAAAGTCATCCTGACATCTTTGCTGTGCTCTGCATGTGACATTCTCCCTTCCCTTGCAGGTCTCAAGCAGCTGTTGAAGCAAGGATCAGTGCAGAAGGTCTACAATGGATTGCAGGGATATTGATGTGAGGAAAACTTGGACTTCCCTGGAAATGCAAAGTCAGATTTGTTCACGGTCTTTTCTCCTGCCCACTGTAGAAGGGGGAAGAGGGAGGGGGGAGATGGTTGAAGTTTAGCTCATTTTTGGTTTGTAAATTATGGAAGTGCTCAGAGTTTGGGGAAATACTTTTTCAGGACATAACTGGTGCTGCCTATCATGTTCCACGTCCTGGAACAACAGAGATTCCTTGAGCAGGAAAACATAGATGGGGAAAAGGAGTTTTAAATTCCACACAGATTGGAATTTCTGGTTTTTAAATATATTTTGATGTGACTTTTCTTGGCCATCTCAACCTATTTTCATAGCTGCTCCTGCTTTTTACGTCCTTCGTGTAAATTTCTTCCAAATTCCTGTTGTTTTGGGGTGATATTTTTAATCCCAGCCCTTCCTCCCCTTTCTTCCCCTCTGAGTTCAGAGTCTGGTTTTGGGGCAGGAATATTGATGCTGTTGGGAGTGCACTGGGCTGTGTTAGGCCCCACAACTGGTTGGGAAAAGAGTCTCTCAAGGCCTCTGTGGGCTCTCTTAACTACCAAGTCCCAAAAGTCAACGCTTGGTTTGAAATTTGAAGTTGCACCAGCTTAGCAAAGACTCCTTGGTCATGGTGGAATTTGGGAATGGCTCCTCATGGCCTTGGTTGTCCCTCGTTGCCCCCACATGGAACCAGTCTGGAAAAGCTCCCTCCCCTCCTGCGCTCTGTCCTCCGTGAGGACGGGTGAGGCTGATGGGAATAAAGTGTTTGTTGGAGTTGGAATGGCAAAACCTCCCTGGTGATGTGTTTCTGGGACAGACCTGGGCTTCCCTGTGCCAGGCAGCAACAGAAATCATGGCATCAGTAAGGTTGGAAAAGCCCTCTGAGGTTGAGTCCAACCATTCCCCCAGCACTGCCAAGGCCACCACTGCCCCCCATCCCCAGGTGCCACATCCACATGTCTGTCAAACCCCTCTGGGAATGGGGACTCCAGTGCTGCCCTGGGCAGCTGTGCCAGGGCTGGACAGCCCTTTTAGGGAAGGAATTTTCTGTCAGATCCAGTCTAAACCTCCCGTGGAGCAACTCGAGGCCATTTCCTCTTGTCCTGTCGCTTGTTTCCCTGCAAGAAGAGGCCAACCCCACCTGGCTCCACTCTCCTTCCAGTTCCTTCAGGGATCTTGGGGGCTGTAAAGTGGGATCCTTGCAGCTTCTCCCTACCCCATTCCCTATTTGGGAAGTGGATGGGCTCTGGTTTGCCTACAGGGAAGTGTTTGCTGGGGAGCAGCAGATGCAGCCTCAAGGTGGTTTTGTTTTCAGTTTATTCCCTGTTTTCCTTCCTTGGGAGCTGGAAGCAGCTCAAGGTGGGCACAGCCCCTGTGTCCGTGGTGCCCTCAGTCCAGCAAGTCCCACCCACCCCTGCAGCTCCAGTGGGAGTGACGCAGGGGAAGCAGCAGCCCCGGGAAGATTTCCTGTTGGATCCTGTGTACATTTGCCTTGGCAGAGCACAGCAGGGGCTTGGGGAGCAGCTGAAACAAACCTGCAATGCCAAACCCTTGCTCTCTGCTGCTCCTCAGGATCCCTAAGGATAACGTGGTAATCCCAGCTGAGGCTGCTCCCTCTGCCTACCATGCCCAGTCTTTGCTGGGTGCTGCAGGCAACTCTGCCTCTGCTCCCTCTTAGTTCAAGTTCCTAGGAAACCTCAGATTCCAAAGAAATTCCTTCCCGTATCCCTGTGCGTGGGGCTGTTTCCTCTTACTCCAGCTCCTTGCAACCCTGCTCACCTGTAGCAATAAACCCAAAAAGCCAGGATTTCACCCCTAAATTCCAAGTTCTGCAGGGGAAGGTGTAACCCCCAGCAGCAGCCAACAGGTTTATTTTGGGCCCGAGTCCTTGTTCCCACTGCTGCTTTTCCTTTCTCTGCTAATTCCTTTCCTTCCTGTGGTTTGTTTTTCTTGAATTGTGGGACTGGACTCTTTGGAGAACACAACAATGGCTGCAGAGCCCCGGCTTGCACAGCAGCAGGGAGATAAACAGGAAAAAAGCCCCAAATTCCAACCAAGTCTCCCTGCTTCCTTCCACCCTTTTCCCCCTGCTGTGGGGTGTGTTTTGGAGCCAGCACCCAACGCCTTTCCCACCTCCACACAAAGCTTCCAGGGCTTCCATGCTTTTGCCCAGCAGCAACAGCAGTGTTTGCTCAAACATTCCCACTGGTTTTGCTTCTGGCCCACTCACGCTGTGCTTTTTCTACAGTCATGGGGAAATATTTGTCCCCCAAGAGCTGGGGGTGTGGAGGATGCTCGGTGTCCTTCTCTGGTGACACAGAGCTGGTGGGAGCCAGTCATGGCACACATGGACTCCTCTATCCATAGAAATGCTTCCCACAAGGTTTAGGTGTTCGCATCTTGGTCTGGCACCAAAATGTAATCCTGACCGTGAACCTCCAGACTGGGAATTCTGTAATGCACAGCTTGAATTTCCAGTCCTTTCTAAGCAGCACCATTCCCAAACTGGAACAAATAAACCCAAATTTCCTGTGCCTCTTTTAACCTAAATCCTTGGAACAGAGGGGATTGTGAGGGTTCAGATGTAGGCATGCTGTTCAGTTCTTCTAGGAAAACACTCCTCCTCGGAATGCACTTCCAGATGTCCATGCTGCTTTGGGAAGGCCTGGAAATGGGGTCCTGGTTTATTCCTGAAGGGAAATGGTTTCCAGCACCTGCAGGAGCTGCCTGTGTTCCTTCAGGGCCTCAGCACAGGCTGGCTTTTAGATGTCATCACCTCCACCAGCGCTGCGTTCCCACCCTTTGGCTGGATCCCTCCCGTCCCAGGGGAGGGGAAGGAGCAGATGGGATGAGGATTCCATAGCAGGTTGATGACAGGAGGGAGTACAGGGCTCAGATCCACGTTTCCATCGTGCCCTGCAGCCTTGTCTGTGTCTTCTGTCCCTCCACAGCCTGGGCTGGCTGCGCCCAGAGCCACATTCCCCATCCCAGACTGGAGGGTGACGTTTTGGGGCTGCTCCAAGGAGTTTCAGCCCTTGGTATGGGGGTCTTGGGAAGGAGGGCTTTGCTCCCAATGGCTTCAGTCACACCAAAGGCTGCTCCCAACTCTGGGAAGTGGGTGGAAGTGTTCCCAAAGAGCCATTTTTCCAGGGAAACTTCTCTGCAAGCGCAGTGTAAGCAAGCATAGGTTTTTCCACAGAAAAATCATGTTTTTTCATGTCCTTATCTCTGTCGAACCTTTCTGCCTCGGGGCTGAGCAGTGGAGGAAGGAGGGGGAAGGGGCTGGTGCCAGGAGAAGGCTGCTCTGAGCACACGTGGGTTTGGAGTGGGCCTCCAGCTGGGAAGGGAAGGTGAGGGGATGATTCCTCGCTGGAATCCTTCCTGTGATTCCCAGCCAGCAGCCCCCATCGCTGCTTGCCTGCACTGCAGGAGCTCCGGAGGGGTCCCCAGGGAGAGGGCAGCCCTCTGGGGCAGGGCAGAGGTGTGGGATGGGTGGTACCTGCTGCCTTCATCCTGCCTGCCCTGTATCCCTGCTCCTGGCCTGCAGCCAGCTCTCTCCTCCCGTTTCCTGCAGCTGACCTGGAAGGTGAGCAGGAAGGGAAGAGGGCAGCGCTGAGCACCGACCACCCTGCGAGGAGGGAGTGGCCAGCACGGCCCTTCTCTGTGCTGGGAGGCTTTTCCAGGGAGCTGCTTGCTTCCATGTGGGAGCAGGAGGCTGCTAGGAAGCAGATCCCAGCCTCCATCTCGAAAAAAAGCGGATCCCCTCAGCCCAGTGTAGCCCCTGGGGTTAACAAGTGTGTCCCAAAGGCAGGAATTAAAACATCTGGGGCTGTGACCTCCGGGAATTTGGAAGGACGGGGTTTGTTTAGTCCTGAAAAGCCACAATGACACCAGTGCAGGCTCCGAGTGCGTAAGAGGTGTTTACAGGGATAATTCCACTTCCTTCCAGATGGATCCCATCAGCCCCACTTTTTTTTCCCCCTCCCACCCCAGCAGGCACCAGAGCCCATCACTGGTTTTGGGCAGCTCCTGGAGCCATCCAGCCCTTTGTCCTGGGGCACAGCAGCTCCCAAAGGACATGGATGGAGATGTCAACCTTCCAGAGGGAGATGATGTCCAAAAGGGAACAGGGTGACCTGCCCACCCCATCCAAGTTCCCCATGGCATGGGGGCGAAGGGCTGGTTCCTGGCACACGGGCATTGCCTCACTGGAATGAGGATTGAGGCTTGGGCATCTTATCTCAGCCCCCTTACCCAAGACAGCGATAGGGGAGTGGGCTGAGGGAAACCATGCGTGGAGAACAAAGCCTTGCCCGGCAATCCCTGCAGATAACCGGGATGGGAGTTGGTTGAAGCTGCCAGAGGTTTCCTGCAGAACCCAAAAATCCTCTGAGGAGAAAATGAAAACCACCCCTCACTGATGGGATATGCACTGGCTCCTGTCCCGAGCTGTGATCCGGGGTGGAAGAGTGGCCAAACTTGGGAAGGGATGAGCCACGAGTGTGGCTGCCGGCTGCCAGGAAGCTGCTCCGTGTCAGAGCAGTGGTGGAACGGGAGCCCAGCTCCCAGTTCTGGGGCAGCCGGGCCACGTGTCCCCACCTGCCACACCCAGCCAGGCCTCGGTGGCCCCGCCATGAGGCACTTGAGGATTTTGGGGTGAGAAGAGAAATGTTGGGGCAACAAATGGTGATGTTTGGGATGAGGAAGAGAAATTTTGAGGCTACGACCTGCTGGAGGTGGATGTTGCCACCAGAACCCTTCTGCTGTTGGCCAGCACGTCCAGGTCAGAGTTGGTCACTGCCAGGGATGTGCCTTGGGATGGAGGTGCCAGGTTTGGGGGTGTTGCCTATGGACACCGATGGAGATGAGGCTATTCCTCGGGGTCCTGCACTTTTGGGAGATCTTCACTGCCCCAGCCCCTCGTGGAAACTCGAGAGCAGCAGCAGAGTCAGCTCCGTTCTGGAGCGTTCTCCAGACACAGGGGGGCTTGAGGGTAGGAAAAGGGCTTTTCCAGAGCTGCTTGAGGTGGAGAAGCTCAGACTTGCTCCTCTGTCCAAAAGATGACACATTTCTGCAGCAAAAAGCAAAACAAGCTCCGCTGTTCCAGGCCTCCCCCCAGTGTCTCCCGCCTGGCTCTGTCCTGGGTGCCATCCCCGCTCCATCGCGGCCTTGGGGATCCCACAGCATCCACGCTCACCCATCCCAGCCGGAGCAAGGGGCTGCACCCCAGGGAAGGGGGACTGGCAATGGGAATCACTCCAGGTCTTGGGGAGCACGGTGCAACATCTGCAGGTAGCAGAGATGCCCCAAGTCCGAAAGCCAAAGCAGAGCCGGGAATGCAGCGGTTTCTCCCGGCTGGAAGGGATTGAATCCCTTTGTGGGGAGCAAATGCAGCACATGGGACCTTCAGCACTGCCCTGGTGTCCCCAGCACTGCCCTGGTGTCCCTGGGTGCCGGCAGCAGGGACACTGAGCACTCGGCCCACAGCACAGCTCCTGCCAAGGGCGCTGCTTCGAGGGCCGAGCGATGACGTTCCCGTGCCTCATCCGTGTTGTTTTGGATTCTCCGGCCTCTCAGAGCCCGCCAAGGGTGGGGAGCGCCCCGGCCCCTGCCCCAGGAGCCCGGGGGTGGCTGGGGGCCAGGGTGATGAGATGTGGGCTTTGGAGACCTCCTCCTCCATCCCTCCAAGAGGACAACCCCTAAGGTCATCTTCCCATCCCTTCTGTCCCTCGTCTCTTTTCCCATCTTCCCTCATCCCACCCTGTCTTGCTCGCAGGGTGTTTAGAAAGGAAAGAGCTGGAAGCTAATCCAGGAAAACCTCTCTCCTGTGCTGTCCCCCACCAGCTCCTGGCTCATCCCCAGCCCTTCCTGCCGCCACAGGAGTGGAGATGAGCGGGAGAGCTCAAAATGCCCTTCTGGGTGAGAGGGAAACGTGGCCAAGAGTTTCTATCAATGCAATCAAAGTTTAAACAGTCAAAGAGTTTTTAGCTCAGATTTGGACTGTGGAAAAGTGAAACTGTCCCCTCACAGCTGTGTGTGCTTGACCTCAGCGTCTCACACCAAGCGAGGAAATGAAAAATGTTGGGAAAATGACTTAACTGAGCCAAAGCAAAGCTGGGAGAAGGTTGGAGTGAGCTCAGGAGGTGCAAAACCCTCCCAAAAACATCACCAGTGTCTTTCCAGAGGCCTGGAAAACTTAGCACACAACCCAAGGTCTGGCACAGGGGCTGGCAACACCAACGAGCCCACCCAGCACCAGCAGCCGTGATCCAGGATGGATCCACAGCCCCACATCGGTGCTGCCGAGGGGAATGAGAGCAGCCAGAGGTGTGGTGGGAGCTGATGGGTGGTTTTATTACACAAGGTGTGACATCCTCCCTCCATCCCCACTGGAACAGGGATAAATGAGGGTTTAACAGCATCCTTTTAACCATTCCATGGCTGTTTCTCCGGCTGCTTTCCCCCCCATGTCCCTCCCCACCATTTTTCCATCCGTGCCCAGTGTTTCTGTGTGGTCTCAGTGCATTGCCCGGCGTGGGGACCATCCACAGGGCTGGGGGCTGCTGGAGGGGTCAGTGCAGCTGGGACAGGACTGGGAAGCCACTGGTGTCCTTGGAGAGCAAAGCCTGTGGCACTGGGAACGTGCATCCCTCAGGAGGGATGGCCTTGGTCCCTGCCTCCACGGGGGATGATGGATCCATCCTCTGTCTCTATGCAGGAATGATGGATCCAGGCCCTGCCTCCCCAGGAGGCTGGTGATGGTGGATCCACGGAGAGTTGCTGGATCCTTGGGAAGATGATGGATCCATCCCCTGACTCCACGGGGAGATGATGGGTCTGTCCCCCGCCTCCGCAGGGTGCTGATGGATGCACAGGAAGATGACGGGTCCGTCCCCTCTGTCCATGGGGTGACATGGGCCAGCTGCCCACGCTAGCAGCTCCCTCCTGTGCACAGGAAGATGCCCAGGGCCATGCCCAGCAGGCCGAGGCTCCCCAGGATCAGCCCCAGCACCAGTGGAGCGCGCGATCGGCCGCTGACTTTTCCTGCAAGAGGCGAGAGGGACGCAGGTGACGACTGGGCCACGCCACCGCGTCCCTGTCCCCCGCCCCGGCCCCACCACGGACCTGTCCTGGCGCTCTGAGCCTGCAGGATGCTGACACAGGTGGTGTTGAGGAAATACTGCAGGTCCTGGGTGGTTATGGGGTATTTCATCAGCTGTGCCTGGGCGAAGGCGGCCACCGGGAGCTCGCCGGGCCAGCGCCGCTCCCAGGTGGCGTTGGGGACGTGGAAGCTGAGGAACGCTGTCCTGTTGAGGGTCACCTCGTAGAAGCTCTGGGCTGTGCCGTTGGGGAAGAGGCGGCAGCCGAGGTGGCAGCACAGGTGCTGGGTGACTGCGGGGACAGAGGGAGGGGACAGGGTCACCACACTCCCACCCTCAGCGCCCCGTGGCCCTCACTGGGCACTGAGTTCGCACAGCCTCAGCCTCGCACCACCCAACCCTCCCGCAGCTTTGCTTCTCCTCGGTTTGGTCATGGCAGTGACTTTTCCAGAGGCCGGGATTATTTTCCCTCCTTTATCTCGGCACAGCACAGCTCCGGTTTTACAGAGAGGGAGGGTTTGGGCACAGAGCTGCTCGTGGCTCTCGCGGATGGAGCACAGGGACACCAGCAGGGGTGGGGTGGGTCATGCCAGAGACCCTGTGGTGACACTGGGCTCCCCAAGGGTATAGGAATGTGGGGCTGGGGCAAATCTGAGGAAAGGAAAGGAAAGGAAAGGAAAGGAAAGGAAAGGAAAGGAAAGGAAAGGAAAGGAAAGGAAAGGAAAGGAAAGGAAAGGAAAGGAAAGGAAAGGAAAGGAAAGGAAAGGAAAGGAAAGGAAAGGAAAGGAAAGGAAAGGAAAGGAAAGGAAAGGAAAGGAAAGGAAAGGAAAGGAAAGGAAAGGAAAGGAAAGGAAAGGAAAGGAAAGGAAAGGAAAGGAAAGGAAAGGAAAGGGGAAAGAGGAAAGAGGAAAGAGGAAAGAGGAAAGAGGAAAGGACACCCCGGGCAGGAGCAGCAGAGGTGACAGGGTTAATGGAGCGGAGCAGGCAGGAGCATGAAGCCGTCGCCAGCAGCGTCCCACAGCTCCCACAAGCTGCGGGATGCAGGCAGGGAGCAGCCAGAAAGTGAGCAGGATGCAGGCAGGGTGCAAGTGGGGTCCAGGTGGGATGCAGGCAGAGCACAGGCAGGGAGCAGGCAGGGTGCGGGTGGGATACAGGCAGGGAGCAGACAGGGTTCCTCCCCAGCCCTTTTCCTGAGGAGCAGCAACAGGTTGAGCATCATCCCGTTCCCAGGGTAAGAAATTCCCGGCTCCACAGAAGGGCTCCCTTTGCCACAGAGTGGTTTTGCACATGCCCATGTGCCCATCCCTTCACCCATCTGTCCCTGGAGAGCCACCCCCGTGCCCCGGCAGCGCGGGAGAGGCTCCCCTTCCCCGGGGGCCCGCCCCTGTCCCCCGGGTACCACTCACAGTTGGTCGGTCTCTCCATGTGGAAAAGCTTCACCAGCTGCCTGAAGTTCTTCAGGTAGGTGATCACATCGTTCCGCCGCCGGGCCCAGGCGTCCGGAGGCTCCAGCGGGAGCACCTGGGTGACATTCTGCTCGTCCAGGAGGTGGCTGAGCTCCCCGTTCAGGCTGGCGTTCCCCCGGAACATGGCATTGCCCCTGTAGACGCGGGTCAGCTGGAGCATGGTGAAGGCGAGCGGGGCTGCGGGAGACGCGGGACATCACCGACCGCCCGTCACCCGCCGTGAGCCCCGTGTGCCCCCAGGCCGCCCCCAGCATCCCCGACCACCGCCGTGTCCCTGCCTCACCCGCCTCCTCCGCCCCGCAGCCCAGGGCCCCGCAGAGCAGCAGCAGCAGCAGCATCGTGGGGACGGGCACCGCGCTGGCGACGCGCTGGTGGCCCCACGGCTGGCCCGGCACGGAGTTCAGCGTGGGCACCGCGCTGGCGACGCGCTGGTAGCCCCACGGTTGGTCCATGGGATGTTAAAGAGGGCCGGGTAGGTGGGGCTGTGGGAGGAGGAGAGCGGGACTCCGGCCAGGTCTCTCCCATTTCCTTAACCCGAGCCACCCGCACCCCTTCCCTGCCGGATATGCCGGGCCCCGCGGCGCCTGAGGATGCAGGATGAGGCTCCGAGCTCCCCCGGCACAGATGGAACTGGGCGAGCAGCCAGCACCTGACTCAGTTACCCCATGCCATGGCTGGGCAGAGCCCCGTGCCACTCCCCTGGGGGATGTGGGAGACCAGGGGGACACTGTGATGGGGACCATTCCCAGGGAATGGGGAGGATTGGAGGGAGCAGCCTCGCAGCACCGCGCTGCACCCACCTGGTGTGGAGAGGGCACCCAGCAGCAACAGGACCTCCCTCCCTGGAAAGGGGTGACACTCTGGGTAGCTGAGCTGGGCAGTGGGGGTGAGAAATCCATGGCAGGGCTTCCTCCACAGGTTTGTTTTTTAATTACACCTAAAATAATTATAAATTAAAAATCTTAAAATGCGAAATTTCTAATAAAAGCTCCAGCTCATCTCATTGGCAGAGCATGGCACAGCCTGGGGTGGCACATAATGGCATCCCACAGCCTGCTATGGCATGGAATACTGTCATGGAATGGTTTTGAGTGGGAAGGGACCTGAAAGCCCATCTCATTCCACCCCTCCCATGGGCAGGGACACCTTCCACTGTACCAGGCTGCTCCAAGCCCTGTCCAACCTGGCCTTGGATACTTCCAGGGATGGGGCAGCCACAGCTTCTCTGGGCACCCTGTGCCAGGGCCTCCACACCCCCACAGGGAAGAATTCCTTCCCAATATCCCATCTAACCCTGCCCTCTGTCACTTTGAAGCCATTCCCCTCTGTCCAAGCCCTTGTAAATAGTCTCTTCTCCAGCTTCCTGGTGATCCCTTCAGGCCCTGCAAAGCCACAGTGAGGTCACCCCAGAGCTTCTCCTCTCCAGGCTGAACAATCCCAGCTCTCCCAGCCTTTCCTCCCAGCAGAGCTGCTCCATCCCTCTGCTCATCCTGGAGCCTCCTCTGGGCTCTCTCCAGCAGCTCCACGTCCTCCCTGTGCTGGGCCCCAGGGCTGGGGCAGCTCTGCAGGTGGGGTCTCACCTGAGGGAGCAGAGGGGCAGAATCCCAATCCCTTTCCTGCTGCCCTCACTGGGGTTCAGCCCAGCACAGGGGGGTTTCTGGGATGGGCCATGGCCAGCCCTCACCAGCTGCACCCCCAAGTCCTTCTCCAGGGGCTGCTCCATCTGCTCATCCCCAGCCTGGATTGATCCCGGGAGTTGCCTCGACCCAGGGGCAGCAGCAGCACTTGGTGCTCTTAAACCTCATGAGATTCCCATGGGTCACTTCTGGAGCTCTGGGTGGCCCCTCCAGGGAGTGCCACTCCCCCTCAGCCTGGTGGCACCTGCAAACCTGCTGAGGGTGCCTCGAGCCCTCTGGCTGTGGCACTGATGCCGATATTGAATATCACTGGTCCCACTGCGGACCCCTGGGACACCACTGGGCACTGATGGCCATCGGGAGTGGCCCTGAGCCACTGCCCCTCTGGATGTGACCATCCAGCCAATTCCTTATCCATCTAACAGTCCATCCACGGAATCCAGCTCTCTCCAATGCAGAGAGAAGGATGTTGGGTGGGATTGTGTCCAGGCTTGACAGAAATCCGGATAACTGACATCCATAATCCCTCCCTTGTGCACTGAGGGAGTCACCCCAGCAGAGGCGGCCAGCGGGCTGGTCAGGGGGACTTGCCCTTGGTGCAGCCGTGCTGGCTGTCCCGAATCACCTCCTGTCCTCAGCAGAGCTTCCAGGAGGGTCTGCCCGCTGATCTTCCCAGGCACAGAGGGGAGGCTGACGGGCCGGTAGGTCCGGTTCCCAGGCTCCTCCTTTCCTCCCTTTTTAAAGATGGGGACAAGGACTCCTTTTTTTCCCAGTCACCTGGGACTTGACCGGACAGCCAGGACCTTTCAAATATCCTTGCGAGCGGCTGTCCAGCTCCATCAGCCAATTCCTCCAGGACTCTGGGATGGACACCACGCAGGATGGCGCGCTCCGGGATGGCGGGGCATGTGCCCACTGGCCGGCACGATATGGCACACCATGGCGCGACATGGCGCGACGTGTCACCCTGTCTGTCGCGCCGCCGCGGCGGTCGGGGCGTGTCCCGGGGCGTGTCCCCGCGGTCCGTGCGTGTCCCGGGGCGTGTCCCGGGGCGTGTTCCGGGGCGTGTCCGCGGTCCGTGCGTGTCCCGGGGCGTGTCCGCGGCGCCGGTGCCGGGAGCGCAGCGATGGCGGCGGCGGAGCTGGAGCGGCTGCGGATGGCGGGGGCCGGGATGGCCATCGCCGTCCTCACCAGCGGCGGCGACGCGCAAGGTGCGCCCGGCGGGGCGGGGCGGGGGCTCGGCCGGGCCCGCGGTCTCCCCGCGTGTCCGTGCCCGCGACCGCGACCCCCGGGGCCGGACTCCGCGGCCCGCGCTCGTCCCCGGGGCGGGCGGATGGGGACCCCCCTCCCGTGTGCCCCACACCCGCGCCGCTGCCCCGTCCCCGCCACCCTCGGGCCGTCGCCGTGGGAGGGCAGGGGCCCCACGGGGGGAGCCCCACGGAGGGGGTGTGTCCGTCCCTGTCCCCGTCGCGGTCCCCCCCCCCCCTCCGCCCGGGATAAGCAACTCGCTCCCGGGCAGTTTCTCGTCCCCAGGCCCAGCTGTGCGCTGAGTTTCCTCCGTCTCAGCCCACGTGGCTCCCCGCCCACTCAAGGGGACACCTCAGGGTCACCTATAGGATCCCATCCCATGTGGGGCTCAGGATCCCATGGGAATACTCCAGCTCACATATCACTTTTCCAGGCATGAACGCCGCCGTCCGTGCCGTCACCCGCATGGGGATATACGTGGGAGCCAAGGTCTTCCTCATCTATGAGGTTGGAGTACCCCCTGCTCCCCATCACGGTTGGGGGGATCCACCCCCCTGTGCCGGGGTACCCCTCACCTCCACCCTCTGCTTCTCCGCAGGGCTACGAGGGGCTGGTGGAGGGGGGTGACAACATCAAGCAAGCCAACTGGCTCAGCGTCTCCAACATCATCCAGCTGGTGAGGATCACCACGGGGCCGTGGCACCCCACATCCCAGCCCCCCAAACATGTGTGACGAGCCGCATGCCCCGTTCTGTCCCCAGGGTGGGACGGTGATCGGCAGCGCCCGCTGCAAGGCCTTCACCACACGTGCGGGCCGGCTCCGGGCCGCCCGCAACCTGGTGGAGCACGGCATCACCAACCTGTGCGTCATCGGCGGCGACGGCAGCCTCACCGGCGCTGACATCTTCCGCTCCGAATGGGCTGGGCTGCTGGAGGAGCTGGTCCGAGATGGTGGGTGAGCCCCTCCCAGCCCCAGGGGTGTTTGAGGGTGGTGAGGTCCGGAGGGTCACCCCGGTGCTATGACCCCAAGGAGGGCTGGGCTCCGGCCCCGTGATGGTGGGGATGTGAGTGCTCTGAAATAACCGGTGTGGTGGCGGTGACCCCCCCAGGGCAGATCAGCGAGGAGGTGGCGCGGGAGAACTGCCGCCTGAACATCGTGGGGCTGGTGGGCTCCATCGACAACGACTTCTGCGGCACCGACATGACCATCGGCACCGACTCGGCGCTGCACCGCATCATGGAGGTCATCGACGCCATCACCACCACGGCGCAGAGGTGAGCGGGACGGGGCTGGGGGCTGGGGGCTGGGGGCTGCACCGCCCCGGCCATCGCACCCACCCACCTCCTTCTCTTCCCACCCGTGTCCTTGCAGCCACCAGCGGACGTTCGTGCTGGAGGTGATGGGTCGCCACTGCGGGTAAGCTCCCGTGGGTGGGGAAGTCCATGGGTGGGACGGGATGCCGCGTTTCAGGGTCAGCGCTCCCACCGCCGTGTCCCCCCAGGTACCTGGCGCTGGTGTCCGGCTTGGCCTCGGGCGCTGACTGGCTCTTCATCCCTGAATCCCCTCCGGAGGACGGCTGGGAGGACCTCATGTGCGAGAGGCTCGGGGAGGTGAGGAGAGGTTCCTAGCATCCCATCTGCTGTTCCCCCCCGAGGTGTCCCCGCAGGGGCCCGGGCTGAGCCCTGCAGCCGGTGCCCGGCCCCTGCGAAGCTTCGGGAGCTGCCGCCATTGTCCCTGTGAACCGGGGCACTCAGCCGAGCGCAAATCCAGCCCTCGCGTGCCAGGGGCAGCGCTGGCTCGGGGGCTCGGCTGCCCGTGACCTGAGCCACCCCTGGGGCAGCACGGATGGCAGGGAGGGCAGGGTGCTCACACGTGGCCCACGGTGAGCTCTGCCTGAGCCGTGGTGGCCCTTTGTCCTCCCCTCGTGCCAGACACGCAGCCGGGGCTCGCGGCTCAACATCATCATCATCGCCGAGGGTGCCATCGACCGCAGCGGCAAACCCATCTCCTCCAACTACGTGAAGGACGTGAGTGACCGCCCCGGCACCGCCCTGGCACCCACAGACACTGGCCAGTCCCCAGCGTGATGTCCCCTCTTCCCCACAGCTGGTGGTGCAACGCCTGGGCTTCGACACGCGGGTCACCGTCCTTGGCCACGTGCAGCGCGGAGGGACCCCGTCCGCCTTCGACCGCGTGCTGGTAGGTCCAGGGGAGGACACGGAGAGGGGGAAGCCTGCTCCTGCCATCCCTCTGCCCAAAGGAAAGGATTTGCCAGCCAGGGTGAGGCTCGGATGGGCTTGGCCTCGCTGCGCTGGGCAGAGCTGTGCACCTGTTTCTCCTCATTTACTCCAAATTTAATGGATTTTTAAATAAAGCCATCAGCTTTCCAGCAGTGAATCAGCAGCCACGTGGTTTCCAAGCCTGTGGGAGGGAGCATCCCTGAGCATCCCACCCAGCTGGCACTGGTGGCCCCAGTGTCACAGGTGCCCCTGTCCCTTTGCAGAGCAGCAAGATGGGGATGGAGGCGGTGATGGCGCTGCTGGAGGCCACGCCGGACACCCCGGCCTGCGTGGTCAGCCTCTCTGGGAACCAGTCAGTGCGGCTGCCGCTCATGGAGTGTGTCCAGGTGGTGAGTACCGGGGAATTTGGGTGGGGGTGCCCCTCCTCTCCCTGTGAATGTGGGTGTCACGGTGCTGCATCTTTCTCCTGGCCCAAGACAAAGGATGTGCAGAAGGCCATGGATGAGAAGAGGTTTGAGGAGGCCATCCAGCTCCGTGGAAGGTGAGGAGCAGGGACCAGGACTTGGGGAGACATCCCTCTTGGATGGGGGCTTCTCCTTGTGGGGAAGCTGTTGGCTCCTGCAGCCAGAAGGATGTCCCCAGTCACACCCCAGGGGCACTGGGGAGACTCCCCCTTCTCCCAGACGTGCCTTGGGGACATGTCACCATGTCCTTGCAGGAGCTTTGAGAACAACTGGAACATCTACAAGCTGCTGGCACACCAGAAGCCAGCTCAGGAGAAGGTGAGGGGTGATGGGGAGCAGCAGGGCACACCATGGCCACCTTGGGGACACGCAGGGATGTGCTGTTCCCATCCCTGTCCCCGTAGAGCCCCTTCAGCATGGCCATCCTGAACGTGGGAGCGCCGGCCGCCGGCATGAACGCTGCCGTGCGCTCGGCCGTGCGTATCGGCATCTGCCAGGGACACACCATCTACGTGGTGAGCGACGGCTTCGAGGGCCTGGCCAAGGGGCAGGTAAGGGGACAGTGAGCCTGGCATTGTCCCAGGGGATGGGGTTGGGCTTGGAGGGTGGCGGGGGGGGCTCTTCCCACCCCTAACCCGGTGCTGGTGCCCGCAGGTCCGCGAGGTGGGCTGGCACGACGTGGCGGGATGGCTGGGCCGCGGCGGCTCCATGCTGGGCACCAAGCGGTGAGTGCGGCCCTGGGGAGAGGGGCATAGGGGAGAGGTGTTCCCACCATGCTCACCCCACCGTCTGCACCCCCTTCCCCACCACAGGACGCTGCCCAAGACCTGCATGGAGAAGATTGTGGAGAACGTGCGCAAATTCAACATCCAGGGGCTGCTGGTCATCGGGGGCTTTGAGGTGCGGCGGAATCCTCGGTTCAGTGGGGGCTGGGGTGGCTGTGGGCGTCCCAAAGGAATCTCTCTGGGATGTGGATCCGGCTGCAGGGCCAGCATTTCCCAATCCCTCGGCCGCTTGCAGGCGTACGAGGGGGTGCTGCAGCTGGTGGAGGCGCGCGGGCAGTACGAGGAGCTCTGCATCGTCATGTGCGTCATCCCTGCCACCATCAGCAACAACGTGCCCGGCACCGACTTCAGCCTGGGCTCCGACACGGCCGTCAACGCCGCTATGGAGGTGAGGGACACGGATGGGGACAGCTCACGGGGCCGCCCCACTCCACCACCTTCCATCATGGCCTGGAGTGGCCGATGGCCCGTGCTGGGGATGCAAAGGTGGCTTGCCCTGGTGTGACCTCCCCTGCTTTGGGCACAGAGCTGCGACCGCATCAAGCAGTCGGCGTCGGGCACCAAGCGTCGCGTGTTCATCGTGGAGACCATGGGGGGCTACTGCGGGTACCTGTCCACGGTCACCGGCATCGCCGTGGGCGCCGACGCCGCCTACGTCTATGAAGACCCCTTCACTATCCACGACTTAAAGGTGAGTGGGCAGGAGCGGCTCTCTGGCTGAAATGAGAAGGAAAATTGGGGAAGGGAGGGCTCCAGAGCAGGGCAGGAGCTGTGGGAGCACGGCCATGCCGTGCAGACGCTGGGTGGATGTCAGGACCGGAGGGCTGCGGGATGGCTGCTGGCATCCTGGTGTTCATCTTGCAGGCCAACGTGGAGCACTTGACCGACAAAATGAAGACAGATATCCAGAGAGGGCTGGTGCTGCGGTGAGTTGGGGGCCCTTGGGGACAGTCACTGCAAACCCCAGCCCCGTGGCAGGGAGCAAGGCCAGAGCTGAGCCCTTCCCATGGCCAGGGAGGGTTCCTGGGCACGGTGAGGTTTGGCACAGTGGGCACACGCTTGGCCGTGGGGCCGCTGGATGCCTCCGCTGCTGTCCCCACCTCTGGGGGACACAGGCTGGGGCTCTGGGCCTCAGGGAGAACAAAACAGCACAAAAAAGGCATTATGGGAAACAAAGGAGGACAATGCCCTGGGGATGCTGGAGGAAGGAGCAGCCCCCCAAGCCCTTCCCTCTGCCCCCCAGCAACGAGAAGTGCCACGAGCACTACACCACCGAGTTCCTCTACAACCTGTACTCCTCTGAGGGCAAAGGCATCTTCGACTGCAGGATCAATGTCCTGGGCCACCTCCAGCAGGTACAGGGGACGGGGTGACATGGGCCACACTGGCCCTGAGAGCTGGGCAGGCCTGACATCCCCATTTCTTTGTCCCCAGGGGGGAGCCCCAACCCCCTTTGACCGGAACTACGGGACCAAGCTGGGAGTGAAGGCGGTGCTGTGGATGTCGGAGAAGCTGCAGCAAGTCTACAGCAAGGGTGAGCCCAGGGCTGGGGTTCCCACGGAGGGTGGGGGAGGCTGGTGGCTGCTGCTCCAGGCTTCCAGGCTTGGCCCCCAGTGAGGTGGGGTGTCCCCCTCCCAGGGCGTGTGTTTGCCAACTCTGGAGACACTGCCTGTGTGATTGGGCTGCGGAAGAAGGTGGTGGCCTTCAGCCCCGTGACGGAGCTCAAGAAAGTCACGGATTTTGAGTAAGTCCCCATGCCCCAGCGGTTCACCATCTCCCAGGGGACCCTTCCCGGGGTGTCCCCTCTAGAGCTGTGTCCCCCTGCACAGGCACAGGCTGCCCCAGGAGCAGTGGTGGCTGAACCTGCGGCTGATGCTGAAGATGCTCGCCAACTACCAGATCAGCCTCACCGAGTACATCTCGGGGCAGATGGAGCACGTCACCCGCCGCACCCTCAGCATCGAGAAGGGCTTCTAGTCCCACCAGCCTGACCCATAGCCCCTGCCGTGTCCTCTCCGTGCCCACATGCTGCTGGGGGAGCACTGTGTCCCCTCTGTTCTCAGTAGCCCTGTAGCTTTGCCATCAACCCCTTACAGCAGGCAGAGCCTGGTGCTGGCTCCCAGAACGGCACAATCCTGCCCCGAATCACTGCTGCGGGGTCTGGTCCCTGTGCGGATGCAGAAAAGTTGCTTGAGCCAGCCGCGCAGCCCAGACCCTTAATCTTCCCTTAATAGTTTATTATTATTTAATGATGGGGTATTTTGAGTCCTTATTTAGCGGCTTGACCGCCTGAGCCAACTGCTGCTGCTTGTAGTCGCCTGCCCCACGTGCGGGAGGGGAGTGAGAAGGATGCGGAGCCATCCCGGAGCGGGTCGGAGCTGGTCCTGGGGGCTTCTGGGTGCCCCTGAGCCCCGGTGAAGCTCCATCCCCCGTGGGAGTCTCGAGGGCTGAGCACGGGGGTCCTGGCGAGCCCCTGTCCCCTTGCATGACGCTTGGCTGCGACCGTGGCCGCGGGCGCCGTGTCCGTCACCTCACCGCTGCTCCGTGACCCCCGGATCCCGCACCGCCCGCGGCGCTGCTCCTCTCCTCTAGAGATAAAACCTGCTGGAGCCAAACCTGCCTCCTGGAGTGGTCATTGCAGGGGGGATGGGCGGCAGGATGAGGGCGGGGTGGGGGGACAAGTAAAGCCTGATGGTTTTCCCAAGCTGGGTTAATGCTGGGCCAAGAAGTTTCCTGGTTTTGTACATCCTCAAAGCCTGGGAGAGTGGGACCACAGGCAGCTTCTGCTCCCTGTGCGGGTCGTGGTGAGTGCAAGGTCAGCATCCTTTTGCAATTGCTTCACAATTCCAGAGAAATATCACTCGGTTCCCACCTTCAAGGGAAGCACCCAAGTGCTTTAGGGTGGTGCTGTGCTTGTTTGTGAGGCAGTTTCTCAGGGCGCTGGCCGAGCTCTGCGCGCTCGGGCTGCGCCAGACGGTCACAGGGAGCCCCTTTCCCAGGCCATGTCCCTCCTGGGGCTGTCGGCTGACGGCTTCAGCCTCCAGGCCAGTGCCAGCACCAGGATGCATCAGAGTCTTTGGGGTCAAATATGCCGTTATTTTGTCCTCCCCATGGAGCTGTCCCCAAGTGAAAGCTCCCCCTGACCAGCCCGCTGGCCGCCTCTGCTGGGGTGACTCCCTCAGTGCACAAGGGAGGGATTATGGATGTCAGTTATCCGGATTTCTGTCAAGCCTGGACACAATCCCACCCAACATCCTTCTCTCTGCATTGGAGAGAGCTGGATTCCGTGGATGGACTGTTAGATGGATAAGGAATTGGCTGGATGGTCACATCCAGAGGGGCAGTGGCTCAGGGCCACTCCCGATGGCCATCAGTGCCCAGTGGTGTCCCAGGGGTCCGCAGTGGGACCAGTGATATTCAATATCGGCATCAGTGCCACAGCCAGAGGGCTCGAGGCACCCTCAGCAGGTTTGCAGGTGCCACCAGGCTGAAGGGGAGTGGCACTGCTTGGAGGGGCCACCCAGAGCTCCAGAAGTGACCCATGGGAATCTCATGAGGTTTAAGAGCACCAAGTGCTGCTGCTGCCCCTGGGTCGGGGCAACTCCCGGGATCAATCCAGGCTGGGGATGAGCAGATGGAGCAGCCCCTGGAGAAGGACTTGGGGGTGCAGCTGGTGAGGGCTGGCCATGGCCCATCCCAGAAACCCCCCTGTGCTGGGCTGAGCCCCAGCGTGGGCAGCAGGAAAGGGGTTGGGATTCTGCCCCTCTGCCCCCTCAGGTGAGACCCCACCTGCAGAGCTGCCCCAGCCCTGGGGCCCAGCACAGGGAGGACGTGGAGCTGCTGGAGAGAGCCCAGAGGAGGCTCCAGGATGAGCAGAGGGATGGAGCAGCTCTGCTGGGAGGAAAGGCTGCGAGAGCTGGGATTGTTCAGCCTGGAGAGGAGAAGCTCTGGGGTGACCTCAGTGTGGCCTTGCAGGGCCTGAAGGAATCACCAGGAAGCTGGAGAAGGACTTTGGACAAGGGTGTGGAGTGACAAGCCAAGGGGAAATTACTTCCACTGCTGCAGGGTTAGATGGGATATTGGGAAGAAATTCTCAGCTGTGAGGGCAGAGAGACCCTGGCACAGGGTGCCCAGAGCAGCTGTGGCTGCCCCTGGATCCCTGGCAGTGTCCAAGGCCAGGCTGGATGGGACTTGGAGCACCCTGGGACAGTGGAAGTTGTCCCTACCCATAGGAGGGGTGGAATGAGATGAGCTTTCAGGTCCCTTCCCACCCAAAACCATTCCACGATCCCATGATTTCAGTGCTTTTCCCCTAACTGGACACATTTTAGGCTCTGGAGGAAGATGGTAACTATTGTTTCTTCCCTGGACCCCTGAAATAGCAGACCTTGGTGATGGAGGCAGCATTGCTGCTCTTGAATGAGTCTCTGCTCTGGAGACCCCAGGCAGAGACTTGGGGTGGAATTCCTGGGTGGAATTGGGCTCTTCCACTATCCCATGTGCCACTCCACTTTGGGGGAGCCCCAGCCCACTCCTTCCCTCCCTCCCTCCCTGAGCCACGGGCCTCACACCTGCCTCACCACCAGCTCTCAGAGTCCCTGAGGATGGTTTGAAGGGAAGTGGCTCTGCAGGGCCGCTGGCATTTTCCACAGCTGGGAATCATCTGCGTTCACCACTCAATATTCCCGGCTGAGGCAGGGCAGGGTGAGAGCAGGTCACGTGGAAAATCTGTCGGCAGCACAGCTCTGCAGCAGCCAGGTTTAGGATGTGAATGGGGACAGGGGTGCCCCCAGGCTCAGACCAGCTGCACATTGAGGGACAGGAGTCACTGCAGCCCTCATACCTCATTTCCACCAAAAAAAGTACGTGGAGGGCCAAATTCCTGGGAGAAAATGGACAGGCACTTGCATTCCCAGAATGAGCAGGAGGGGATATGACTCTGCTCCCAGACTTCCCGGCACATCCAGCCCACCCTGAAAAGAGGGCAGAGCAAACCTCCAAGGAGCATCCTGCAACGCAAGGCAGGCTGTCAGGGCCTGGAGGGGCCGGGCTCCCACCAGGGTTTGCTGGGATGCTGCAAGGAGCAGTTGGGAGCTCCAAGGGCAACACCAGCAGCAGCCAAGGATGACGAGCACAGCACGTAGGCAGCGAGCAGCCCAGTTTCTCCAGAAATTGAGTAAGTGTGGCCTCAAGGGCACAGTGATTGCTCCACCAGCCCCATGACCAACAAGTCCCGATGGACGCTTCTTTTGATCACTTGCATCCCAGAAAAGCTGGGGGGGTCCAGCTCACCCCAACAACAGCTCCCCTGCTCCTTGACAAGGACAGGCCAGGGGCCTGGGAGAAGACTTGCACTCAGCAGGGTGAGTCTCCCAGGCCCTGGCTGTCAAAGGAAGTGTGGGACATCATAAATCACACAACTGCAGCTGGGTTTAACACACAAGGCAAGAACGAAGGTCATTCGAGGAGTTAAAGGCATCAGCAAATCTCCCTCCAAGTGACGAGGTTCAAACTGTGTCCCTTCCCACCAAGGTCAGGCAAACAGGCTTGTGGACACAGGGCTGTCAGCATCTCTGAGGAGCATTCCTTCCTGGCAGCACGGACACTGCACAAACAGGGCCAGGGGGGCCATGGAAAGGCCACATCACCCATGCAGCGCTCGGAGGCACGGAGGGCTCGTGTCCCGTATCTCGGGGCCATCGTCCTGCCCATCTGCACTGAGCTCTCCTCAGCACCTCTTTTGCTCCTCGCCTTTGCTGCAGTTGCCAGAAGGTTCCCAGACAGCCCAGTGCCCCTGCAAAGCAGCGCTGAGAGCAGGCTCACCGTTCCAGAGGCGCAGTGAAGCGGGAAGGCGCAGGGCTCCCAGCCCTCCTCCTGCTCCGAAGGGCTCACAATGCACTCCCTGAACCAGAGGTAATGGAGCAGTGCCCCCAGCCAGGCCTTTGCTGAACTCCAGCCACCACTTACACGGCCTTGAGGGATAATTGGGTTTATTTGGTATGTCACAACAGTTTAGTTTGTATTTAACAGCTCTGTAAAACTTGGTAAATGCAGTTTTATCAGTTAAAGAGCAACAGCCACCCCTGATGCCTGTGCAAATCAAGCAGCAACGCTCAGGGCATTTTAACTGGGATGTTTCCTTAAGCTGCTCTAATGCCTGCAGGGAACGTGTGGGTGAGAGGACAGCTGAGCATTCAGCACCTGGGAGTCATTTCTGGTTCACCTAGGCTGCTCCGAGCTTTCCTTTGGGCTGCTCCGAGCTTTCCTTGGGCTGCCTGACCACCACAGCAGGTGCTATGTGCACCGGCAAGGACCTGAGGAAGTCAGCCAGGAGCTGGAAGATAAATTAATAACTGGCCATTGACCTTCACCACCTGCACCAGACAGTTCTTGGTGACGATCTCAGGAAATGCCTCCCTGTCAGACTTCACCAAATCTCTGTGGTACAGAGTGCCCTCAGAGGTGCTGTGCTGAGGGTCAGAGACCTACCTTCCCAGCCATCAGCAGGCTCTGCTCCCCCACGGATCACACAGCACCTCTGGCTGCAGCCTTGTTCCCTTCTGCTCTGCTGATCTGCCTGCAGCTCCCATCCAAGAGCCCCAGCCACACAGGATACAGTGACAGAGCCTGCTGCACAAGCAGGAGATCTCCAGAGAAGGAGCATCCCATCCCAGCCCCTCGCACGGGAAGCAGAGCAGGGAGCACCGAGGCTTTGGCTGCAGCCAGGGATGTGCGGGCAGGACAGCGCTGGGGGCTGGGGCTCCAGGGAGGCTGGAATGGGGGTGGGCGTTGTCACTCCTCCTGCAACTCCTTCTGGAAGGCCTGGAGCCTCCTCGCCACGGTCTGCTGGATGATCTCCAGCCCCTCTGCGTCCAGTTCCTTCATGAGAAGCAGGATGGCATTCAGGACATTGTTCTGTCGGGACAAGACAGACACTGCTTTGTTCCAGCCAGCCAGGACAAGAACACTCGATTTTCCCTGCTCTTTCTAGGAACTCCTCCATCACCACCACCACGACCACCGCTGGCAGCAGTTTGGAACAGCCACCTGCAGCCACGGGAGCGGGACCAACAGCCGAGCCCTCGGGGCAAACACAGGCAGAGGCTGCATGTGGCACGTGACGAGGCTGGAATGCTGGACAAACCCATCCGCCCGGCCCTGCGCGGGCTGGCCACACGCCTCTGGCTGCCGGCCACGCTCCAGCCTGGCTTCTGTAAGGAAAGGCACATTCAGGAGCTGCCGCCCTCGCTCCCCAGCGTGTGTAGGATGGGAAAGGACAGAAGCTCTCTGCTCTGAGGATCTGAGGAATGAGCAGAGCTGGTGCTCTGTGCAAGGGACCCTTGAAGGTCCCCAGCCCTGCTACCACCACAGGACCACTGCCAACACCGGGCCGTGGTTCTGTCAAACCATGTCTTGAAGAACTCCAGGGAGAGATTCCACAGCCTATATAACTGTCCTTCTAGGGAGAATCTTTTGCCCAACATCCAACCTGAACCGCTCCAGCTGCAATGGGGGACCATTTCCCCCTTTTTTAATGGTCAGAGCCTGTGGTGCTGCTGTAGGCAGCTAAGGCAGAGTGAGGCATTGTGGGTTAGATCTTGCTCTGCTGATTGATGTGATGGCACCAAGTCCAGCATTCAGCAATTCCCAGCTAATCACCAAAATCCAGGTTCATCCAAGGCTACACGATAGAGGGGGCTGAGCAACCACCTAAGCTTCCTGTTCAGCAGATCCTTCCCAAGGTTTTACCCTCCTCCTGCTAAAGAAACACTTCCTAATGTCCAGTCTGAACCTCCCCTGGCACAACTTTGGACCTTTCCCATGTCTCCTATTGCTGGATTCCAGGTAGAAGAGCTCAGCACCTCCCTCCCCACATCCCCTCCTCAGGAAGTTGCAGAGGGAGATCAAGTCACCCCTCAGCCCCCTTCTCTCCAAACCAGACAAACTCAGAGCCCTCAGCTGCTCCTGGACATTTCTTCCAGCCCAAGCATCAGCTCTGTTCCCCTCCTCTGGGAGTCATCCAAGGTTCTTCACATCCTTCAATGCTGGGGCTCAGCCCCACATACAAGGAAAAGCAATTTGTCTTTAAAAGATACTCACTCTCTTCTTGTGGCTGCAATCTGTCTCTTGAGGGGAAAAGGAGGAATATTTATCCCTGGGAACAGGCTTCATATCAAGCTCCTCCTGAGTTTTGCTAAAAAAAGGGAGGAAAAGCAAATGTTATTATGACCGGCTGGGAGAACCTTCCTCTGCCAGGCCAATCCTTCCTCATCATAGGCAACCATGCAAGGAATAAATATCCAGCTAGAGGACTCCAGGAAATGGACTGGAGCTCCCAGATGAGAGAGGATCCATCCCTGACTGCACATGCAGCTGGTGAGCTCGAGTCACCCCCCCACAGCACAACCTGTTTGGCAGACACAGCAGCAGCCCCAGCAGCGCCACTGAACCAGCACAGCTCCACTGCAGTAACCAGAGCAGGCCTGCACCGGCCTGCAATGCACCCTGCAATGTCAGGGTCCTTTCCTGCTACACGAGCTCAGCCCAGAAACACAGAAACAGAAACACTGGCAGCTCCCCAGCCCTCACTTTGTCTCCTCCAGGCTGCAGCTGAACAGCTCGCTCCGGGGCTCCGTCGTGGCTCCGGCAGTGCTGGATGTGGAGGATTCAGACCAGCCGTTCTCCACGCTCCTCCGGGCTGGGGGGGCCGTGATCTCCACACCATCCACCAGGGCCTGCGACAGCTCTTCCTCTGTCACAGCTGCAAAGGCCACAACAAACACCTGCTGCTATGAACTGCAGCAGCCCAGGGGAAGAGCATCTCTAACAGGGCAGGTTCTGCTGCTGCAGAGCTGTTCCCAGCAGGTTTGGTCCAAAAATTGTCTGGCATTTTGCTTTCACCCTCCTCCTGCAGTGAAACCTGTGCAGGAGAATGCTGGAAGCAATCACCAGCCTCTCAAAGTGAGAAGGGTATCAGGGAGGGATGCAAACATGCTTTGCTGGTTTTTGTCTCTGGAGAAGGCTCTGAAAGCCACCAAATTGCTGCTACCAGATGGGAAAAAAAAACCAGAGCAGCTTTTCTACAGCAGCAGATGCAGTTCTAGAACCTTTGTCTGGCCACAGCAAAGAGAGAGCGCTAAAAACCACTAATTAGTGGTACGGTCTGAGCTATAATGAGGCACTCATTCCTGCTACAGTGGGGAAGGGATTGGGAAGGGAAGGGAAGGGAAGGGAAGGGAAGGGAAGGGAAGGGAAGGGAAGGGAAGGGAAGGGAAGGGAAGGGAAGGGAAGGGAAGGGAAGGGAAGGGAAGGGAAGGGAAGGGAAGGGAAGGGAAGGGAAGGGAAGGGAAGGGAAGGGAAGGGAAGGGAAGGGAAGGGAAGGTGTAGGAGATACAGATGTGGATGGGGATAGGGATGGAGAAGGAAAAAGGGGAAGAAGGAAGCAGATGGGAAAGGGGAAGAGAAAGGAGAAGACAAAGAGAGAAAACAGCTTAGAAGCACTTAATCTAACCAACCCCTAACACCTCCCGACTCTAGGAAAACTCAAAGGATGCCTTTGAGAGCAGCCAACACATCCCTATTTTCCTGCTGCAGGTGACCAAAGCCCACCCTGGTTGTCGAGCTTCTGCAGGCTGGGCAGGTTGCGCAGCACAGTCATGCGGTAGCGGTGGGGGTCGGGCCCGCAGCAGGGGTTCTCTGCCAGCCACAGCACCCGCAGCCGTGGCAGCGCCTTCAGGTAGAACAGCTCATCCAGGCTCGTGATGTTGTTCTTCCTCAGGTACAGCTCGCTCAGGTTCTGGCACCGGTGCAGCGGCTCGAGGTCCGAGATGCCGTTCACGCTGCGGAGACACGGTCAGAGCCCATCGCGCCCTCGCTGCCCCAGCCAGCAGGGAGCACAGCACTTCCCTCTCCTGCAACTGCCTCACCCCAGCCTCACCCCAGCCCGTGGCTTGTGGCATTTCATCTTTGTCAACAGAGCGAAGAATTGGAAGGGCCATCGCTGCGCTCTGCTGAGGATGACAAAGAGCCTCTGCTCCCCCCAAACCTGCCCCCTTTTCTCCTCAGACCCACCCAAGGAGAACCCATGTAAGATTCCCAAGTTAAAAGGCTCGGATTTGCAGGGCATTGGCTCCATGGGATCCCCAGGATAAGTGAAAGTTGGGTGTATTATGGAAAGGAGAAGCTCAAAGAAATGCATGAAATATTTCAACAAGCATTTTGGAAACAGGCCACATACAGAGGCCAAGAAGATCCCTGTCCAAACTGTGGAATAGAACTTCAGGAGCAACAATCCTAAGGGGTTTTATCATTTGTCAAAACAGGGAGTATTTTCTCAAGGAGCACAGGGAATGGTGCAGAGGAGCTACTGAGGAATAATCATTTCTGTATCCCTGCTGCTTGAGAAGTGGGGCATGAAGAGCCAGGCAGCTCACACACACAACCCCAGCAATGTGGGAAGAAACCATCCCCAGGAAAAGGTGAATTCCTTGCCCTCTCCAAAGCTGGCAAACTGGCATTCACCTGAACGTGATCACCTCGATGTTGGGCAAATCCCGGCATATGGATATCTGGGCAGGAAGAGACAGAAACAAGTTGGCACTCGTGGGGGAAAATACAAATAAACCCAATTGAAATCACAAAAAGCACCACCAGGAATTTGGGTTTGCTTCAGTCTAACCCAAGCTTAACAGCACCAGAGATTTTCTGACACAGCAAGTGCAGCGTCAGCAGCTCCTCCGGCCTCTGCTCAGGAGTGGAAGTGCAGATACCAGCCAGCGTCCCATTGTTCTTCTGCTCCAGCAACTCTGCAGCCTCCACACGCAGGAAAGGCTCCCTCCCACCCCTGCCAGCCCTCCCTTAGCAACAGAACCTCATCCAAAATCACCACAGAGGTAGGACTCGGGGTCCTGCTCTCCGGGGCTTCATGCTGGGCCTTGGAGAGAAATTTTCCAATGTGGAAACAGAAGCAATCCCTTTTTTTTTATAGTGTGAGACACTAATCAACCCTGAAAAGCCCTGCAGCTCACAGGCAATGGGCCAGCCCAAAGCCAGGCCCTCCCCAGTGCCCTGCCAACCCCATCGCCTCCATGGTGTCCCCACTCCGGCTGCGGGCCCAGGCTCCTCTGGCTCCTCCAGTACTTACATCTGTCAGGTGGCTGCCCCTGCGAGAGGAGAGGGGGGTCAGGGAGAGCACAGCAGGGCTGAGCCTCCCCCTGCACCCCCCCCAGCCGGGGTCACAGCCCCAGCTCCCAGCCTGGCCCCACCAAACAGCTCCGGCACAGTCTGTCACAGGCCTTGTTGTGCCTCCCCTTCTCCAGCCCTGCCCGTTCTCCCTCACCCGGCCCTACCTGACCCCCCTCACCCAGCGCTGCCTGCTCCCCACTCCTGCCTGTCTGCCCTTCCCCAGCCCTGTCCCGCCTCTCCATCCCTGCCTGACACCCAGCCCCAGCCCTTCCTGCCCTCCCTCCATCCTTGTCTCCCCTTCCCAGCCCCGTCTGAACCCCCCTCTCCATCTCTGCCTGTGTCCCCAGCCTCAGCCCTGCCTGCCACCCCTCATCCATCCCTGCCCGTCCTCTCTCCTGATCCCTGCCTGTGCCCCCACCCCCAGCCCTGCCTGTCCCCTCTCCATCCCCGCCCTCCCTCCATCACTGTCCTCTCAGCCTCATCCGAGCCTGTCCTCCTTCGTCACCCCTGCCTGTACCCCCCTCAGTCCCTGTCCCCCGGCCCGTCCCTGCTTGTCCCCGCGCCCACCAGCAGTTGAGGCGGCGGACGCCGTCGAGCGCGGCCGCCTTGGCCTGTGCCAGCACGGCCGCCCGGCTCAGCCTCATGCCGGGCCGGGCCGGGCCGCGCCGCGGCTGCAGGGGCGGGACCCGCGGCCTCAGCCCCGCCCGGCCGGGGCGGCTCCGCAGCTCCGGGGCTGGATTCGCCTTCTCCCCTCCCCTCCGCGGGCCGGGCCCCGCCGCAGCCCCCGGGCCTCGCCGCAGCCCCCGCGCCCCGCCCGCCCGAGCGCCGCTGCGCAACGGGCGCGGGTTGAGGTGGTTATTCGTATTTACGGATAAATCTTATTAGTCGTTTAATTATATCTTATTAGAGAATGGTTTGTACACAGAGCTACGCCTTTGTGGGTGTATATTTATGTGAAGGGATCATCATGGAATCGTGGAGTGGTTTGGGTTGGATGGGACCTTAAAGCCCATCCCATCCCACACCTGCCTCGGGCAGGGACGCCTTCCACTGTCCCAGGCTGCTCCAAGCCCCAATGTCCAACCTGGCCTTGGACACTGCCAGGGATCCAGGGGCAGCCGCAGCTTCTCTGGGCACCCTGTGCCAGGGCCTGCCCACCCTCACAGGGAAGATTTTTTTTTTCCCCCTAACATCTAATCTAAACCGACTCCTTCAGTTTGAACCCATTTCCCCTTGGAACAACACATAATGAGTGTGTAATTTTATATCTGACTTCACACATATACTCCCATATACCCCTGTATCTATATATGTATGAAGTGTGCATAAATAAAATATGTCTAAATTTTCTGTAATAAATGTATCATTTGTGGCCTCTCACCCACCCCTGCCTGCTCCCCATCCACATCCCTGGCCCCCTCTCTCCTCAGTTAGTTCCTAAACATTCCAAGAGGTGATAGTTCAGCCCTTGAAAAATATGTTTCGTACAAATAAGAGTTAATGACTCTCTCAAGAGTGACTAATACAGCACTACAGTTTCTTACTCCTCTTATCCCATGGGGCAATAAGAAAATTAACACTCACCTTTGAACCAGCCTTTGGAGTCAAGTGGTGTAGGACTCGTTTTTACAGAGCCTAAGTCCTTCAGGAATCCTCTCCTGGACTGCTGGGCTTCTACACCACCGTCTGATGTGGTGTAGGAAAACCTCCAGTTTGTATCTTCAGGGGTGTAACAGCAGCAGGTGGTTGAATGGGAGAGCTGGAATAAAAAGGTCTGGAGAAGCGGTGTGTCCAAAAAAAAGGATTAATGCAGTGCTTCCCAGCAGTTTTCTGAATGTTTCCACCTTATTCAGCAACAGAAACAACTGCAGGGTGGGGGTTGGGTGTTCCGTGTTTGGTTGTGTGGGTCTTTGGGTGCTGCTGCAAAAGGAAGGGTTCAGGTGTGTGGATGGGACACTTAGGGACATAGTTTACAAAATCACAGAATCATTACAGCTGGAAAACACCTCCAAGATCATCAGGTCCAACCTGTGACCGATCCCCACCTTGTCACCCACCCCAGGTCACTGAGTGCTATGTCCAGGCATTCCTTGGACACCTGCAGGGATGAGGACTCCAAACCTCCCTGGGCAGCCCCTTCCAAGGCCTGCCCACCCTTTCTGTGAAGAAATTCCTCCTTGATATCCCACCTGAACCTCCCCTGGCACATCTTGAGGCCATTTCCCCTTGTCCTGTCCCTGTTCCCTGGGAGCAGAGCCCGACCCCCCCGGCTGCCCCCTCCTGTCAGGGACTTGTGCAGAGCCACAAGGTCCCCCCTGAGCCTCCTTTGCTCCCTCAGCTGCTCCTGGCACTTCAGACACATCTTCAGTTCTGTTCCCTTCTCTGGACTCACTCCAGCCCCTCAATGTCATTCCTGGACTGAGGGGCCCAGAACTGGACACAGCTCTTGAGGAGCCTCAGCAGTGCCAGCACAGGGGACAGGCACAACCCTGGGCCTGCTGGACACACTCTTCCTGCTACAAGCCAGTGGCGAACATGGTGATGCCAGGTTAATGATTGGACTCGATGTTAGAGGGCTTTTCCAGCCTCAATGCTTCCATGATTCTGTGAAATATGTGGAAGTGAACCCTTGTTTGTGGTGATGGTGATGGCCTTGTGTGGGAGGAGAGGGGTGGCACTGAACTGCCTTCCCTCCTGATTGCCACACTTCTGGATAAGGGAAGGGCTGAGGGATGCGTTTATTGGGATCAATGGGCGTGCACTTTTCATGAAAAGTGTGGGATAAGCGGGTTAGGCAGATAATCCCACTGCACTTCCCTCTCTGTCTCAGCACTTAGCTGCCATCACTCCCACAGACAGCCAGGACGCAGGTGGTGCATGAGGATTTTAGAGCTGGATTCGCAAGCACTTGGAGGCAGATGGAGCAATTCTTGGAATTCTTGGGTTTTCTGCATGCAGCTGTCCACAGGCCGGCTGGCATGAGGAAACTCGGATCTGGGCACTTGGGCCACGTGTCGCTGAGGGCACCAGCAGGACCCAAGGAACAGCAATATCCATGCCTTTGTGGTACTTTTGTTCACCGAATCCCGCGCTGCTTTCACTTCCACTGGAACATGGAAACACCCAAGTATGATTCCAACCACTCAGCTCTGCAATCCCAGCCCCAGACCTGCATTGCTGCGCTGTTGGCAGCCAAGTGTGTCCCTGAGACAGGTTAAGGAGATTAAGCAATCATCTCTAGATTCCACAGAGAGATTTTTGTGCTCATCCCACTGGAAAAAGCACAGGTCAGTCAGTTTTACCGGCACTGTCTGCTCTGACACCTCTCCTGAGACTGAATCAGACACAAACATTTATTTCATTCAGGTTAATTAAATAAAATCTATTTTAATCCCCAGTTTAATTCTGCAAGTAGTAGCAATAATCATCTCAGGCAAACCTCTGCCCCAGTCTTTTAAAAAGAGAGCAGTTAAATAATGCATTTAGGCTTGTGAAGTGCATGGAGAGAAGAACAGGAGAGCCTCTGAGGCCTGGGACCACGTGGCCTCTCCAGGCTGCACAGGATCACCTACAATCACATCCACATCCTGCTCACAGCCCTGCAGTGTCACTAACAGATCTTTCAATGTTCCAGAGCAGGGGTCAGATCTCCCCACAGCCCTGATGAGGCCTCTCCTCACCCCCTAATTCCTGGTGGTGGGTTGTGGTCACTTTTTGAGTCTGTGGGAGGCAGAGAGCAAAAAGCTCCTAGCACACTTGGGCTCATATCTGAAGTACCTTCAGTTAGGTCTGTACTACGCAGCATCCTCACATTTCCTTTCCAGCTCCATATCAGTGTTTTAAAAAATGAGCCAATTAGAACCTGTTTAACAGATTGTGGAGGGCCCAGGAGAGCCATTTCCTGCACGTAATCCTTGTATGTATTTTTCCCTCTCATTTCCAACCAGGACATTTGCTGTGATCTGTGATTCCTTTATGCAAGGTCTCACAGCTCACTTGTGATTCCCACAACAGCCTCAGAAGGAGAAGTTGGGACCCCCAGACTGTCCTGGCTACTGAACTGAACCACCTGAATGTGGTGTGGGATTGCTGTTGGAGTGTGAGTCACACACAGGGAATTTGAAAGAGCTGGGAGCTGCCAGGGATAGTGATGACTGCCCTTGCTGCCAGTAGCAGCCACACCTCCACACTGCTCTCCAGGCTTGTCACTGTCACCGATGGGTGTCTGCCCTGCCAGCTATCATGGAATCGTAGAATCACACAATATCCCAAGCTGGAAGGAACCCACAAGGATCATGGAGTCCAACTCCTGGCCTTGCACAGGACACCCCAACAATCCCACCCTGTGCCTGAGAGAGTTGTCCAAACTCTCCTTGAGCTCTGGCAGCCTTGGGGCCATCTGTGTTTCCTGGGGAGCCTGTTCAGTGCCCCAGCACCCTCTGGGGGAAGAACCTTTTCCTATTATCTAACCTAAATCTCCCCCCAGCGCAGCTTCCTGACATTCCTTCAGGTCCTGCATGGAGTGGTTTTGTCTTCCATTGGCCACATCAGATCTCACTAACACTTTGGGGAGATGAAGATTGGCAGGGCCTGTATGGACACGACCTCTTGAGTCCTGGCAGCTGGGAGGGCAACCAGAGCCACCTCTCCTGGTCCAACCCCACTCTGCCGACAGCAGGGTTATGTGTTCCAGAAGATAATCCCTATCAAGCACCATCCTGGTTAAGAAAAGCTGTTAAACACCATAGAAGGAGCAACATAGCTTTGGGAGAGGCATTCAGAGAGTTTTACCTTCCTGCTGTCCCAGAGAGGTGGTCAGCCCTCCTGGAGATGGGCTCTGCTCCCTGCCCTTTCGTTTTCCTCAGAAAAGCCCCATGTGTTTGAGAATGTCTCATTTCTGAGGAACAAGTTGTTCCTGTAACTGCTGCAGTGTGGGGTCACGGCAGGCGTGGCCATGCTGGAGTTCCGAGGATGCTCATGGCAGCTCTCCAGCAGTTCTTCCACCCACGGGACATTCCCTGTGTGCAGCTGCCACTGCTCTGGGTCCAGAACACCGTGAGGGATCACTATTTAGATGTTGCCAGGAAATGCCAGGGTTTGGCAAGAGCCAACAGAATAATCATGTCGTCATGATGGATGGAGACAGGCACGTCACACTGGCTCTGTCAGTTTTCAGTTTGGGAAACATCCCCTTTTTAGTCCCTCTGAAGAGCCAGCCAAGAGGAACACCTGTGTCTACAAAACACTTCCAGAGCCAGGGAGGCAGATGAGCACTCCAGGGCCAAATTAACAGAGGAGCTTCTGCAGAAGTTTTGGGAAAAAAGCTTTGGAGAAGATTTCCAGGAAAGCTCCTGTTTCCTCTGGTATCCCCTATGACCACACCAGCACTAGCCCTGTATCACCAGAGAGCAGCTGTACAGACACCACAGCCACACCTGAAGCCACCTGGGGACACTGCACAGCTCCAGTGGCCTGACCAGGATGAAGAATTTCCCAACAGACAAGATCTGTCTCACCCAACAAATATGAATTCCCAAGACAGACATCCACATTAAAGGGAATTCACAGCCAAGTGTACAGAGTGAGTATTGAGGGGCTAAGGTGGGTCCAGAGAAGGGAACGGAGCTGGGGAAGGGGCTGGAGCCCCAGGAGCAGCTGAGGGAGCTGGGAAAGGGGCTCAGGCTGGAGCAAAGGAGGCTCAGGGGGGGCCTTGTGGCTCTGCACAAGTCCCTGACAGGAAGGAGCAGCTGGTGAGGGTCAGACTCTGTTCCCAGGGAACAAGTTGTGGACTCAGCAGTGTAAGGTTTATGGGTGGGCTTGATTTTTCCAGCCTAAATGATTCTGTTCTGCTCTGCTCATTTCCATCTGCTCTTTCAGCAGGAAGGTGAGCTGGCACTTGGGGATAAAGGTTATTCCTAGCAGGATCTCTGCTCCCCTTCCAGCAAAGAGCTGCACAGGTGCTGGGCATGGCAGAGCTCTGGGCAGCACAGAGCCAGGAAGGGCTGCAGCGGGATGGCAGTGGGAGCTCACACGGAAAAGGAGCCACACACACTCCAGGGAAAAGCTGTTTGAGAGCCTGGTCCATCCCCCTTGGCAGCAGAGCCGCCAACGCTCACTAATGATTCCCAAGTAATGTGGTTCCTGTTGCTCTGGAAGCGTGTCCATGTGCTGTGTGGGTGGTGTGGGGGGCAGAGAGGCGGAGGGGAGCGGGAGCTGCCAGGCTGGCTCTGCAGCCACACGTGTGCTGCTGGAAAAAACAAACTCCTTTCCATAACTTCCAGAAGTGTGGCTTTTTCAGCCTGCAGGTCAGTAGGCAAATGCCACAACCCCCACCTGAGCATCCCTGTTTGCCTTTTACATGGCAAACATGGCAAATATAGCAGGTGACTCATTCCATCGGTCCTGAAAAGAAACTGTGCAGGTTGGTTTATGAAACTTCCATGATGCACTTGGAATCAGGAATTTAAGTAGTTCCCACTTTTGTTTTTATGGGTTTTTTTTTTCTTTGGTTGGTTATCTGTTGAAAAAAAAACCATGAAAAGATTAACATCAAAACTCAATCTCAGGTAGCACAGATTAGCAGGACCTATGGATTGGCTTCAGCATTTGCTCAGCTGAGGAGCAGCTGGAAGGTTTCCACCAGGAGTCGATTTGGATGTAGTCAGAGCAGCCCAGAGACCTCAGCAGTGTAGGCACGAGCCACTCTTCTCCACTTGGGATCAATTTTGGGGATTACACATAACTGGATAGAGGGAAATTGCTGTTTTGGGAGCTGTTACAGCAGCTCCTTGCCACAAATGTTTTCTACTCATGATTTTTCACTCACTCTTTGTTCTTAATCTTTAATCTTCACTTAAATGTTCTTAATCGTCACTTAATCTTTGTTCTTGCATGACACTGACCTCCTAAGGGGGGATGTGAGGAAGGAACAGGATTAAGAGGTGAAACAACTTGGCTGCAAAGCAGCATTGTCCTTGGCAGATCGGGGTGGAGAAAAGTGCTGGTTCAACTCCCTGTGCCTCTTTGTGCCCTTCTCCAAACCCTTGTTAAATTCCCTATAACTCCCACTCCGTTTGGGCTCCCTTCACTAAATCCTCAGAAAGGAGGAAGGCAAGAGGGAGCTTCCTGGCCCACCTTGACTCTAATGTTCTGCCCTTTTCCCATGTTTTTTGGTCTCTTCATAAGGGAGGGACATATCATCTTGATTCCTTCAGGCTCCTTCCTGTGCATCTTGCAGCATCACACGCTCTGCATAAAGAAACATCATATTTTACTTTGATTTGCAAATCAGCAGGATCCCAATTCCCATGTAAATGTATTCACAGGATGCGTGTAATTGGCAAAAGGAACTGATAACAGCTGTCTCTACAGAGCACTGGGCACAGTGGAACTTGCTCCTTATTTTACCATTTCAGCCATAATCATGAGGCTGTTCCTTCTCATCCTGTTCCCTGGGAGCAGAGCCCGACCCCCCCGGCTGCCCCCTCCTGTCAGGGACTTGTGCAGAGCCACAAGGTCCCCCCTGAGCCTCCTTTGCTCCAGCCTGAGCCCCTTTCCCAGCTCCCTCAGCCGCTCCTGGGGCTCCAGCCCCTTCCCAGCTCTGTTCCTTTCCCCAGACATGCTCCAGCTCTCAATGTTTCTCTTGCTGTGAGGGCCCAGAACTGGACACAGCACTCAAGGTGCCTCACAGGTCCCAGCACAGAGGGACAGTCACTGCTCTGGGCCTGCTGGACACACCATGGCTGGGACAGCCCAGGGGCCATTGGCCTCTTGCCCACCTGGGCACACCTGGGCTCATGTCCAGCCACTGTCACCAGCACCTCCAGGGCGTTTTCCAGCTTTACAACCACTCTGTCCCCAACCTGGAGTTGCACAGGGCTAGTGTGACCCAAGGGCAGGACCTGGCACTTGGCCTTGTTGACCCTCACCCCATTATCCTTAGCCCATGGATCCAGCCTGTCCAGATCCCTCTGCAGAGCCTTCCTGCCCTCCACACTCCCACCCAGCTTGGTGTCACCTATGAACGTAATGAGGGTGCCCAATCCCCTCATCTGGATCATGGATAAAGATATTAAACAGGGCCCAACACCGAGCCCTGGGGTTCCCCAGTGGTGCCCAGCCCAATCTGGATGTAACTCCATCCCCACCACTCCCTGTACCCAGCCATCAGCCAGGTTTTTGCCCAGCACACAGTGCACCCATGGAAGCCATGAGCAGCCAGTTTCTCAGGGAGAATGCTGTAGGAAACAGTGTCCAAGGCACAGGTGGGACTGTTAATTGAGCTGCACAAGGGGTTTTACAAACTCTGGCAGGTGTATGTCTGTGGAGACATGGCCAGGAGGCCCCCAAATCCAGACTGATGTTGGAATACAAGCTGGAAGTGGCCTAAGCAAACAGAAGAATGTCTCTTCAATCCAGCTTCACTCCCTGCAAAAAAGGCTGCCTCTCTGGGTGCTGCTGGGAGCAGGGAGATAATCTCCTTGGGATCATCTCACACATCTGCGTCACTGCTGCAGAGGCCAAGCACTGCAGGCTCAGGTGTTCCCCAAAGGCAGGGAGGCTTCCCTAACTCATGGTTACCCAAATTTAGATGTGAAGGAAAGGATCAAAGCATGCTCAGACCAGCTGTTTCTTTTCCTCCATGCCCTGTTCTGCTCAGAGTATTTTCAGGAGCATTGGGGTGTCTGCCACCACTGGGACAGGGAACAGGCCCTCATTCCAGGAAATTCCAGATGCTTTATCCCTGCTGGTGTCTTCTTGTCCCACTGGTGAAGGGGAAGATCTTGAGGAGAGGTGGGCAATGCCTTGCTCTGCAGTGAGGGTTGTAGGCAGAGTTTTGGGGTTTACAGTCTCTGAGGGTCGAGTACTGCCTAGATTTGTAAATATAGACCAAGGGTTGGAAAACAAATGTCGATTAAACTTCCTGCAACAAAGGCAGGAGGAGCTGAGGTCACTTGGTCTGTTCAGCCTGGAAAAGAGGAGGCTGAGGGCAGAGCTCATCAGGGGCTGCAGCTTCCTCCCAAGGGCAGCTCCAACCTCTGCTCTCTGTGACCACAGACGGGACCTGAGCTGTGTCAGGTGAGGGTGAGGCTGGGTATCGGGAAAAGATTCTTCCTCCAGAGGGCGGTCGGGCACTGAACAGGCTCCCAGGGAATGGTCACGGCCCCAAGGCTGCCAGAGCTCCAGGAGCGTTTGGACAATGCTCCAGGGACAGGCTGGGATTGCTGGGCTGTCTGTGCAGGGTCAGGAGCTGGACAGGATCATCCCTGTGGGTCCCTTCGAGCTCAGGATCAGTGTGTCAGTAACTGTGCTGTAACACAAGCAAAGCATTGAGGTGAAACTATTGACATAAAAGCCCTCTGTGGTATTTTTATACCAGCAAAAGCTGCAAAAATACTGCTCACCTTCCTCTTTGGCTGATAAATTCACCTTTGGGTTCTGGCGCTGGCAGAGAGAGGGAAGGCAGCCAAACAACCTCTGGCTTGTCTCTTCTCACGAGTGATGGAAATGGAGCTGGGGTTCCCCCTGGGTGTCTCTGTAGTGATCACCTGGGAATGCATCAGCGATTTGCTCTCTTCCCTTTGCACTTTGCCTCCAGCCTGCTCTCCCGGCATTCTCAGCTGCTGCCACTTCTTCAATCTGTGTGGGGAATGGCACCAGGAATACCCCTGGCAGGCAAAAATCCCACCTAGAAGAGGTACCGACCTGTTCAGGTCTGGGCTTTGCTGCTTGTTAACAGCACAATGGGGCATGCAGGGCATTACCGAGCCCTCACTGCACAGGAAATGCATTTCAGTGGAGAAAAATAGTCGCTGCTGGGATGTCAGATGGTTACTTCTGGAGCAGGATTATGTCCTGAAGCAGCAGCTTGTGGGATAAGAGGTGCACTTTCAATTTGAAAAAGAGTTGGTTTAGATTAGATATTAGGGAAAAAATTGTTCCCTGTGAGGGTGGGGAGGCTCTGGCACAGGGTGCCCAGAGCAGCTGTGGCTGCCCTATTCCTGGCAGTGTCCAAGGCCAGGTTGGATGGGGCTTGGAGAAGCCTGGGACAGTGGAAGGTGTCCCTGCCCATGGCAGGGAATGGAAATGGAGGAGCTTTAAGGTCCCTTTCAAACCAGACAATTCTGGGATTCACTGGGATGAGCTGAGCAGGTGCAATGTCTCCTCCTGTCTCCCGACTCCAACCCCTGTGCAGTGTTGTGGTTTGAAAAGCACTGAAGAACTCGGTATTTTGGTTAAACCACAGGTGTGTATTTTAAGTCCGAGTGGTCCTCTCTGTGTGGGCGTCCTTTGCTAATCCCTGCACAGTCCTGGCTTTTTGGGGCTGCCGGTGCTTTACTGGTGCTGCTTGTGACATAAAACGGATACCAATGGAGAAGAGGTGTTTGAGACGCTCCTCGTTGCACGTTTTATGGAGAAACAATGCCAAGGACGGGGGAAAACCCGCCGTTTCAGCGACGCTCTGCTGCCCCCGAGCGGGTGACTAAGAAACACGCCGCTCTTCCCTCCCCACGTGCTCTGAACGAATGCTTTAACACTCAAAAAAAGCCCCTCGCAACCACATTTTTAAAGGGTTTCCGCGGCCTGGGGAGGGCGAGGGCCACGACCTCACCTGAGGGGCGGAGGGGGCGGGGCCTCACCTGGGGTGAGGGGCGGGGCCTCGTGGGGGCGGGGCCTCGTGGGTTCGCCTCACGGGTGCCCGCGCGGGGGCGTGGCCTCAACTGGGGGCGTGGCCGTGGTACCCGGGGCGGTAGATGCTGAGGGGGCGTGGCCTCTCCGGGGGCGTGGTCTCTCACCACAGGCAGCCTCAGCTCAGGGTGGGGGCGTGGCCTTTTCTTCGGGGCGGGGCCTTGTGGGCGTGGCTCTGGGTGTGGGCGTGGCCTTCCCCTCAGGGGCGTCCCGCTGGGGGCGTGTCCTGCCGAGCGCGCGCGCGCGCGGCCCCGCGGTCTCGTCACTTCCCGCGCGGACGGCGCTGTCGCCGGGGACGGTCGTGTCCGGTTCGGGCGGCGGCGGCGGCGGGAACGGTGGGACGGGACGATGAGCGACAGCGGGGAGCAAAACTACGGCGAGCGGGTAATACACGGAGCCCGAGCGCGCTGCGCGGCCGGGCCCCCTTTCCCTCC
Source organism: Coloeus monedula (assembly GCF_965178545.1). Lineage (NCBI taxonomy): Eukaryota > Metazoa > Chordata > Aves > Passeriformes > Corvidae > Coloeus > Coloeus monedula. The sequence goes on from NC_138790.1 coordinate 2,369,548, forward strand.
CTTCTTCACACACCCCCATCTCCTTCGGGGGGCGCCGGCGCCCCCGCGTTCCCCCGTGTCCCCCCGTGTTCCCCCTGTGTACCCTTATGTTCCCTTTCGCGGGCGGCGGAGGCTCCGCGGGAGCGGAGAGGAGGGTGAGGCGGCGCGGCGGGGGCAATGGCGGAGGGGCCGCTCCCGGCGTGAGGTGCCCGGCGCCATCTTGGGCCGGGACCGCGCGCGCCCGGGAGGGACAAAATGGCGGCCCCGAGCCCTCAGGGGCCCCTCGTCCTCCATCCCACCCCTGCGGAAGGGGAATCCTGTTATTATCCTCTCTCCAGAGCCGCCTTGCAATCCACTCTTGAGTTGCTCTCTAATTTAGGCTGCTGTTCACTGCCTCTCGCCTGTAACAATAAGTGCTCCTCGGGCCTGGCGTCCGGGTGGCTCGGGCTCTCCTCTAATTTAAACTTGATAGTTGGAGGCAACCCCTTCGCTTTGTGAAACCTGCAGCAGATACCTCTCAAGACTCGTAGTTTCGGCAAGATCTCACTGTCCGGATGGCCATTTTATTAAAGCTGAAATAGATGACTTGCTAAGCTTCACGTTTGTGATGCACATGTGCAGTTGCTTTTTATTTAGTGGATCAACCTTGTTTGCCTTTGATGCCTTTAATTAGGGTCAGTACTGTGTTTTGGGGTTTCTTTTCAGCATAATTCAAGTATCTTGCAGCAGCATCGGAGGGAGCTGTGGAGGTGATAAATTCCTAAGTTTTGAACTGGAGGGGGCGAGAAATAAGAGAACGTAGTAATTCTGAGCAATGTCTTAGAATACGATTTTATCTTATTAATCCGCGAGAAGAGGCCGTAGTAATTGGTGTTTCTACTTCAAGGTAGGTGAGATTAGAAAAATTTGGTCTCCAAGGGACTAAAAATGGGAATGAATGGTGAAAGACAAGGATTAAGAAATAGACTCGTGCAGCGCCAGTGTTATCTTTTCATTGATATCTTCATTCACTCTGGCGTGTTTTTAGTGAGGGGCTATTTTTTGCTCAAGGTAGATTTTTTTGTGTGTTAGTTTTTTTAAAGTTGCTTTAATTGTTGTGTAAGTCGGACTGGAAGCCAGTTTAGTCTTAATAAAGTTTGCCAGAATTACCTGCGTTGTGTTTTCAGTCAGAAAGAGTGGAAATAATAAAGCTTTTGTAGCAAAGTCTTTTTGCGTGGAACATAATCGTGCAGGGTATTGGGGCGCAGAAATTGTTGTCTGCTCCTTTTTCATTTTTTTTAATTGAAAAAATGTATTAAAGCATTTACAGGCAGTCTTTGCCAGTGCCTAAAATGAGTTATGTCTGAACTTTTGTGACTTTTAAGTAGGTAAGTTTGTAATGGACTTGTAAAGCTGAAATGAGAGAGCTACACACCTGCTATTCCAGACTGGAGCAGGGATTGGTTTTCTTTCTGCTCTTGCCAGTGTTATTTATGAGGGTTTTTTTGCTTACTTAAGGCTTATGTTTTACAGAGTCAATGGCTTTTCTGCTTTTCCAAGCTGGAATCTCTGCAGAGTAGAGTGTTTGGATAAATAATCTGGAGTATGACTACAACTGTCTTAAACTGTCCCAAGTGCAGGCTGCCAACAGGAATAGTGCTCCTGAAAACACGTTCCTGTTCTCTCCCTTAGTAGTGTTTGTTCTGTCGGTCAGATCTGGGAATTCAATCAGCTGGATCTTGTTTTACTCCCATTTCCAGCTGCATTGGTTTGCAGGCTTGACTTGATTGAGTCCTCATGGCAGTTTGTGGGATGAAGAAGAAATTCCAGGTGCTTTCACCAGGAATGGGACTTGGTTAAGCAGCAGCACGAATTTACACTGGCTTACGGCATTTTTGGGAGGGGGGCATAAGAAGATGAAAAAAATCTCCACTTGAATTCTCTTTTACAGCTTTATGCTCCATAATGGAATGAACTCTAGAAACTTTTTGACTGAAGAAACTATAAATTACGAAATGCTTCTAATAATTAAACACTGGAATATACTTAAGACACTGTTGTTACACTGCAATGCCATGGTTTTCCAACTTAATTTTGTTTTCATTGAAATTGTTCTCACTGAAGCACATGGGATTCAGGCATGGAGGGGTTGGAAGAAGACTAGTTAAAGGCCAAATTAATTAATCCTATCTGTGAATTAGTTAATTATGACAGCAGTGGCTTGTTATGTGGTCAGAAGCTGTTCAGTACCTGAGTCAGGGTGGGGGGGTTTGTTTGGGTTTGGTTTTTTTTTTTTTTTTAATGTATATATGCTCAATTTACAGATTGCTTACAAGGTATTTAATACCTGTATTTTCAAAAAGGAGTGATTTTTGTTACTAAATTGTGGGAGAAGGAGGTCTGAGGAAGCAGTTTGAGATTAGAGACAAGTTGATCACTCAGTGCCACCAAAGGGATGGACCATTCCCTGTGTTCCTCCCTCACCAGCTGGCACTTGATGGGACCTCTTGGGGAGCTATGCCCAAACCTGTCAGAAAATAATTTAGATTTTGCTGGTGGATTAATTTCCTGCCATCTTGGGGCACTGGAAGAGCCCACAGGGTCAGTGGCAGAGGTGGTGGGAGGAAGCTGTGGCCTGATTTTTCAAAACACGCTGTGTTCTTTCTGTGTGGAGTTTGGGAACCTGTAGAAAGGGATGGTTCTGCTCTCCCTCAGAGTGAATCCCCAGCTCCCCCAGCAGTGATCTCGTGTCCCTCAGGGAAAGAGAGGCAACTGTTCCCAAATGGAGAGGTTGGGGAATGTGGAGTCAGCACAGTGACACCTTGAATAAAGGGGCTGCAGATCTGATAATGTCCCGTGAGGCTGCACCTTTCCTTAGGAAAACAAGTGGAAATACAGAACTTCATAGGAGTTTATGATTATAAAACCTTAATACTTTTATTTCTCTGTATCTTACATTACTGGCTGAAATTTGTAACTTCCATTCCTGTGAGGAAAAACGTTTGGATCTCAGAAGTGCAAAGAACTGTGGCCATCACCTGCTTTTCAGCTGCTTCTGTCCATGGAAACCTTTCCTACCTACTGCCCCGCAAATAATCCTGCTTTGGGGCATTCCCTGCTCAGAGTACAAAGCTGTAGCACTCTTTGTGAATGTGCTTAGAGCTGTTAAAATCATCCCTGCAGTATTACACTTTGTGTGAACGTGCTCAAGGTCTGGAAAGAACCATTTGGAATCCACAAGCCTGGACTTCAGGGCTTCCACGTGAATTCCAGAAGCACCCAGTGAAGGGGAAGAGCTGTTGTTAAAGACCAAGGGATCTGGGGATGGGGGTTAAATTCACATTGGACAAACGTAACGATAGGGGGAAAAAATGGTTATTGTTTAGTGAATACCAGTCTGGATCTGCTGACCAGCAGTGCTGGAATATAGGCAAGGTAAAGAAGGTTGTTTCTTACCCCTTCCCCATGTCATGCCAGGAGCACACTTTGGCATTTTTAAATCACTTAAAATTTACAGAGTGAAAGAGCAAAGAGCAGGAAAAGAAAATGTAAAGAACAATGAAACCAGATGGGAGAAATGAGCTGTGGGAGTGACTGGTGTGAACCCTCAAGGGTGTAAATTAAATTTGCAGTGCTGCAGGCCCCTGGTTCTTGGAACTTTGGATAGGGAGGATTTCCTGGGGCTTGGGGTGGAAAAGGGGCAACTTGGTAATTTTGGGGGGTTATCACCAGTCCTGGTGATACCCAGAGCAGGTGAGGTGCACTGAATTCCTCTAAGGTTGGAATAAAGAAGTGCCATCATCCTGTAAAGTTTGGTGGGTTGAAGGATGATCTGGAAAAGAAAGTGGATGTTTAAAGACTGGGAAATGTGAAGTGCAGAGGAGTTGAATGAAAATAGGCCAGCTGTTTAATTGTTTTGATTTAGGTAGATAGTTGTCTTAAGGACTTCCTCTTCCCAAATTTCTGCTCAGTTCCTCAAGTGTCCAGATTCCACATCAACCTTAACATAATACAGCAAAGATTGCCCGAAAAATGTACCAAATATATGAAGACTTACGTGTTCTCTACTCATTTCTTCAAAGCTTTTTGACTTCTAAAAGCTCTGAAGAGGGTTTGGGGTCTGTTTGTGGGCAAAATCCTCCCAGCTGCTTCCCTCCAATCCTGCATTTCTCCTTTTCTTTCTGGTCTCAGACCACCTGTATTTGGACACAGCTCCTTCTGTTTAGCCCGATTATCTTTTGTGAATTGAAGTATATATTTCCTCAAGTGAAGAACAGCCTTAGTTTGGGTTTTAGTCCTTCTTCAGTCTTGCTTTGTCTAACTTTGTTAAAGAGCTAAGACTTCTTATGGCAAAATTAATATATTAACTCAAAACTCATCTCTGTGGAGTGTTTCCTTTGGAAGGTAGTAACGGGTTTAGGTTAAATTAGTTAATTGTAACTTAAATTGCTCCTTAATATTCCCTCTGCCCTTTGCAGTGTTAGTACATGGGGGAGCTGTAATTTAGAACAAGACCTTAAACATTCGTATTAAGAATATGGCCTTGATCAACTTTGTGCTATTTCTGTTGCTCTTGGAACGAATGGCAAACCTGCTTTATCCTGTAAGTCATGTTCCTTTCCCCTGTACGGTAGGGAATTGTAAACAGGTAAAATTCAGTTGAAGTTGAATGGATGTGGTTGAAGCATGATTAAATTTCGGGTTAGCAAATTAATTTCTGAATGCTTAGTGGATTCCCATTAAGTTGGTGTTCAGAGATGTTACAAAGATAAACCAGGGGATTTTTGAGAGAAATCTGGTATCCAGTGTCATTAGTGAGCTTTCTTCATCAGAATTTGCACTAAGTTTAGGATTGTTTTTAGAAAGAAGGATAATTCTGCTGAATTTAAATTTTTCTCTAATATCTTGAAGTTAAGAATACTTTCTAGTGTGTTCAGGTGTTTTAAGGTATATGACTAAAGCCAAGCATTATACTGACTTAAAAATAAAAATACATAAGTTGAAACTGCTAATTAGGTCATGTCACTGCCAGAGAAGATTGCCAGTAATTAACAGAGCAGGTGGGGTGTTACTCCAGAGCAGTTTGGAGTGTGGGGCCCACAAGTGCAGTTCTGGTCGGTGGGAAGTTCAGATTTCTGTAGAAGCACGAAGCCTGCACATGTAATCCCACTTGTGCAGGCAGCTGGGGGTGTGTGTTAAACCTTCACACCAGGGCTGCCAAACTGCAGGAGGGGCCCAAAATTCAGATAATTGTAGTTCATGGAAGGACCAACCACGCTGTGCTTTCTGCATTCAAAAGCACATCCATCAGTGACCCCAGCAGGACCTCACTGGAGTCACTCCTTGTTGATTCTGTCTCAGTGTGTGGCTGATAGTGCAAATTATTTTGAGTTTCCTGATGCTGCAATTCCTTAGTAGGTACTCAGTTGATCCAGTTGCACTTGCTATTAAATACAGGCATAAATAGCAAATTCAGCTACTTAGGGCTAAGTTAAACTGAGTTGACTGAACCTGTTGATAAAATTGTAGGGCTTTGGTAGATTCAATTCTTGAACTGCATTTATAGTAAAAGTCCACAACACTTTTTTTTTTCTAGTTTCAGTTTTGGCACTAGATTTTATCCTGGAGTTCTTAAATATTCTTCATCCTGTTCTTTTTCTATTAAGGTTAATGTTGAAGAAGGAAAATGCGGAAGTCGCCATTTGACAAGTTTTATAAATGAGAATTATTTGAAGCTCAGGAATAAGTGAAGCTGAAATTTGAAAAAAAAGAAAGTGAATGCATGCTAATTATCAGACCAGAAGTCCCACTTGTAGAATATTGAGCAATTTGTGTGAAGTGGGGAAGATGAAAGAAGTCAGAATTTGAAACGGAAGAATGAAGAAAAGGAATAAAAATGAAGTTAAGATAAGAAGTAATCTGGAATCTGAAAGCACTACGCTAAGTAATTACTAGTCTGTTTATGTGTCCCTGTATATTTTGCTAAACATGCATGCATTATCTGTTTAATAGCAAAAGTACATGCAGGGTAAAGAAGTGTCTACCAGGGAAAAAAAAAAAAACTCCTTAAAAATCTAGGCAGTGCTAATGCCGACTGCCCGGACACATAGCTATGAATATTTACCATTTATTTCACTGGAGCTTGTTTACAGCCCGTAGGTGAACAAGGAATTGTGTACAAATTAGGCTTTCAATATCTGCGTGCAGGAATCCCGTTCTGCTTCCAGAAGCGGAAGTGCTCATGGGTCTGGCAAGTCGGGGAGGCACACCCCTGCAAGATCTCGCTCTAAGGAGGATTCCAGGCGCTCCAGGTCAAAATCTAGATCCAGGTCTGAATCCAGGTGAGTTTGCTTCTTTTACCTCTTCCTCCTCCTCACAAGTCAGATGATTGTCAGAGGTGGCCCAGCTTAGCCAGTTCTGTTTCCAGAGTTAGTGGATCTTCTGTGGACATGGAATACAAAGGTTGTGTGTGGTTTCAGGATTGGGAAAGCCAAATTATATAAATTTAGATAATTTTGCTGCTTCTTCCAACAATTAAGTCAGCTATGTAGGCTTGTATCCTTGTTGATACACTTAGGAAGTGCTTGCCTTTTTACCTCTTGGAATGTCAACTTGTCTCTGAGCATGGAGTACTAGAAACTCTAGGTCTTAGTTTTTCTGTGCATTAACAGAGTTTGGTGCATGAGCACATTTCCCATTTTAAGTCACATTTGTGTATTATGTTTCCTCACTGGAAGCAGTGATGTTCCTGGAGTAGTGGAAAGAAGCAGTAGAGATAAATGTGACTTTCACAGTCTGACATTTTATATACACTGATTTAACTTGAAAATTAACAGGGTAGGAAGCTTTGAATATTAGACTGCTCTGCAAGCTCTCCAGAAAAGTTGTGGAGAACTTGCTTATTGTATTTATGTGGCAGCACAAACCTCCACATGCCTTTTGCACTGTCTTACCTCTCCTGATACTCACCTGCCAATCAAGCTGTGTGCAGGGTCAGAATTCATCTAAAGAGAGTAGATAGTTGACTCCTGACTACAGAAATTAATGTTTTGATCATTTCTTTACTCATTTGTAGGCATTCAGGCTGAAAAAAGTAAAGTTTCAGCAGTGGGGTTGCCAGGTGAGCTGTTCACAACACACTTTTGATGTGAACAAGCAATGAATTGCCAAAGCCTGGGGGGCAGGCTGGAGGAAGATACTGTGCTGTCAGCAATCAAAAACACTTTTCAAATAGTGTGTTAAATCTTGCAAAATCCAAGTAAAAGGCTTTTGTCGAAGGGAAGGTAGTTGGGAAGCTTTGACAGCAGGAGAATGGGGTTTTTTGTTTAATTCAGGCACAGTCACAAGTGTCATATCATGCACCTGGCAGTCCCTGTGGTGTAAGAAGAAACGTGTCAAATGATAAATACTTGTTAGAGTAGCACCATCAGAGTGTGGAATTGGAGTGACCTGTGCAAGTGCCAGCAGCCAGAGATGGTGGGGCAGCTCAGGAAAGGTCCAGTCCCAGATCCTGCTCAGGGCACTCAGCTCTGGGCTCAGACCTTGCTGTCAGGGCTTTATCCAGTTGGGGTTTGAAAACCTCAGGGGAAGGAGGCTGCAAACCACATCTGGGGAACCTTTTAATATTGAAACAACAAAGTCAGGACGCCTTCCCAGCATATCCTTCTGCCCCTTAATCCATATGACTCCAGGGATTCCATACTCTTTAAAGCACCGTGTTTCCCACTTGCAGAATAACCACAATGCTGAGTAAAAATGCAGTCACAGAATGTGTACAATTCTGAAGAAGCAAATACAGTATGTGGAATTTATGAGAGACCTGGCAAATCTTACTTTTGCAATAAACTGTCCTTAAATAGTATCCTGGCAACTGATTTTCTACTTCTAGATGACTAAAAAGTAGAAGTTTATAACTACCACGACTTCCTGAGCATTTAACAGCTGTCTAGAAGATGCCTATGGCTGGAAATAATGGAATTACATCCCAGAGTTAGTGTTGATTATTAGATTTGGACAGAATTGTGTCAAGGCACATATTTAGAAACAACACACTTTAATCTCTGTTCAGTGCTGTCACACATCGGGATGTGGTCACGGGCAGATCATTTAACTCTGGCTTTCCCCAGAGAAATAACCCTGTGATAACTTCTATATTTCTTGGTAGTTTCTGTTGCAAATGTATTTTTGAGTTACCAGCTTTATAAATTAAACTTTGATTTGGGAACCAACCTGTGTCCTGGTGTTTTTATCAGTTGGGGTGTGGGTATACTTGATTTTAAAATCTACTTTTACTGAAGTTTGTAGCTCCTATCTTTGGCTGATACCATTCTGGTACCTGAAATGTCAGTTCTGTGTTTGCCGTAATTATTTTTTTTCCTGTATCAGTGGCTGAAATGTGGCTGTGTGCATGTGTAGAGGTTCTTTTTTTATTGATATTATAACTTCTGTCCTTTTTTTACTGCTTTCCCAGCTTCAGGGAAGTTATCTTTTTGTTGTTGTTGTTGCCAAAAATAATCTTTTCTTTATAAATACATAGTAAGAAGTGCTGTAATGGGAATTAATTTCTCCTGGACATGAATATGCATTTTAAGTTGAGCTGCTCTGGCTCACTCCTGATGAGCTTGAAGGTGTTTTTTGAGGAGATAAACTGTACAGTTTGGCTGTCTGGTAACACTTGGTGAGAAATCCTGGAAGAAGCTGTTAAATGCTCAGGAGTAAAAGCAGTTAAGGTTCACAGCTTCCTTCATGCCAGTGTGGTGGTGCTGCTGTGGAATTAGAGGAAAGGGACATTTAAGACACAAGAGCCTGAAAATCAGCAATTTCTGACTCAAGATCCATTGACTGTTACCCTGTTTATTGCTCTTCTTAGCCTTGCAGGGGTTTTTCTTTGGAGTGGTGTGAAATGCAGGTTATTCAGTGCAGACCAAGGTCAGGTGTAGCCAGTGCCCAGCTTCTCTGCTAGGATTGGCTGTCATGGGAAGCCTGAGGCTTTGGGAGAAGGAATTGAAGAGTTTCAGACCCTCATGTCCACAGAGCTCATGATGTAAGAAAACATTTGGGGGGAAAAAGGATTAGTGAGCAGTTGCACCTTTGCATAAATGCACTTAAGAGTGTGAACATGTAAATATTCATGAACAAGCAGTGCTAAATAACTGCTGAAATACCAGCAGGTTAAATGAGCCAGCTCAGGCTTGATTTCTTCAGATTGTGTTCAGCTCTGTTTTGGGGGCGTTTGCCAGACTTTAAAGAGTGCATTTGTTTTTCAGTGTCACCCAAGGCAGCACTAAGAGAGTGCCCCCTTCAGTGGTGCATGCTTTGTGTTAAGGCATATTTACTGTACCCCTTGTCTGATACAAGTGGAAAGAAAGCCCCCCCACTTGTTTTTACCTAAACACTGTGAATATTCTAAGCACTAGTGTGTCACACCAAGGTAGCTTTGTTGAAGGAAGAGCTCACTGTGATCAAGTGGAAGTTCCTGGGCTGCAGCAGGAATGCCCTGAGAGCATCTGCAGTAATCTGATAGTAAAGATTTAGCACACAGTCCTTGAGAGTAGTGAGTAAATGGATTGTAGCTGAGGTATGTGGTACTGCAGGATTTTGGAAAACAATTATCTGAGCTTTTTGTGACTATCTGATGGATTTTTGAAATGGTAAACACCCAAACAAGCCCAGCGCTGTACTTTCTCGTCTTTCGCTCAGGTCTAGATCGAGGAGGAGTTCCCGCAGACACTACACCAGGTCCCGCTCCCGGTCCCGCTCCCACAGGAGATCCAGAAGCAGGTCGTACAGTCGGGACTACAGGCGACGGCACAGTCACAGCCATTCCCCCATGTCTACTCGGAGACGTCACATTGGAAACAGGGTACGTGTGTGAGGGATGAGTCACGGTCCTGGATGCATCCTGGAATCAGTCTCTGTTTTGTGAGAAACACAAAGGGGTTTTGTGAAAGGCTTATGTTCTGTAGGTTGAATTTATTACTGTCTGTTAGTGCGTGACCCAAATCTCAGCCCCACCTTTGTTGTTGTTCATCTTGAAGCTCTGACAGTCACAACTTGAGAAATACCTTGCACTGCAAATAAACCCAATTTCATTCTAACATCTGCCCGTGTCCCTTCCTTTAGGCAAATCCTGACCCAAACTGTTGTCTAGGAGTGTTTGGGCTGAGCCTGTACACTACAGAACGAGACCTGCGAGAGGTTTTCTCCAAGTATGGGCCCATTGCCGACGTTTCCATCGTGTACGATCAGCAGTCGCGGCGTTCCCGAGGGTTCGCGTTCGTCTACTTCGAGAACGTCGAGGATGCCAAGGAAGTAGGTTGGGGTGCACAGTGCATGCCATGTTTGCTGGGCTCTGAGATCCTGGGGTGTATGTTTTGTCACAGGGTATGGCCAGGGGAAACTCACAGCCTGAAAAATACTTGGAATCTCATAATCATGGAATTTGGGCTTAGAAGTGCTGCAGAATGAATGGGGAATTGTGTAGTCACCCAGCAGAGAATCCTACACTCATGCCAGTCCTTGTAGAGCTGCCCTTTATGGGCTGGAACAAGGCTTATATTCTGCATAAACTCCACTCCTGAAAGTCCAGTCTTTTTCACATCTGGCATGAAGGCTTCCCCATTGGGTTGGAGCTTGGGGTGTAGGTCCTGCTACTTGGCAGACAAAAATACCCCAAAACACAACTGTTCTGGGTTTTTTACTTTTTATTTATGACTGATATTATATTCAAGGTAGCTTGAAGGATGTATTTGAATACCTTAGTGGTGTTCTTATAACTTGTAAATGCTTTATGTTCTGTGGTGGAGTAGTTATATCTCCCTGTGTCAGCATATTCAAAGGTTGCTCTTAATCACGTCAGAGCTGGAAAAATTGCTCAGTGATGTTCCTTCCAGGATTTTAGTGCCACAGAAGTCACGTTTTTCAGTGGTTACTGGCACTTAAGTCCAGCTGACGTAGAGTATCTTAAAAATTAGATTCGCTGCCTCCAAACTGAGCCATTTTAGGACATTTTAACACTTAAAGCAGTGGTTAGAAGTTTGTGTTGTTGCTTAAGTTCATAGCTACAGCTAATGCTCTTCTATCACTCCTTAGGCAAAGGAACGTGCCAATGGAATGGAGTTGGATGGAAGAAGGATTCGGGTAGACTTTTCCATAACAAAAAGACCTCACACACCTACCCCTGGAATCTATATGGGACGACCCACCTAGTAAGTTTTATCTGCGGTTTTGGTTGTGTTTTCCCCTCCCCAAACCAGTACAGAATAGGATTCACTGTTCAGTAAAAACTCCTGTGTCCCCTCTGAGAGACCTGATTTTGGGTGGTTTTCCTGGTTTCTTGGGCTTTTGCATTAATGCACAAGTTGTGTTTCCTTGTTTATGGCTGCTGTGCTGGACACTGAGAACACTACCCATGAGCATCAGTAGTAATGCATACGTCACCAAGAAGATACTTTGACAATTTATAAATTAGTTTAAGTAATTTTCCTATGTACCTTCAAATATTCATGTCCTTTGCAAGCTCAGGTTTTCAAGAATGAGTGAACAAACACTGGTGTGTGGCTCAGTTAATATTTGGGATTAGCAGTTTACTGTGTTCACACACTACACTTCTGACTCCCAGTTACCAGTGTGTAAATTGTTTTCCCAAGTCATTCCCCAGTTCATTTCCCAAGACTTTAAGCTTACTGGTGGTTATGGTGATGTTACGTTGCGATGACAGGTTTCTGATTTTTTTAATCAGAAAGTTGATTGAAGGGGGAAGCATTTTCAAAGTGAATGAAGACTTGTCTCAGAAGGGAATTCCTCATGTGCCTGTAATACCAAAAGGTGGAGGTTTATAGAGGTTGAGGAAAATAACTGAGAGTTCAAGCATTTAAAAAGCAATTATTTAAGTATTTCTGTTCCCACCTGAACTGGTGGGAAAACAGGAGTGCTCAGTCGTCCAGCTGTGAGGATGGGAAGTAATAGTATAACCCAGCTTAAATAGTGTGAATTTAACAGACTGCAGACAAAGTTAATGTTTTGTATCTTAGCAAGTGCAATTCTCTTCACTCCTTGCAGCGGCAGCTCACGGCGACGAGATTACTATGACAGAGGGTATGACAGAGGCTACGATGACCGTGACTATTACAGCAGGTCATACAGGTGAGCATCTTTGGAATATTTGATTGCTTTTTAAACTCTGCTCTCTCACCTACCTCTGCAAGTTCATCCTACGGAACTATTCCAGAATATTTTTGCACTCGCTGTCATTCTGGAATCTTCCTGTGAAATGTTCACCAAAATGACTGCTCAGTACAAATCAAATTGGTTGGATTGGGTTAACCTGTGACCTGTCTTAGTCCAAAATGTTTTCTGAATCTGCACTAAGTTTTGAAAAACAAAGTGTTCTTTGTATTCTCATTTTAGAATCTTCGGTTGGTTCATCCTTTAGTACTGAAATGGTGCAGATTAATATTTGAGTTGGTATGTTTTGTGCACAGTGTAGTAGACAAAAAGTGGGACATTTCAGTGGTCCCCAGTATCTCCTGCTGATAATTATGGCACCTCAAATGTTGCCAAAAATAAGGAATTGGGGATTGGAGCATGACCTGTTCTGTATTGGACGTCTGCTTTAAAAGGCTTTTTTAACACCCCTTGTCAGGTTGGTTGTGTGTGTAAACACGGTTGGGGGTGCAGTTGGTTTTGGTGATAGAGAAATTTGTTTCCTGCATTTTCCAGCAAATCCTTGTCCCCTGCAAAATCCTCACAATTTCTGGGACACTGTTAAATTGAACACAAAGATAAGAGTTGATCTTTTTCTGTCTTCACTACCAAGTGTTCCTGCAATTGCAGAATTCTGTGTTAAAGTTATGGGCCCAAGTCTTCAGTGCTTAAGTGGTGCCTTTTCATTCTGACAGGGGTTTGTGGATTGGGTGATTGGGTCAGGAGAGAGCCTGTGAGAGTGTCCTGCTCTAGTGGGAGGTGTCCCTGCCTGTGCAGGGGTGCCCCTGGCTGGTGTTTAAGGTCCCTTCCAACCCAAACCGTTCTGGGATTCTGTGAATAATTATGGAGCCACAAATGACTTGTGTGTGGCTACTTGAAAAATGTCATGGTCTGCTACTTTCCCCTCCTGCAGACACTGGTTGGTTGAGGGAGAGGGAAGTGTTGGTATGTTGTGAGTGCTTCCCTGAGGAAGGAAAAGTTGGAATTGTTCAAGATGCAGTGGAGCATTGCATACTCCGCCCTAAAAATTCCATTGGTAACAATTCCTTTGCATTCCCAACCCTCTGTGAAAATAAAGCCTTAAGGGAAATGCAGTGTCAGATGGGAATTGTCCTGGTAAAACTTCAATTTCTCCTTGTTGCTGTGGGAGGCTTAATTTTGCCTGAAAAAGTGTCTGTAAATGAAGCAGTCCCCCAAAAACAACTGCACAAGACTTTTAAACTTGATTTAGTCTCCTGGTAAAGCTTTGCTGATCTGAATCTGAGGATTCAGTCCAACCAGTCAATTGTAATGCTGTAAGATGTTGTTTCTGTTCTCTGTAAGAAGTTACATCACAGTTCTTGTTTAAATGTGACTCTAAAGTGTTAAAATGTCAGGGTGGGAGGGTTTTCCCTGCTTCCACCTTGGAATCAATATTTTTCCTCATGACAGTGAGTTGATTTTGCTACTTGAAAATATTAAGTCAGAAGGTTCTCCTTGAGTAGATAAGTGTTTAAAAATCAATATTAAATGAAGTAATTCAGCATCATCCAGTGTAGGAACTAATGTTGTCTTATCTTCCCATCATTTTCTTACTCTGATGATGGGGTTTTTTTGTACAGTGAACTTTTTGTTTCTTTTTTAAATTCCTAAAAGTCGTTCTGCTTTTGTTTTGTTTTCACAGAGGAGGAGGTGGTGGCGGCGGAGGAGGCTGGAGAGCTGTTCAGGACAGGGATCAGTTTTACAGGTGTGTACTCAGTGGAACAAGGAAAGGAAACACAAAACTTGGGGGTACCTGGATTGGAGGGCTTTGGGGGTACCTGGCTGTAGCACTGACTGCAAGTCAAGGGAATCTTCACCTTGGACAAATAATTCAGTTTAAAAGTGAAGGTGGATTTGGTTTACCCTGCTTGTGTGGGATGCTCCTGGCTTCAGACTAAATTCACATGAGAGCAGATTGTGAGTGCAAGAGCTTGTATTAGTCAAAAATAATACTGGTAACAAAAAAGAGAATTCAGATCTTTGCTTTGTTACCCGGTAGAAATGTTGATCAGGTCTTCCATGCTTGTTCGCTTCTCCAAGTGCATTCCTGAGAGCAGGATGGGGTTAGAGGGAGCCACATAAAGCTGCTGCCACTCACCTGTGCAGGTTTTAACAAAGGGATTGTTTGTGTCACCCCTGTCACAGGAGGAGGTCACCATCGCCATACTACAGCCGAGGGGGCTACAGATCCCGGTCCAGATCCCGATCCTACTCACCTCGTAAGTAGTCATGGACTTACAGAATGGTTTGGGTTGGGGGGGACCTTAAAGCTCATCCCATTCCACCCTGTGCCCTGGGCAGGGACACCTTCCATAGACCAGCTTGCTCCAAGCCCCATCCAACCTGGCCTTAACTGGGCCTGCCCCAATCACAGAGTTCACCTCTCCAAAGTAAAGTTTCCCATTCCCTGAACTTCTTTTGAGCTTCTTTGTCCACTAAGATTGACTTTGGTGTGGATATTTTATTGAGCCACAGTTCCTTCAGTGCTTCATTAAACAACTGGCAGCCTTGAGGACAGAGCAGATACTTAGTTTGGAAAAAACAAGTGAGATAACAGCCCTTGTTTTGAGTCTCAGATCCTGTCTCTTCCTCCAGAACTCTGTTAACAAAGGAGTTTGGGAGTTTGGTTACCTCTAAGACATCAGGCTCAGATTTGGTGCAGGTTTGAAGATAGGCAGTGGGTTTAGTCAGGAATCTCTCAATCCTTGAAGTCTGACTGTTGGGTTTTTGTCTTTCAGGTCGCTATTAAAGCATGACACATAGAGGAATTTCTATCTACAGCCTTTGAGTTGAAATTGCAAGTTTGTGGACAATATTTTTTTATTGTCTCTTCTGTTTAACCAAGTGACAGTGCCTAGTGAATTAGGTGACTTTTACACCTTTTATGAAGACAACTTCTGTGGTGTTCAATGCTGTTTCATTCTGCATATTTGTGTAGTTTGGTGCTTTGTTTCCAGTTGTGTTTTGAAAGGAGTATGTTTTGCATGTATTTTTTTAGTCTCCATTTTGACTCCTGAAAGGTTTCTATTGTAAAGACAAAAACTGTTGAGTTAGTTTTTTCTACTGATTCCAAGTTATTCCCAAGATCCAAACCTGTGTAAAATGCTTTCCGAAAGTGAGAAAATAAAATAAAAAGAAGTTTGTTTTTTTTCTTTTCCTACTTTTTTTGCCAAGAAAACAAAAACACTGAAGTAATCCCAGGGCAAGTGCTGTCCATTCCTTCCAGGAAGAACCAGTCTTTGGGTGTCCCACAAGTAAATTGCACTTGAGGTGCTTCTTAAGTCCATTTCTCACTTGTGAAATCAGCACTGAATCCCTCATTTGGGTGTTCAGCTGTTGCCTCTTGTATTTAAAAGATTTTGGGCCAACGCTTCATGGTGTATCTGTCATACCACGTAGTAAATTTGTGCTCTTGGATCCGTGAGCCAGTTATTTTTTAATCTTGTGTTGGAGGAGCTTGCCACATTGGTTTGTGGTGAGAATGTGGGGTTTTGTGGAAATAATGGAAATTTCTAGACTCAAAACTGTTGATTTCTGTGGATGTAGGGAACAAAGTTTGAGGAATGGTGTCGTCATGCAAAGGAAGGGACTGAGACAACAGGGCTTCAGCTTTCTGGAGAGGAGGTAGCCAATAGCAGCACACCAGGTGTCTCAGGGATTTACGAATTATCCAGGTGTTTGTTAAAACTTCCCTGTTTCTACTGTCCAGAGTGGTCAACAGCACCATGGCAGTAATTATTTTTAATTGTCTGAGCAGTAACAGCCCATTCAGGGCTGAGTTGGTTGCTCGTGGTGACACGTTTTTTGGAATGTGTCACATGGCTCCTGTGCTGAGAGTGTCCCAAATCCCTGTGCCAGGTCCGTGCTCAGTGTGAGCATTGCAGGCCATGGTGCATCACGGAATCATTTCGTTTGGGAAAGCCCTCTAAGATGGAGTCCAGGCATTCCCCAGCACTGCCAAGGCCACCACTGACCCGTGTCCCCAAGAGCCACATTCACAGGGCTTTTAAATCCCTGCAGGAATGGGGACTCCACCACCTCCCTCAGCAGCTCCTTCCAATGCCTGACCCCCCTGTCCATGAAGAAATCCTTCCTGATGTCCCACCTGAACCTCCCCTGGCCCAGCCTGGGGCCATTCCCTCTCCTCCTGTCCCTGTTCCCTGGGAGCAGAGCCCGATCCCCCCGGCTGCCCCCTCCTGTCAGGGACTTGTGCAGAGCCACAAGGTCCCCCCTGAGCCTCCTTTGCTCCAGGCTGAGCCCCTTTCCCAGCTCCCTCAGCTGCTCCTGGTACCCCAGCCCCTTCCCCAGCTCCATTCCATTCCCTGGATGTGCTCCAGCCCCTCAATGTCGTTGTGAGGACCAGGGGTGCTGGTAGGACTCAGATGCAGGTGAAAATTCCGCCAAGGGTCCCAGAGGCAATGGGTGTTGGCCATGAGAGGCAGCTTGCTGAGGTGCACCCCACAATCCCAATTAAAGCTGCTCCTGGGGTTTGTGGAAGCAGCTGCTGGAGCTCTGCTGTGGGGAGAGCCTGTTGTCCAGCATTTCCTGCTGCTGAATCATTCCAAGGGCGCTCAGTCCAGGAACAGGCCGGGCTCTGATGCTCCCAGGGTGTAGTGTTGCCCTGTGGCACGGCTGACTGGCTGCTGTGGGGTGTGGTGTGCTGGAAGCCCCAGCTGCCTGGCCTGGTGCTGGGGCAGCAGCGAGGCAGGAATTATCCATGGGAGTGGGGAGCATACCCTGACCCCCAGCATGGATCCCACCAGGGCAGTGAGGAATTCTCCACCAAAGCAGCATCTGCTGGCTGGATGTGGCAGGCTGTGCCCTTTCCTGACCTGCTTTCCTGTCAGCAGAGGACAAATAAAAACTTTGGAAACTCATGGAGGGGAAAAAGGAAACCGGGAGCTGTTTGTGCCGCTGGTCTCTCCCCACATGTGCAGGTGCAATTTCCTCTGGGGCAGTTTGAGTCTCTCTCTGTATAGGAGATGCTCCTGTCCCTGCAGCATCTCCTGGGTTTCCCTGGGCACGAGGAGGGGCCCTAGAGGGATTGTGGAGCTCGGATCTGCACAGTATCGGGGCAATA
Source organism: Coloeus monedula (assembly GCF_965178545.1). NCBI lineage: Eukaryota > Metazoa > Chordata > Aves > Passeriformes > Corvidae > Coloeus > Coloeus monedula. The sequence goes on from NC_138790.1 coordinate 2,386,811, forward strand.
TCAGTTCAGTACATCCAGGCACCCCTTGCACAGTAGCTCTCTGCTCTTCATGGAATTCCATGAGCTGCTTTGGAGCGGGGAGAAGCTGATCCTTTCAATTTCCTGCTTGGACCCTCCTTAGTGCCCATCTCTTGCAGCTGCCCTTTGCTCCACACTTTGTTCCCAGAGATCCATAGCATTGATGTCACCTTGGGAGAGTCAGCAAAACTTGGAGCCTGTTGGGAAGGAGCTACTGGTGCCTGTCCACCGTTCCCATCGTTAGTGTCTCGCTCATGCTCGGCCCCAGTGCAGGTGTAATTAACACAGACACTAATTTAATTATCCAGCCATGCCAGTGCCTCCACCTTGGCATTTCCAACTGTTACAGGCTTGGAAGCTTCCGAAACCTAATTTTCACTCGTCCCAGCAAAGGGTGAGCAAAATGATTGAAACGCATGGATTCATTTTCCAACCAAATGGTGAATTATTTTCTCAGCTCTGCTCTTCCTGAGGGATAATCCCACCTCCCAAGGTGGGCTGCTTCCATGCCAGCTCTTCCCTCACCTCCTTAGTAGCTGCACCATTCTCTGTCTGGGAGGTTTCTAAAAGCCAAAACCCACATTTCAGACGGTTCATCACCACCATATGAGGGAAATTTGGGATCTGCCCAGCCTGGAGCTGCCTCGTGCCTTGCTCAGTGGTGAGGGGCAGGTGGGATCTGCTCCAGCAGCATGTCCCAATCCCACTCTGCTGCATCGTGGCACAGAGTCACCTCTGCCACACACTCGGGAGAACAAAGGAGAACAAGCAGAGTCCTTTCATGAAGGAGATGGGTTCATTTTTAGGACAGGGTTTGTTTTGGCACCGCCTCCCCTGTGCAGTCTCTGCACCCAGAGGTGGGTCCCCATGGAGCAAGGAGCAGCTGCGTTCCCACCTTGTTCCCAATCCCGACAGTGCAGGGGTGGGATGAAGCTCTGCTGAGATTCTCTGCATGGTGAATAGTGAAAAATATCCTTAAGGATTCAGGGAAAACTTGCAGGGCAGAGAGGTGAGGCGGGTTCCTCCTTTTCCCACTGGATTACTGCAACTTCCTGGGGTAACTTCTGGAGCCTCCACACCCATGCTGGCTCAAGGCAGGATCCTCCCTCCCCCTGCTGTCCCTTCTCTGTCCTGTTCCCGACACCCTCTGGGGATGTGGGATCCAAGGAGAGATCCCAACACAGGTGCTCCAGCCTGCTCCATTAGCAGGAGCCCAACCAGTGCCCTGAGTGCAAGTCCCAGTAACACCAGTCTGCCAGAACAGGGTGATGAAACCTCGTGGATCCCAACTGCTTGCTCCAAGACAGGCTTAACCGAAGGCTTGGAACAAAACGGAGTTGTGGGCCAGACTGTTTGTCCTGAGCTTGCAGGAGACTCAGGAACCTCCCCCAGGCCGGCACCAACGTGGATTTGGTAGTCCCAGATGTTTGCCCAACCTCCTCCCAAAACCTCCAGCTGAGGAGCAGCATCTCCTCCTCTATCCAATCAACCAAACACTCCGTTTTTTTTCCTAGTTCGTCCTGTTTTTTCAAGGCAGCCCTTCGCACACAGCAGGTTATCCTGTCCTTTTCCAGACTAAACAAACTCTCCTTCAACCTCTCATGGCCTTTTGCTCATTTTATCACCCCTGCTGCCGCATTCCAGACTCATTCCATGCCAGCATCTCTTTCCAGGGAGGAATGATCTTGCCTACAAGGCTGCCCTTGGAAGATGTTTTCCCTTTCCTGCTGGATCGTGCACCAGTTTTAGGACCATTTTTTCCGTGTGGTTGCTGCCTCTCCAGCTGTTTTGTACCAGTGCTCTGAAATCTTCCTCCCCAAAGCACAGGCTTCCCTTGAGCATCACATCTGGACCAAGACAGATCCACCAAAACTGGGAAACAGTATCAGCTCTGTAGGGTTGGGAAAGCTTCTGCAGAAGTTTGTTGAGCACTTTCTGCAAAGCCAAAAATCAGGGGCAGGAGGGATGAGCTCATGCAGGTAACTGCAGGAGACTCCTCTGTTACATCCAGCTCTGTCAGAAGACTGGATTGAGGAGCAGTAAATGAGTATTGCATCTCATGGGCACTAATTAATCCCAAAATCTCGTGTTTCTCCCACTGCTTCCCAGTTGCAGCGACCTCACACAATGAACCAGCAGCTCCCTGCCCCATTCCTGTCGATAGCTCATCCCTGAGGAGGCAGGAATGACCTGAACAAGGGGAAGATCTTTTAAAAAGACTTTATCAACCCATTTCAGCCTAAAATCACCCCAAAAAATGTTCTGGGGATGGAGGAGTTGTGAGCACTGGTGACAAATGACAGCCGGGCAGGAGCCATGCTGAAAGCAAAGCCGGAGAAATCGGAGGAGAAGGATTCTTCTGGCTTTGCATCATCGCAACCCAACCACATCTATTTTTGCTGTAGGCATGGCATCGAGCACCCGTCACCGCTATTCCTACTCCATCCATCTCCGTATGCCAGGGAAGACTGGCAGTGGGATGGAGCAGCAGGGGGAGCGGTGGTTGAAGTGTCCTTAATTGCCTCAAAATCTGGGGAATTCAGATTACTGCCCTTCACCCCGCCAAGCACAGGAAGGGACACCTGGCCCTGGACACAGCGCTCTGTTCCACTTGTTGCCCAACCAGCCAGGATTATTCTGCAGCTTATTTCAGTCTCCAGTCGTATCCTGGATGCGCTTCTGTGAGGATTAGGCTTTTATTCTCAAAAGGAGAGAGAAAAATGTCACTTAACCTGCAGGCAGGTGGTGACACCAGCTCCTGGTGACCTGAGGACACCCTTCAGCAGAGCCCCAGAGGCTGCAGGAGCCTTCTACCAGCGGGCTGAGACCGTGCACAGCTCGTGGCCGGAGTGTCCAGCACCGGCTTGGCTTCTCCTGGAGCCCTTCTGACAATGGGATCACACGCAGTGATGGCTGGTTGGATCTGGGTTGGGAAGGGTTTGTGCACTCTTGTTTTCCAAAAAAAGCATTGTAAACCATGTATTATTTATATTATTTATCATGTTTATTTATTTCTTCGTTTTAATGGTATTAATTAAATAATTACGTAAATAAATATATAGGTAGAAACAATTATTTCTTATTTCTTTACTTTGGTTCCTGAGTGGAACGGTTTTCCTCTCCCTGAAGGAATTCCTGAATTCCTGTGGCGGATTCTTGGGCAGAGTTTGGGGATGGCTGGGGTCGTGGTAATGGGATCAGGGGTGATGGGTGCAGTGGGTTCCAGGGCAGAGTAGGGTTTGGGGGTGCTGGGCTGTGGTGGTTTCCAGGGCAAAGAGGTTGGAATGATGGGGGGGTGGTGGGCTCAGCACAGAGGGAGGGGTTGGGGGTGATGGGGTGCGGTGGGCTGCAGGCCAGAGGGCTCGGGGGTGATGACGGGGTGCGGGGGATGGGGGTACCGGGGTTCAGTGCGTTCCAGGGCAGAGCGGTTGGAAGTGCGGGGTGCGGTGGGTGCCGAGGCGGGGAAGGGATCGGGGTGCTGGGTGCGGGGGCTTCCAGGACAGAGGGATCGGGGTGCTGGGTGCGGTGGGGCGGCGGCGCTGGGCTGCGGTGGGTTCCCGTACAGAAGGGTGGGGGGCACAGGGCCGGTGCCCCTCGGCCCATCCCGTCCCCACGGGGGTCTGGCGGCTCCACCTGCCCCCCCGCGGGGCGGCCCCGGGGCCGGGCCGGGCCGGGCTCCGCCCGCTGCTGTCGGAGGCTCCGCCGGGCCGGGGCCGGTGGCGCAGAGCGGGACCCTCCCGAGCCCGCGTTCGTCCCGCTCCCGGGAGGGGAGGAGCCGGGGGGGCTCCCGGGGAGGAGCCCGGGGGGCTCCCGATGAGGCGCCGGAGGATGAACCAGCTGTACATCGGCAACCTCAGCCCCGCCGCCACCGCCCAGGACCTCCGGCAGCTCTTCGGGGAGCGGCAGCTGCCCCTGCCCGGCCAGGTCCTCCTCAAGTCCGGCTACGCCTTCGTGGACTACCCGGACCAAAACTGGGCCATCCGGGCCATCGAGACCCTCTCGGGTGAGCGACCCCCCCCCGCGCCCCCCGCATCCCCACCGCGACCCCCTCATCCCCTCCCCCCCGACGCCCCCTCCCCGGGCATCCCCCAGTCCCCCCTTCCCTCCCTCCTCTCCCTCCTTCCCTCCCTCCTCCCGCCCCGGCTCTTCCCAACCTCGCCTCTATTTTTCGCTGATTTTTTTCTCCGATTTTATTGGGAGCCCCCGGGGCGCGGCGCCCCCCGTCCCGCCGTCCCGCCGCCCCCCGCCGCCCCCCGGGGACCCGATTACGAGGTGCCCAACCCCAACTCCCCGGGGGCGCCGAGCGGGGGGGACCGGGGGCCCGGGGGGGGGCTGGGGGCGCGGGGACAGCCCGGGAGTGCCGGGGGGGTGGGATACGATGGGATCCCATGGGGTGGGATCAGGTGGGCCGGGATTTGTCGGGGGGACGCTGCCCTGCCCCATCCCGGGGGGATGCTGAGCGCCCCGCTGTCTCCGCAGGGAAAGTGGAGCTGCACGGCAAAGTGATGGAAGTGGATTATTCCGTGCCCAAAAAGCTCAGGTAACCCCGCGCCGTCACCCCCAGACTCCCCCCCGATCCCTGTGTCCATCACAGCGGGACGGGGGGCGCGCCGGGCGCTCCGGGAGCGGGGATGCGGGGGATGGGGGGGGCGGGGGAGCCCCGTCGGTTTTACTTTCGCTCCGGAGCGCAGCGCGGGGGGGAGGGGGGGAAGGAGCTGCCGGCCCACGGCCGCGTTCCCACGGGCGGGCACCCCCGTGATGCCTCCCCACCCCACGGTGCCCACCGCTCCCGGGTTAAACAGCCGCTTATTTAGCAGGAAAAAACGAAAAAAAACCCCTTTCCCCTCACTTTCCGCGGCGTGGACGGAGGTTTTTCCCAGCAGCGCAGCCACCCGCACCCTTAGGGATGTTATTTTTAGTCGGTAATTCATCAATTTCCCCTCTCCAAACACCTCATCCCCCCTTTTATCCAGCCGGAGAACCCCCAACCCCGAAGCATTTTCCATTTAATGCATCGCGGCGAGCGCGCCCTCTCATTTCCATCAGGTGCCCGAGGCCGGCCTGATGGGCACACGCGTTCCACAGGGAAAACAAACCCCGCGACCGTGTGGCGTAGCCTCATCCCGAGGTTTATTTCCCCCCCCCCCCCGTCATGTGTCGGGATAAAAGAGGGGAAAACAAAAATAAATAACCCCATCGTCTGCTCCGGGCGGGTAATTCGGGGCCGCTTGGCGCGGAGGCTTGGCCTGGGCTGGGAGGTGGGGTACGGATTTGGCCCGGGATTGCTGCTGGGGTATTAATTTGGAAATGACGGGGGGGTTGGAAATGCTGTTGTGTAATTGAGGCTTACGGGGGGGGAATGGCTCGTGCCCGGCATCACGTGTGCCGGAGTGGGATTTCGTCTTCGGCAGGGATCGCACACTCCCTTACCTTCAAAAATCCATCGAAACGAGCTCCCCAGAAATACCCAGGTGTGACATTTCGAAGCTAAATCTCTTCAGCAGCCTCGGGTTGGGCTGCCGGGGACTTTGGAAGAGGGATGGAGCCAGAAATTGGGAGTTTGGGGCCGTAGTACAGAGCCAGGGCTCGACCTTTACCATGTAGCAGGGGATGTAAACAAGGAATTCATCTTTAAATTCTCCCGTCGGGGCTCGGGTGCTCCTGCTTTTCCTCCCAAGTTTTATAATTAGAAAAAAAGCCATTTAACCAGCCCAGAAATAAATACTGATTTATTTTACATCGCTCTGTGTTCAGCTGGCTCCAAGTTTTCTATTCCCAAGTTTCTTCCGATTATCGAGATCTAATTTAAGCTGATATCTTTTTATGCCCAGCTCAAGAAATCTACCCTGCTTTATATTAATATCCCCAGTCTGGGGGGCTGTGGCCTGACTCAGTAGATTATAGATTTTATTTTTGTAATGTGATTTTTGGCAGGGAACGGAGACTCACGTGGTCATGTTTATATCCCCCCCCTCCTTTAAATTTGTAGAAAATCCAATTTTGATGGTCGTGGTTGAGTCCTGGAGAGACGCTGGGATTTCAGGGAGTGAAATGGTAAAAATCCCCCCGTGACTGAAATGAATTTGGGGGTTATTGGGGTTGGGGAACCCGAGCTGTGTTGGCTCTCACCCCTGGCCATTCCTGCGTCACGGGGATGTGAGGAGGTGCCGATGCCCAGCGCTTCCCTCCGTGCCCGACTTCACCTGGAATGCTTAATTTTTATATTAAAATCTAGCACAGATCTGTGTTATCAATATATTTATATACCTATAAATACATTTGGATAAGGAGCAGGCTGGAAAACCCCTGGGACATCTGGCCACGGGAAGGAGGGAAGGGAATTCCTCGAGGGGAGGTGCTGGCAGAGGGGATGTTTCTGTTTCTCCGAAGGCAGGAATTAGATGTGACAGCGGTGGGAAGGAGCCTGAATCCTGCCCAGTCCATCCATTCACCTCCCACGAGTTTAAAACCAGCTCTTCTGCTGCCATCCCGATGATCTGGGCTCCTGCAGGAGGGATCCAACAGCCTCATGGTTGTTTTTTTCCCCTTGTATATGTTGGATTGTGCCTCGGGGAATTAAAGAAAAAAAAACCCACTTTATTTTTTAATCAACATTTTCTATTTTTAAGTTTTTTTAAAATTGATTTTAAACTCAGCAGGAGCAGGGACTACTTTTATTTGCTTGAAGCAGTCCCACTCCACGAGCATTTTGCTCTTGGAGCGTGGCCGTGGGGGAAGCAGCAGCATCTTCCCCCTTTAAGATTGGTTGTATATCCCTACAATCGTTAAAAATCGTGTTAATGGGAAAGAAAGAAAAGAAGGAACGTACAAAGATAGATAAAAAGAAAGAGCATTTTAAAAAAAAATTAGGATTGGTTGTGAAAAATGAGAAGTAAAACTCAGCTACCCCAGTGCTGACTGTTATACAAGAATTGGATAAAAATGAGGAGTTTGAAAAGTAGCAGATCTCCAGTTATTGTCCTCAAACCAGTCCCATTTTGGGGGTTCTGGTTGGGAAGGTGCCTTTTAATTTCTGTTTCTGCCGTCATTGTCAGAAATGTGAAAGGAAAGCACGTGGGAGATGGGAAGAGCAGGGAGAGGAGCCTGGAAGTCACTGTGATGTGAAATGATTATCTAGAAATATCTCATGGTGTGTCAAACTCGGGTGGTTTTGCCCCAGAGGAAGGTGGCAGGAGGGGGAGTGGTGCCAGTGCCTGCCCGAGGGGCTTTGCTGGGGGTCATTTTATGGCATTTCCTGCCGTTTCCAAAAGAATTACCCTTAAATAATTCTCTTTTGAGCATCAACTCAATTCTCATTTCTTCGTGGTTTTGCTTTATTGATTATTTACTTATTTCCCTGTGTTTTTCAACCCATAAATGCTGGTGATGTTAAGGCTGGGGATAAACATCCAGGCCCTTTGTTCTTCCTCTGGGCACCCCATCTTTGCTTTCCTTATCAATAATTGCCTGTCGTTAGTGAGATGCTTAATTAGGAGAGAGGAGTTCCCGTGCACACCAGTTGCTTTGACAGGAAAAGCCCCTGGAACCTCCCCAGGTGTGTCTGGAAATGCACACGGGGAGCAGAATATTGAATTTGGGGTGCTAAAAGTGGGGCTGCTCTCAGTCCTAGTCCTGTATCCTTAAAGAGAGGTATTTTGAAACTTTTAGCGTCTTACAAATTGATACAAATTAATAATGTATGGTGGTGTGTTTCAAGTATTTGGTAGCTTTTATGTAGATACAAATAAAAGATATTACCTGTATAAAAACATTATATAAAAGCTACTTTATATATATATTTATATGCATAAAAATATACTCCTAATACATCTTTTTATGTGAGATATATGGACCAGATGAGCTCTAAAGGTCCCTTCCAACCCAAACTATTCTATGATTCTATATTTATGTAAGTTGATATGAAACATTTATAAAAATATATTTGATTACATAAAATGCACAAAATATTCCTATATAACATTTTATAAGACACATTTCTATACAAAAAAGAGACTTTATATATATATATATATATTTATGTATAGACATACATATGAAGTTGCCAGGGCAATGCTGGTCACATCCAGGATGGGAAACCCCCCTCCTGCTGCCCACTGGATGTGTGCCCAGTTTCCCAGAGGTCTGGGATGTTCCCAATGGAGCTGGCCAAGAGAATCCCCTTGGAGTTGATCCTTTCCCAGACTCCAGTGCTGGCTCTGGCGAGGGGTGACGCTCGTGCTCGTTTTTATTTTATTTTGTTTTATTTTATTTTATTTTATTTTATTTTATTTTATTTATTTTATTTTATTTTATTCTATTCTATTTTATTCTATTTTATTTTATTCTATTTTGTTTTATTATCTGTTTGCAGGTGTGGGTGAACTGGGAGTTGGTGGTGTTTGAGTTTTGGTTTTCTTTAGTTTCCTTTCCACTTGGGTCTTTGCTTCCATGAATTTTCTGTCCTTTCTTTCCCCCCGTTTCTTTTCCTCAATTTCCTTTCCCTGCTTTCTTTTGCCCCCTTCTTTTTCCTCCCATTCTTTCCCCCCTTCTTTCCCACCTTTTTTCTTCTTTTCCCCCATTCTTTTCTTCCCCTTTCTTCCTCCCCTTTTCTTTCCTTTTTTTCTCCCCGTCTTCTTTCTCCCCTTTCTTTTCCCCTTTTTTCCCCTTTTCTTTTCCCCTCTTCTTTTCCCCCTTCATTTTCCCTCCTTTCCCCCTTTCCCCCACCTTCCTTTCCTGTCTTCTTTTTTCCCTTATCTTTTTTCCCCTTTCCTTCTTTTTTTCCCCTTTTTTCTTTTCCCTTTTCCCTCCTTTATTCCCCATCTCTTCTTTTCCCGCTTCTTTTTCCCTCCCTTTCCCCCCACCTTCCCCTCTTCTTTTTTCCCTTCTTTTTTCCCTTCTTTTTTCCCCTTTCCTTCTTTTTTCCCCCTTTTTTCTTTTCCCTTTTCCCCCTTTCCCCCCCCTTCTTTTCCCCTTTCTTTTTCCCTCCCTTCCCCCTTTACCCCCACCTTTCCCATCTTCTTTTTTCCCTTTTCCCCCTTCTTTTTTCCCTTCTTCTTTCCCTTCTTTTTTCCCCTTTCCTTTTTTCCCCCCTTTTTTCTTTTCCCTTTTCCCTCCTTTATTCCCCATCTCTTCTTTCCCCCCTTCTTTTTCCCTCCCTTCCCCTTTCCCCCCCACCTTTCCTCTCTTCTTTTTTCCCCTTTCCTTTTTTTCCCCCCTTTTTTCTTTTCCCTTTTCCCTCCTTTATTCCCCATCTCTTCTTTCCCCCCTTCTTTTTCCCTCCCTTCTCCCTTTCCCCCCACCTTTCCTCTCTTCTTTTTTCCCTTCTTTTTTCCCCTTTCCTTTTTCCCCCCTTTTTTCTTTTCCCTTTTCCCCCTTTTCCCCCCCCTTCTTTCCCCCCTTCTTTTTCCCTCCCTTCCCCCTTTACCCCCACCTTTCCCATCTTCTTTTTCCACTTCTTTTTTCCCCTTTCCTTCTTTTCCCCCTTCTTTCTTTCCCCTCCTTTCTTCCCCCCTCCTTTCTTTCCCCCCACCCCTCCCATTTATGTTTTCCCCTCCTTTTTTCCCCTCTCCTTTTTTTTCCCCCCTCCTTTTTTTTACCACCTTCTTTCCCCACTCCTCTTCCCTCTTTTGTTTTCCCCCCTTCATCTGCCGGGGCGGTGACAGATGGGCCGCGATTCCCGATTCCCGTCCGTCCCTGTTGTTGATCCATCGCAGCTCCGGGGGCTGGAACGCTCCAGTGCCTCGGCAGGACGAGGCCGGGGGGGCTTTACCAACGAGGGATTTTAATTCCTTAAGAGCGTCAGGGCAAAGCCCCCAGGCTGGGAGGGGAACTGGAGCAGCAGCAGCCTCCACGCTCCTGGCAACTGGTGGAAACTGGGGCAGCTCTTTAATGCTCATCCAGCGCTCACAGAGCTGCTGCTCTGCAGGATCTGCTGCTGGGTGGGCTTGGGTGACAGCAAAACTCCTCCAGGACAACGCCAGGAGACCCAGAAAATAGATATAATAATGAGCAATCACAAATCCAACAGCCACTTCCTTCCCTGCCCGGTCAGGGGACTGTGGCTGGCTCAGGCTCCGAGCTGCTGGGTCTGGAAAATTCAGCTGGGACAGAGTTTGGTCCCTGCCTGATGATGGGAATCATTTTTTCGTAGATGTTTCCTTGCCTGGGACAAACATTTCATAAAGCAGGCAGAGCCCCCACTGGGTTTTCAGCATGTTGTCCCTTTGCTTTTTTTCCCCAGTTCTCTTGAAAACTGATTTTTATGGAAAACAGGAGGTGGCAGAGCATGTTTTTTCTGCCCTCAGTGCTGATCTGAGGTGGAAGGTGATAAAATCCCTTAAGCTTTATTATAGTAAGATATTACAAAGCTTGAGTAGGAAAAAAATCCATGTTTTTTAGGGCAGAGAGTGGTGAAGCCATCCTTTGTATTCCATTATATTAATTATATACCATTATATATTATTTTTCTTTATTATTGTTTGGTATTACTGTATAGTATTATATTGCTATATTATTTTTTTGAGGTTTTTTTATTGTATTTCAGGGCTGATATTTAGCCAGCTTGCTTCTGGTTCCCAAATTCTTGTGGGAGACAAAGCCCCTCTGGAGCTTCCCCTTGACTAAGGGGTGGTTGGGTGATCTGTGGGGCCAGCAGGGAAGATCCAGGGATCCATTGTGGATGTTGGGCAGGGAGCTGCTGGCATTTCACACCTTTATGTTGTTTTCCTTCTCGTCCTTCTGTGTCCCTGGATTTCAAGAGGGTTGTTACCTACTGTTTCCCTGGAAGCTACAGGAGGGCAGGAAGCCATGCTGGAAAAAGTGGGGGGATGTGCCAAAACCCCCTCAATCCTCCTCATTCTGGGGAATAAACCCTAAGTTTTAAGGCTTTTCTGTTTTACTGCCTGGTTTCAGCAAGTGCAGGTAGCAGGCACGTGGCAGCGGGGATGCTGGCAGGGCGTGGATGGCTGGGGGCTTTTCCATCCCCTTTCCCTGCAGGATTGTGATGTCAGCCCTGTGATTCTGCTCTAATGGATGCCTGAAATGACACACAGCTCCGTCCTGGATTATTTCATGAGCCCACTTTACCTCCTCACTCACTGCTTGATCCTCCCTGTGCTGCCGGCAGCTCCCGGTACCCAAACCCCAGCTCTGGGGTGGAAGAGATGCTTCCTCCTCGAGCTGCTGGTGAGCAGGACCACTTTGGGATCAATTTAGAAGGGGAAAAAAGCAGGTGAACCTGGTTTCTTTAGCCCTTGAAGCTGGTGAGGCAGCCAGGTGGGTGTGTGGAGGTAGGGAAGAGCCAGAGGGATGCAACTCTCTGGGTTATCCGAGGGCACTCGCTACAGCAGAGCCAGTTGCATCACACACTTGAGTGTTTTTCTCCCAGCTGGTTATTAGGATTTCTTTTATTTTTTAAATCCCCACCGGTCTGCTGCAAAACAGGGTGGGTGAAACGTGGCTGCTGTGCCCTCATGAGCTCCTGTGCCGGCGTTTTGTGCGTGCCCTGGAGTCAATCCCTGGGGTTTGGGAGAGCGGGGAAAATGAAACCAGAGTCAGAATCAGAATAAAAATCAAAATAAAGGGGTTTTCTGCCTCAAAGTTGCCCCCGGGAGTGGTGTTGGAGAAGAATGGCCCATTCCCCAGCCCTGGGAATAACACATCCATCCATCCTGGCTCTGGATGTACATGCCTGACTCCATCAGTGATGGCTGTGTGTGGTCCAGCACTGCTTCCACCAGGTGTGCGATTCCAAGAGCCATAAACACACCCAATAGGAATAATAACCTTATTTTAAATGCTGAGTGGTGATGCTGAGCTGCTGGGAATGCTGCCTGTGGGAGCTGAAGCTTGAGTGCCCTTCGGGTGTCTTTAGATGCCCTGCACCAGTTTGGACGGACCCTGGAAGTGGGAATATGCCGCAGTGTCCCATTGGGAAGTGGGGTTATGTGGCACCTCGCTTGTGATCCTTCTGTTTGGGTGTTCTGGGAGGTGGGCCAGGAGGGGTGAGGCAGCACCTTGGGAGACCAGGGCTGCTGTGATATCTCCCCTGGCATCTGCCTTGGCAGAGGAGTAGGGAAATCATGGCCCTGGAGCAATCCAATTCCAGGCAGGGCTTTTCCAGGAGTGGCAAAGGGAGCGTGTCCAGCCGTTGTGCTGGTTCCTTTTGGATGTGCCCCTTCCAAATGCTGTGTGTCCCCTGGGCTCCTGGGCTTTGGTGACAGGTGGGCTGAGCCAAATGAACCCCAAAAGGAGAGCGGCTCCTCCGTGGTCCAGCCTGGGGCATCCCGATGGTTCCCACAGTGGGAGAGGAGGATGGCTGCAGGGATGCTTTGGCTTGGAGCTGAGCAGTGGCACCTTGGGATGAAGGTTGGTTTGGGTCTGGGAGGTGGTGGGAGCGACTGGGCAGCGTGTCTGGCTCTCTCTGGTGGTTTGAGACTCGCAGGGATTTGTTCAGGCACTCCGGCCTCACTGTGTGGCACCCATCATCCCAGGAGTGGGATGTGTCTCTTGGAGCTGGCAGGAGCAGTCTCCTGGGAGCTGAGTATCCGGGCAGGACCTGGGCATCTTAAAATAGCCCCTCTGGGAAATGCTGGTGGGTTTTAAAAATGAAACATATCCCATTTTCTGGAGTGGTCCCTGTGGAATGTTTGTACTGGGAACAGCGTCGGCCACGGATGGGTGACAAGGGCAGGAGAAGGGCTCAGGCTGTTGGTGGACAGAGCAGGATCACCACTGCCAGGGTCTCCCTTGGGCCAGCTCCTCCTTCCTGCCGTGGGTGGTCATGGCTGGGGGTGGGGTAGGACAAACCCTGCTCCTTCCCTCACCGGGATTCTGGGATTCCCAGCTGGGAAATCCCTGGTGGCAGCTGGGGACAGGAGCCTTTTCCTGAGCACACCTGCTCAGCTGGATCCCAGCGCAGGGTTTGTTGTCCCACTGACGATCCCTCGCTGAGCAGCCCCAGGAGATACCAGGCTCCCTGGTGGTTTCACCTGCTTGCCCATGGTCCTCATGGGATGAGCTGTGGGGTTTGTCTTGCCCTCACAAACCAGATTTCAAAAACCATCCTTTTCCCTGCCTTTTCCTCGCTGGCCCCAGTGTCTGGCCCCAAACTACCTGAGGAACTCTTTATCTGCCAAAATTGTTGGCAGGGGCTCAGGGTTTGTGAGAGCATGAGTTGTGAGAGCAAGGACCAGAGCTGGAAGGTCTTGTTTCCCAGCAGCTGAAGATTGTTGGTGGGATCAGGTTGTTGATGTCTTCTTCCACCTCCTCCTGCCTCCTTGTCCTGTGGGATTTGGCCCACCCTAGGCTCCTGGGTGTTGGTGGCCATCAGCTGGGACTGCTTCTGCGTTCCCGTGGAACTCCCAGGCTGGTGGGACCTGTCCTTCCAAGCATCCTCCTTGAACTCATCCCAGGGAAAAGGAAAGCTTCACAAAACCAGCTTCCAGCTGCTGATCAGCTCCTGAAACTTGGCTGTGTGTGTGGGCATGGGGAAACTTGGTCAGGAAAGCCATCCCTGGTGCTGGGAGGGGTGGTCCAGCTGTGCTCTGCTCAGAGCATTGGAGCTGGGCTAGGTGAGAACATGGGACAGTGCTGTGCTTGGAGCTGACTGGCTCCAGGCAGGCTTGGGAATGCTGATCTGGGTGGCTCGTGGATGAGCTCATGGCTTGGCTAGATCCTGCATGGACGGGGCTCTCACTGCCCAAGCACATCTCACAGCCAGGCTGGGGGGATGTTTGGGGGCTGCTGCCCTTGGCAGTGCTTCCTGTGCAGCCACAGCCAGGTGGGGAATGAAGCCATGGCCAGGTTGGGAAGGCAACCACAGTTTGGGAATGCAAGCATGGTGACACTGGGAATGAAACCATGTCCAGGTTGGGAATGGCACCACAACCAGGCTGGGAGTGAGCCATGGCCACGCTGTCATGTGAGTTTGGAAGTGCCACTGGACAAGGTTGGGTGTGTTGGCCATCTCCAAGCTGGGGCCTCCAAGGATATTTATTTGGGTTTCCCCAAGGAAAGCAGCCCCATGTTGCTGGGAAGTGGTGGGCCTCAGCTGGATGTACTTTTGGAGAGCTCCCCTCAAGGTAGATCAGGGCAGGCCATGGTGGGGCTGGGGGTCCCGTTCCCAGCCCCGAGCAGCGTGGGCAGGGCTGTCCACGCATCCTGGTGTGGTCATGACTCTGCAGAGGCTCCTTTCAGGAGGTTTCCTTGGAAACCTGACAGCCAGCATGAGGAGGGAGCGTTCCAGAGAGAGCTTCAGCGCTTGTGGTGACCAGGGCAAAGCTGGGAGAAATGACTTTCCCTGGGGATGAGCTGCCCTGGCTCGGCGTGGGAAAGTGGGATGCTTTGGAAAGCTGTCAACAGCTGCTGTCTGATTCCCAGAGAGGCTTTTCCCTCCGCCCTGAGGTGCCTGCAGACCCTAACCCAGGGCTTTGTCTTTGCAGGAGCAGGAAGATCCAGATCCGAAACATCCCCCCCCACCTACAGTGGGAGGTAAGAAGTGGCTGATCCCAGAAACGTCCCGTTCATCTCCGCCTCAGGCAGCGTGAGCTGTGCTGCTGGAGCACGTGGTCTGCACATGGGCCACCCTGTAACTTCCCAGTAACCTCAGGAGGGAGCATGAACTGGGCTCCAGCTCCTGCCTGCTTGTGGGTGGCAGAGCTGTGGGCCAGCTTTGAGCGGTGGGCCAGCTTTGGGATGATGGGATGCAGGTGGGTGGAGGCACTGGAGTGGTTGGGTGGTGCTGGATGGTGTTTGTGGGTGGAGTGGGCTCTTGCCCTGCCTGCCTGGGGCCTCACCTGCCCCGTTTGCTGCTCTGTCCCCAGGTGCTGGATGGCCTCTTGGCTCAGTACGGCACGGTGGAGAACGTAGAGCAAGGTAAGATGGTCCAGCGTGGTCCTCATCCCTGCAAAATTCCCAGCGCTGCTCCCCAGCTCTGCCCAGGCTACAGGAAGCTCACTGGGATGAAACCTGATTATCCCAGTAGCACTGGTCTGAAATGGGTTTCCCTTTGAACACAACCCCTGCTGGTGGAGGTGGGGCTACCTGTCCAGTGGTGCGATGTCTTGGGCCACCCATCCTTCATCACTGGGAATGCTCCTGGTCCCTGAAAAATGGAAAAAACTATTATCCCTGCAAGCAAAAATGAGCTGAGTGTAGCTTGGGATCCACTGGTGTGTCAGGGATGTCCAGCCTTGCATCCTGCTTGGATCCAGCCCAGTCCTGCAGTGCCCAGGCATGCCATGGGACAGGCATCTCCCTCCCCCCATCCCAGCTGTAGTCCCCTCCGGAGCGTGCCGGGAGCAGCCGTGACACCTCTCCCGTCCCTGCTCCAACTCTTCCTTCTCTTGCTCCCCGCAGTGAACACAGACACAGAAACTGCCGTTGTCAACGTGACCTACGCCACGAAGGAAGAGGCAAAAGTGTGAGTGGGGTTTGTTTGGCTTTGCCCGTAATTTCACACCACGCCAGCTTTCCCAAGGAATCCCAGCTATCTTCCAAGCTTCTCTAAGCTGTCCCACCACTGGGCTGTCTTCTGCCTTCTCCCCTGGCATGGGAGATGGGGTAATACAAATCAGGGGTTATTTCAGAAGGGGAAGGGTCGTTCCAAGCAAAAGGTTTTATTCCAGGCTTGTAGAGACGTCAGCCCTGTGCTGGAGACCAGCCCTAGGAGCAAATATTGAGCTTATTATTATTATTATTATTATTAGCGGCCAGGGTGTTTTTGATATGATCAAGAGTAGATCCCAGGCCCCAGAGAGCTTTTGTGAGTCCATTTGTTGATGGACATTCCACCAGCTTCCCATCTGAGTTGACCCATCATGGCATTGGATAAGTGAGGACAGAGATGGGGACAGTGATCTGCTGGTCCAGGAGGGCAGAGGAGAGTCCTTCTTGTGCGTCCAGCCTCGGCTGGATGTGCTGTGGACCACAGATAAACATGACATGAGTGTCTTAGAATCATGGAGTCCCCTGAGCTGGAAGGGACCCACAATGATCACTGAGTCCAAATCCTGGTCCTGCACAGGACAGCCCCAAAAATCCCACCGTGGTCTTGGCATGCGTGGCAATAAAGGAACACTAAGAGTTTCCCCAACACAGCAGTGCTCAATGCTTTGGGATAAGAGGCCTTTTTGAACTCAGGAAAGGGATGATGAAGCTGCAGAAGTCCTCAGAGGACGTGGGGTTCAGGCTTGGCAAGGAGCAGCGTGTGATCTGTCAGTAGCCAAAGTGGGACGTGGGAAAGCTGAAGCTGGCACCGGCATGGCCGGACATCGCTGCTGAGCAGGGGCTTGGGGAGTGAAGAGTCCCAGTGCTCCCTCCCAGCCTCATCCAGCCAGGAAGGGAGTTGGGGTTCCCAACAGAGGGGCACCACGTGCTGCATCCTTCTCCCTGGAGCAGCAGTGGTGGCTCGGAGCTGCCCTTGTCACCTTTTCCATGTCCAAAAAACCTGTGAGACCATTCCCATGCTGTGTGGTAGCTTCTGGCAAGGACTTTGCCCTGGTGCAGGGGCAGGTCCCTGAGCTGCTGTCCCACCTCTGCTGGCAGGAGAAGTCATGTGCCAGCTTTGGCATGACCCATGTGGAAGGGGACGATGTCCCGCCAGGTTATGGGGCTTGCTCCTCATGGGAAACGTGTGGGGCTCTGGCTTCCCATGGCCACCTTCTCCAGACTGGGGAGGGAGGAAGACACAGGTTGGGAAGGGCCCATGTTCTACGTGTGGTGGGGGTACTGGAGAGGACCCCATCCCCGGGGAGCCCCCTCACCACCGCCCGCATCTCCCTGCCTTGCAGAGCAATAGAGAAGCTGAGCGACCACCAGTTTGAGAACTATTCCTTCAAGATTTCCTACATCCCGGATGAAGAGGTGAGCTCCCCTCCGCCCCCTCAGCGATCCCGCCGCGGGGGCCACTCTTCCAGGGAGCGGGGCTCCTCCCCGGGGGGCTCCTCGCAGCCCAAACAGCTCGATTTCCCACTGCGGATGCTGGTGCCCACGCAGTTTGTTGGTGCGATCATAGGAAAGGAGGGCTTGACCATAAAGAACCTTACTAAGCAAACCCAGTCCAAGTAAGTACTTCCAATGGTTTTGTTTCCTTCTGTAGGGTGCTGTAGGTCCCAGCTCGGGTTCTCCGTGCACTGGGGGCTTTGGAGTGCCAGCCACTGCTGATTTCTTGGGGTGCAGCCTTCAGGGGGTGGTGGCAGAGCTCAGGTCCTAAACCATTCCTGCTGGCCAGGGTGGCCTGGGTGCGGCAGGAGGGGGATGCACTCTGGAAAAGGCCTGGGATGAGTTCCTAAAGCCTCATGAGAACAGCTCGGGGTGAGGCTTTAGGGAGAAATGGCAAGTTTGGGGATAAAATCCTAAAGGGGAATCCTCGGTGCAGTGGTCTTTGTCCTTGGGATTTGCTCATCCTGCAGCATCCCGTATGGGCTAGAGCTGTTGAGGGGAGAGGGATGCTGTGGGAGCCCTGCCACGAGAAGGATGGCTTTTGTAACTGTTTGAAGCCTTTTTCAGCTATTAACGTGTTTATTTTTGAACTAAAAAAAGGAAAAAACCAAAAAGTGGGATTGTCGTGCCAAAGTTTTCCATGTTTCTCATGTTGCTGTTCTCCTGATCTCACTGCTCATTCTCTGCATGGTTTTCCTGCATGGTTTGTTCCTGCCCAGGTGTGTTTGTGTTTAACCCAAAGCTGTCTTCTCCTGTGCTCATCATCCTGAACCTGGTGATCCCATGGGATGTAGGACTCCTGTCCCAGAGCATCCTAGTTCTCAGAGGAGATTTTAGAGGCAAATCTTTGGTAGTAGTGTGGCTGGAGGTAGAAAGATGGGCCAAACCCTGGCACTGGGTTGGCAGGAAGAGGTTTGTACGGAAAGGGGGCAGAGGAGTAGGGAGAGGAGCTCTTGGAGCCCAGCTTGCCCCAGGGCGTGGCCACCTGGTAGCCATGAGCAGATCCTGGTTGGCCGCAAGCTCTTCTTCTCCAGGTGAGTCCTGGTGGGAGATGAGCAGCAGGTGTAGCTGCATCCTCACCACCCAAGACTGGAATTTGCCCTTTCCAAGCCCTGAGCCTGGCAAGGAAGGTGGGAAGGTGCTGGTTTCTCCCAACCACGAAGCCAAACGCTGTTGCTTGGAGCAGTTTCTGCCACTGAATTGTCCTTCCTTGTGGATGAAGACCCGGTGCCATGGAGGAAGGCCATGCTCAGTGCTCTCCCCTCTCCTGCCCCACCCATAGTGGGGCACTGCCTCTGCTCAGGTTTGGGTGAAGGGGACCTCAAGAATTCGTCCCAGGCAGCCACAGGAGCCCCTGTCCTTCAGCTTGGGTGTTATCTCACACTCCATCCCTGCCCGGGCCACCCTCATCCACCGGTGTGATGATCCGAGGGTGACATCCTGTTGCCTGGCCCCCACTCCTCCCCAGAGCAACACTGGGTTCTGGATTCCTCTGGTCACGTTGGATTTCATCCCTGGTTCCACACACAGAGATCCCAGAGATGCTTCTGAGCCCCATGGAGCAAAACTGTCCCCAGGCTGAGCCGTCTTCTTCTTGAAGAAGCCCAGACCAAGACCCCAGCCCACCAGGTGACCTTCCACAGCCCTTGGAACTCCATGAGGAGAGGATCATGGCTACCCAGCAGCCATGGGACTGCGATAACCCTACAGGCACACTGTATTGTCCACCTGGAGAGGGCTGTGCCTCGAGGCAGCCATTCCCTGATGCGTTCCCAACACCCCGTGAGGTCTCTTGGAGGCTTTTCCTGCTGCACTATAGGCAAACCCTGTCCTCCCATCCCTGGTCATCCCTCCCGGCAGCACCTGGTGATGGGGTGAGGGTGCTGAAGGTCCCTTGTCCATCCTCCTGTTGGAATGGAGCAGTTCAGCAGTGGCACTGGGATGTGCTGGGAGGTCCAGAGCTCTCTCTTCTCCAGCTCTCTGGCGGGGTACATGCCTCCTTCCTTCTTCTCTCTGGCGAGTGAGCTCGTGCCCACACATCCAGATGTGGGATGGGTTGGTCAGCCAGGAACCTGTCTTGTGCCCCTCTCTAAGGCTTGTCCAAGGTCCTCATCACCTCAGTGCCTCCATCCAGCCCTTTCGTGGCGCTTGGTCCCTCTCTGGCATGACGGCTCCACTGTGTCCTCATCTCCACCAGCCTCCGCTGCTCATGCGTCCAAGGAGCTGCGTGGCTCCCATCTATGGGGTTTGTTGGGATTCCTCATTGATTCCCCCTACCTTGGGAGCACCAGCCTGGTCTGTCATTGCCTCACGTGGCCATCATGACGTGTTCACCCTGCCCCTGGTGAAGGGGTGGCAGCAAGTGTCCCTGTACCTGCTGGGAACGGATCCTCCAGGCCAACCTGAGGGAGCACCTCAGAGGGCGTCACTCGGCACACGGCTGGGTCACCACGGGCTGTCGACGTGGCCAGAGGGTGCCAGTGTTTCCATCATCGCTTTGCATGGTCCACTCAGCACCAGTCTCCTGCCTGAACAGCTCCAACTGAAGCCACGGGAGATCTGCAGAGATGGAGCCTACGAAGGGAATCACGCTCTGTCTTCGCTCCCTGCTCAGTGCTTGGATGGAACCACTCTGGGGCCCCTTTGGAGCGGGTGGGGTTGGCTCTGCCCTTTTCTCGGGGAAGGCTCACCCAGCTGCTCCCCTTCCACCGTCCTCCGTGTTCCAAAACGTGCTGGTTCTTGAGCTCCTGGAAGAGTTGACCTGTGCAAACCCACCGGGACCCCGCAGCGTCCCAGTGTGGCACTGTGTGGTGACTCTGCCCTGCAGCCCTTGGCCTGGCACATGCAGCAGCACCCTGGATGATCCCGGTCGGGATGGGACGTCGGAGACATGGCCAGAGGGCACCCACTGTGTCGGAGCTGAGCGCCGGCAGCATTCTGGAGTGGCTGAGCTGCCACTACCGCACCTGCTCGGAAGATCTGGCCCTGGCTGCAGCAGTGACAGGGACACCAAGGTGGTGGCCGATGGCAGGATGGCCGCACAGCATCACCCTCCGGTGGGAAGAGCGCGCGGACTCGTGCGGAGAAGACGGAAAGGTTCTTCCCCCTGTTGTCCAAGGCGCGTGGTTGAGGTGCGGGAGTCTCCTACCCTGCTTTCCTCTCTCCCTCTCTCTCAGGGCTTTGCCAGGTACGGTTGAGCGTGAGGAGCGAGCTGGAGGCCGTGCCTCCTCCCGCCATGAGCTGAGGGAGGACCAGAGGAGTAGAGCACGGTCCCTGCCGGTGCGCACGGGAGCCTTCTGGTCTCCCCTGGAAGGGCGTGAGTACCAGCGCTGTTGTTGCCGGGTGCCTCCGTGTCGTGACAGACGCTGCCCATGGGTAAGTGCTCTCTGTCCCGAAGGACGTGGTCGCTGGACAGCCTCGGGTGTTGTGCAGAGAGAGGCAGAGGTCGGAAGGGACCTCTGGAGGCCTCTAATCCGGTCTCCTGCTCCAAGCGGGACTGGCATCAGAGATGATAGACCAGGTTGCTCAGGGCTTTGTCCAGTTGAGGATTTGTTCTGCCCCCTCGATGCATTGGTTGATGTTGTGACACCCCTCAGCTTCCAGGACCTTGGGTCCTACAGGCGAACGCGGCCCAAATCTGATCCAAACCACCCGAAACCAAACACTGCCTGGGCTTGTGTGAGCCGGGTGATGGTAGATGCACCTGAGACCCAGGTTCACCCCAAAGCTTGAGCAAGTGTTGAAATGAGTTTTTCTCAGCTCCTGAGCTCTCAAAACCCTCTGTGTGACACCAGACCCATCTCAGGGGCTCCTCTCTGCTGGTTGTTTCGCCGCAGGGTTGACATCCATCGGAAGGAGAATGCCGGCGCTGCCGAGAAGCCCATCACCATCCACGCCACGCCGGAGGGGTGCTCGGAAGCGTGCCGCATGATCCTGGATATCATGCAGAAGGAGGCTGACGAAACTAAATCGTGAGTGCTCCTGGCTCAGCCAAAAGCGTGGTGGGAAATGGTGGTGGTGGTCCTTCTTTCCACCACATCCTTAGTACCTGTCGCTGGAAATTTCTATGTTTCCTGACTGGCTGAACCTTTAGAATTTTTTTTTTTTTTTTTTTATTCCATTTTAGAGCAGAAGAGATTCCCTTGAAAATCCTGGCACACAACAGCCTGGTGGGGAGGTTGATTGGCAAGGAGGGCCGCAACCTCAAGAAGATTGAGCAGGACACGGGCACAAAGATCACCATCTCCCCGTAAGTTCTTGTCACAGGACCGGGGGAGTGGCTTCCCACTGCCAGAGGGCAGCGTTAGATGGGATATTGGGAAGAAGTTCTTCCTTTTGAGAGTAATGAGGCCCTGGCACAGAGTGCTCAGAGAAGCTGTGGCTGCCCCTGGATCCCTGGAAGTGTCCAAGGCCAGGTTGGAAAGGGCTTGGAGCCTCCTGGGCTAGTGGAAGGTGTCCCTGTCCATGGCAGGGGCTGGAACTGGATGCGCTTTCACGTCCTTTCCAACCCAAACCATTCCATGATGCCATGATGAAATGATTCCGTGAAATCCTGGCGAACACCAGGCCACCCCATTCCATCCAACATGGTACAAGCAGTGCTGGAGCCAAAAAACAGAGCAGCTGTGTCCTCCCATGTGCATTCCCCATCCTGGCTGGATGTTCCTCATCCCACGTGGATGGTGGTGGCAGGCAGAGGGCATGTGGCTCTCACATGGTCTCCGGGGGGAACCCTCAGCTGTGATTTGAGTTTTTCTGGGGTTTTTCTTGACTTGAAGAAGGAGTGTAACCGTGTCTCTGGATTTTTCCCATGGGGCAGTTTGCAGGATTTGACCATCTACAACCCTGAGCGCACCATCACGGTGAAGGGCAGCACGGAGGCCTGCTCCAACGCCGAGGTGGAGATCATGAAGAAGCTGCGCGAGGCCTACGAGAACGACGTGGTGGCCGTCAATGTAAGCTCAGCCCTGCCACCAGGGCTGCTCTCGCTGCAGGTGGCCAGATGAGATCTCAGAGTGGAGGTCAATGTGTTCCAGCAAGGGTTGGGCCTCGCTCATCGCATCCACACTGTGTTGAGAAGCCCAGGACTCCACCTTTCACACCTTTCTCCGTGTCTTTCCTTTCCCAGCAACAGGCCAACCTGATCCCAGGACTGAACCTCAGCGCTTTGGGCATCTTCTCCACAGGGCTGTCCATGCTCCCATCCACCCCAGGGGCCCGAGGGGCTGCAGCTGCCACCCCGTACCACCCCTTTGCAGTAAGTGTGAGATGTTCCTGGTGTCTGGAGTGTCCTGCCAGAGCTGTTGGGTTTGGGTGGACACCGTAGCTGTAGGAGCCACCTCATGGGGAGCTCTGACTCTCAGCCATTTGGGGAGGATGCTCATCACAGCAGCAAAGTGGAGAGGACAGGAAATGGAGGTGGCTTGTCCCTGCTTGAAGATCAGCTGCATCCCTGTGTTGAGCTGAGCTGGGTTTAAGGACCGGCTGTGTCCCAAGGGTGCTGCTCTCTGAAGAGAGCATGGAAAAGCCATGTAGGTGGTCTTCAGTCCTGACCCCAAGCCCACCACTGAGTTGTGATGGTATGGAGTGGGTTGTGCCCTGTGGGTCTGGTTTTGGTGGCCACCAGAGCCCCCTCGTGTGGCCACAGGGCGTGCAGGGGACAAGCAGCCGCCCTGTGCATCCGCTGCCATCAGTGGATCCCTGCCCTCGCATCCAGGGGTCTGTGCTCGTGGGGAGCCAACCTTCACCCCACCTCACAGGGGAGGGTTCTCCTCCTTCTTGGGGTGCTGAAACCTGGGCAAGGATGTTCACAACCCCTGAGGGGACAGTGGGCAGGGATGGTGCCATGCCAGGAGAACAGGATGGCCAAGGTGCTGATGGAGAAGGTCCATCCCAGGTGCTGTGGGCTGTCTCCGTTAGTCCCTAAATAATTTATTCTGAGCTGTGGGTTAATTTACCTGTGCTGTTTTCTTTCCCTGGAATGCCAGCAGCAGAGCGGGCGGAGGAGGACGGTGAGTGCCAGGAAGGATGTGGGGGGGATGTGCTGGCTCTGGAGGGCTCCAGGAGGGTTGGTTGGTCACTCTCAGCCTGTGGAGGGGAGGATGCTGTGCCTGTATCCACAGCCTTTGGGAGACAGCTGTAAGAATTATTTATGGGTGTGATGGAGAGGAGCAGGACAGGTCTCCTGAAGGGCCTTTTTTTGCTGTGGGGTCCTTCACCCCAAAGCTTTGTGTGGCCTTTTTCAAGCGCCCCTGGTGAGGTGAGAAGGGGACCTTTTTTCTGATACAACCATTAGCAGTACACAGCCAAAAAAACAGCAGTGGGGAGGGACTGGGGTTAACTGGGAGCTCCCACCCCCATCCCAGCCTCGTGCTGTGCCACAGGCGCAGGATCTGGGCTGCAGCTCATCCTTGGATGTCCCTGGAGTCTCCTGGGGGTATTCAGGAGATGAGGGGTGGTCACTGTGTCCTCGTGTCGCTCATGGTGGTGACACACTCCCCATGTCGGGGTGGGGGTGGCTGGGAAGGGGCTGGCACCTTGAGGACGTCATTGATGTCACCGACCCTCATTTTCTTTCCCACCACAGGGCTCCTCAGCCTATCTGTCAGGTCTGTACGGAGCCCCCCCAGCCGGCGCCTTCCCCCATCAGCACCCCGTAAGTTTCCCTTCCCCAACAGTGCCCTGGCACCTCCTGCCATGAGGTCTTCCTTGGGCAAGTTGTAGGAGGGCAGGCAAAAACCAGAGAGTGCGTGCCAGGACCACAACCCGGCCCAACTTAACCCAACCCAACCCAACTTAACCCAGTTTAACCCAACCCCACCAAACCCAACTTAACCCAATTTAACCCAACCCAACCAAACCCAACTTAACCCAACCCAACTTAACCCAGCCCAACCCAACTTAACCCAACCCAATTTAACCCAACCCAACTTAACCCAACCAAACTCAACCCAACCCAACTTAACCCAACCCAATTTAACCCAACCCAACCGAACCAAACCTAACTTAACCCAACCTGACCCAACCCAACTTAACCCAATTTAACCCAACCCAACTTAACCCAACCCAACCCAATTTAACCCAACCCAACTTAACCCAACCCAACTCAATTTAACCCAACCCAACGAAACCCAACCCAACCCAACCCAACTTAACCCGACTTAACCCAACCCAACGAAACCCAACCAAATCCAACCCAATTTAACCCAACCCAACTTAACCCAACTGAACCAATCCCAACTCAACCCAACCCTGCCCACCACCTCTTCAAACCTGGAATGCTGGCAGAGGGAAGCGACCCCCTGATCCAGCTGTTCCCCTGACCCTCTGGCTCTTCCGTGCCTTTTCCAGCTGCCAGAGCAGGAGGTCGTGAACTTGTTCATCCCAACACAGGCGGTGGGGGCCATCATCGGGAAGAAGGGGCAGCACATCAAGCAGCTGGCACGGTTTGCTGGTGCCTCCATCAAGGTGAGCAGGACTGCAGGGCTGGGCCAGGGCTTTGTGCCTCAGTTTCCCCTTCCCACTGCTGAGGGCAGAGAAGGGAGCCCTTGGTGAATGGTTTTGCTCCCCAAATTAGTAGAAACCCAGTCCTGCAGCATCCTGATTGTCACCGCTGCTTGGGCAGGGGCGTGTCTCTGCATGGGAGGTGTCCCTGCATGGAGGCACATCCCACACAGGGAAGGTCTTGCCCAAGGAAGGGTCACACTCACACTCCTTCCTCATCCCTCCGCAGATCGCCCCGGCAGAAGGTCCAGATGCCAGCGAGCGCATGGTGATCATCACGGGGCCACCTGAGGCTCAGTTCAAGGTGCGGTGGCCACGGGGTGGGGGCTGGCTTGGGGACATGGGCAGGGGCAAGGTGAGAGCATCCCTTTGGTCCCCACTGTGCCAGGGGGGGCTTCTCGGCTTGGGGACCACGGTTCTGGTGCTGCCAGACATTGGCACATCATTGCCTGTGGGAGTGAAGGGCCCAGCAGTCCACCTCCAGGACACTGCCCACCACCTTTGTGTCCCTTTTGTCCTCTCTCCAGGCCCAGGGACGAATATTTGGGAAGCTGAAAGAGGAAAACTTCTTTAACCCGAAAGAAGAAGTGAAGCTTGAAGCCCACATCAAGGTGCCTTCCTTCGCCGCCGGCCGCGTCATCGGCAAAGGTGGCAAGACGGTAGGTGGGGGTGTGGGGGCTCCCACCTGCCCTGGGAATGCAGAGCTGGACCTCCTCTATCTCCCATCACCTCTGTCCCAGTGCTCTGTGATACCAGTGGTGTCTCGGTCCCAGCCCCATGTCCTGGGGGATGGCTTGGGATGGCAACCATCCCAAGGGGGAGAGGGTGTGAGCCACAGCAGCCTGGTGCCACGTGCTGGCTCAGAGCTGGGGTGGCACCAGCAGTGGAGGATTTTGGCTCTTCCGCAGCAAAACCTGGATCTCTGTCGTTTGCTCCAGGTGAACGAACTGCAGAACTTAACGAGCGCAGAAGTCATTGTGCCGCGAGACCAAACCCCGGACGAGAATGAGGAGGTCGTCGTCAAAATCATTGGGCATTTCTTTGCCAGTCAGGTAAGGTTTGGCCATGGCTCTCCCAACATTCCGAGTTTAAGGAGAGCTGCCAAGCACAGCGTTCCCTGAGCGGCTCTGAGTGGTTTCTGTGCACCCAGGATGCACTGAAGGGGTTTTTGCCTGCATTCAAATTAAAGATTGGCTCGATTTAGCCAAAATCTGTGTCTGGGATGCAGGGTGGGAATTGGCTCCTGCATCCCAGCTGGGTGCATGTACCAGGCTGGGTTCCTGATTGCAGGAGGGTGGTAGCACCCCAAAATTGGGGCTCTTGAGCGATGGAAGAACAAGTCAAGCCTTTGCTTTAGCACATCCTCATTTCTCACAGAATCACTTCTGTGCTCACCCTGGGGTTAAAAGCTGGAGGGTCGTGATGCTGTTGCAGGGGGCTGACACTGCTTGGGCTGGGCTTGGCTCTAGTGTGGCTGGTGGTGTGGGGAGGGAGCCCAGCCTCTGGTGGCCTCCCCAACGCCCGTTTCTTGCCTTGCTCAGACTGCCCAGCGCAAGATCAGGGAAATCGTGCAGCAGGTGAAGCAGCAGGAGCACAAACACGCTCAGGGAGCCGCGGCCTCGCAGCACAGCAAGTGAGGCTCCCGCCAGCACTGCCCGACGAATGTAACCCCCGCCAGCGCCGGACCCCAGCAGGTCAGGGGACAAACCAAAGACCCCCGAGCCCTCCTGCAGCCAGGCTGTGCAGAACCGGGGCACGGGGGGCTCTCTCCATCCCGCAGCTTCCGCCTTACTCCATCGCCGCCCCGCCGCTCCCCCGTCAGTTGGACTAACACAGGCAGAGAGAGGTGGTTTTTATTTCGGAATTCTCCCCCAACCCTGCCCCTTCCACCCAGGAGGAGCTCGCCCGGCCTGGGGGGCCACGGCGCAAGGCGCTCGTTAATTTAGAATTAATATATCGATAACGAAACTAACGCCGATTTTTAAGTTTTGTAAGATTTTATTTTTTAACTCACTTTTTAAAAAATTTTTGGGGGAGGGGGCTGTTTGTTTTTAGTAAAAGCAGGCTTTTCTAGAGGTTGAATGGCAGGAGCTGGTCCATTGGTTCTCTAATGCATCGTAGAGCAGAGCTGTCGGATCGCCAGCAGGGAAAAAAAAAATTATTAAATAACTGTTAAAAAGCGATTTCTGAAGGGCTTTGAGAAGAGCAGGGCCTGTAGGAGCCAAGAAGATTCCTCTTGTAGGAATTGTTCCTCTCTTTCACACCCCCTTTCCTCTTTGCTTTGGACTCCAAAAGTGGGGTTTGCATCCGTTCTGTCCCCCCTTTCTGTCTGTCTGTCCTCTCTCCATCACTGCCCAGCTCTGGAAAATGATGGGCAGCACCAGCCCTGCCCACTTTGGGCTGGGATCTTTGGGGAAAGATCCCTGTTGAAGGGAGAGAAGGGGGAAATGGGTGAAAAAAATGGATTTCCAAGAGGTTGTCAGCCCAGGGCTGGAAAACCCAACCAGCAAAATTGGCTTCAAATGAAAAATAACCCAAATAACAACTGCCCCTGACACACACACGAACACACACACACACAAAAAACTACCTCAGGTTTTCGTACCTCAGCACCTTGTGCTTGTGTTGCCCTTTTAGAGATTTTTGTACGCCTTGTAAAACTGATAGTTGGAGCATTTTTTTATTTTTGTAATAAAAAAAAAACGAGTTGGAAAAATGATCTCGACCAAGTCAGCTGCGAGGTGGAAGAAGGAAACCATCCCCCGTGTCCCAGAGCTCTTCCATAGTCTCCTGCAAGCCGAGAGCCAGTGGCTGTTCCTTTGGAGAAAGCTTGAGAAATGGTTAAAAAGCAAAAAAAAAAAAAAAAAAAAGGGAAAAAATAAAAAAAGCCAAACACACACACAAAAAAAAAGGGTTTAAGGAAATCAAAGTGCCGGATGGAAGCGGTGAAAGCCGACGGGCAAGAGCAGGGAGAGGAGCTGAGGTGCCGGTGCCAGCGCCGCTGCCGTGGGCTGCGAATCCGTGTTTTCCTCTACTGCAAAGTGTTCTGTGAAAACCAACCCGAGACACCGAGAACAAAGAGAAATATATCCAGCTAACCAGAGCCTGAGCCTGCTCTCCGTTGCCTTCTTTGGGGTCCCTTGCGCTGGTCATGGCTGGCAGTGCCTCCCTGCTGCCAGGGAGGGAAGGGCTGGATGGGGGGAATTTGGGGTGGGGGAGGGTCATTGGCACTGCCAGAAGTAGCTTCACCCAGGGACCTGGGAAGTGTTGCCATCATCTCTGCCTCCCTCCCCGCACATCCCTGGCAAAGCTGAAACGATGGAACATCCAGTGGGGAAAGGCACCAGATGGGGCTGGGATGGCCTGTGGGGGGCAGGGCCTGGGGTGCTGCTGGGTGCCACAATGAGGGAACCCCACTCCATGAGCCCCAGAGCTGGGCTCTTCCCTCCCACCCCTTCAGCACTGGGAACGCTGCCATGGGAGAGTGGCTCTGGTGGCACCTGGGACACTCAAAACTGCAGCCCCAAACCGGGAGAAGCAAAGGGAAGGGGAGAAGATGCCTAAAACATTCCCAGCTGCTGCGTCCTCGTGCTTGGATCTTCCGCAGCCTCAGGGAAAATTAATGATCCCTGGTTAATTATTGGTAAGGATAAAACACGAGTGGCTTTGGCATTGTTTGTCCTTTGGAGAACCTGCCCCAAGGTTGTGGCAGCTTGAACCAAGCAGTGAAAGCAGAGACAGATAAAGCCCCGCTGCAGCTCTGCCAGGATCTTGTGGATCTTTGGGCCAGGAGCAGCTCAGGGATGTCCCCAGAGCCACCAGGAGAGGAGAGAGGCCCTGTTCTTCTTCAGATGGGAAGCAAGTTAAAAACCACACAGAGACAGCAAATCGGTTTTCAATTAAAAAATAAATTACTCTATTAACAAGTAACGTTCCCGTACAATAAGGCTCTTACATAAGTTAATATTTATCTTAACCTAACCAATAAGAAATAAATATACTACTCTTTTAAAGAACAGTGTTTTTCTAACAGTGCATGTCTCCCAGCAGCTGCTGATGGATTATTTCCCACACCATCTTCCTGCGGAAATAAGGCATGTGCTCCTGAAAAGAAACGGGAAAAATTAATCACATAGGAAGCCAGAGGAGAAAGAGGCAGGAAATCTCCATTAACACCCAGGGAATTCTTGAAGGGGAAGCTGCTTTTGAGCACCTGCCGTTTGGGTACGAGGTGGGTTTCACATGAGGGTGACACAACCACCCAGCAAAACCCCATTTCTTTACAGGGACTTTTATTAAAGATCACCACACTGGAAAATAACCAGTGGCTGAGTGGTCTGAGCTGATCCAAGGGGGAAACCTATTTCTCCAAGAGACACAAAAGCCAGATATCCCAAACCACTGGCTGCAGCATCCTGGTGTTGGAATGAGATGGTCTTTAAGGTCCATTCCAACCCAGATCACCCTGGGATTCCCATGATTGAGCATTTTGCCCAAGAAGCAGGCAGCAGACACGAGGAACAAACAAACCCTCAGCCCCTGCCCCAGCTGCAGTGCAGCTTCCCTGGCTCCTGGATGTGTGTGGGAAAGGGTGGAGTTGTTGACACCTCCTCTCACCGGGGTGAAGATGATGGGTTTGTCTCTGGTGATGAAATCGGCGAATTTGCAAACAAAAACGCCACAGTCACTTCCATTACTTTGTTGAGGGATTTCCTGAGGAATACAAAAAGGATGGAGACCTTTTATGTGTCTTAAAAGAGCAGCAACGTGGTCGTAGCACACATTACCCACACCTACTCCTGAAAACCTACTTCCATAATCCATTTACCGCTCCCAAACCCAAGGAATAGTCCCAGTTAACTGCACATCATCTCCCTCCTCTGCTTCCCTGGAAAGTGTTAAACCCTCTGTGAGGAGGAGTTCCAGCTCCCATCCCAAATCCAGGCATTGCTCCCATACCTCTGCGCCCAGACTGCGAAGGGTCCACTCGGAAGCAGTCAATTCAATGTTTCTTTTTTCCTTGCTTTCCTCTTCCAGGTATTTTCTGTTGAAAACAACACACAATCACTTTTCACCTCCCAGATTTAGGGAAAAAACAAATGAACAAAAAAAGCTGGTGAAGGGTGACAGGAAGATAAATGGCAGTGAAATGCCAGAGGATCCTCACAGCAGCGGATTTGAGGAACGTGGAGGAAAAATCCCAATCTTAGAGACACAGTGAGAGGCTGTGAGTGGGGCTCCCCAGGGCCCAGCACTGTTTAATATCTTTATCCATGATCCAGATGAGGGGATAGGGCATCCTCAGCACGTTTGTAGGTGACACCAAGCTGGGTGGGAGTGTAGAGGGCAGGAAGGCTCTGCAGAGGGATCTGCTCAGTGCTCTGGGCTGGTGACAAGGTGAGGATCAGTCACGGGTTGGACTCAGTGACCCTGGAGGGCTTTTCCAACCTCAGTGATTCTGGGATTTGTCTCTGTGGGGCTGCTCTCACCCTACAAAGCTGCTGGGTGAAGGGATTTTACTGACAAAGACACGTGAGGATGTGCAGCACATGTGAAAACCTGCACCTCTGACACTCCGGGGGATTCAAAACACTGAGCAGAACTGAAGAGGTACAAAGTGAGGAGTACCATGTGACAGGGCAGAAACACTTTTCACGTGGGGAGGGGAAAAGGCCTCAAAAACAACCAAAAGGGATTA
This sequence comes from Coloeus monedula, assembly GCF_965178545.1. Taxonomy (NCBI): domain Eukaryota; kingdom Metazoa; phylum Chordata; class Aves; order Passeriformes; family Corvidae; genus Coloeus; species Coloeus monedula. Next base: position 2,416,971 of record NC_138790.1, read on the forward strand.
AAAAAAGCAGCTACTCACAAGACAGTTTTACAAATGTGGTCTCCTTTCTGTCCCAAGGAGTCGAAGTATTTGATGGCTTTCTCTCGAAGATCTACGACCTGGGGTTAAAAGGTGATTTAGACAAAGCACAGCCAAAACATTAAAGGACTTTGCTTGCTAGTTTTGTTCTCCCCTTCCCCTAAATAAAAAGCCAGTGTGACTCACCAGCAGTGTCCAGTGAATTCTGAGGTGAATAGGCACCAAGAGGACATCGTGCTTGAAGATATCCACACCTTTGGTCCATTTCTTTACTCCCTTGTGGCTTGTAGAGCTTAGCTTGGAATAAAAGAAGGTATTAAAAGCGTAGACTGCTGGATATCCTTCCTTCTTGCTTCTTTCCACCAGAAGACTCATGTAGAAATTCACGATCTGGAGCAGAGAGAGGCAAATGGAGATGTGAAATAAGATACTGAACCAAAAAGACAGCAACATGTCTTTGCTGGCCATCCTGGAGCTGAGAGAACTCCAGCTGGCAGCTTTTGCTCCCAGAATTTTACACTGGGTGCCCTGTGCTGTTGGGTAAAGCCCCTGCACCCACTCCAGTAACCCAGACTGACTCCTGGGAGCTGCAGCAGCCAAGTGAAAGCTTCCAGAAACACCAGCCCACACAGCACCCAAAATAAGGAGTGTACAGCTATTTCTGGGCTCTGCAGTGCAGCTCCTGGAAGACTCCTGTGCCCAGGGAAGGGGGATTTCCCAGGAAGTGCAGGAGCACGTACGCTGTCGTTGAGCCAGCCCAGGGGCTGCAGGGTGCAGATGTCCTCACGGGTGACAGCGAGCTTGAAGGCCCTGCTCAGGACATCCTCGGGCTCACCACCATCAAAGGCAGCAGAGATCTCGCTCTCCATGGCCTGGAACAAAGGATTTCATGGGGAAGGGTTCATGGAACAGCACATGGAGCACACCAGCCCCTCAGGCAGCCTCCAAGTGCAGCTCCACTGCCAGAGCAAGGGGTGTTGCAGGCCTTTTTGCTGAACCAGCCACAGCACTGGCTTGCTGCTGAGCCCAGGTACCTCTGTCAGTGGAGCCAGGTCGTCTGCTGGCCTTTCTGGGCATGGCAGAGGCTCGCTGTCCACAAAAAAGAGGTCTTTGGACAGGACAGGTGTCACATGGAACTGGAATAACTTTCCTTGGGGGACTTCAGCTTCACGCTGGCCCTGCCAGACACAGGGACAGGGAGTCAGAGAGAAGCACGAGGGGTTTGCTGGGGGACAGGGCAGAGAATCCTGCATAGAACTGGGAGGGTTTTGGTACACACACACCAGCAGCAAACCCCAAAGTCTGCTGGTGACTGCATTCCAACTGTGCCCGAGAGGCAGGACTTTCCTTGGGCTTGGACTAACATCCAGAACCCCAGCAAAGCCTCCCCACACAGGTAGCAAGCTGAGATCAAGGTAAGTATTTCTGATTTCCACACTTCCAGTTTTATTCTGGATCTCAATCCTGAGCAGAGATGAGTTCTGTTTTCCTGAAAACAAAGGGAATTAAGGACTAACTCAAGCTTACCACTGAAGCAGCTCGTTTCTCTCGTTTCCCCTGTCCACGAGAGTCTTCTGGTGGTGTGTAGTAGCTGTCAGGAGAGAAAGAGAGCTGAGCTGGACATCCACACTGCCCCATGAAATTCCCCAAAATTCACCTTCAGCCTAAGAAATGCTTTTCCAAGGCTGATTCTGACACATGACAACACCTCAGTTTCCTTGCCCATTCCCAATTAGGATAGATGAAGAGCTGGAAGCTTTGCAAACTTTCTTCCACCATCAGGTGCCAAACTCCTTTTGTTTCTCAGTTTTAATCTTTGGAAAACAGGGAAGCAACCAGCACTTCCTCTATCAGGTACTTTGTGATCTCCTGGTGACAAATCCCACTCCACCAGTTATTTCCTCTCTTCCCTTGAGCTTCAGGAACAGGGACAATTTAACTCAGGACAAACACACAGCTCAATACAGTGCTCATGTCTAAGGGGGAAAGAGAACAGGGATGAAATCACCCAAAACCAGATCTGCCACAACCAAACCTCTCTCTGCCCCATCTGCACTCTCTCCTCTCTCCTCTGAGGGGAGGAAGAGGAGGGCACCAAGCTGCCACACCAAAATCCCTCCCTGGAGCCACAGCCAAAAGCCCCTTTCCATGCACAAGGAGCCTCCTGCACTCCCACTGTGCCACCACAGAGTCCACGGGCCCCTGATGAGGGAGCAATGCTCCCTTTTTGGTCTCCTACTCCAACCCAAGGCACCCTGCAAGCCTCAAAAACTGCCTCAGTGCCCCCAGGCTTTACAAGCTCCCTACTTCTTTTGCTGAGGATCCAGAGGAAATGCAAAGTGAGCTCGTTAATGGTGTGGCACAAAGACACTCGGGAGCAAAAACGGATTCTGCAAACCCAAGGACAACTTGGTGTGGCCACCACTGTCACCCTTACTTCCTTCTCCCAAAAAACACCCAGCACATCCCACAGCTGCCCAGCTGTGACAGGGGAGCTGATTTGAGGGACAACAGGCCGTGAGCAATTCCTCAAAGCAGCTGCTCCTCTCGCCCAGCACTGAGACACTGAGACCACAGGATTGGTCTTCTGGAGGCTGACAGAGCCAAAAGAAACAAGAGCCATGGTTAAAAGAGACTCTCACCTGATCATGACACCTCTCTGAGGCAGCTGGGGGCTGAAAACATCCCCATGTTTGACACCTGCAAGGAAAAGCAGCAATGTGAGAACAAGGAGGTGACTTCCCATTGCAGCAGCTGCACAGAGCTCTCGGTTTCTGGGTGACATCACAGACATTTCATCAGCATTTTCAACTTAGAAGCTCAAACTCTGGCAACCTGCTCAGAAATCATTTCAATCCCCATATGATCATGTCATAAAGGCCAAGATATAAAAGAACCAGACGAGGGGATTGGGCACATTTAAGTAATGGACAGGGAAAAAAAAAACCAACCTGGGACAATATTAAACATGTATGTAATTAGTTTACTTGGTTTGGCAGCTCTGCTGTCATGGAAATAGTCCTGTCTAGCATTAAAAAGGGATTAAAGTGCAGCTCTGAGGGTGCAGAGTCAACTATCCCCCTCCTCTGGTATAAAAAAACCCAGGTAAAACAACCTTCTCCTGTGCAGTGGGGTCACAGCCAGCTACAAACTGCACTGCTACAGTCCCAGCTCTCAAATCCCATTTTAAACCAATTTTCCCCCTTCAATAAAACCCTCACAAACCCAGTTTAGCCAATAACTACTTGGAGGAAATGCCCTGTTTGGGCTGGACTTCCACCTACAGAGTGGAGCAGGGGGATACTCACTGGTCTTTCCTGGCACAGGTGGAGAGGCACGGCTGGATTTTCGTTCTTTCAGGGGACTCCCAGTCATCCCTGGCTCCTTGGCTTGAACTCTTTGGTGTAGCAGAAGAAAAGGACAGAGTTTGTACAGGTGATTTGTTACCAGTGCCCATCAATTCACCACAGAGGACAGGGCTATTTGTACACAACTGGCTGAATGAAAGCAATAGAATATATAAAGTAAAATTAGGCTGTTTAATCCTTAACAGAACCGTGCTGTCACTGCTTCCATGACCAGATGCAAAGGGCATTTTGAGGAGTTTACACCCAGAAGTTTGGCCACCTTCAACCCAGGCACAGTGAACATACAAGAGTCAGATTTGCTGCCTCCACTATTCCAAAAGAGACTCAGTCATTACATTTGACTCTGTCCAGAACTCTGAGAGTAGGAAACATCAACTCTCCTGCCCTTCCACATACAACAAACCCACCACCAGAAAAGTTAAGGGTTGTTTTGCTCATAATTACTTGTTGAGTCTTGCTAGCCGAGGAGAAGTAAGTTTTCCAGAATATTTTTCCTTGAACAGACTCAAGAGCTCTTTGTATTTCTTGTTTTCTGCTTGCTGAACATCCTTGCAGAAGGGAAGGGGAAAAAAAAAATACTTTAGCAGGCATTCCCACCCCTTCCTTTTGTCTCAGCCTAACTGTGCAGGAACTCTGCAGCTGTCTCATCCCAAAACAATTCCCTTCTCCCCTCCCTTCTTCCCTTCTCCCCACTTCACCTCCTCAGCAGCACACAAGGGCCTCCTGGTGCCACTGCCTCTGGGGGAGTTGGGACCTGGCTCCTTAATGGGGGGCCTGGGAGTGACAGGACTCTCTGGAGCAGCTTGGATGTGGTTATCCCTGCCTGGGCTGAAAACATCAAAAGGCAGAAGAAATGGTATTCAGAGAACATTCAGAGCTCCTGATTTATTAATTAGGTTTGAATTAGCACTTCCTGATTCAAGGAGGCACAGAAGGCTGCCCAGGACCATGTCCGGGAGGGTTTTCCAACATCTCCATGGACAGACTCCACAACCTCTCCAGGTGACCTGGGGCAGTAGCTGAGCACCCTCACAGGAGAAAAAAAAAGTGTTTCCCAGTGGAATTCTCTGGGGAAATGGGAATTCTCTGGGATTTTTTGTGGTTGTGTGTTTTTCTGGTCTCAGCCTCTTCCCAAGTTCAACACTTCCTCCTACCACAAGAGGTGAGAGTATTGACCTTGTTAATCTTCCTCTGATCTCCTGAGTCTATGAACTATCTGGATTTAAAGAGAACATTTAAAATTGGTTACAGGCAAGAACACAGCTGCCTCTCCACAGCTGGAGAGCTCCCTCAGTATGGCTGCCTGGAGGAGTCCCAGAACACCCGGGAAAAATGCTGCTCTGTGGACACAAAAACAAATGCTGGGCAACGCAGGCAGTTCAAGGATGAAAGTGAAAGGCAAGAAACCCTTCAAAGGAGGAGTGAAAGGCAACAGAAGGATTTTTACCTCAGGTATGGAACTCTCTTGCAAAGAGAGGATGGTGTTTCCTCAGTCAAGCACAGCGTGGTATCACAAGGCATTTTGTCTAGGGGAAAAGAGCACAAGCAGTCAGCAACTGGTCAAGAAAAAAAAGGAGTTCTATGAGTTTAAAGAGCTTCACCAAAGATAAATGACTTTAATTTAATCCCTCACATCCTAATATTATTTGTGTTACGTTGCTTCAGGATATTTTCATATTGGCAACTACAGAATGTCACCCGCCTAAGCCTAATAAAAAAGACCTAAAATCAGCATTTATAATGATTTCCTTCTGGCAAGCTGGCAGTGGGACACACTAGAACTGCACCCAAGGCAGTTAATATCTGGGCTCCACAACCATGTGAGCATCCTGGGATAAATCCCAGGACATGCTGAGTTGGAAGGGACCCGCAGGGATCATCCAGTCCAATTCCTGGCCCTGCACAGACCCCCCAGCAATCGCAGCCTGAGCATCCCTGAGAGCAGTGTCCAAATGTTCCTGGAGCTCTGGTAGCCTCAGGGCTGTGCCCATTCCCTGGGGAGCCTGTTCCCAGCCCTGGCTCCAGTCCAGAAGCAATACCAGGATGCAGGGAAGAAACAGAGCTCACCCTCCACTATTCCTGGATGCTACCCAGATATTTCACCTCCAGCAACCAGCCCCCAGCCTGGGCAGAGCTGCCCAGACACAGCAGCAGGAGAAAGGAATGAGTGAAGGACTTGCTATCAGCCTTACCAGGTTCTGTTACAGCCTCATCCTCTGAAGATGCTACAAACAAAGAGTCAGAAGAAATGTGCACAACCTGAAATAAAAAACAAGCACCAGAATGAGCATAACCTGAACGTGAATCCAAGCAAACACCTCACCTTCCTGAAAGTCAGTCAGCTCTGTCTTGACATGGTTTTGCTGGGGTTGCAGCAGAAGGCAGGGGGACTGATGGCACCACTTCTGTAATACAGGCTCTCACACATGCAGGGACAGTGGCAGTGATCCCCGAGCTCCCCACAAAATCCTTGCTCACCTCATCTTCAGACGCGGAGAAGGAGAAGTCATCGCTCTCTTTTGTCTCCTGGCTTTTTCTCGTTGCCTCAGGTGGCAACTTGGCAGCCACAGAAACCTCTTTGGGCTCCTCGTTAGCCCCAGAGACACATTCTGGAAAAACCACACCACCAGGCCATAAAGAACGGGACTGGAAACAGGAATTGGGATTTCTGCTTGCACCAAAGCCCAACTCCTCAATCCCATGGGGAGCAGGTAACTCATTCCAACAACACAGCAACAGCCCAGCAGCACCCCCCACCCCACCACCGGGGAGGTTGTTCCCAAGTAGGGATTAGGAAGCTCCACATCCCCCATGGAACAGCAACAGCCTTGATTTAAACTGCTCTTTGTGCTGCTCAGTGCCAGAGAGACCTGGGATATCCCGTGCCCTGCCCCAGCCAGGAGTTATCCTTGGGGCAAATACACGGCCCTCCTAGGACAGGAAAAGTTCTTCCCTGCTTCCCTTCCTCCCTTCATCTGACACTTGGGTTTTAGACTCACAGAGTCATCAAGGCTGGAAAAACCCTCTAAGGCCATCGAGTCCAACTGTTCCCACAGCACTGCCAAGGCCACCATTGACCCCAAGCACCACATCCATGAACAGTGGCACACATCATCAACAGGCCCAGGCCCCAGGAGACCCCCTCCAGCCACAAGAACGGCTCAAAAATCCTCAGTTCCAGCAGCAATTCAGAACTACAAACTCCAGAGTTATCCAAGGCACCCCAAACCCAAGGAAAAGCAAGCACATTAACCCTCTCTGAGATGGTGCATACCTGCTTTCTGCTTCTTTGCAGGAATCTCAGGATCTTCCACACATGACAGAACGCTGAGGGAAGAACAGACAGAACAACGTTTTGCAACCACAGCTCAGCTCCCAGCAGGCTGACTCCCCTCCACACGACCCAGATTTCCAAAGGTGGCTTCCCTATTTCCCCAGGATCATCTCCCAGAGAGTTAATCATCCCACTAAAGCAGACCAGGCCTCTTTCTCTCCTTCCGTTAATGCTTCCTCATATTTGATGCTTGTTCCTATCACCAAAAAATTCTTTAATGTGCAATGCTTTCCTCCAGGAAAGAAGCACTCCAGAGGTCACCAAGCTACCCAAGTTCATGTCACTACACTGAGTTGCAGAGGAAAGTTTAAGTGGAGCAGGAAATGAAAGGTGGGAAAGCCAGTTCTGCTTCCACCCACTCCATAGCTTCCTGCTGAGTCAGCGCTCAGGAACAACTCCTTGAAACAAATACCAGCCTAATCCTTTCTCAGAAGCCTAAACCCAAGTATTTTATCAGTTTATACCATCATTAAGTCCGGTAAAAACTCCTCCTGCAGGAACTGAGCACAAAGAACATTCCTATTCTCTTTTTTTTTTTTTTTTTCCCCAAGAGTTAATTCCTTCTGAGCTGCTCCTCAGTGAAAACTGCTTGTGCAACACGTGGCTCTTTCCAGAGACGCTCCCTTGCCTCTTTCACTCTGGAATGGGACACTGAGCAAAGCCTCCTGGAATAAGTTCCTCCCGGAGGGAGCAACCACACTCCCCAGCCCACAGGATGCAATCCATACATTCCAAGCAGCAGGCAGGGAGATGGTTCAGCCATCATCACTAGGGGCAAAGTGGTTAATGCCTAGGAAGACACCCTTCTTCCATCCACTTCACACCCCTATCCCATGGCTTCCCTCCATCCAACACATCCCTATGGGTCTATATACCCTTCCCTGCTCCTCCAACACACCTGCTCCAAATCCCCACCCCTTTTCTCCTTTTCAAGCCCCCACCATGCAGGTGGGAAGGGAAGGAGGGGCCAATGGATTTATTGGGAACACCTGGGACCCACAACCAGCTCAGCATGGGGAATTTATCAGGAGTATCTGGGACCCAAAATCACCTCAGCATGGGGAATTTATCAGGAGTATCTGGGAACCAAAATCACCTCAGCATGGGGAATTTATCAGGAGTATCTGGGAACCAAAATCACCTCAGCATGGGGAATTTATCAGGAGTATCTGGGACCCACAACCACCTCAACATCGGGGATTTATCAGGAGTATCTGGGACCCAAAATCACCTCTACATCCCCATCTGCGGACAGACTTACGCGGAACATCTGGGACCCACACCCACGTGAACACCTGGGATTTATCAGGAATCTCTGCGACCCACACGGGGGAGCCGCGGGGGCATGCGGACGCCGGCCGGGCCGAGCGGAGGGGCAGCAGAGGCGGGGCGCAGGTCGGAAGCGCGGCGGGAAGGGCTGACCTGGGGGGCAGCTTCTTGCGGAGCGAGGGGTCCGGGGCGAGTGCCGGGGCCGGGGCCGGGGCCTGGCGGGCGGCGTCGCGGAGGGCGCGGAGGACGGCGAGCAGCCATTGGTACATGGACCGCGCGCACTTCCGGCGCCAGGCCCCGCCCCGCGCCGCCGACGGCGGCCACGCCCCCGGCAGACCCCGCCCACAACCGGGCTGGCCACGCCCCCTTCCCCACAGGCCACGCCCCCGTCCCACCTGGCCACGCCCCCCCGCGCCCGTTGGCTGGAGCGATGCGCGCGTGCGTTTGCCAACACTCCGATGCCAAAATTTGGGCTATTTCTGCCCGTTTCTTCCCCCCCCCCCCCAAGCCGGCATTGCGAGCGCTACCACGGCTGGGTCAGGGGCTTTGCCCTCTCCGAGAGTTAGGGGTTTTCCCTACTCCAAGAATCAGCCGCCGGGCTCTGGTGGAGACCTGGCGTGGGGAATTCGCCGGGGGTCCCTGCGAGGTGCTGGGACTTGCTTGGGCATTCCCGGAGGCTCAGGACCTGGCGTGGGGAACTCGCCGGGGGTCCCTGTGAGGTGCTGGGACTTGCTGGGCATTCCCCGAGGCTCAGGACCTGGCGTGGGGAACTCGCCGGGGGTCCCTGTGAGGTGCTGGGATTTGCTGGGCATTCCCTGAGGCTCAGGTGCTTTCCCGGGGCTCCGCGGGGCAGAACCCCCCCGCATCCCAGGAAAAGCAGGGACTGTCCCCTGGGTCTCCCCCGCCTCCCTCTCCCTGCCCCCCGGTGCGGAATCCCCTCCCCGGCTCTCACCGAGCCACGCTCGGCTCACGGCGGCGCTTTCCGCTTCTGAACATCGTGCTCGCCTGCTGCTGTCGCGACGGAACCGCGACGGAACCGCGACCGAGCCGCGACCGAGCCGCGACTGAGCATCAACCGAACCGCGACTGAGTAGCGACCGAACCGCGACCGAGCATCAACCGAACCGCGACCGAACCGCGACCGAACCGCGCCCGAACGCGGCCGCGAGCCGAGGCTTCCAGCGCGCGGTGCCGCGGGGCTCGGCCGGTCCTCGCTGCCCGGAGCCCCGGGAGCGGCCGCGCTCCCCGCTGGGCGCTGCCCGCTCCGGCCCCGCTGGTAAATGTGTTGCACATCCCTCAGAAGTCACGGAGAAGGGATTTTTTTGGGTGCTCGGGAACAACTCAAGGAGCCCAAGCCAGTTCAGGGGTCCTGTGGCCGCCTAAAGTTACAAGTTTCCCGGGAATGTGTAGCTCTTTCCTGATAAATTGGCATCTCCTGGCTAATAAATGCACGTAGCAACTTGAGCCCGGAGTGCGCGTAAAGGCGGAGTTGTCTCTCGAGCATCCCGTGCTAGAATAAAGTGATGCCTGCTCCTTAATACTGCATTGGTGTTGAGGCGTTTCATTCCCGAATTTCGGTGACAAAAGGGGTTTTTAATGCTTTTCCTGTTGTTTCGCAGCTGCTCGCTCCAGGCTGGCTCCAGCATTTTCCACAGGAGAGAATAGGATTTTTAAAGGGAGGGAAGGAGGAAAGCAGGGAGGAAAATGGGCAGATTAAAGCGCTTTGGGGCAGCTTTCCCAACAGGAGGTCCCGCAGGGAATCTAAGGGGTGGTGGGGTCCGGATTAATAAAAGCGACCTTCCTGTATATTTTGGGAGTTTAATTCCCAGGCTTCAGGCCTCAAGGAAGGAGCCTGAGCATGGATGCAGAGCCCAGCAGAGGGCACGGCAGCCCCACGCAGGACCTGCAGAGCCTCCCGTCAGTCCTTCCCTCATCCTCCCGGGACGGGAGAAGGAGAAGGATTTTAGGGCTGTTAAATGATTTTTAACGCCTGTGATTGGATTTTTGTGAGCTGGGGACGTGTCCGCGGGGTGGGAGTCATCACTGCACATCCAAATCCCTGTAACCTGTGCAGCTGGAAGAGTTTATCCCAAACACAGGGTAACTAACACGGAATTACATGAGCTGGTTCTCTTTTCCTTGGTGTTGATACGCAGACTACCACGATCTCTGAAACAGCAATATCCAAATACACGAATAAATTACAATTTAATTAAAATAATGCCACCAGGCTGAGCGAACTTTCTTCTTGTATTGCTTTCCATGCAGCGAAAGTTTCCCTTTTTTTCCCGAAAAACACAACAACGAGTGTCTGTGTGTTGTAACTCCTGCCATGTCTTCCCAGAGCAGTTTGACGTCGGCTGCATTTCCCAATTCCTGTATTTCTACAGCTGCTGGTTCCCTCCATGACTTCACCCTTGCTCTGCCCCCGAGCATCTTGCTCAGAGCACTGACGTGTTGTGACTCAAAGTGATGACATTTGATGCACCCAAAATCCAGACTCCAGCTCCTGGCTGTTCCTGGCTAAACAGACCTGGATCACATCTGTCCCATCTCCGATCCCAGAGGGAGAATTTCCATAAATAATTATTAATTACAGCTCATTATTTCTGCATTGCTCAAAGTGTCTCTGCCTTTAGTGTAGCTTCCATGTGACAGCAGTGGGGTTCCAGTACCTGGTGTTTCAAAATATTGGGATAACAAGGTAATTCCAGTGAGGTGTTAATTTGGGACATGATGGGTGATTTTAGAGATATAACAGCAAATAGGCTCAATCTGTCATTTAAATCCCTTTATTTTACTTGAGTGCAGGATGCCAGGTGGAAGAGCTCTGCCTGCACGGTGGTGGTTAACCTGGATGGAGGGAAGGGGAAGGTGAGGAAAGGAAGGGAAGGGGAAGAAAAGCAAAGGAAGGGATGGGAATGCATGGGATGGGAAGGTAAAGGAAAAGAAGAGGAAGAAAAAGAAGCGATAGGGAGGCAAAGCAAGGGATGGGAAGTGAAGGCATGGAAAGGGAAAACAAGGCAAAGAAAGGCAGGGGGTGGGGAGGAATGGGAAGGCAAAGTAAAGGAAGGCAAGGCAAGACAGAGGCCACCTGAAGCAGCCTGGGTGGGTCTCCCAACCCCATTCTGAGGACAGGATGGGAAGTTCCACCTGTCCTAATATTTCCCCACCTCCCACTCCCAGGCCCTCCCAGCCAGGAGATGAGCCCATGGTGGGCAGAAGATGCCCAGGATGAGCAGGCTGATGCCAGAGGTCTCCTGGAAAGAGCCTGAAGGCATCTCCACTCTGAACTTGGGAGCCCTTGGGAACTCTGCTGATGTGAAGACAGAGGCCTCCAGCCTGCCCGGTGTCTGGGCTGGGTGACAGCAATGGCTCTCCTGACACCAGGTCTCCTGAACCCCCTGCCCCAGGGGTTTATCCCTGACCCTCTTCAGTGTGAGTAAGGAATTATCCTTGACCACTTCCTTCCAGATCCACCACTCCTTATCCTGTTTCACCAGCAGCTGCTGGATCCCTGGACCCTCAGGTCCCTGGGCGGTGTGAGGTGATCATCTCCCTCGGGATGGCTTCTCCAGTGACTTCAGATGGGAGTTGCCAAGCCAGAAGCCTCAGAGCACTTGGGAAAGCCCTGGAAAGGGAAGGTGCTGGCTTCTGGGAAAGGGCTGCACACTCAAAACAACCCTGGCAGTGTTCAAAGAATGGTGAAGCCATCCACATTAAAGCCAGTGTTTACTGGGACAAAACCAACTCCTGAAGGCTGCATCCATGTCCCAGCCATGAGCTGGCTGCTGGAAGGCCCTGAACTGCTGCTGCTCTGGCTGATGATGAGTAGGGGAAAGAGAGCAGGAGCACAAGGAACTTCTTGCAGGAATGATGTGATGTACTGAGATGCAAACCCTCAATCACACAAGCCATGATCCCGCATCTGTATCCCACGGAGCATCCCCACAGCTCTGGGGAGCTCTGCGAAAGCTTGGGCTGCAGGAGGGGAGCTGGGGTGAGATTTTGGGGCAGGCAGCTCCACTCGTGCCTGAGCATGGGCTGCACTTTGGGATAAGGAACAGGTTGCCTGGGGAGCTTGTGGCTGCCCCATCCCTGGCAGTATCCAAGGCCAGGTTGGACGGGGCTTGGAGCAACCTGGGCCAGTGGAAGGTGGGTGGGACTGGATGAGCTTTAAGGTCCCTTCCCACCCAAACCATTCCATGATTCTGTCATCTCAAGCACAGTCTTTCCTTTAACTCTCACCTTCACCAGGTGATTTATTTCCTTATCAGTCCCTCCACTACTCTTCCAGAAACCATCCATGAATGCAAGCCAGAGCATCCTGCTGGGACAAGCCACCGGCAGCTGGATTTGGAGCAGAAGTGGACAAACCACGTGTACCAGGTGAGGTCCAGTTCCTCTTCCTGTGGTGTGGTTTGCAGAAAGACGAGACAGGAGCCTTTCTACAGCCCCTGACCCTTTCAGAGGGAGGGTATTTCCAGCTCACAGCAATTTCTGAGCCCTCTCATTTCTCACCCTGCAGGGACAGGACAACATCCCCCAGAAGAGGCTGCCCAGAGCCCCATCCAGCCTGGCCTTGGACACTTCCAGGGATAGCAGTTCCCTGCTGCCTTTCTCATGGCCCCTACAAAATCTGTAAACCAAAATGTCACTGTCAGACAGCAAAGCTGGGGCTTCTTCTGGGCTGGGACATGGGACTGGAGAGGATGGGAGTGCTCCTGCTCTCTCAGGGCAGGATGGGAGCTAACAGGTATTGACACAGCGTGCTGAGCACTGCTCTGAGCCCGGGGGTCTCGGGGCTGGAGCTGGAGCAGAGGCTCTCTCTGCTCCCGTGGGCTCGGATCCAGCACTCGGTTGATTCAGAGCGACCCTGCCTGACTCAGCCAGGAGCAGGGCTGAGTCTTTCCAAAGGAAAACTAGCATTAAACTCTGCCACAAGGCTCTGGCGACCATATGGAGCTGGGAGAGGGGTGGGGGCCAGGCCTGACCTTTATTGTAGGGAGGGCAGCGCCGCTGACCCTCTCCCTGCCCCCCAGGGTGGCTGTTCCCAGGCCGCTCAGGTTGTTCCACAGGGCTCTCTGCTAAATAAGACAATTAAATCCTTGAGCCCAGGTTTCAGTGTTTCCATGTGCAGCCAAGTATCTTAATCTGGGCTGTTTGGGGAATTTTTATCCCGTGGATCCCTTGGTATGCCTGGAATGTTTGCTTTTCCTACTGTGTGCGTGTGTTTGAGGCACTCCTGTAAAAACAAGAGCTTCCTGCCTGCCTTGTAAATCTTTCCTTGATTGGCAGAGTGGCCTTTGGTGATTAATCAAGGGGCACGACGGAGCTGACACCCTCCAGGAGCTCGCTCCTTGCAAATCCCCGGCACGGCGGTGGGAGACCTGGGAGGGGACCCCGGGAGCTGGCTGCTCTCCAGAGCCACGTGGTGACATCGGTTTTCGGTAAGAGCCTGGGAGAGGAAGGACTAAACGGAAATTCCAGAGAGCTAAGGAAATGCTCCAGAGGGCCGGGACTTCAGAGGCATTTTCTATTGTATCATCAGGCTGAAACATGCGGCTCTGCTGGGGGGATCCGCTCGGTGGCCAGCCAGACCTTCCCACCTTGGCTGGGCTGGGAAGGAGGAACTTCATTCCAACCAAACCTTCCCTCCTTGGCTGGGCTGGGAAGGAGGAGAATTGTCCCAACCAAACCTTCCCACCTTGGCTGGGCTGAGAAGGAAGAGAATTGTCCCAACCAAACCTTCCCACCTTGGCTGGGCTGGGAAGGAGGAACTTTATTCCAACCAAACCTTCCCACCTTGGCTGGGCTGGGAAGGAGGAGATTTGTCCCAACCAAACCTTCCCACCTTGGCTGGGCTGGGAAGGAGGAGATTTGTCCCGTGGTAGCCTGGTGGAAACTTGCCATGGCAGAGTTCAGCACTTGGCATTTTAGAGGAAATTGTGAGATTTAGCAGGAACTTTTTTACAATGAAGGTGTTAAAACACTGGCACAGGGTGCCCAGAGAAGCTGTGGCTGCCCCATCCCTGGAAGTGTTCCAGGCCAGGTTGGACAGGGCTTGGAGCAACCTGGGCTAGTGGAAGGTGTCCCTGCCCATGGCAGAGAATTGGACTGGGTGACCTTTAGAGGTCCCTTCCAACCCAAACCACCCTGTGATTTGCAAGTTCTGGTCTTCCCACTTTTTCTCTTGGCTTTTGCCTACTGCTAGAGGCAGGACCTGTGCTGTGTGCCAAGCAGGGCCACGGCCAGGGCCAGGGCCAGGATGAGGAGCTCCAGGAACAGAGCACTGTGAGCAGGCAGCTGAGCCATGGGAGGCAGGACAGGTAGGAAGGAGCAGGGGAGCACTCGGGACACACAGGAGCACTCGGGACACACAGGAGCACTCAGGACACACAGGAGCACTCAGGACATGCATGCTGGCTGCTCCCTGGACCACAAAAAGATGATCTTTAAGGTCCCTTCCAAGCCTTCCAACCCATTCTGGGATTCTGGGAAAGAGCATTTCAGCCACTCACAGCGGTGACAGTGTGGGCAGAGCCCTGCAGCCTCTCCCTGCTCTTGGACAAACTTCTCCCGAGGCCCTGCCCGTTTATCCCGCTGGATATCAGAGGTGCTGATGATGGGTCCCCCTGGAGCCCGTTTCTCCACACCTGCAGGTTCATCCCTGCTCCATCTTTCCCAGGCAGTGTTGGGTTTGGAGGTGCTGCTCCACCCTCCACCTTTACACCCATCTGTGCTCCCTCCATGCACCTGCTGGAGGATGCTCTTCGCTGTCCCCTCTCCACACCTGTCCTGAGGCCACTCCAGCCTCTCTCCCAACCATCATCAACAGCAGAAGCTCAAAAACTCATGGCAAGAGGGTCCGTGGGTGTTTTCCAGGCATTTTGTGTCCCCAAGCAATGATCCCTGGGGCCATCCAGCCCTGTTAGCTGTGACCATCCCGGTGACACCCTCACTGCCACGGTGCCAGGGGATGTTCAGTGCCATCAAGGTCACCTCCCTGTCTGGCACGTTGTCCCCTCGTGTTCTTCCCACCACAGATCCCAGCATGGCTCTGGTGTTCGGATGCAGCTGGCAACGATCCCAGAGGTGACACAGGGCTGCTCTGTCCCACTCTGTCCCACTCTGCGTGGCCTCCTGGTCACCTCTAATTCATCAGCACAGAGTGGCTGCAAGTCTCCAGCACTGGTATGAGCCAAAGTGAGCAGGCAGCAAGGGGGTGAAGCAGCAAGATAGTGACAATTCCTGCTGTCTTTGGGATCCTGGGATGAAGAACAACCCCTGCCCAGCGCTGCACTGGGGACAACCTGCCTTTAAAGTGTCATCACTGGGCACTGGAGTGAACAGCCCTTTTCTCTCTCCTCAACCTCTCCTGCTCTTCCAGTTCACTTATTCTGTGTTAGTGAACACAAGGCCGAGCTGATTCTGCCCTGGCTGCAGAAACCCTGGCAGGTTTTCCTCATAGCCAGGAGGATGTGAAATTCCTTAGGGATCCAGAGGTGTGCTGATTTTCACCCCTGCAGAGCAATGGGGACCGGGGTGTCTGGCGTCCCTCTGCCCCTCTGGGTTCTGCCCCCTCCTTCTGCAAGTGGTGGCTCCAAATTAGGGTGCAGATCCCACACACGGGCCTGGGGAGGGGGCACGGACCCATGCACCCACTTGGATGTGCTCTAAAGTCAAGTGGGCAAATGTGGCCAGCGAGGAGGTGCTGCTGGTGGCCACCTGCCTGTGACACTGTTCCGGTGTCTCTGTCACCCCACACTCCCACCAAGCTCTGGGGCAGGGGATGGAGCCTCCCCCATCCCGGCGGTTCCCTGCCAGGTGGGCAGGAAATCACACCCAGCACTTTGAATTTCTCAGGAAAAAGAGAAAATTCCTCAAAGGTGGCAAAACAGCAGAGAGGGGCTTTGCTATGGAAATAAGGAGCTGTGTCCCCTGGGGCTGGTGGCTCCTGGGATCTCGATGGGCTCCACCTTTGTCCCTGCTGGCATCTCCTTGGCAGCTCCCTGGACAGGGTCCCACTGGTGCTGGCAGTTCAGGAACAGGGAAATAAAGGAAAGCAGAAAAGAACAATTTAACATCCAGGAATGGAAATGACTCAGGGGGATTAAAATGCAGGGAGGATGAGAAAGAGGAGGGTCCTGGCCGTGTTTTCAGCCACATTTTTCCCCTCACAAAATTCCTAAGAAGGGGCTTTGTGAAGGTGCCTGTGGCATCACCTCCCTGAGTGTTTGATCGAAGAACTGTGGCAGAAGTTCCTGGGAGTGGGGATGTGAGCATGACCAGGAGCATCCCAATCCCACCCATGCCCTCCCCAGTCACAGTGAGGAGTGTTCCCTGTTAGAATTTTGGGACTGGAATTCACCCTGCTGCACAGCAGCACCCCAGGCTCCGTGGGAACACATTCCCAGGGTGGGATCAGACCTGAGACACCCCAAAATGATGCAGATTTCAGAGAGAGGACAGGGAAGATGAGCTGGCCTCAGGCCTGGCAGCTCATGAAGGTGTCTCCAGGAGGATGGGATCCATCTGGCTGGGATGCTGCCCATGGGGATCAGTTCCCTTTGGGGGCAGCCTGCAGAATCCTGGCACTGGGAAATGGCACTTTGTGTGATTCCTGGCACTCCAACTCTCCTTCCCACGTGGTTGCACTTTGAATCCAGAGTTTGGGACGGAGGCAGGTACCTGGAGGGAGCTTTAACATTGCCATGGAGAGGTTTGAGGGGTTCATCACGGTCATGGGACACTGTCACTGGGGCTCACTGGCCATGGGACGCTGTCACCACTGTCACCATCACCCCGGGAGATGTGCTGAGGCTGCAAACCTCCTCTCCATCCCAGGCACCTTCCTCTGCCCACAATGCCCCAGTTTTCCAGGCTCAGCACAGCTGAGGGCTGAGGCATTTTGGGAGCCCGAAGACAGCCGAGGTGATCTCATCCCACGAGTATTTTCTTGGCTCACTCTCCTCGCTCCAACGCCTCGGCGATAAGGCTGGGCTGAGGTCAGTGGGAGGGTTTGGCATTGCGGAGCCGTGTGTCACCCCACGGAGCCTGGGACACGGCACCTGCACTTCCCTGGCTCCAGCCACATCCCTGAGTCCCTGCCCCATCCTCCAGGATGCTCCACCTGGGCAGAGGGTCCGTGCAGGCAGCCAGAGGTGCCACCACCACTGCCCACAGGTCCGGCTGCTATTTCACCTTCTCCTGGGGAAAACGAAAAGGTTGAGGCTTTTCTTGCCCCCAGCATTAGAAAGAAGGAGAGGAAACTCTTCAGATCACTTTCCAAAGGGGTGTTATCAGCCCAGGAGGGGTTTCCTGCTGCCAGAAATAGAGCAGTGTTAAGATAGGAAGGGAAGCAGGATGACACAGGCATAGATAAGGCTGGGGGCATGAGCCAGGAGAGGAACCCTCACTGCTGGGGGAGCTGGGCTGGCTCCCCTGGAGCTCAGCTGGGAGCCCCATCCACCTGGGAAAGAGCAGGGCAGAGCCACAGCTGGGTCCTTTTGGAGGTGCTGCTGCTGGGCTTGGTATGTTGGAGTGGTGCATCATCCATCCATCCATCCATCCATCCATCCACAGAATCACAGACAGGTTTGGGTTAAAAAGGACCTTAAAGCTCATCCTGTTCCACCCCCTGCCTGGGGCAGGGACATCTTCCACTATCCCAGGTTGCTCCAAGCGCTGTCCAACCTGTCCGTCCGTCCATCCATCCATCCATCCATCCATCCATCCCTGTGGTGCTGGGCCTGGGCCAGTGTTTCCAGACTCTGCACGTGCCTGGGGACACAGGGACCAGTGCTGTGCTCTCATCTCCTCCCCACACAAAACTAGACCCTCACTGGGGCTTCAGGACTGGTGCCAATTCCCACATTTCAACCTCCATCCATGGGGATTTGACTTGTCACTGGGAAAACTGGGCTGGAAAACCTGTTTCTTGAGCTTCCAGGCGCTCCTCTTCCTCCAAGCACCGACTCCATCTCTCTGCATTTTCTTTCCATGCTCCCCTGCCCTTGAGTCCGGTACCTGCTACACACTGGAGATTTACTTTTCCCCCATTTTTTGGGAGACAACCCAGAGGGAGCGAGCTGTGCTTGCAGCCCTGTGCCTGCTATTACACCCCGGGTGGACCAGAGCATGATGGAGCAGCAAAACAAGGAGACAAGGCTGGAGACCCCCGTGTCCCCCTCCCCAGATCAGCCTCCCGGCTCTGTGCCAGTCAGAAGATGCCGAGTTCCCTCAAAAGAATGGGAGCTTAATGTCCCGGAGCTAATAAGCAATTTTCCCCTGCACCTGCCTCTCCCCGCCGCCTCCCCTCCGGCCATCTGCCGTCTCGGGGCCTCTGGACTCTGCACCGACAGCCTGGGGCGCCCGGGGCCGAGACGGGGCTGGTGTTTCACTGCTTTGGGGCTGCTCAATGTCCTCCCAGAGATGAGCCGGGGTGCTTTGAGGGGGGAGTTTGCTCCTTGATGGCTTCCTCCATCCCCATCAACCCCCCCAGGGAGGTGGGTGGCAGAGCCCAAAAGGGGAAACGGAGGCTGGGAGAGCAGCGGGGAACACCCAGAGGTGCCAAGCCAGACGCGAGCTGGCAGGAATTACTGCATCCACAGGGAGCTGGCATCCCTAGCCAGGGGGATGAGAGGGTGGAGGACACAAGGAGGTGATGCAAGAGGGAGGAATACGAGGAGAGGGATGTGAAGAGGGGATGCAAAGAGGAGGAAGGTGAGGAGGGGGGATGCGAGGAGGGGGATGTGAAGAGGGGATGCAAAGAGGGGGAAGGTGAGGAGGGGGGATGCGAGGAGGGGAAATACGAAGAGGGGGCCATAAGGAGGGGGATGTGAGGAGGGGGATGTGAGGAGGAAGACACGAGGAGGAATGTGAGATGGGGAATGAGAGGATAGGGGTGTGAGGAGGGGGATGTGAATAGGGGGATGTGAGAAGGAGGATGTAAGGAGAGGGACACGAGGAGGGGGGATGCGAAGAAAGGGAATGTAAGGAGGGGGATGCGAGAAGGGGGGGCCCGCGGGGGCAGAGCAGATGGGGCCGGCAGGCTCGGGGTTGCCCCGGCCCCGCAGACAAAGGCTGGGGCAGATTTACGGCCCGGGACAGCTGGCGGGCAGAGCCGCCCCCCCGCCCGCAGCTGCCGCTCCCGCTCCCGGCCGCGCTCCTGCGCGGCGGCGGCCCCGGGGCGGAGCGGGGCGGGACCGGCCCCACATTCCGGGCATAGCAGCGCCCGGCCCGGCCCCCGCGGCCCCGGGACGCCCAGAGCCGCCGCAGCACCGCTCCGCTCCGCCATGCCCCGGTGAGTTCTGCCGCCGGGACCCCCGACCGGCACCGGGACCCCCCGGCACCGGGAATGCCTTGGCACTGGGACCCCCCTGACCGGCACCGGGACCCCCCCGACCGGCATCGGGACCCCCAGGCACCGGGAATCCCCCGGTACTTGGACTCTCCCCCGACCGGGATCCGAGACCCCCCCCCGGCACGGGGATGCCCCTCGGAGAAAGGACGCCCCCCCGCCACCGGGAACCCCCCAGCAGGGATCGGGACCTCCCTCAGCACCGGGACCCACCCGGACCAGCAACCCCGGGACCGCGACCCCCCCTGAACCGAGATGCTCCCAGCACAGGACTGGGACACCTCCCCCCCCCCCCCCCGGGACTGGGACTCTTCGACCGGGATCGAACCCTCCCGGCCCAGGGAAGCCCCCAGCCGGGACTGGGATCCCTCCACGGGAAAAGGACGCCCCTCGGAACCGGGATCCTTCTGCCTGGGACCGGGACGTGCCCCCCTCCCCGGCACTCGGACCCTCCCGGGGAAAAGACCCTCTCCCATGCCGGATCCACCCCCAGGGACTGGGAACCCTCCCGGCACTCTCCCAACCGGGACCGGAACATCCCCACAACACCTAGAGCCCCCCCGGAAAAATCCCAGGACCCTCCCCATGGTCCAGGAGGGTCCAGGACCTCCATGTCCGTGGCCGGGGATGCGAGGTCCTCCCCATCTCCCGGTGGCTCTGTGCCCGGTCCCACGGGGTCTCTCCATCCCCCATTCCCGGGCCAGTGCCAGTCTCGGGTCCGTGGGGCGCCAGCTCCGGAGCCAGCCCCAGCTGCCAGCCCCGGCCCCGGGTGCACCGAGAGTGCCGGCGCTCGGCCACCCCACCGCGGGAGGCTGCTCCGCTCTCCCACTGCCGCCACGGGATTCCACTCCTCCGGCACGTCCCGGCAAACAACCCCGAGTCCGTCAGGATCCGCGCCGTGTCCTGCCCCGACTGCTTCCCGACAATCCCGTTTTTCCCTCTTGCAGGTGTCTCGGCGTGGCCAGTTGCTGTTGAGGTCCCCCGGGACGCCCTTCTCGGGTGGAAACGTGGCTCTGCAGCCGGCACGGACGGACATGAGGACGGCGGAGGACTCGAACGGGACGGTCCTGCACCGCCTGATCCAGGAGCAGCTGCGCTATGGGAATCTCACGGAGAACCGCACTCTGCTGGCCATCCAGCAGCAGGCCCTGCGCGGCGGCGGGGCCGGCGGGGCCGGGAGCCCCCGCTCCTCCCTGGAGAGCCTCAGCCCGGAGGAGAGCCAGATGGTGCAGCAATCCACGCGGCAGGAGCCGCAGGGCCAGGAGCATCACTCCGACCACGTCTACTTGGAGAACAGCGTCTATCGGCTCTGCCCGCCCAAGGGCGAGGAGCTGCCCACCTACGAGGAGGCCAAGGCGCATTCCCAGTTCTTCGCCTCGCAGCGGGGAGCGGCCGGCACGGGGGTCCGGGCTGAGAACGGCCCGCGCGGGGCCGAGAGCGGGGCCCGGCGCCCCGACGAGGGGCTGAAGGACCTGAAGCACGGCCACGTGCGGTCGCTGAGCGAGCGGCTCATGCGGATGTCGCTGGAGCGGAACGGGGCCAAGGCGCAGAGCCCCATCAGCGCTTCCCACAGCTTCCCGCAGCTCTCCCGGCAGCTCGTCCCCCTGCGCGGGCAGCACCCCGAGGGCACGGAGCCGCGGGGACCGCCCCCGGAGTATCCCTACGTCATCCCTTCCCAGGACGCTTACCTGGCTGAGCCCCGACCCTGCTCCCGGGAAGGGCCTGGATTTCAGCATCCCGAAATCAGGTAAACTGTGGCCCCTGGGCTCTGCTTTTGGATGCCTCCCAGGAGTGTCCGGGATGGATGCTTGGAACTTGCAGGATGTGAAGGGCAGTGGGGGCGCAGAGAAGCTGCTCTTGTCCTCGCTGGCTCAGGCCATGGGGGTCTGCTGGGAGCCCCCCACTCTGCTCCTGTCCCCAGTTCCCCCAGCACAGCTTGGCTTTTCCAACCAGTGATGAAAATCCCATTCCCTCAGCAGACCCTGCCCCCTCCCCATGCACCGGGAGGAATCTGGGGGTAACTTAGAGGTTAATCTAGGAGCTGGAAACAGCCCAGGAAGCAGCTAAATGTGGAATAGGTATGGGGCAGGGCAGAAGACAAATATGCTCCCTGCTCCACAGAAACCCATCCCATGGTCCTGAGCTGGGAATGTCCATGTAATTCAGAATTGCTGCCGAGCAGAGCCTGGGCTGGTGCCAGGTGGTCCGTGTTCCCTCTGGCAGCTCAATGCCTCTGGCAAAGCCCCAGGCTGACTGTGAGATGGACATCTGGGGGTTCGGGCATTGCCTGGAATTTGAGGAGGTCTGGAAACAACCTCTTCCAGTGTGGAAAATGATGGGAAGAAGGGAATTTGTGGCTCGATGAGAGGACACGCTGCTCCCAGCCCTGCTGATGTATCCAGGCAGAGAGCGATAGCATCTCCAGCAGGAAAACCTTCTCCTTCCAGGGAACAAAGAGGGGAAGGGGAGCTGCGAGGAAGATGTATTTATTCTTCCTTGCTCCGATATCATCCCGCAGGAATGCAGGCCCTTGGCAGGCAGCCCGCGGGGGAGCGTAGCGGGGCCGGGCTGTGCACAGCCACCCTGCTCAGGGTATTCCAGGCGGGATGTTGTTGTGGGATGCTGGAGCAGTGGCACAAGGGGCAGCCAGGCTGTCCTGGCCCCTCCAAATATAGAAAGGACGTATCCATAGTTGGGCAGTGAGGACCTGTGCCAGCAGCCCTTGCTTCGCCCAGAAAATAAGGGAAATGGGGAGCGCTGCCGACTTCCAAGGTGCATCCTATACCAGGCTGCCTGCAGCATTCCCAGGAAGAGAGGAGCCTGGGGGGTTGGGAGTCCATCCAGACCCACTGGCCCGGTCCTGGAGGGGTCAGGTCAAGGCATCCCTGCAAGACGGGATTTGTGGTTAGAGAGCAAGCGCTTCCCAGCTCTAAAAAGCAGGATAGGCACTTCCCAGAGCCTCCCTCCTCCTTTGAGGTGACTTGCAGGCACCAGCACGTGCTTGGTGGGATGCTGGAGTTACAGCCAGCTCTCCCACCCTGCCAAACCTTGACACCCTCTCCTCCCCCGCTGCAGGGTGCTGCCCACTCCGGTGCCAGCCGCATTCCTGCCGCTGTGTCCGAGCACACTGGGTCCAGCCGGCGTGGAGGCCCTGGTCAGCGCCCAGGCAGTGTCAGCCGGCAGCCGCCTGGCCCGGGCAGACGCCGTCCTGCGGGAGAATGAGAGGCTCCAGCGGGAGAGCGAGAAGCTGCGGCGGGAGCTGGAGAGCTGTGCCGAGAAGGCGAGCCGCATCCAGAAGGTGAGGGAATGGTGGCAGCCCCTGCCCGGGGGATGCCTGACCAGCTGCTGTGAAAATTCAGCCCCTTTAGTGATTTAATCCCTTCTCCTCCCTCTGGCGGCTTGTTCCCCTCGGAGCAGCTGCAGCCGGGACTGGGGAGAAGGAGCCCATTCTCCAGTGACCCTCTCCCTCTGCCTGTCCCCCCATCCCAGCCGCCACAGAAAGCCCTTTGTGTGGCCTTGTACAAGGGGTGGCTGTTCCCCGTGGCTGGGCTATAGCAGAACCAAAGTCTGTGGAGAGACTCTTCCATAAGAAAAAAGACAGGAAAAATCAGTTTCCCCTCCCTCCCCAAATATGTGCTGGGGATCAATTTGGGGTACACTGAGCTCCTCTGGCAGCTCTGGTTGGGCTGAGCACCCCGGCGGAGCTTTGGCCAGCATGTCCCTTTCCTTTCCTCATTCCATGAATATCTAACCCTGGCCTGTCCCTTCCTCCACCCCAGCTGGAGAGCGAGATCCAGCGCATCTCAGAGGATTATGAAAACCTCGTCAAGGCGTCTTCCAAGCGGGAAGCCTTGGAGAAAGCCATGAGAAACAAGAGAGATTGTGAGATGCGACGGCTCCAGGATTTCAACCGGGACCTGAAAGGTGAGGGACCCTCTGTGTCCCCATTGCTGTGGGTGCTCTGTGTCCCCTGGCTGTTTCCATGGGAAACCAGGCTTTCCCCACTTCCTCCAGCCAAAATCTTGTATTTAAATCTTAATTGGGTTTGATTGTTTTGGACCAGAGCGGTTGGAATCGGCGAACAAGCAGCTGGCCAGCAAGACCCAGGAAAGCCAGGAGAGCAACCAGGGCAGCGTGGCCAAACTCCTGGCACAGAGTAAGTCCCGGGGGACACCCATCCTTGCCCGGCTCCCCGTGGCGTCTGCGAGCGGGGCTCGGCTGGAGGAGGAGGCGGGTGTCGGGCAGCAGCTCTCGCCCTTCCCCAGGGGGGATGGAGCAGCTCTTGGCGCTGGACTCGAGCCATTAATCCCGGCGGCCGGCCGGCGGCGTGACCCGCATTCCGCACATTCCTGCCGCAGCGCCGGCTCTTCCAGCACCGAGCCCGCACTCCCGCCCCACGCCGGCCCGGCCGTTCTCTGCTTCCTCCCTCCTGCACTTCGCAGCCGTGCCAGCCTGGGCTTTTTTGGGGGAAAGTGTACCTACATTTCAACAGAGAGACGTGGTGTTGCTGTTAGCAGGAGGAATTGCCTCCCCTTCCCTAAGGTGGCTGGATTCGTGCTAGGCAGGTTTCACCCTTCCCGAACTAAAATTTAGGCTGGAATGTGGCACGTGGATGCTTTTGGCCAAATGCCCAAGTGGCTGGAATGCCCCTGACCCCCATTTGATAGAAGATCTGGAGGAAGGGGTGGCACGGCCGGATGTCGGGGAGCAAAGAATCTCTGCAGGGCTTCATGGATCAGCCTTAGGGAAGCCAAATGTCTGAGACTTGTGGGGTTTTTTTTTTGCAGGCTATGAGCACCAGCAGGAGAAGGAGAAGCTGGAGCGGGAGGTGTCCCTGCTGCGCAGCGCCAACGAGGACCAGCGTCGGCGGGCAGAGCTGCTGGAGCAGGCGCTGGGCAGCGCCCAGGCGCGGGCGGCCAAGGCAGAGGCCGAGCTCCGGAAGAAACGAGCCTACGTGGAGAAGGTGGAGCGGCTGCAGGCAGCCCTGGGCCAGCTCCAGGCCGCCTGCGAGAAGCGGGAGCAGCTGGAGCTGCGGCTCCGCACCCGCCTGGAGCAGGAGCTGAAGATGCTGCGGGCTCAGCAGGTGGGTGCTGGCAAGCCACAGTGGGTCCGGCAAGGCACGGCGGGTGCTGCGTCCTCCCAGCACCTCCTCATCCTCACCGGGGCTTTGTTTTGGCTGCTGCAGAGGCAGGCAGGCGCTGCGGGCGGGGGGACGCCAGAGCTGAGCGCCCACACGCTGTCGGAGCAGCTGAGGGAGAAGGAGGAGAAGATCCTGGCGCTGGAGGCCGACATGACCAAGTGGGAGCAGAAGTACCTGGAGGAGTGCACCATGCGCCAGTTCGCCATGGACGCCGCGGCCACAGCGGCCGCCCAGCGCGACACCACCCTCATCAGCCACTCCCCGCGGCACTCCCCCAACAGCAGCTTCAACGAGGACCTTCTCCTGGCCAGCCACAAGCACCAGGAGATGGAGAACAGGTTAGTCCCACCTTGCCAGAGGCATTTTGCCCCCATCAAGGTTTTTCTGTGGTCTGGTTGGGCAGTGCCTGGATCCTTCTCTCCCTGTCCAGCTCTTCTCCCAGCTTCTGCCTTTCCTCCTCTCCAGGTTAAAAGCCCTTCATGCCCAAATCCTGGAGAAGGATGCTGTCATCAAGGTCCTGCAGCAGCGCTCACGGAGGGACCCCAGCAAAGCCCTTCAGGGCTCCCTGCGGCCGGCCAAATCCGTGCCCTCCATCTTTGCCGCCTCCGCCGCCCCGAGCTGGCCGGGGGCTGGCCAGAGTGACCGGTCATCTGAGGGCAGCTCCCGTGGCAGCACAGGTACACAGGGACACCTGTCCGCTCGCTACCTTCACTTGGCAGTGGGGACATGCTTGCAATTTTCCCCTGTGGTTTTGGAGTTAAAGAGCTTGGGGAGGGGGATTTCCTCCAGGACCAGCCAGCAATCACAGAATCCCAGAATGGTTTGGGTTGGAAGGGTCCTTAAAGCCCATCTCGTTCCACCCCCTGCCATAGGCAGGGACGCCTTCTACTAACCCAGGTTGCTTCAAGCCCCTTCCAACCTGGCCTTGAATCCCTTGCCTTGAATCCATAACAGACTCTCCTTCAGCAGGCAAAGCCACCGCTGAAGGGACAGTGTCCACTGCCCTTCCCTTGCCATCCCACTCCAAGCACGGCAGCAAGGACGGCAGCACGCAGACAGACGGAGCGGCCGGGAGCAGCGGGCAGGGCGAGGGCACCGGTGTGCTGGGTGAGTCCCCCTGGATGGCACGGGGCAGGGAGTTGGGAGGCCCAAGCCCGTGGGCTCAGCATGCCTGGGATGGGCTTTGCACAAGCATCAGTGATTTTTTAAGGCATTTTTAAGGCCCCAGTTGAGTGGGGTGGGTTCGAATCCCTGTGAATCCCTTCTTTCTCTGCAGAGAGCTCGGCTGCTTCCAGAGCCCCAGACCTGTCTGACATGGTGGAGATCCTGATTTAGGGCCACCCCGGGCTGCACAGTGGCCTCTCCACCCTTTCTGCCAGCATGTCGGGATGGAGAAGCCTCTGGGAAGGAGGGACCGAGCCGGGAGCTCAGCGGTGTCCCCTCGGCCGGTCTTGGCAGCGACTCCGGTGTGTGGGAGGGTCACTGTCCCCCTCGGTGCCCACATGGGTCCCCGGCTGCGCGGGGCGCGCTGGAGCCCGGGGACCCCGTGGTGGCTCCATCCCCCTCCCGGCTCCATCCCCATCCCAGCTCCCACCTCTGGGTCTTGGCCATCCACACCCACCCAGGTGCTTGGCTTCCAACTGGAAAATCCCTCTCTGATCGCCTGAACTGTACCCACAAGCTGAAGTCTGCGCACGAGGGCGGAGCCGGGAGGGATCTTCCGTGGGTCCCATCAACCACCTGGATCCACGTGGCCAAGCCGAGCACCAAACTTCCATCACCTGCATCCTGCTCCTGGGTTTTCATCACGGGTGGGCGAGGGCTTTGTGATGGGGTGGCAGTGAAACAAAAATGACAACGGAGGGAATGAAAGGTGGAGGAAAAGCGGAGGTGAAAGGCTCCGAGGGTGCCGATGGAGGCAGCGGGATGTGCTGCCCCTCTCCTGGCTGCATCCCCCAGCTACTGGCAGCTGGCTTCTGCCCGTAGCCAGCGCCGACATCCCGCTCCTCGGAGCTTCCCATCCTTGCCCTTCATGTAAATATATATATTTTTCTTTATTTCTTTCCCCTTTCAACGTGTGCATTTGCTGGCCAACTGCATTTTTTATTTCTCTCTCCCCAGACACGTAAAAAATGCGTTCGGTTCTCGTGCATTGTTTACAAAATGGAAAAGAAACAAAAAATTATGAAAGAGGAAAAAAACCCCCAAACCCCATGACTTAATATATTTTATATTAATATTGGTATTTCTTTTTAAGTATTTTTTTCGTGCTGTGAACTTTTTTTCCTGCCAAAGATGACAAGTTCTCGTTTGTGCGTTTTAAGTTATCTTTAAGTATTTAAACATAAACCTGGCTGTTTCGTTACGCCGCCCTATACCGAGATTGCTGTAGCATTCCACTTGGTATAACAATATTTTAATAAAAAAACCCAAATATTGATCCATGGATTTTCTTTTCTTCCATGCCATGGGGAGAGATGGAGGTGCTGCCAGGGGAAGAGGGTTTGGGGGTGCTGACTCCCTGGTTCACATGTCCTTCCCAGCTCCCCAGGGCAGAGATTTGGGGTGCAGCTACATGGAAGAGGAGAAAAATGCTCAAGAGCATTTCTGCATTCCCCAAAATCCCATTGGGATCCCATTCCCCCCAGCTTCGTGGGGGAAAAGGATGGAGTTGCCTGAAAGTGTCAATGTACTTTCCTTCCTGCTCTGGCATCCCTGTGTCCTTGGTTTCTGCATCCTCATGACCCTGCATCCCTGTGTCCTCAATCCCTGCACCCTGGTATCCTTGATCTGTGCATCCCATAACTGCATCCTGGTGGGATCCTTCTCCTCTTCCTCACAAAACCCCTTCCTGCCCTCCTAAGCCCCTGCCACAGGGACTCCCTGATGTCTTCCAACATGGATGGACCTGGTCCTCAAGCTCTCCTTGGCTTTGGCAGCCATCTCTAAGCCCTTCCCCCTCTGCTTGGCTCCTTGATCTTCCAGAAGACCAGAAGTTTTTCAGGTGTTGGACTTTTATTTTCTAACACCTGTGGTGTTAATGCTTCCCAGGGAACATCCTTGGGGACTCTGCCCTCTCCAGCCAGGCCAAGGCTTGCCCTTTGTGCATCCCTTGGCATTAACTGGCAGCTCATCTTTGTTATCCCACTGTCCCTGGGGACTTTGTGCTCTGCAATGGGGTTTAGCTTGGATTATGTGGAACAGCAGCATCAGAAACCAGTTTTGCTGCCAGCTCCTCCATGGAATCACAGAATCACGGACTCATGGAATCGTTTAGGCTGGAAAAGCACTTTTAAGATCATCAAGTCTGACTGTTAAGCCAGCACTGCCAAAGCCACCACTAAACCATGTCCCCAGGTACCACATCTACATGTTTTTAAACACTTCTGAGGATGGTGATTCCATCCCTTTCCTGGGCAGGATGCCTTAGGACTTCATCGAGGATCACTGGTCTTGGTGGGACAGCGATGCTGAATCTCAGCTCAGCCCCACCCTTCCCACTCAGGAATCTGGAAGGAGTGGGGCTAAAAGATGAAAATCTGGGGCAGGTTAGGGAGACTTGGACCAATGCAAAGCTCGGAGCTGGGATCCTCCTTGCACCCATGGCTTCTCCTGGGTGTTGCAAGCAGGAAAATAAGCTCCGCCCATGCAGAAGGACGAAGAGGACCCTGGAACGGGGCCAGGGATGGGAAGAAGAGGGTGGGAAGCTCACAGGGAATTGCTGAGGTTGGGAATATGTCTGGAGGATCCTGGCGGCCTCCAGCCAGGGCTGTACCTGCCCTGCCTCCTCCAGCTCCTGCCGCTCCAAAGCCCGGGAAGGCCGGCAGCATTCCTGGCATTCCACAGCTCTCACACCCCACGCTTTATTTACCCGAATCCGGATGCAGATTGGCCTGGCTGCAGGTCTGGTTGTTTGCAGGGAGCTTTCTGGGACCAGGGATTCAGGAAATGGGCTCCTGTTGAGAGCTTTGCCCATTGATCCTCACCCGCAGGGCTCTCAGTCTCTGGCAATCAGAAAGAAGTACAAAGCCCATCTGTGGATCCAGGAATTGGGCCATAGGGAGAGGATTCCTAAATCCAGCAGGTAGAGCAGGAGGTCCCGGCTCCTCCTGCCATACTTTCCAAGGAGCCTTGTGCTTTGGTAGGGATGCTGTTCAGCCAGAGCAACACCCGCAAGGAGCTCCACACCTTGGCCGTGGAAGCTGCTGTGGGGGTGTGTTTTCACCTGCTCCGTCGCTCTGTCCTCACAGGCATTTCCGTCTGCCCTTCCTACACCGTCTCCCTGGATTTCACCATCGGCATTGCCTGGACCCACTGTCCTTTACCCCATGTCCTTGTCACCATGGCATGGCTGAAATACCACGTGGGAGCCAAACCTCCTGCTCCCATCCTGGTGCCTGTGATCTCTATGTCCTTGATCCTTGCATTCTTGTGTCCCTGCATCCCTGTATCTTTCTGTTTCTGTGTCCTTGATCTCTCCATACCTGTATCCCTGCATCCCCGTGTCCTCAGTCTCTGCATCCCTGTTACCCGGTATCCCTGTGTTCTCCCTGTTACCCGGTATCCCTGTGTTCTTGTTCTCAGCATTCCCATGTGTCCTAGAGCCCTGCATCCCTGTACCCTCAATCCTTGCATCCCTGTCCTGGGCTCCCATGCCCTGGAAAGGGGTGCTGGAGATGCCTGCAGAGCTGCTTGCTGGGCTGGCACCTGGATGCAACTCCTCCTGTGGGTTGCACATCTGCATCCCTGGAGAGATGGGAAAGGGCTCTGCTCCAAGTGCCACCAGTGTCACCTTGGTGGCTTTGGGTGGGATGCCCTATCCCAGGGCAGCAGCTCTTGTGGGTGACAGGGAGATGGCTCCACTGCTCCAGGGCTGTCTGGGGAGTTCTGGTCCCTCTGTGGTCACAGTGGGCTGGGACAAGGCCAAGGATCTCCTTGGGGTTCCCTGGCCATCCACCAAGCCCCATTCCTAGCCAGGAGCACCTCGTGCCCTTGGTGCCACACCACAGCAGCCTCTCTGCAGCTTTGGTTCCTGCTTTTCCTCATTTCTCTTTGGAGAACGTTGGAACTTGGTCCTTGGAGCATCCTGGAATTTTGGAAGGTCCTTTGTGGGCCCGGGTTCCTCCTCATCCTCTCCTCGTGCAACCCCCCCTCCTTTTCCACTTGCTGAATGCTAGAGCTGAATGGGGAAAGACAAGCTCATCACACCCTCCTTCCTATGGGAAATGGTTTAAAAAACCAAAAACTCCTCACCAGAATTTGGGAGAAAGGGAATTTCACCCCCCTTCCAAATAATCCTGATCCTCATGGGGGAAGTCTGGCAAGGCTGTGGGCCAGCCCTGCAGCCGCTTCCCAGCAAACCAGTCAGGCAAACCGGGTGCTTTCTCTCGCCTCAAGTCCCAGCTTGCTCGTTGGACTGGCAGGAATGAAGCTCTCCCCGCTGGTCCTGCTGAACCCTTCCCTTCCCCCTCCCTCCCTCTCTCATCCCACCCCTATCCCGGAGGTCCCCCAGGCCTCCAGGCTCCTCTCTGTGTCCAGAACTGGTTGGGGGCTGCTCCCTGGGCTTTCTTCTGCCAGAGGGTCAATGCTCCCTTCCCAAATTCCTTTCATTGGGCTTTGCATTCCATTGCAGAATGAGCCACCCCAAGGTGTCCCCTCCCTGCAGAACATCAGCATGTCTTGATTTTTGCATTCCCATGACCCTGCACCCCTCTGTCTTCGATCTCTGCACCCCTGTGCCCTCAGTCCTTGCATCCCTGTCCCCCTGGCTTCCCATGCCCCTGCGAGGGGGTGGCTGGAGGTGCCTGCCGAGCACTGGAGATGTCTCTGTGGCAGGGATGGGATGGCAAGATGGGGGTTGTTATTTAGGGGTTGGCCATGACACGCTCCGGGATGCTCCATCCACTCAGCCTTGGAGCATGCCTGGGAGCTCCCTCCCCACCGTCCCCAGCCCCAGGTCCTCCTGAAACCCTTCCTCCAGGACCCTTGGTGGAGTGGGGACTGTCCAGGTGTCATGGTGGGGCCGTGCTCCTGCTCTCACAGCCAGGATCAGCACCAGGGCTTTGCTGGGCTCAGCAGAAGCGGTCGGACCCGCGGTGCGAGCGCGGCAAATTCCTCATTCCTCTTGCCTGCGCTGTGCTGCCTGCCTGCCATCTTTGCATGCAAACAGTAAACAGGCTGTTATTATCCTGGATGCTTTGAATAACTGTGGCTATTTTTTCTCTTCCCAGTATTCTAAAAAGGCAAAAAATTCCCTGCGGTTTCTGAGTCAACTTTTTTTCCTCGCTCTCTTTTCTTTCCTTCCCACCACCTCTGTGACCTTGAAAAACCAGGCGGATGAGCTCCCTGGCTGTCTCTGCTCGCACCCGCTCCCCAGCTGTGCTCCGGCTGCCGCTCCTGCTGCTCCCCATGGCCAGCAACAAGGGAATTCAGGGCTGAGCCTGGTGGTGGAGCAGCACTGGCATGGCAGTGGTGGGCAGGATCCGGCCTGCTGGGCATCTTGCTCATCTCCTTCCCTGGATGAGGAGCTAGGGATGCTCAAGGAGGTGTTAGGGATGCCAGAGGAGGCTGGGGATGCTTGAGGTGCTGGGGATGCTGGAGGTGGTGGGGATGTTGGAGGAGGATGGGGATGCTGAAAGCACTGGGGATTCTGGAGGTACTGGGGATGCTCACAGATGCTGGGAATGCTGAAGGCGCTGGGGTTGCTGGAGGTGCTGGGGATGCTGGAGGTGCTGGGGATGTTGGAGGAGGATGGAGATGCTGAAGGTACTGGGAATTCTGGATATGCTGGGGATGTTAATGGGTGCTGGGAATGCTGAAGGCGCTGGGGATTCTGGAGGTGCTGCGGATGCTGGAGGTGCTGGGGATGTTGGAGGAGGATGGGGATGCTGAAAGCACTGGGAATTCTGGACGTGCTGGGGATGTTCATGGGTGCTGGGAATGCTGAAGGCACTGAGGATTCTGGAGGTGCTGGGGATGCTGGAGGTGGTGAGGATGTTGGAGGAGGCTGGGAATGCTGGAGGTGCTGAGGATGCTCGAGGAGGTTTGGGATGCCCAAGGATGCTGGGGATCCTTGCGGTTCTGGGAATCACTGAGGTGCGGGGGGTGCTGGAGGTGGCCAGGGATGGTGAAGGCACTGGGGGTGCTCTGGTGGGTGCAGCTCACACAGACACCTGGGGCAGGGGCATGGGATGCTGCCTGTGCTCCTTGCTTTGCATCCCCAGGAGCTGGAAGGATGTGGGCAGCTGGGGGTTGAGAGGGACATGGGAACAGCCTGAGCATCCAGCCCTTGCAGGCAGCAAGTATTCCCTGCTTCACTCCACAGGTCCCCTGACAGGTCTGAGACTCCTTCCTTCTATTTCCTGCCTCTTCATCCTCCCTCTGAAAGCTTTCCCTGGACCAGGGCTTTTGGCACAGGGTGGTAGGGGCCAGACAGAGCATGGGATGGTGTGGAATGGGAAGGGAAGGGAAGGGAAGGGAAGGGAAGGGAAGGGAAGGGAAGGGAAGGGAAGGGAAGGGAAGGGAAGGGAAGGGAAGGGAAGGGAAGGGAAGGGAAGGGAAGGGAAGGGAAGGGAAGGGAAGGGAAGGGAAGGGAAGGGAAGGGAAGGGAAGGGAAGGGAAGGGAAGGGAAGGGAAGGGAAGGGAAGGGAAGGGAAGGGAAGGGAAGGGAAGGGAAGGGAAGGGAAGGGAAGGGAAGGGAAGGGGCATCCTGCTAGATCTGATGGAGGAGTTTTTTGGTTGCTTGCTGAGTTTAGCTGCAGCAGGAAAATTTGAGAGGTTTGTGGCAGGTCCTGGCACACAGGGCTGGATCCAGCATGGAGCGAAGGGCAAGTCCCTGGGGCGATGGGCCATGTCCCACCACAGGGTGCTGCAACATGCTCTGGCTGAATATCTGGAGGGAACCAGGGATTAATTAACTGCATGGAGAAAAATTGTGGTCATTAGAAGCTCATTTGGAAGCAAAGGGGCTTGGAAAGGGCACAAGGCTCTCAGCATTTCCTCAGCTGGACAGGGAAACGACATCCAGCCGCAGGAGACAGAGACGGCCGGAGCCATCGCTCCCGGCAGGGAAAGCCTTTAAAACCCACCCAGCTTCATTTCCCAGGTCTCTCTCTCCCAGCACAGAGTCACTGCCCACTAATGCTGCTCAGGCCATTTCAAGTGAAACTTCATTTTCAAGTGTTTTCCCATACAGAAGTGCCTTGGTTTCTTTTTTTTTTTTTTTTTTTAAATTAAAAAAGTTATCTTCTTCCTTCCAGGAAAAATTGGATGTTTGGCCTCTCTGCCCACTGCAGGGGAAACATGTCATTGTGATTTTCCTTTCCTCTCCTCCCCCCTTTGGACTTGAAACTCTTCTGAATAAACAAGAGTTTAAGAGTGCATGTTGGTTAATGAAAGAGAAGGGGCCCATATCCCACTTTCCCAGAAAATCACAGAAATACTGAATTTTCGGGAAAACATTTGGCTTCAGGCCAAAGGAAAGTTTTAACTCCTGACACCTAAAATTGTATATGTACAAAGTTTCCTTGAAACATGGTCGGGGGGAGAATCACTTTCCTTGAACTTCCTAATTTTTCATTCGAGAAAGCTGGAGAATAAAAAAATAATCCAAGTTTCAGGGAGAAAAACACAAACAGAGAAAGGCAGAATGTGAATTTTGGCCTCAATGGAAAATGACACAGGCTGGAAAATATTCCCACCCGCATTTTTACAGCCTTAAAGTGCAATCCTGTTATTTTTTTCCCTCTTGCATAGGGTCCAGCATGAAGTAACACTACCCAGCCTAGAGATCCCATGGCATGTCGCAGGAATTTGTAAGCAACGTTGTATTTGCCGAGTAAACAGGGGTCGGGACAGAGGGTAGGTCAGGGCCACGTGTGTCCAGAGCCACTGGAGAGCAGCTCCTGCCACTTTTGGGAAGGGAGGGCAAGCCCCCACCACCCTGACAGGCCATCCTGGAACTCCAGGCATGTCTTGGATCTACCAAAAGTTTAGGAGCATGTTTCCAAGGCAACCAAAACATTATTTTTTCCAGCTGCCAAAAAAAAATTTAAAAAAAGGTGGAATTAGAGAAAAAAAAAAAATGGAACCATCAGAGGAAATTCTAAGAAAATGAAATCAGACGGAAAACTGGCAGGCTGGCCCCTCTCCCTGGCCCTTCCTGAGGAATGCTGGATGCATACAAACAGGGGAGATGCTCGTGGTTGTCTCCAAGCACACCAGGGCTGCCCTGGCCAGTCGAGGCTATTCCTGAGCTGCTGCCCCATGCCCAGACCAGGAGCGGCTCCATCCCGGAATAGAGCCCCCCATGGAGATGTTACCCCCATGGCAGCTATTTTGGGTTGTGTGCCTGCAGAGTTAAATGTGTCTCCAGCACCCGGGAGGCTCCATCCCTGCAGCCCAAACACAGCTTGTCCTGCCCAAAAGCCCCAATATTTTGGTCCTCGCTTCTTCCTCTTCCATCCATTTTCCTCCCCAACTCCCTTGGCTTTGTGGCTGTTTAATCAGCAGCTTTGCTTTCCATCCCCATGTTCAGCTGGCTCCAAGGCTGAGCAGTGCGTGGAGCCATCATGGTTTGGGAATGCCCATGGATCAGTGGGGAGGAATGCTCAGCATCACCAGCACCCCAGCACAGGGCTCACCGGCAAATCAGGAAGACTGGATTGCAAATCCCAGGAATTTTTTTGTACTCTGCTCTCTTGTTTACGGCTGCTTGCAGGGTGTAATCCCTGCTGTCCTCCTCTTCTATGCCAGGCATTTGCTGGCAGCGATTCCCTGCCCTGCCACAGAGCTGCATCCAGGAGAGTGTGAGGGAAGCTGGGCAGACAATGCAGGAAAATCCACTCTGGCTTTGCAAGGTCCAAAACAGCTGTAAGGGAGGAGAAAACCCATGGAAAAGAGGGATGTGTGCCATGGCTGCAGCAGAGCTCAGGGAGGTGGCTTTGTGGTCAGGGGAACAGGAGTGAATGGGAATGGATATCTCCCTCGGGACTGCTGCACCATGGGCTGGCTTGGGAGGCTTGGAGAGAGTTTGGAGAAAGTGTCATTCTGTGGTGAAGCAAGACAGTCAGTCCATCACATCACCCCCCTTGGCCTCCGCTTGCTTCCAGGCGGGAGAATCAGTCCCAACCCTTACAAACCATATGCTCTTCATGCTCCACCAAACACCATCCCCACTCCCACGGTCCAAAGACCATCTCCAGTCCATGGTCCATCTCCACTCCCAGTGGCTGGTGCCCTGCTACGTGGGAAAGCACTGAAAACAACCCCAAAGCTGGAACATTTCCAGCTCCACAACCTCTCCTCGCTTCAGCACTGGGGATCCCTGGGGCTAGAACGAGGGATCTTTGAGGTGACCACGGCACAAACACGTAGGGATGGAATCCTGAGCAGTCCTGTTGTGCTGTGCATCCC
This sequence comes from Coloeus monedula, assembly GCF_965178545.1. Classification (NCBI taxonomy): domain Eukaryota; kingdom Metazoa; phylum Chordata; class Aves; order Passeriformes; family Corvidae; genus Coloeus; species Coloeus monedula. Next base: position 2,451,875 of record NC_138790.1, read on the forward strand.
TCTGGCTGCCCACATACACACACAGAGTCATGTGCTGCACAACCGAGGCACGGCTGTGCACATCCCCGGCTGTCACATCTCACTCACAGGCCAGGGAACAAAATCCTGGGATGACAAAGCAGGAGAATTCCAGGGTGAGCTCTACCACCATAAAACAGTCTGGAGAAGGGAGAGCTTTGGGGTTACCCAACTGCAGCCTTCCTGTCTCTTAAGGGGCTCCAGGGGAGCTGAAAGAGAGCTGAGCAAGGGCATGGAGGGACAGGACAAGGGGGAACGGCTTCCTGCTGACAGAGGGCAGTGTTAAGTGGGATATTGGGAAGAAATTCTTGGCTGTGAGGGAGGTGAGTCCCTGGCACAGGGTGCCCAGAGCAGCTGGGGCTGCCCCATCCCTGGAAGTGTTCCAGGCCAGGTTAGACAGGGCTTGGAGCAACCTGGGATAGTGGGAGGTGTCCCTGCCCATGGCAGGGGGTGGAACGAGATGCGCTTTAAGATTCCTTCTAACCCAAACGATTCTGGGATTCAGTGACTCCCTCCTGGAGACAAGAATTTGCTGGGTAACCCCGTGTGCTCCCCAAGCTTGACTCTTAGAGCATGACTAGAAAGCGCTGGCTGGCTCCAACGTGCCGAGGCAAGCGCTGCCTCTTCCTGCAGGTTCTGCAACAAACTGCTGGTGCTTTGCCTTGTGCAACACCTGGAGCCTTTCCAGAGGCTCGGCAGGTAGGGAGGTATGGGAGCCTGTGCCGGGAATGCTGCCGGCTCAGCCTGCGGTCCCGCAGCGTGAGGTTGCTGCTGAGCCCTGCTCCTGGCACAGCGGGTTGGGAATGCTGCTGCACTCACCCCCTTCCCCAGGAGCAGAACCAAGGCAGATTTTATCATACCTTATTTTATTTTATCCTGTTCTCGAACAGTTACCCAGGGGCTGGGGAAAACTCTCCTCCTGTATTCAGGTTTTGTGCAAAAAATTCCACAAATTCTTTCAAGACTCCCGGACTTTTTCAGCTTCCCTGCAATCTCGGGGCTTCACTGTCCTCCAAAACATGTAGAACGAGCAGCATTTCCTGGTGTTGAAATGCTGATGTAACAGGGTGGTGAATCAGTGGGGATCTTTCTGCCCGAACCGTGTTGTATCACTGTTAGTGCTGAAGTTTTGCTATTTTAATCCACAAAGCCCCGCACAATCCAGCCGGAGTAAATGGCGAGTAACCCCGCCGTATCCAATTTCAAACCTAGGAACTGGTGAGAACTGTATTAATGCAAAACTATTCTGGTTCATGGGACCCTGCTCCAAGCAGACGGGATGCCATGCAGTAATCCAAGCGGTGTGTAACATTATAAAGTGTATAAATAGCCCTTGCCGGGTGTGTCGGAGGGGCAGGGGGAATTAGAGGAGCTGTGTTTGCCTTGGAAAGATGAGCTGAAAGGCAGCGGTGGGCCTGGGGCTTGAATTCACACTCAATCCTGGCTCCTGCCATGTTACAGACACTAAAACAGGTTGGTTTTGCTTAATACCTTCAGCCTGCACTGCCTTTTCTGGGTCTTTAAGTAACACCCATCAAATTGAGGTGCTGGTCCCTAACTGCTGGTCCCCTTCCCTGCCACCGGCTCACCGAGGATGGGTTTGGCTTCTCCAAAGTTAGAGCCGCCTGATGCCTTGAACCCAACTCCTCAGCCAGCAGCATCCTCGTGTTCTCCCAGCTTTTCCAAGAAAAAGCTGACACAGCTGCAGATTGAGGAGCAGAGGCCATGGAGCCACCAAAACAAGGACAAATGAGTCCCCAGATGCCATGGCATGACGTGGGGAGATCCTTGGAAGTGACAGGGGAGCCCATCACCCTCAGGTTATGGCAGCCTGGTCACCAAGGGCCAAGTCCTGCTCAGATCCCAGCGTCCCCCTCCTCCAGGGTGAACGAACTCCAGTGCTGGAGTTTGGAGCGGACACTATGTCCACATTCTTCAGCCCAGGGCCGGGAATGTCAGCTCCTGTCCTGACGCCAGGAGCCTGCATTCCTCCCCCATGCTGCTCCCAAAGAATGCCAGCCCGGAGGGTGCTGGGGAGAGGGTGCCGCTCGCTCCGGGGGGATGAGGGGAGACTTGCTAAACCCGCAGAAAAGCCTTTCCCGAGCTGGCAGAGACGGGCAGGGGTTAGCACATGTGTGCTGCCGTGTGTTTACTAAACACTGCTCCCGGCGAGAGGGAATGGCTGGAATTCACCCCCTCGCTCCCCACCAGACCCCAAGGACATGCAGGCGGACCAGGGGAATTCGCTCCTCCAGCCTGTTGCCATGGCTGCATATTTCAGAGACTCAAGCAGTGAAAAAAATAAAAGAAGGAAACCAAAACATTTCAATGGGAGGGAAGAAAAATAGGAGGGGAAAAAATGCAGAAGAGTAATGAGAAGGACGAGCGAGTCCAAGAAATGGATTAGATCATCCTTAGAAACTGGTGTCTGAGGAGTTCTCCGTAGCTCAGGCTGTTCCAATATTTACTGTGTGTTATTTAAACCATGACTCCTGGCACCAGCTGGGGCTCCGCAGCACCGCGCACTGCTCGGGAACATTGTTAAAAGCTGGTCCGGGGCTCCAGGAGCGCTTGAGAGGGGCTGGAAGCGAAACATCCCTGTTGGCTGCGGAAGGCAGCCTGCTCCAGATGAGCTGCTGGCAGGACGGCAGCGGGGCTGTATCCCGAGAGCAGCACCCAGCGCGGAGCTGGCAAACAGCAGTGTGGGATGTAAACTCCTAAGTTATAGGATCAAATCCTTGGAGAGGCTGAGCAAGGACAGGCAAGGGCTGGCTCCAGCGTGAGAATGGAGCTGAGGCAAGCAGCGAGCCCAGCCTGAGAGACGGTGAGATGCACACCTGCAGGCAGGAAGGTATCCTGGCTCCTCTGATCCTGGACGGACTTGTTGCTATCGGTGCACTGGGTATATAAAATCACTCTGTGGGCAGTTTTTTATGAGCAGGTTTTGGCACATGGATTGCTACCTGTGCTTCATGTCCGTGACACTCTGGAAAAGCATCCCTTTCTTGTGCAGAGGCAATGCACAGCATCGTGAGCCTGGAGTTCCCACTCTGGCCAGGGTGATGCAAGTCTGGCTCATGTATCCCTGTGGTACCAACTGGAGTTTGCAGGGGAGCCACAGGCATGCCAGAATCCAGCTGGATTTAAAACCCTGCAATGATCGGCACCTTTGACTCCCATATCTCCTGGAGGAATCTGGATCTGCAGCAATGTTTATTCTCTCGTGGGATTCCCACTGTTAATTATGTGATATGGAACGATGGTGCCACGGTCTCTGCTCCATGCCAGGAGTGCCAGGGCTGTCTGACCACATGCAAGAGCTGGTCTGGAGCTGGATGCAAACAGGAATTTCCCAAGGGATGAAATCAGAGAATCAGGTTTAGGTGGGAAGGGACCTTAAAGATCATCTAGTGTCACCCCCTGCCACGGGCAGGGTCACCTTCCACTAGCCCAGGGTGCTCCAAGCCCCGTCCAACGTGGCCTTGGACACTGCCAGGGATGGAGCAGCCCCAGCTGCTCTGGGCACCCTGTGCCAGGGTCTCGGCACCCTCACAGTGAAGAATTTCTTCCCAAGATCCCATCTAACGCTACTCTCTGTCAGTGGGAAGCCGTTCCCCCTTGTCCTGTCCCTCCATGCCCCTGTCCCAGGTCCCTCTGCAGCTCTCCTGGAGCCCCTTTAGCCCAGGAAGGTGCAGCGAGGCGATCCCGGCTCCTTCCCGTCCCTTCCCAGGATCCCTCAGCCTGAGGGTCCCTCTCCCGTGCCGACAGCGACACCTGGCGGCCCGCGCCGGGGCCCGCGAATCCCGGGGGCTGGAGCGTGTCCAGGGAAGGGGACAGAGCTGGGAAGGGGCTGGAGAACCAGGAGCGGCTGAGGGAGCTGGGAAAGGGGCTCAGCCTGGAGCAAAGGAGGCTCAGGGGGGACCTTGTGGCTCTGCACAACTCCCTGACAGGAGGGGGCAGCCGGGGGGTCGGGCTGTGCTCCCAGGGAACAGGGATAGGACAAGAGGAAACAGCCTCGAGTTGTGCCAGGGGAAGTTTAGATTGGATATGAAGGAAAATTTCTTCATGGAAAGGGCTGTCCAGCCCTGGCACAGCTGCCCAGCTGGTGGAGTCCCCACTCCTGGAGGGATTTAAAACCCATGTGGACGTGGCACTTGGGGACATGGGTCAGCAGTGGCCTTGGTGGTGCTGGGGGAAGAGTTGGACTCTATGGTCTTAGAGGGCTTTTCTAACCGAGATGGTTCTATGATTCCATCTTTATATTGCGTTTAGTCACCCACTCCCCACGGCGGAGCGTGGCAGTGGTGTTTTCCAGCCAAGGGCTTTTCCCCATGATTCATTAAGGAACATTTCTCCCTGTCTGGTTTCATTCTGCTCACAATAATGAGTCTTTCATGACAACCCCATTGCATGTTCAGGACAAAGCTTATAAATGAGGGATAGGGAATCTGTTGCCCTCTCCAGGAGGGATTATCAGCATGGGCAGTGAGATGCAAATATCACCAAACTAAAAGCGGTTTTGAAAGTGAAATGCATGGCTGTAAACTGTCCCTACAGCTTTCACCCCATAAAAAATGCCTGTGGATGGTTTTCCAAGACCTGCTCTTTGCTTTTTTGTGGTGTTCAAGAGATGTGAAGCAGCAGAAAGTTCCTTTCCAGCTGACCTAACCTCACCCTGCCCCACGAGGAGATGCTTCCAGCAGGAAACAGGGGATGGGATTAATTGCTGTGACCCATTAGTGTCCAGCCCTGTCACCCACAGCTCAAGAAAATGCTGAAATAAGACCCATGGAAGTGGTTCAAGGTCAGGCTTCTGCTTTACAGGGAAAACCCAAGGAAATGCAGCTTATTTTTCTCATGCAAGAGAAAAAGCTGAGCACAGTGATCGCAAAGCAATAAAATTCCCAAGGAATTTTGCCACAATGGAGACAAAATTCTAATCAGCTTGTGAAAATGTGTGAGGATCCTGCAGCCATCATCCAAACTAGGGCAAGACCTGGCCCATGCAAGTTCCTGCTTCCAGGATCCCTTCTCACTGTCTCTGGGGCTTTAGAAGATTTCCTAGCACAGAAATCAATGTGGGAATACTGGATGTTTTAAGAGAAGCATTTAAAAATATTTGGGATTTTTTTTACTTTTTGAAAGAAGTTTTCATTGAATTTTGGTATATAGGGCTTCATGTGGTGGGAGCTGCTGGAGAGCAAATGGTCTGGCCAGGAAATTTCTGATTCTGAAATCACCCACGAATGGTTGGATGGGAGGAGAACAGGTTGCCTTTCCAAAGCCTTTTTCCTGACTCTTCCCACAATTTCAAGATGAGGATCTATGAAAACACAGCAGCACTGAAAGAGCAGAGCCAAAGGCACAAAGCATTTTAATGAGGCAAAAACATCCTGCTAAGTCTTTTGGTTTACTGGTGTTGAGCCTGTTCCAAGCCCAAAGAAAAGGACTCCGAATCTATTAAAATAGTTGGCTTGTGGGATCTGCAACGTAAGCATGATTAAAATCCATCTATTTTTATCCATTTGAGAATATATCAGCCAAAGGAATCTGTTTTTTTTAAGAAGTAAAATATATTTGTCTTCAATAAAAGTATTCAGGTGAGCTCAGTGGGTAACAGCACTGCCCAGTGCTGGGAAGAGAGAAAGGTACCTAGCTTTGCTGCTTCCCAGCCCCTTTGTTGGCTGGTGCTGGTGACATTCCAAGAATTGTAATGCCACTTGGACAGAAAATGGGAGACGAGTTAGATCTCTGTAATCTGAAGAAATTCAGGCTTGCTGCAGCCCAGAGCAATCTAAACCCTGAGAGGAGTGGGAGAGTCCTGCTCTTTCCTGCTTTTGGTTTTGATGGATCCAGGGGCTCCACAACCTCTTCTGTAGAGGGTGTGGGATTTGCTCAGTACTTCTTTCTGCTTCTCATTTATCCCAGTGAAAATGGGGATTTTAATACTTTCTCAGAAAGAAAGTCACATAAGTATTTTCCACTTCCTGGGCAAATGCTCCAATTGTGCTTTTGTAAAAGAGGGATGGGATACAGTGACTCCCACAATTAATTATCTCCATTCCTGTATTGTGTGTGGGCTCTGAAAAACCGTGGTAAACCGTAAACCAGCTCCAACTGCCAGAGCACAGGGAAACACTTGCATAAGTGACCTGTAAAACACAACCACATCAGTTTATAACTGCTGCTCTGGTGGCTTCCCAAGGGAAAAGGGGAAGTCATGGAAAGGACTGAGCTCTCTGAGGATGGGTGCTGTGTTTGGAGTCGTGCTGAACTACAATGAAAGGTCTGTTGTTTGAGCAGAAACATAATAAAACCCCTGGAGACAAAGTTTGAAGGATCATTTGCACTGAAAAGCCAACAAAAGACCAAGCAGGTTCAGGTGCCTGCTTTCTTTCTCTTCCCCCTCCAACAGATACTCACCCGATTTTCCCTTAATTTTTCCATTGAAAATGGTTTTATTTGTAATTTTCTGTCCTGCTACCAAACTCACCTGAGCATCAAGCTCTGATTGAGTTGTGAGCTCCGTTCTGAGTGCAGAACAAATTGTAACAGTATGACAAGCCTTGTTGTGCAACATCCATGGCCCCAAATCCTGGCATCCACTGGCAAGGAACACGCTCCCCATGACACACATGCCAGCCAGCAACCCCCGGGTGTCCTGGGGAGGGAAGAGGTGAGACAGCCAGCCCCCAAACACAAACAATTCATTTCATATTTAGCAATATCATGGCATGCACACTCCCCTTATAAGGCAAACACAAGAATGGCATGTGCCTTCCCAACCACATGCTGAAACCATGTTCTGAGGCTCTGCTCTCCCCCAGCCTCCCTCCCTTGCTTAACGCCACAGCAGCTCCAGCCAGCTTCATGTTCCCAGGATGTTTTTTCCATTAAATGCTACATTTCCAGGAACTTGTACACACATTTCCGTCTGCTGCTGTGTGAGTGACTTTTCCTCTCTGTATATCCCAGCCTGAGCAGTCTGACTCTGCCAGAGCGGAGCAGCCTTCCTTCTCCAGGGCAGCTTTATGGGCCTGTGTGCACAATTAGGAAATAAAGAAAGGAAAAATAGAAGTCTGGTGCAAAGGGGAGCAGGTTGGAAGTCTGAAGGCTTTTATCTTTGCCTCAGTGCTATTCCAGAAACAGCGGACACCAGCCTTCCCAGTGCCTCCTGTTTATAGTTGATGAAAAAAAAAGAGTTTGTGGGAAGGTCTGTACATTTTAAACTTTGAAATTTCAGCTCTTCCCTCCCCTGGAAGACTCCACGGGTCAGTGCTGATTGGAGTGAAGCCATCTGTGTATTTATATTACTCAATGTGTTGTCCGTTCCCTCCTTCTCAGTACTCCTCAGGCAAAGGGACGGCAAATTCAGAGATGTGGTAGAAAACGAGCAGCAAGCCCCCAGTTTGTTCCATCCGATGAGAGGAGAACTGGAAATCCTGGGGCACCTTGCTCTGTGAAAGACAGAAGTGGGAAACCCCTCAGGAAATGGCAGGAAGTGAAGCAGAGCAAATGAATGGGTTTATCCCTACTCAGAAGTGTATGGACGCATCCTTGCCCATGGAAAGGGGTAAATAAATACTAAATGAAGGGGAACACTAAATAATAAAGGGGTCAATCAATACTAAATTGCTTAGGAAGCCTGCTGCTTGCACAGGCTCAGCTGTGCCATCTTTTCCTAGGTCTCCTAAATCTGAAGCCCCTCTTGCCCATTTCTAATGCCCATCCACAAGCAAAACCAAAGCTCCAGAGCATTTCTGCAGAGAAGCCTTGTGGGCAGAGGTCCTTGTGCAAACGATGAGCTGAAAGATTCCTGGGCCACAGAACCAAGGTGCAGTTGTGTTGGAAGCCATCCAAGCACTGAGGTCACCTGGTATTCATAAAGAAGAGAAGCTGCTTGAAGGGAAAAATGTTGGAAGACTGATTGGAAGAGGCAGAAGGACTTCATTCCTGTGTCTGTGTGAAGGGGCCAGCTCTCCTCTCCAGGGAATGCTGCACAGTCACTTAGAATCATAAAGAGGAGGTGGGAAAAGCCAGCCCCTATCGCAGCAGCATGTGTGAGCGAGTCTGGACATGGAGCAGTCATTCCCAAAGCCCTGTCTCCCATCTCCCGGCACCCACGTAAACATCCCTATATCGTGTGTCTTCCATGGGGCCCTCATGTATCAAATTCCCATCAGTGCCATTAATTGTCAGCTATTTGCTTTTACAGATTTGTTTTACATCCAGAAATGAATCCCAGCTCTTCCGTGTCTCTTGGGACCTGGCCGTGGTAAGTGCTGATACAATCAGGCTGGGAGCACACGCAGTGAGGCATCCCAGTGTCTATCCAAGCAAAACTTTTCCATGCGAGTGCTGCGAGTTCACAGCTATTGCTAGCAGCTTGCCACGGACAGACTTTGTGTATCCTCTTGCAATATAATCTTCCCCAGAATGGTTCTGAAAGACTGTGAACTCGATCCTGCCAAAAATAGTCTGTGCAGCCAAACAAAATCAACACAAGATCTTCAGTGTTTGAGCTGGCCCGTGAGTTGCATTTTTCACCTTTTTCCAATGAGATGTTTCTTGACATCCATGAAACCTTCATTTGGCTTCTAATACCCCCAATTATCCTTGCAGCCTGCATTTTAATTACAACATCAGAGCCGGGCAAGCAATTGGCTTCATGGGCAAGAGGGGCCCAGCCAGGCTTGTAGCCCCGTGAGCGGCCATGCACAGGCTGGCAGCTGCAGCTCAAGAATGTGTTTATTTGTGTTTGGTTTATGTGGTTTTGGTGACCTTTTGTTAAAATCAGCCAGTGGCTTCCAGGAGGCAAAGTTACATACTCACTGAAAAGAAATGCAGGGAAATAATCCTGCACGTGCCCTTCTGCTGAATGTCACATTTGTGCTGAATATTGTGTCCTTGTGCCCAAGGCAGGGGTGGCTGAGGTTAAGGTTAAAGTCATGTTATCCATGGTGGCTGCATGGATATTGTCCCTTTGATCCTTGTGAAGAAGGACAGCCCAGAAATAAGTCTGGGGAAAATGGGGTGCAGTGGAAAATGGATGTTTGGGTTCCTGTGGGTCCTGCCACCATTACAGGGTGTTACAGATGAGAAGTGTCTGTGTTTTTCTGTCTGTCCTTCCAACTCTTTGACAAACTCATGGATAAAAAGAGCTGTTTGTCTCCTGCCTGGTGCCTACTCCACGTTTTTGACCCTGCTGGGCTTGTCCAGCCTCCAGAGAGCAGCAGCAATTTCTGCTGTTCCTTCACGCTCATTGTGAGTGAAGCAGAGATCTCTCCAAGTGATAAATCCATGCCAACACTTGCCTGGCTTTGGCAGTGTCTTCCCACATAAGCTGCCTGCTGATGTCACCAGAAAAGGGCATCAAAATTTTGCTTGGTCTCTGGCTGGTGAGCCTCAGTCTTGGTTCTGATCACACCAGATACCAGACGTTGTCTGTCTGTCCGCGAGTCTCTAAGTGAGGTGCATCAGAAACCACGCGGAGTCTGGGATTTAGGCTACGTCTGCAGGGCAAATAAACACAGATGCCCTGGCGCCGGCTTTCCAGGCTGAGGAAATGGCCTGTGGAAAAGCTGTGGTGTGGAGGGCTCTCTCAGCAACCAGCACTGTGCAGCCTGGACCACATCCCCCAGCTACAGACCTGCATGTAATTTCCAGCTCCATTCCAGTTTGGTATTTTATTTTTTTTATGCCTCACACTGTTTAAGTAAGTGATGGTCATTGTGGGGAGGAGTGCAAGCAATTTCTCTTTCACCCCAGCAATTAGAAGAGCAGAACTTCCTACACACCTTCCACTCTTATGACTGTGAGCTGAAAGACTCACTGATTAAATCCCTCCATGGCCAGTTAGCCTGCAGTGTTCTCCTGTCATGGTGTCCCACAGGAAAAAATTCCTCCTGGCAGGTCAGGAGGGAGCGTAGAATCCAAAGCCATTAAGGGATTTAATGGTCATAAGTGAATATTGTGATGCTTTTGCTGAAAATCTCAACCAAGCAGGCAGCTCCCAGTGATGGATTTGCTAAGAGCGAAGCTGTCGCTGCTCTGGGGATTCCAGAGGAGCTGGAGAGCAGCCAGGTGTGACAGCAGGTAGGAAGGTGACAATGCAGGTGGCTCTTCAGCCCAGACGAGTGAGGAAGGAGGTGTGTTTAGGTCAGCAGCCAGCTCAGAAAAACAAAACCCCTTTCCTAAGCCAATTGGAACAGAGGTTTTGTGTTTCAGGGGAAAGGTGGACACCTTGAAAAAGGGTTTTGCACCAAACTACCACAGAAATCCTTTTGAAATTCTGTACAGCAGATGATTTTGGGAAAAGGTCAGGAATGTTTGTATAGGAGATTCAAAGCCTCACACTGGAATTTAATGTTGTTTGCATCGTTGGACTTGATTATTATTGCATTCTTTTAAAATATATCAGCTGTCAAGCAGCCCTGCTGCTGGCATTCCATACTGTAGCAGAACAGGAGACGTGTTTACAGTTTGGATTTTACTTCAGGATTGTTACAGGCAGCAATGGCTTGGCTGGACTTGAAATCACCATCCTCTGTGGGCCAAAGGCCCTTTGTTACAGCTAAATGAAATGCTGCTGCTGCTTCTTAGCTCTGAAAGGACTGTAAGATAAAAAAGCAGATTAAAACATTAAATATAACATCACTATGTTTTATATACTTATAAACAGTGTGTTTAAAAAAACCCCTTATTTTTTAGTTTTAAAAAAATGACCAAAAAAGGAAATTCTCTTAAACTAAAACACTGGCATTCCAGCAGCATTTCCAGTTGGGAAAGCTTCTGAGCAATGTGTTGGGGTTTGGGTAGTGGGGGAGCTATAGGAGTAGCTTCTTTGAGAAGCTGCCAGAAGCTTCCCCTGTGTCAGACAGAGCTGATGCTGGCTGGCTCCAAAACAGACTTCTCATTATTACAATCTGATTAGTAATAAATTCCATAAATCTCCCCAAATCAAGACTATTTTGCCCATGACAGAAATTGCTGAGAGGTCTCTCCCTGTCTTTATCTCAACTTAGGAGCATTGTATTTTCTCTCCCCTGTCCAGCTGAGCAGGGTAGTGATGGAGCAGCTCTGGTGGGCACCAGGCATCCCACAGTCTGTCACTCTGGGATCATCTTTTTTCCAGGATATTTTGGCAGAGCATTTCCAGTTGTGGCTGTGACCCCCTGGCCCATCCTGGATGGATGGCTGGGCCAGGCCAGGAGAGTTTTGGAATGGAGGCAATGACAGCTAAGGGGGAGCATGGGGATGTGCAGGGTCTCAGGGTGAGCATGACCTGGGTGACCTCCAGGATGGGGTCAAAGGCCATAAGGGACCTGGAAAAGGCTCTGGAGATGCTGGTCAACAGTGGCCGGACATGAGCCCAGGTGTGCCCCTGTGGGCAAGAGGCCAATGGGTCCAGCAGGACTAGGGCAGTGACTGGGCACTGTGAAGCCCCTCCAGTGCTGTGTCCAGTTCTGGGCCCCCACAACAAGAACGACATTGAGGGGCTGGAGCGTGTCCAGGGCAGGGAATGGAGCTGGGAAGGGGCTGGAGCCCCAGGAGCGGCTGAGGGAGCTGGGAAAGGGGCTCAGGCTGGAGCAAAGGAGGCTCAGGGGGGACCTTGTGGCTCTGCACAAGTCCCTGACAGGAGGGGGCAGCCGGGGGGATCGGGCTGTGCTCCCAGGGAACAGGGACAGGAGAGAGGGAACGGCCTCAAATTGTGCCAGGGGAGGTTCATATTGGACATCATGGAAAGGGTGGCCAGGCATTGCAAGGGGCTGCCCAGGGAGGTTTGGAGTCCCCATCCCTGTAGGTGTCCAAGGAAGGCCTGGACGTGGCACTCAGTGCTCTGGGCTGGGTGACAAGGTGGGCATCGGTTACAGGTTGGACCTGATGGCCTTCAAGGTCTTCTCCGACCTCAGCAACTTTGTGATTCTATGACCGGCACCACGCAGGGACCGAAGATGTTCTCCCTCCTCCTCTTCCTCCCGGCGCCGGGCGGGATGCGGGAAGAGGCGGGAAGAGCCGTGAGGGGGATCCCGGCCCCCCCCCGTCCGCGCTGAGGGGGCGCCCGCGGCGGCGGGAGCGGCGCGTGCGCGGGGCGGGGCCTGGCGGCGGCCGCGCCGTGCGAGGGTCCGGCGGGGCGGGGGGTCCCGCCCGCTTCCCCCCGGCCCTGCGTCCGTCCCTCCGTCCCCGCGGAGCGATGGTGCCGCGGCGCCGGGAGCCCGGCGGGGGGCGGCGGGGCCGGCCCCGTGAGGCGGCGGGGGAGGCGGGCGCGGGGCCGCGGCGGGGCCGGCGGGTGCGGGGCCCGCGCCGCCATCTCCTCCGCCTCCTGCCGCCGCCGCCGCCGCTGCTGCTGCTGCTGCTGCTGCCCGCCGGCGCCCAGGGGCAGCCCGGCCTCGGGCCGCACGCCCCGGACTGGCCCCCCAGCGGCCCCGGGCCCAGCCTCAGCATCTACCTGAGCGAGGAGGAGGTGCGGCAGCTGATCGGTGAGTGCGGCCGGGGGCGACACGGGGCCCGGGGGCAGTGCGGGGCTGAGGTGGTGGGGCTGGGGTGGGGGGAGTTCGGCCGCTCAGGAGGGGCTGAGGGGACTTCTGCGGGCCGGGGTGGAGGTTGGGGGGGCTGTGGGACTGGGCTGGGAATGGTGGGCGTGGGGTCCAGGAGGTGCTTGGGGGTGTCTGTAGGAATGTTGGGAGGGAAGCAGATCTGGGGATGCAGGAGAGGATGGAGAGGGCTGTGAGTGGGGATGAAGGATCTCCAGCTCATGATAGGATGGGGGTCTGTGGGACTGGAATGGGAATGGGTGAATCCAGAGGTCTGTGTGGGTTCTGTGGGAGTGGCTGTGAGTGGGGATGAAGGATCTGGGCTCAGGAGCGTGGGGGGCTGAGGCACTGGAGTGGGGATGGTGGATGTCAGCAGGACCAGGGGTTTGCTGTGGGGTCCAGGGGACTGGGGATGTTTGTGGGACTCCTGCAAGGGACGCAGATTTGGGGGTGCAGAGGAGGATGGAAAGGGTCGTGAGTGGGGATGAATCCCCTCCTGGAGCTCAGGAGGGGATGGAGAGCTATGAGACTGGGGTGGGGATGGGTGATATCAGGGATCTGTGGGTTTTGTAGGACTGGGGTCACGGTGAGAATGGATGAGTCAAAGGGGTCTCTGTGCTGCCTTGTGTGTGTGTGGTTGGGGGAAGAAAAGGGCACAGGGCTTCACCCCTATGGTGAGGGACTCCCCAGGTTGGAGGGACCAGGGGTGGTGTCCTGTGGGAGCAGGGTAAGCCCTGGAAGAGGTGAGCTCAGGCCCGTGATTTAATTCGCCAGGCGAGCAACATGCAGAGGGCAGAGAGGAGACCTGGCAATAATTGGGTGTGTGTGTGAAAGGAATCTTAATTTCTAGGCAGGCTGACAATTGCTACGCAAGGACTTGGAGGCAGTTCCTGAAGTCCCCCATCTGGCCTGCTGTGGAAGGCTTTCACAGGAGCTCTGTGCTTGGAGAGTCTGACTTAAACAAAGATTTGTTTTCTGTAGGCTTTGGCTTGCATAGCCTCTTGTTTAGAGTTGGTGGCTGGAGTCTCAAAACAAATCTGTTGGTGTCCCCGGTGATTTGTTTTTCCCAAGTGCCCTGTATCTCTGCAAGCTGGAAAACTGGCAGTGCAAGACTTTATTTGCGTCAAATGGACAAAATAAAAATATCTCCAGTTAATTTGCGCTCTGTGAGCACACAGCTGACCCAAGTCAGGGGATCTGGGAACTGAAGGACACAGTAAACATTTTTCCCTCATGGTTTACCCTGGTGATCAGTGTTCTGCTGTTGTCATTTGTACGTGGCACGTGCTTGCTTCCAGATTCTCTGGTACAGATAGAGGGTGAAAATGTCTGGCTTGCTGGTGAGCTGGGCTTCTAAATAAGTAGTTAATCTTGGGAGTACTGAGTGGTAAGGTTTGCACTCTGCCTGGTCTAGTGCCTGAAATCTCTGCTAGTTGGATTTGTTCAGGCTTCTCTGGCCCACTGGCATAATTATTCATCATGAAGTAGCAACTGAGGAGGCAAGATGTGCTGTTACTATTTTTTAAGTGAAATTCTTTCCTGTAGCCCCCCTTATGGGTGTCTATTACTACATGGCTGAAGGCACTTAGTACTCAGCTGTCTGTAGCTGGTTTATATCACTTTAAATATCTGACATGAATAATCTGTTCTGCCTCTCTGACCCCAGAGACTTGGATAAATTGGAATCTAATGTGGAGGTAAACTGGGGCTTCCTTCAGTTAGTGGGCTTCAGATCACTGGAAATCTGTTGCAAACTAAACCTCCAGGATCTAAATTGTGTTGTTGGCATGAGCAGATTTAATTTTAGGGGTATCCTCTACACACGCTCTCTGTTGTAGGCGAGGTGTAGTCTAAGGAGGCATTTAGACACGGGCCAATTTACCAATAACTTCATGTATTCCCCTGGCAGAAGAAAATCCAGAGGGACAGACAGTTTTGTTCCAGGTCTCCATGATTCTGAAAACAAGCCCAGCTGTTTCATATGTTCCATTTTGTAGTGTCTGATTGGGGTTTATATACAATCAAGTTCATGGTTTAAAGCCATGTATTGATGTGTGAACTTGCAAAGAGCAGAGAGGGGGTTCAGCTTCTGGAACTTCTCTGAAAAAAGCTGTGGTTCAGCGGATGCTGGGATAGTCAGTCACGGGGGATAGGAAAATGAGGTTGCTTGTGAAGTGTTAAGTTCAGTGAAGCTGCTGATAGAAACTGGATTCTTTCCCCTTTTGTCTCTAAACAAACTCTGGTCTCTTCTACTGTCTTGCTGTGGCTGAACAGAAATTCTCAGACTTTCTGAACTGCTCATAAACCCAAATGTTACATGGAGTTACTACAATTACTACAGCCTGTGTTGTTTTCATGCTTCTAAATATCACCCCTATACATCTTTAGGTAACAAATTTGATTAGGAATAAATGTAAGCACACATGTGGCTGCTGAATCAGTCACAGACAACGATGCAGAGCTGGAGCATCCCCAGGGTCTGGTGGAAGCTCTGTGGGGCCATATCCCCGTGCTGTCTCTCCAGCAGCCAGGCTGATACGGTTCACTGGAGTGTCTGATGCTGCTGCTTTCCCCAAACCCGGCGTTCAGTGTCTTGCAGAACCATGGGCTGTGTTTTAATCAGGTTGTGGCTCTTGTAAGAGAAACTTCTTGCAGATTATTTGTGGCTGCTGTTCTTTGTGGCATGGAGGAAGGACAGATACGGTGATTTATAGTGAAAGCTGCCCGCTGCTTTTCCTGTATGCTCACAGCAGATTTCCACTGTCGGGCTGTGGGATTCTGACCATGTGTCTGCCTTAGGAGGAATTGTTTTGAAGTCTTCAGGACTTTATGTAGAAGAAAACTAGAGGAAACTGGCTCGTCTTGTTGTGTGAGGTGGATTTCTATTTCAAAACGCTGCAGAGTTCTCAGGGTCTAAAAGCAGGACTTGCTATATGGCAGGCAGATGGTGTCTCTGTCAGAAATACCTCTTGCCATTCCCATGGAAAATATTCCCAGCCATCCAGACTGCAAGCCTTTGGGAAAAATAATCTGTGGTTTTCACATAATTAAATATGTCAGATTCTACTTGCACCAGGCAGGATTTGGAGATAGAGGGGATGGAGGTAGGAGGGAGTTGGTTGAGTGGACTTGGCTGAGATGACTCCAGCGATGGCAGCAGGAGCCAGAGGTGTCAGGATGAGAGCAGTGATGAGGTACAGGGTGAGGGAGAGCTGGGGAGATGGAAGGGAAGTGCTGCTTTTGGGGGAGAGACATCCAGAGCACCACAACCATTTTAGGGGTGTCTGTGAGCTCTCTTGGCGCCATCATCCGTAGCTTTTTGGAGCTGGTTCATATGGAGAATCTTTTTTGGGCCTGTGCTTAGACCTGAAGAAAGTTTTGTTAGTCTTACGCAGTGGCTGTGCAGGTGTGATAACACCACCTGATCCTAGCCCTTTTTCCAGTGGTGCTGAACACACAGGTGGTGTGAAGTTAGTGATGAGTTACTCAGTAGGAGGCCTCTACTTGATTTAGTGACTTTCATTCCAGTTTTCCAGTGAAATCAAGATGTGCTGTTTGCCTCATGTTGAAATGCTCCATTGTTCTGCTTTTTACAGGATCCTGGGATGTGAAGGCTGGTATATCCCTGTTTTGCAGGTAGCAATCTAATGTTTAGAGAATAAGGTAGAAAATATTCATTATTATTAGATAGGTCACTCTAATAATTAAGGATTGGATCTAGTCTGTTTCAATACACAGTGTTATTTGGCACTTTGTGCATTTGTGGTGTATCTCTTAGACCTTGATTGTGAGTTCCTAGCAGTTCTGAGCTCAGCCTCACGGGAGACTTCAGGATCTACCCTCTGATTCTGAGGACCAGAATCAATAGCTGCCTGTGAAAACTTGGCTTAAGCAGTTCTCCTGGCATTGCAGGCTGTTCTTTTGCAGCATTCATAGCAGCAACAAGGTGCTTAAGCAGCAAGGACAATCCTTTTTGTCCCTGCAGGGTTTTTTTTTGCAGACTACATGCCTTTCAGCTGTAAAATTGGTCTTGTGGATAGCCCTCCTATCACATGGCTCTGGGTCTTTTTAGAGGTCTGGTCTGAATGTTAACTGAGACTTGAGTCCCATGGGGGGGAAATACCACCACAGCTAGGGGCTATCATAGTGCATGTGTATGGGGGGCTAAATTAGAATTGCAGGGGAATTTTAAAGTCAGAAGTCCTACAGTGTTTACATCGAGTTTCCAAATTTCGTGTTCTCTGGCCTGGTTTCTTCTGAGTAATCACTGAATGCTGTCTGTTGTTAGTTTTATATTAGCACTCACTTAATTACAGAGTTAAATTAATTTCACTTATGTGACTTTTACTTATGTGTTCTAGGATTTCATTAAAAGCCAGTGTGCAGTTTACTAAAATGAGTTGCCTGGCTGGAAGATGCAACATTGATGCAAAATCTATTACAGCAGAGGTTTTTAAATTGTGCTGCTGACTCGCAGAGTGGTTGAGGTTGGCACGGACCTCCGGAGGTCATCTGGTCCCACCTCCTGCTCAAGCTGGGCCACCCAGAGCTGGTTGTTCAGCACCACATTCAGGAGCTTTCGAACCTCTCAGAGGATGGAGACTTCACCACCTCTGTGGGCAGCCTGTGCCAGTGCTCAGTCACCCTCACTGTGTGAGTTTTTCTTGATGTTCAGGCAGACCCTCCTGTGTTTCAGTTTGTGCCCCTTTCCTTGGATCTTGTCACTGAGCACCAGTGGGAAGAACCTGGTTCCATCCTCTCTGCACACATCTTTGATGAGATCCCCCTAAGCCAGCCCTTCTCCGGGCTGAACAGCTCCAGCTTTCTCAGTGTCTTCTCATGGTAGAGGTGTTGCAAGTCCCTTTAATCCTCTTTGTGGTCCTTCACTGAATCCTCTCCTGTAGCTCCATGGCTCTTCTCTTGGGGAGCCTGGTGCTCCAGGTGTGGCTTCATGTGGGCTGAGCAGAGTCCTGGGAAATTACAGGCCAAATGCAATTTTGTATGTTAGAAATGGAGTCTAAACATCGTCTTATTGCAGCAGATGATCTTAATTGTCTTCATTTTATACTGTGAAACAGCTTTGTTGATGTCACTGTTTTTAGGAGTTGGCCACAAGAGTTCACATCAAAAGCGCTTTATGGTACTTGCACTGAGTCTATAATGACTGGAAATCCTCTTGTTCCTTCGTTGCCTGGTTATTATGAAAGGGAGCTGAAAGCATGTATTCTTTGTGATTCTTGAAAGGCTTCAGGGCCTTGTAAAAATCCCACTCAGCCTGTGTTGGACAGCATCACAGTCTGGAGCACCACCAGCCAGCCAGTGCTGTGCTCTGAGTGAGGGTTGTTAGCAGCACCCAAGATCATTCTCCACGGGAGTTGGGGAACTCACAGATACTGGAAAAAATGCAGCAAAGAGCCTCTAAGGTTGCAGGAGGATGGAAGAGTCGTCCCCCAAGGAGCAGACATTTGAGTACCCCAAGGTGTGGAAGCAGATGTCTGTGTGGTACGTGACTTACAGTTCAAGATCAGGTTCTGTTATATACGTGTTCTGAAATTTTCAATTCGTAGCTTTTAAGTGCTTGGCTCTGAAGAACAGAAGCTTTTTTCCATGCTGTATTTTTGCTGTGGTCCACTGCCTGTCTTTGCAGGAGTACAAAATCC
Organism: Coloeus monedula; assembly: GCF_965178545.1. Classification (NCBI taxonomy): domain Eukaryota; kingdom Metazoa; phylum Chordata; class Aves; order Passeriformes; family Corvidae; genus Coloeus; species Coloeus monedula. Next base: position 2,470,086 of record NC_138790.1, read on the forward strand.
CACTTCGTGGCACCAGTAGAAAGGGAAGATTTACATAGGTGCACACGTGGATGGAAAGCCTACTTCTAATCCTGACAGACGCTATGCACTGAAACAAAACTGATCTGCTGGAAATGTTCTGCTATATCCAGTGAAGTGCAAGTGCTGGTTTTAGGATAATGATTCTGTTACCTCGCTCTGCAAAGCCCTTTAACCTGCTGACAGTCTGTGATGGGTGCGCAGTAGCCGGTGGGTTTGGGGTTGCGGGCGGGTGTTACCCAGCCTGCTCTGGAGCAGTGGGGCTGGGGACAGGCAGATGTTCAGGGCTGTGTGCAGCAGCAGCAGGTCGTGACAAGTTCCTGCGTTGTGGTGTCGAGCAGCCTGTGTTCGTTCTGGAGCCTCCCATTGTGCCTGGCTGTCTGTCTGTCTGATTTACCTGTGTTCATTCTGGAGCCTTCCATTGTGCCTGGCTGTCTGTCTGTCTGTCTGATTTACCTGTGTTCATTCTGGAGCCTCCTATTGTGCCTGTCTGTCTGTCTGTCTGATTTACCTGTGTTCATTCTGGAGCCTTCCATTGTGCCTGGCTGTCTGTCTGTCTGTCTGATTTACCTGTGTTCATTCTGGAGCCTCCCATTGTGCCTGGCTGGCTGTCTGACTGACCAAGTGCCATGCTTCACATCCATATTGAGGCTTACGAGAACAAGCTGCAGTTGGGGTTCATCTGGCCCTTTCCATTCTGTTACCTCCCCTTTAGCTTGCAAAGTTAAATAACAGTGGACCGCCATTTCTTTGGATATGTGCAAAATCGTATAATCCACTGCAGTGTTGGTAATGCTTGCAAACCTGCAGAAGAATAAACTTCTAGAAGCTTGAAATAGCCAGCAGAAGGCCTTCCTCCTAGAGAAGGCAGCCTCTGGCCTGGATTAGAATTGCTTTGAAACCATATTCTGTGATGCCACTAAGGCAGAAGTCTGTGAAATAAACTTCAGTCCTTGTGTGTGTTGATCTGCTCGGCATTGCTGAGGTGGGTGGTTGATATCTGAATCCTGCTTTAGCACATCAGCTGATGTGTTGGGATTTAAACTGCTGGGGGTTCTGTCCGAATCCTGCCTGGAGAAGGCTCTTTCCTTCTGCAAACTGGTGTTCAGGCGGGACTGTACGGGCAGAGCGCGGCTGGGCTGCCTTGTGCAGCTCTGTCTGTGCTCAGGCCTGGGAGGAAACAGCCATTTCAGCTCCCCAGAGGCCAAGGTCTGTCTAGTGATAAATGTTTGTGGCTCTTGTAACATTTGTGTGTCAGGGACTTGGAAGAAACCTGACCTCAGAGACTGAAGGCTGTCCTGATGGTGGTGGGGGGAAAAATTCCCAAAGCTGCATTCCTCATTGCTGTGGCTTTACACCTGCATTCTGTTTGGCAGCATCCTATTTATCCCTGTTGATTGTTTGGCCTCTTGGAATACATGCTCTCTTTCTCCCTCCAGTGCACTGACAGAATGGGAACAAGAGAGAGGAAATGGAGGCACAGCTCCCTGCGTGCATGTGAAAAGCCAGCAAGAAGGGCTCAGGATACTGGGAGGAAGGCAGGGACCGAAACTGTCCTTAACCACCACCTGCTCAGAGGGAAATACAAGAGATAGGGATCGTGTTCACAGGCATGAAAAATCCCAGGGTGGTGGTTTCCTGAGAGTGGGAGCTGTGGAGGCAGCTGTACTGTACACTCTGGGTATTTTAAAGGGTGAAGCCTCGTGTTTTTCTCCTCCCCTTCTGCTATTCAGAGTTGTGTTTGGATACTGGAAAAGCTGAATTAATGAGACAAATTCCAAATGTGTTGATTCACGGTTGTGTGTGCTGAGCTCTAGTGAAATGGCTTGATGACTAATTCCTACCTGAAACTGTCCAGACTGGAATATCATGGAGGCTCCTACTTTCCCTGCAGTGTTTAGTCAGAGTTACTCCTCTCTACTTTAGTGTGCAGGATTGAATCATACTCGAGCTCTCAGCAGCGAGAGCAGGAGGTGCGTGCAGGCTGAAGTGCATTTAATGAGTTGTGCCTGATGAATTGAGTTCTTTTCCCCTTTTCCCCCGGAATGGCAGCAGCACCAGCAGCTCCCATGTCGGGATGAATGCTAACACACTCTGCAAACGCCTTGTGATGGCACAAAGGGCTCGATGGCAGAGGCTTCAAACGCATTATTCCTTTTCCATCGCTGCCTTTGTCCTTCTTTCAAGCGGGTAACTCACATATTTGCACTGACTGCTCTGGAGAGCTGGGAGCAGAAGCAACAGCATGAAACTAATGCGATGCTTTAGAATTTCCCTGCCACTTACTGGGTGTTGAATAGCTGTAATTAAATTAACCAGCATATTGATTTCAGCACGCTGCTTGGGAAAGAGCAGAGCAGGAACACAGGCATGGGAGCTGCTGCTTGGGAGGCTTGGAAAGCTAGAGCAGGCTGATAAACTAATGATGGTTATCCTCTCCAGTCTGTTTCGGCCTTTATGAAATTAGTTGATGGCCTTGCCGAGTAATTCCTAATTAAAGAAAAAAAGATTAAGCTCTGTGGGTTTAGAGATGGCCACAGGAGTGAACAGACCTGGCTTAGCTTGTTTAGAGCTTGGTTTTGTGTTAAACAATCTGTGTCACTCTGATGAAAGTGTTCAAAACATCTCAAAAGATGTGGACAGTCCATTATCCCTTCAGCATTCTTGTTGGACACAGAACCAGGAGTATGGGCTTCAAGGCTGAGAGGCCTGAAGCACTGAGGGAGGGGGTGTATCAGTTCTTCCTAATTAATGTTAAATTTATTTGTACTCTGTTGGGTACTCATTACTGGCATAGCCATGGCACTGGCAAGGGACACTGTTCTGGAGGTGACTTAGGGTCTTGCCTACAGGGATGACTAAATCAGCATGTGGGTGCATTAGTATAACTAAATGAAATAAAAATAAAATGGCACAACTTCTGTGGGTAGGTGACACTGAAACACCACAAACACGTTATTCACGAGCCCAAATGACATCTGGCATACCGTGGTGGTAGTGTTTTAGCTGGGAAGATGACAGCAGCTCCCTTCTAAAGCTTTGGGGTACTACTGAGCACTTGATTGGTTGTTTTATTTTGAGGGCTGTGCTCTTGGCAACTGCAGTTCATGAGGAGTGAACCTTTTGGTTTTCTATTCTCAGTGTTAGCTTTAATTCAAAAGGAGCATCAAACTTCATATTACAGTAATGATGAGATTTGCCATAGCTGCTAAGTTAAATTTTTATTTCATAAGTACACTTTATTCTATATTTTTCCCTAAAGTTAGATTTATTCTTTTGTATTATAGAGTTTCCTTTCAGTTGCTTCCAGCCCTGTACCTTTGCCATTCCTATTCCCACTTGTCCCATTTCCCCTTGCCCTCTGTGTAGGTCGTTGCCACTAATTTTCCTCTGCCTTCAAGTATCCATTTTGTACATGTCTGCTGCATTTCTCCTTTGGAATCAGCGCTTCAGGTAACTCATATGCACCATCCTACCCATTAAAGCAACGTGGCTGCTGGTTTTGGTGAGAGTTTACTAGTTTCTCTTTTTTTCCTTGAAATGGCCAAATTTCATTTAGAAAGGTGCTCTCAGGAGCAGAGTTCACTTGCATTTTGCTCTGAGGTGAGATATACGGTTTTGGTTTGGGTTTCCCCCCCCCCCAGTAAGAAGTGTCATTTAACTATTTCTGCAGGGTCTTTATATCCTACTTAGCAGAAAAGTGGAGATTTTTTTTTCTGTAGGTGAAGGAGAGTAAAACATGGTTGAAATGTAATTGTTGTTGTTGTTCAGAGACAAAGGGTAAGCAGGTGGGTCCTAGGAACAATAAATATCTTCTATTTAGTATGGATCGAGTTAAATATTGATTGTTTTTCAGCAGCTGGCATCTCCTAGGGGAGCTTCTTCCTGTGGAAGTGAAGAAGTCCTCCCTCTGACTTTCCCAAAGGCCTTTCAGTGGAAAAAAATGCCATTTGCCTGGGGTGTTGAACTTGCAAATGGTATTTAACAGCATCAGTGAGGTGAATTGGGGGTGAACTGCCTGTGAAGATTCACAAGGACTTAATGAGAGCTCTTAGTTAAGAGTTTTTCTCCTGTTTGCTGGATGTTGGGAGACTTCCTGCTAAGATTTCCTGCCGGGGAGTCTTGGTTGGTTTTCAGGGGTGCATTAATTGCCTTAAAGATATGTTGAGTATTTCCTCAAATGGAATGCCTTGCACGTTGTATTCCCCCTCCAGCTCATGAGAAGTTAGCTCTGCACAGGTAACAAAATAACCACAGCCCGTGTTCCCTCTGCTGCTGCTCCCTGGAGCTGGGTGAGCTTGCAGAGCTGTGAGTATTGCTGGCTTCGTGCTGCTGCTTTGTCTTTCGGCTTGACACTGATCACCATCCTTTGACACTCCCTGGTGCCTGTGTTAGGAGACTGAAAAGCTGCTTCTTCATCATCTCCACGTTGCTGAAGGTTTAACTTGGTTTTGCCCTGTTTCATTTTTCATCAGTCGTCTTTTCCACAGACTCCCAACCTTTAAGGTGTTTAAAAACAAGTATTTCAGCCCAAAATCCTGACCAACAACTCAACTGGCAGACTGTAGCTTTGTGGAAAGCTTAAGTAAAAATGCAAATGGAAGGCTGTGGTCAGTTACTTGTTTTATTAAAGCAAAGTTCACTTTGTTGTTGTATGTACTGGATATGTACAAATAGGATGTAATAAGTTTTTTATGTGCCTGTATTTTCAGATGCTTAGTATTGCATCCCAAATAGTTTGCTATTTTCTGAACTAAATTGATCCATGTGGATCAGCTTGCATCTTTTTTCTTGTGTCTTTGAACTCCCAGCTGTAGTTTCAGCCCTGGGCAAGCTGATTGTTGAATTAAGTGCATTGAAACTAATAAGGCTTGCTCTGGGAACGTGTTCTTTCTACCCTGTAAAGAGAAGAAGTTTCAGTAGTCAAGAGCTGATTTTTAATCCTTCAGTCACGTTTCCTTGTGTTTGAGCTGTATTTTTCAGTGGACATTTGCAGAACCTGCTGCAAAAAAAGCAAAGTTTAGCATTTAAAGTCAGTGTTTCAGACTTAGGGTGCACTTTAAATGAAAGGAAAATGGAAGTAAAAAGAAGCTGTCTTTCTTCAGCAAGGTAAATTGTCCAGTGGCAGGAGAATCCAGTGTGTTTATGGAGTGGGATGAGCAGGCTTGGGAGGGGGGTGACGTTGGAGGGGTGTTGAACCTTGAGGTTTGTACTCTCTCATGTGAGTGTTCATCCTGGAGTGCAAACTTCTGGTCTGGCCAGAGGACTAACCCAGATGAGCTGCTCAGGAGCAGAGGCCTCATTCTCTGGAGTACGTAATAGAACAAATAAAATATTTATTTAAGGATCATAATTCACTGAACTGGGTAAATCTTCCCTATTAATTGGTTTCAGTGGCTGTGAGCCAGGATCAGGAGTGGCTCTGCTCTGGGAGGGCTGTGGTGGTTCGATGTCACACTGCAGAGATTTCTCAGCTGCTGATGAAGAAACTCTTTTAAATTACAGACCAGAGCATTAAGAAAACAACCCCCAGTTTCACTCATTTCTCTGCTGGAGAGCCACTGGACAGATAATTATGTCAGCTATTGTTACCAGACTGCTTTTAATGAAAATGCTGCTTGTTGCAGTATTCTAGCCCTAGTCTAGTAGCAAACTCTTGCATTGCACACTAATTTTTGATCTCCCCATTTAAGACAAAATCTGCCCAAATTATGTTACAGAGATTTGAAGTGATTTAGTAATGAAGTGTAACCCCAGGTAAGAGACTCCTAAACACTGCTGTCATGTTTAAGAAGAACGTGTTAGAACTGGTGCATGTTGCAGGATAGATAAAAATAAAATCCAATTTTCCCATGGTGGCAGAGGCAAGCTTCTTTTGTATATTGTGCTTAAAATGAAGAAAAAAAAAAAAAAGAGTTGAAGCTAGATCGCATTTGCACAAGGGCGTTTGAAAAGAAGTGTTTTGTTAGGCTGCTAGACTGACATGATTCAATTTTGTCATGAACACAAGGGCTGCCCAGCATCCTTGGCATCTGGGAATGAAAGTTGGCCTCTCCCCTTCCTTTCTGAGCTTCTTCAGATGTTTTGTTATGTTAAACAGTGCAAAGAATGACAGACTTTCTCTGTGCTGCTGCTTAAATTTACCTTTTTGTTTGCCTTCAACTTTAATTTATTCTTTCAAGTCTGTGCCCAAGGTACAAAGATGGGGAAGTTAATAATGAGATTTAGAGGTTGCCTGGGTAAAAGGGTGGTGGTTTTGCCTTGAAATCCAGGCAGAGCATTGCTCTGAACTGATTTCATGTGTGTTGGTGTAGGTTAGTCAAGTCCAAGTAAGGAGAAACCAGATCCTTCCGTGCTGTGCGTTGTCTGCATATGGACTTGTTTCAGGGAGCTTTGCCAAAGCAAAGCTGCAGCCCAGCTTTTCAAACTGGTCAGCATCGATCACCAATATTCTGCTTAAACCAACAGAAGCCTTTTGGAAAAGCTGCTTTTTCTCCTCTGCATTTTGTGATATTTCTTTGTAAGATTCTCCACCCCTTTCTTTATGTTTTGCCATTTTGTGTAGAAAATGATTGAGGAGCTGCCCATTTCCTGTAGCTGTTTGTATTGCATCTGTGTTTTCCTCCTAGAGCCACCTGTTTTCTCCTTTTATTATTCCATTTAGGACACAAGACATTAAATCCATCTTGGATTTGCCCTACTTAGTGCAAAGGAAGAATTGAGCACCTTCAGAGGAACCCAGCATCTTGCAGAATGACGTTTTCCCTCCCCTCACCCACCACGAGGTTTAGGTTTAGTAGTGTACTGAGCATTCTTGAAATCTGAAGCAACTGAGAAACTAGAACTTATTTCTCTTTTCCACTGCAACCTGCTGCCTCAGCTGCTGCATCTTATGCTGCTGCTGACTTTGAAAGAGATTTACATTAAAAAAGTGAAAGTTTGAGGTCGCTGCTTTAGGCTGTGTATTGGCAGTGACCTGCTTCACTTGATGCCATTTTTCTAAGCTACCTACACCCAAAGCATACTTTGGAAAAACCTTACAGTATCCAAATGAAGTCACAGGACTGTTTTAGTATAAGCTCCATCTAAGTGCTGCTGCAGTCTCACCCTCCATGTGGGATACTCCTGGGCATCCTCACTAATCCAGGGAGTTAAACTCACTGAGGAGTGTTCCCCCACTTGTTTCCTCTCCCTGCCTAGTGCCAGCTTGACTTCTTGCACTTGGCTTGCTGAAGGCTTAAATAAGGAACGTTGCCAGGCATGTGTGAGTGTGCAAGTCTGAAGGAAAAGGGGGAAATGCAGAATTGAAGCAATTCTGAGTTAAACTCCAGCTGTCATGGTGAGACTTGGATCCCACACCCCATCAGTGAAGCACGGCTCTGGCTCTCATTGCTGTTCTCTGCAGTGCCCTGTGTGATTCCTGATGTGTCTGTACCTTCCCAGTGCCTTCCCTTGCAGCTGGAATGTGGTGCAGCTCCTGGCATCGCCGGGATCGGGATTGGCACTGGGCTCCCCTGTGGCAGCAGAACACACCTGCCTGCCTGCAGCACAGGCCGGGGCTTTTTCTCACTGGCAGGTTCAGCTGCAAATTTTTGTGTGTTTTGCTGGCCTGATTGCGATAAATTATACTGAGAGAGTGCTTGGGGAATTCAGGATTGAGTTGGGGAGTCAGTGAGGGGATGAAAAATTAGGAATGGAAGGATGGTCTGGAAGCAGATCTGTCCTGTGGTGGATTGGAGATGGGGAGATGGGAGCTTGCTTGTCTGGGGAGGACCCTGGTTCTTAGCTGTGCATGGGAAATAGAATTTTGTCTGTAGTTCAGTGTGGAAAGATGTGCTAGAGGAAATGTTTTAATTGCTGATAAGCTTAAAAGGGGAAATTACTGTACAGTATTGAAACACTGACTATTTCCCAAGGGCGTATCTATTGGTTTCCAGGCTTGGAGAAAGCATTGACCCAGATTGCTAGGAGAAGAAATACCTAGTGAGAAGCAATTGGAAGATACTGCCTGTGAGTTTAATCACAGAATCATGGAAAGGTTTGGGTTGGAAGGGACCTTCAAGCCCATCCCATTCCACCCCCTGCCATGGGCAGGGACACGTCCCACTAGCCCAGGGTGCTCCAAGCCTCATCCAACCTGGCCTTGGGACTTCCAGGGATGGAGCAGCCCCAGCTTCTCTGGGCACCCTGTGCCAGGGCCTCACCTCCCTGGCACAGAGAATTTCTTCCCAGTATCCCATCTAACCCTGCTCTCTGGCAGTGTGAAGCTGTTCCCCCTTGGCCTGGCACTCCAGCCTCTTATCAAAAGTCCCACTCCATCCTTCTTGCAGAACTTCCTAAAGTTTGTGATCCACAAACACTGGAAGCACAGAGGATCTGCCTGTAAAAGGTCACTGCGTCCTCAGGTGTTAATCCTTCCCTAGACACTTTCTTTAGCTCCCTGATGGCAACAGGACGCTGAGCCAGACAATCTTGTGCCTTTTTTAGGAATTCAGAGCTGTAGGACAAAACCTCTGAAATTATTTTTCTGTGCCAGTCTTGAAGCATAATATTTTGAAGCAATATAACACAACATTGATTCTCGTGCAGCTCTTACATTTTGCTTGTGAAATTTATATAATTAGTGTCTCCTGTTAGTGTGGAGCTTTTTCTGGCAGTACAGGCACAAAACATCAGTGTCCTGTAGAATTAATCTATTCAGTGTTGTACCACCACTAAAGCTTAGAGGTTTGATTGATCTTCTGTAGGGTAATTTGGTTTTGTACACCTTTAGATGATATTGCACATCAAGATACTTCTGACAGCTTCAGTTAGGATTGCATTTTGTATTACTTTTATGAAGCTGGGTTTTTGCAACAGGCAGTTTTATTGCCATGTGCCCATTTGATTACAATGACCTGTTTCTCTACAAAGTTTTTATTAAATCAAGGATTATCATCCTGAAATTTTGAAATGTTTTTGTGAACCTCTGGTTGCTGGGACCATTTATCAACAAGAGAAGGTTTTCTTTATTCTGGAGGCAGCTGCCTTGTTCCAATTTCATTATTTCACATTGCTAATCCTTTTGTTTTCCTAATTTTAAAAACAATTTGTACTTAATGGGGCTCATTTGGATAAAAGTTATGCCTTTAAACCTTCTCATCCTGATTGGATCTAATGCCAAGTGTCTGATAGTTATGAGCTCTTCTTCACACTCCTGTGTTTTCTAACTCTTGAGTTGAGTTTCATGTATAAACATGTAGACATGTAAAAATGATCTGGGCAGGGATTTTTGAAGTTTGCTGTTGCTTTTATGTGTTTTCAAAGTTGGGGGATTTTTTCTGGGTCTGTGTTGGCTTCCCCCTCCTCGCTGGTTTGCTGGTGGATATGTTTTTGCATTTCCCATTTATTATTAAGTGGAAATAGGGACTATGTGTACGGGCAATATTGAGCTTCTCTTTTAGATACTGTCTCAGGCTGTTTACATTCAACACTTAGAGCAGCACCTGCATCTTTTTCTGCTCAACATCTTGTGCAAGACAATTCCTTCCTGGAATTACTCCATTATCTTGATTCCTTTCATGCATCCAATCTTTGGGGTTCTCCCCTTTGCCACCCCCCCTCCGTACCTGTGATTAAACTGTGGGGGTTTGGTTAAGTTTTGGGACCCTTATGAGCCAGCAGGGATTAAAAGTATTTAACAGCAACAAGAATGAAGAGGAACATCTTGGCTGCATTTCTGTAGCTTGTGGAAACAAGGTGGATTAAGTCAAGTTCTGAAATAAGAGAAAATGTCACTTTGTACTGATCCATGCCTGGCTTTTGCACTAAACAGGAGGAATTATTTCTTTTGAGCTGATGCTCCCTTTCTTCAAATACAGCTTATCTACACAGTTCAGTGGTTAGCTTGGATTTATTTTTCCTTAATTTCTTAAGAAAACCCAACCTTTCATGATTTGCTGGATTCTTGAAATGACTTCAGGATGCCTTAAATGCTGTTGTCTTGAAGTCACAGCCTCTCCAATATTCTTGACTTTCTAGCCATAAAAAAAATAATTCATGGAATCACAGAATGGTTTAAGTTGGATAAAGCTCACCCAGTTCCATCCCCTGCCATGGGCAGGGACACCTCCCACTTGCCCAGGTTGCTCCAAGCCCCATCCAACCTGGCCTTGGACACTTCCAGGGATGGAGCAGCCCCAGCTTCTCTGGGCACCCTGTGCCAGGGCCTCCCCACCCTCGCAGGAAAGAGTTTCTTCCTAATATTCCATCTAAATCTCTCCTGTTTCAGTTTAAAATCATTCCCCCGTGTCCTGTCACTGTCTCACTTTGAAAAATGTCTCCCTGTTTTTTAAGAGCTCTCTTTAGGTACTGGAAGGCCACGAGGAGGCATCCCAGAATCCGCTATCTACGTTCCCATTTGCACTGTGACTGTTTGATTTGAACTCCGTTCCCTCAGTGTGGAATATTCAGTGTCTGATTTACCCCGTTGTTCTCCTGGCATGTCCAAGAGCCTTGATAGCTCTTGGAGCACTGGAGGAAGAGCTGTATGAGACAAGGCCAAATGGTACTGACTGCAAATCCAGTGTGGTTTTGTCCTGGAGGATATGGAGCTGGGATTAATTTTACCCCTGCAGGGAAGCAGTGCTTACTCTACCACTAATTGCTCTTGACACCCAGGGCAAGCTGCAGGGTCCTACTCCGTGTTCAGCGTGACCTTGGATTGTGTGCTGCAAAAAATAACAGCAGCTGCAGTGTTTATAATATCAGAGTCTGTGTCTTATTTAGGGAAATGCACCTTAGTGCTCTGTAATGAATAGTATTGTGGGGCTTTCAGGTCTCTAGGTGTGTTTAAATGTTCAGAGAGCAAAGGGTAGCCACAAAATGTTACTATTGCTGGGTGTACAAATGTCACCTCTCAGTCTGTATGAGGGAGAGTGACTTTTTACACGAGCAGACAGTGATAGAGCAAGGGGGAATGGTTTTAAACTATAAAAGAGAGATTTAGATTAGATATTGGGAAGAAATCCTTCCCTTGAGGGAGGTGAGGCCCTGGCACAGGTTGCCCAGAGAAGCTGTGGCTGCCCCATCCCTGAAGTGTCCAAGGCCAGGTTGGATGGGGCTTGGAGCAGCCTGGGTGGGACTGGATGGGCTTTAAGGTCCCTTCCAACCCAAACCCTCCTGGGATTCTGTGATCTAATTACCTTGAAGCTAATTCCATACTGCTTAGGTGTCTTGGGCTCAAGGAATGAGCTATTCCAGAAGGAATTACCTGTGATTAACTGGCTGATAATCCAGAGCAGTTTGGTTTGAGTGAACACAGTTGTAAACAAATCGAGCCATGATTCCCAGAAGCAGAACAGGGGATGTTCAGGAGAGCCTGCAATGACTCTCCTGGATGTTTGTATGAAAAGTTGTGTTTCCTTCCACTATATTCCAGCTTTTACCTGTTCCTTAGGCTGTGGCACCTCTGAAGTGATTGCTCTGTAAGGCTTTGGAGCACTCTGTGAGAGCTGACGTCTGTGGGCCTTGGTCTCCAAACCTGCCTTGGAATGTATGGACTGGGGGAAGTGTTTGCTTGAACTTGCTGTGGAGCTGCTGGTCCTGAAAGCTGTTTGTTCCAATGTGTTTGGTCCTGTTCTTCCCTGTCTTACTCTTTCTCCTTGCAGGTCTGGATGCAGAGTTGTCTTACGTGAGGAATGATGTGGTTAATCACTATGCCTTGTCCTTCAATCTCCTCATACCCAGCGAGACCAACAATCTCCACTTCACCTGGCATGCCAAATCCAAGGTGAGCAGGCATGACTTCTGCTCTGGGTACTTGAGACATGAGCTGTTCTGCTTGCTGAATACCCACTGCTATCTTTTAAGGGTTTTTTTCTTTGCAAAAATTAGCATATGCAATGTGCAAAATACTTACTTATATGACTGCAGGCAGCAGGTTAAGATGGTTGGTATACGTCCAAGCTGTTCCCTATTTTAGAAAGTTTAAGCACTTATTTCAATGTATTTTGTACTTCTTGCTTCTGGCAAGGTCCATGCATGCATGCATGCAAGCCACTGGCTGTGGAATCTCTTCCTTTGGTGCATTGGACACACAGAAGGGCAGCCATGAACTGAAGCCTCTGGAAATCATACATAGAGCAATTGTTGTAGAGATTTCTAGAAACATATGCTTGGAGACATGGAGAGCCTATAAAAGCAGCATTCAGTATGTTATTACTGAGCCCTGATTAAATGGAAAGGGTTTTTATGTCACTTAATCACTATGCCTGGAGCATGCAGCAACAGCTGTCAGAGAGATTGCATATGCTCTTACATTCTGAAGCATTTCCAGTTACTTAACAATTTATTTTCATATATGAAATGATCTGTTTAGTCTCTGCCAGATGTTCATTCTGGTTTTTTTAAACTTGAGTGATGGTTGTTCTTCTGCCCTGAAGCAGGAAAGGCTGCAGGAGGAGCAGTAGCATTAAACAACTCCACCAGTGCAGGTCCTGAAGATTCCTCCTGCCACTGTTGTTCCCTTTGAGATGTAACTTGTTAAGAGAAGTGACTTTGGGCCTGCAGTGGAATTGGGTCAAGAGCCAGGCAGCCGCGATACCATATTCCACATGCACAGTGACACTTCAGTCACTTGCCATTTGAGTAGGAGTTCCCTTGTCACAGCTTCAGCCGTGGGCTGCCTGCATCACTGGGCCTGCCCTGGGTTTCCTTGGGCCTGGCTGTGAATTGTGAGGAGGGATTTTGGAGCTTGTGGAGCCCTGCTTCCCATTCCTGTGATTCCACCCGTCAGCATCTTCCGTTCTAGCTTGGTGTAGTGCAGCTTGGAGGAGCTCAGAAACTTTGTGTCTCTTCTCTTGGCATCTTGACTGAAAAATAAATTCATAACAGAAGTCAACCCTATTATGTTTTAGAAAGGGGGAAAAACTAACTATTGGGACAAAGTCAAACAAATTCATTCAGCTGAGAGTGGAGGGGTAGGATGAATTTCCAAGATCTTGTGACTTAAGAGTAGGTCCTGTACTTTTTTTTTGAATGAATGTTTGCAGAGTCAGCTTCTTAAGTGGAAACAAAGTCTTGACTATAGTTGAATAAACTATTTCTAAGCAGTTTTGTTTGTAAAACTGACTGGGGGAGGGGGAATTTTTTGAATTCTTACAGCTTTAACAAACTGACTTTTGAACAAGTAAGTTAAAAAGTATTATCAAGTGAGGTTTGTGGGGGAATTTTTTTTAATACAGCACTCTGAATTCTGCCCCGGATTTTAAGAGCAGTTTCTCTTTTGGCTTTCTTAATTTGAACTGTCACAAAAGTCTTGATACTTAAATGTCACATAAGAAACTTGCAATATGGATGCCTAAAATTACCAGCACTCCTTGAAAATAATGTATGGGTTTTTATTTTCAAGAAGAATTATGAAAAGGGATGCTGCATTTCTTTTTACTCCTGGGCAGATTTCTGATGTGTTTTCTCTCTCCCAACTGTTGTTACAGGTTGAGTATAAACTGGGATTTCAGGTCCATGATCCCATGGCTATGGCTCTGCCCCAGGCCAATATTTCTCTGCAAGGAGAAGTTCCTCGCACCCTCTCAGGTAAACTTCCCACCCCCATCCAGCTCATGGATGAATAATGGTTATTTAGCCACAAATGCAGTTTTAATAAAATGCTTAATAAAATTGACATAAATTAATTTAAAATCTGCATCCTTTAGTGCTCTGATAGCTGAAGTGATGAGGCGTGAAGACTAAAATAGCATTTCTTGGTATGGAGTTCTTTATAATGTGCTAATTTATGATGTTTATGATGTACTTCATAAACATCATCTCAAAAGGCCCTTATTTAAATGTTCTCTCATGCCAGTGTCTGAGAATGGCTCCCACTCCCCTGTGACCCCTGTGTTGTGTTCACAGTGTTCCGTGTCGAACTCTCCTGCACTGGCAGACTCGACTCCGACGTCACAATACTGATGCAGCTCAACTTAACAATAAATTCCTCAAAAAACATCACAGTTTTGAATTTCAAACGAAGGAAAATGTGCTACAAAAGTAAGAGATTAAGTTTCAGATATTTAAAAGTTCTTGCTGTTTAAGTATGATAGGACAGGGGAGTGGGATGGTGTATGATCCAGGACAGGAGTAAGAGAGTGAATTTTGGGGAGGATCAGAAGAAACCAGGTAAAATTCTGCCTTTCAGAGAGGAATGGGGACTTCTGGTTAAAGCAGAAGCTGGTGAATGAACAACTTTCCCCAAGAGTTCTGCTGCACTGACTGACCTTTTTTTAGATATATAACAAAAAGCATTTTCTCTGTGTTTGGAAAGAAAAAAGCAGTTGCCTCAAAACTGCAACATTCTGAGGATTCAAATTGTTCTAAGAATTACCAAGAAAATCTACTTACCTTATAGATTGGGATAAAATTGGCTGTTTAGTGAGTGTAGGAGGTATTAGTCTGTTGGATGTGAAGTACAAAATGATCTTGGGACATGATCCAGATTTTGGAAATCCTGGACTGACTCTTCTGTGTTACCACTTGGGAATCTGCAAGCGTAATTTATTCTTGGATTGTTCCTGTTTACTGTTGCTGCTACCTAGAATTTTCATAGTATTTTCATAGGCATCAGAAGAAAATTCTTTTGGAGAATCCCAAGAGCTGTGCCCTCCTTAAAAATGGCTGTGGTGTCCCACTCCTAGGCAGTATTGGGGGATGGCCACCTCTCTCTTTGCATGCCCCTCCTGCCTCTGTTCAGCTTACTTGGAGCCTTTGAGGACAGTAGCTATCATTCCAAAGGGAGGTTTATCACTTTTCTTGAGTATAAATTCTAAGGATAAACTTGTGGAAGGTATGGATGGAAGAGGCAACCATTCCTTGTAGCACATAACGTTGGGATACTCATGTTCCTTGCATTGAGGCTTCAGGAAGACCATTCTTAATTCAAAGTGTGTATCTCCTTCTAGTAAAAATGGAGGTCTGGCTGATAATGTTGATGTTTTTACCTTTATTTCGTGTTTTCCTGGGTGTTTTTTCAAACACTCCAAGTGAGGGAAGTCAGCCCTGCTGATCCATTCACAGCTTACTGAGCTGTGGATGTGTGATGGAGCTTTCCATAGGCACCACACAATTCTCTGGGCGGTGAGACAGAGCCACTGCCTGAACCATCAGAAGTGCTCCTTACAAAGATCTCATTTCTGCAGGTTCATAAAAACCAAAAAAAGGCTTTGTTTGGTGTGAGTTGATTGGTGTAGAGCATACAGGGGGTTCTGATTGAATTTAATGCATAAGTTAGGAATATGCAGGAACATGCTAGTGGTTTTGCTCAGGGAATTCCTGAGAGTTCCTCCTCAAGTTCAAAAAAGGGATAAAAAAATAAAAGCTCTGATTTTTCCCTCCCTTGGCTTTTTCCTCCCTTTTTCCTAAGCTAAACTGGCTTACCAAGGAATGGGAAGGGACTGTGCTGTGTTGGACACAGCCAGGAGTAGGAAGGGGGATGTGCAAGTGGGATTGTGCCTTTGCAGCCACAGAAATCCATGGGATTCCCTCAGCTGCCTGCAGATCCTCAGGGGGGTTCGTCTGCAGGCATCTCCACAGCCTGCATCCCCCAGGTTTGCACTGCTCCTCTTGGTAACCAGACTCAGAGGAAGCCTCATGAACATTTACCCACTTTCTAAAGGACATGAGCTGAGCATTGGCCTCCTGCCTTCAGTTGCATACTTATGAGTATTTAAATGGGTATCTCCTTTTTCATCTTGTTTTAACTCTTTAACTCCTGACTGGCATCAGCTGAGAAGGCACAGTGTCCATGGCTGCATCTCTGATCCCTTCCTAGGATGAGCAACATTAGACTGGAGCCAGGATTTCCTCCAAAAGATCAGGGCAGTCTTGACTGAACATCCCAGGAATGATTTTCTCTCCCATTCAGAACTGATTCTGTGAGGTCTTTGTTTAGTGCCTTAGCAAACATGTATTCTGCACCTCTTCTTTCTGCTGCTTTGGACCTGGGGCAAGCTGCAGGGTTTTAGATGGATTCAGGGGGTTCAAGCTTTGCCTCACTGGACATGTGTGTCAGTGGTGAAATACCTGACCTCCTGTGTGTTTCAGTGGTGAAATACCTGACCTCCAGTGTGTTTTAATTCTACCATGGTTAGGTATTTAAATGGAAATGTGTGGATAAGTGTAGTCCTCGAGTCAGCTCTCCTTTTTGGAAAAGCACATCCATTTTTCCATACCTGAGGCAATGTGAAGGGCTGCAATAATAAATGTACTCCAAACTTCATGGCTTTCTCTCATCTCTTTAGAGCTCGAACCAGAAGTCAAATCTCCAACAGCTGATAAAAACAGCAGCAAGGCTATCTGTAAGTAATCCTGAATGTACAACTTGGGGTTTAAAAACTGAAAAACTTGATATGTGCTTTGATTCCACAGCTTTCCCCTATGAAAACAGTTCCCAGGTAGTCTCTGCTATACCCCTTACTGCAGTGGTTTTTTGGTAATTAATTGTTTTAACTGGTGAAGAGGAAAAAAACCTTTTCCAAGTCTTGTTAAAACTTTTGTATCACATCTGAGGGGCTCTGGTTTCCGTACAAGACTGATCTATTTTCTTGACCTTAGGACCTGTCTGGTTTGCTGTTCACTATTGAAGGAATAGAATGAGGTAGTTTCCTTTCCTCCCCTTCTGGCTGGAAACGTCATTGTCTGACTGTGGCTCCATAATTCCCAAAATGGGAACGTTTTTGCCAAAATGTTGTTGGAAAGCAGTGGGAAAGAGTGCTCTGTGCTCTCTTTACCTCCCACTGTCTCTTCCAGGGTAGTTGTTCTCCAGGATTCCTGATTGAACATTTGGGGTGGCTGAGGCTGCTGCCTCTCCCTGCCTCCAGCCCCTCTGCTTGTGGTGCTGTAACAAACTAACAAAACGTCGTTTCTTGGAGGTTTTATTTGGGGCTTTTTGTTGGTTTTTCTCCTTTTTGAGGAGGATTCAGTAACTTTCCACCTCTGTTCCAGTCGATCCTGTAAACGCAGCTCCCACCACTTCGACCCGGGTGTTCTATATCAGTGTGGGCGTGTGCTGTGCTGTGATATTCCTGGTGGCAATAATCCTGGCTGTCTTGCACCTCCACAGCATGAAAAGGATAGAGTTGGATGACAGGTATGTGTTCAGGCTTTCCCAGTGTGGTTTTGGGACTCCCAGATTTGTGGGAGTTTGGTCTCAGAATGAGCACTCTGGGGTAGTTTGCAATTTCTGCTCCCAGTGGCAAGCTGTAGCAGATACTGCCTGGGTAGGGTTGTGGTAAGAGCTGTGCTGCAGAAAGGCAGCAGTTGCAGGTGCTCTGCTGTTTATGAGGTGGAAGGGTTGTTCAGGTTTTGCCAGAATATTTGTGTGGAGGGGGAAGATTCCGACAGAATCAGATCTGCAGGGATTGTCAGGATTGAAGGAAAAATTGACTTGGGCACACTGGAAAGGCAGGCTGAGGGAGCGGGGGGTGTTCATACTGGAAAAAAGAAGGCTCAAGGGAGACCTTAGAGCCCCTTCCAGTGCCTAAAGGGGCTCCTGAACAAGGGCCTGGAGTGCCAGGACAAACGGGAATGGCTTCCCACTGCTGGAGTTCTTACCTTTATTTTACCTTAGATGGGATATTGGGAAGAAATTCTTCCCTGCGAGGGTGGGGAGGCCCTGGCACAGGTTGCCCAGAGAAGCTGTGGCTGCCCCATCCCTGGAGGTGTTCCAGGCCAGGTTGAACAGGGCTTGGAGCAACGTGGGATGGTGGAAGGTGTCCCTGCCTGTGGCAGGGGGTGGGACTGGATGAGCTTTAAGATCCCTTCCCACCCATAACATTCTGTGATCCACAATTGTGTGAAAACATTTGGGTTTTACTGACATCTGCAGGAGACTGAATTTCAGTTTTCCCTACTTTGATTGATCTTCCAGTGTTCACTTTGGCCTTGGGGTGCAGTCTGAGCATTACAACTGCTTGGTTTTAAAACTGGCAATGTTGGGCTCTCCCAGATATATTTCCAGTCCGGAAAAACTGTAGCACATGCATGGGAAAGGGACTTGTAACATGAGTCCAAGGGCATTGGAGTGGGGATTAAACACGGAGGAGAAGGGAGGCTGGAAGAGCAGGTGGACTGAGGCTGTGTGAACAGCCTGCATCAGATGCAACTGTTCAGGAGCAGGCAGTGTGAAACTGGATCCTTTGGAAAACAGTCGGCCTGTGGGTGGTCACCCCTGTGAAAGGATATCTTGAACTAAAGGATGTCTTGAACTGCTTCTGTACTGCCTGCAGCCTCATGGAGTAGCTTTATCTTTTCATCCTCCCTTTATCCATTCATCTGTTCCTTTCAGTTTTCTCCCTGCCACTCCCTCCCCTGGTGTCCCCAGCCCATGTGGCTTTGGTGGTGCCAGTGCATCGAGCAGTTGTGGTTTCTCAGTTGATTGTAACCAAATGAATTTGTCAGCCTTCCTCAAATCCTTTGTGCCTGATTGTCTGATTGAGGAGTTTTAATCAGCTGAAGGTGTTAAAGGATGTGCAGCTTGCTTTAATTCAGAAAGGAAAAACATTACATTTATAGTGTGGGATAGTGTCATCTGTGAGGTTTTGAGGTGGCCAGCCCGGCAGTGTGATCAGGTGTCCTTCCATCTACTCCATTGCACTGGATTTCTGTGGAGATACAAGGTAAAAATCCTAAAAAAACCAGCTGACCTTCTGTGGAGATAAAGCTAAAAATCCATCTAATGTTAGTCCTCTTTGGATTGCGGGTATTAATAATTTGCTCTGAATCACTGTATATCCTGCTAATAAATTCTGATAAATTCAGGGGGCTTCCTCTGTCTGTGGGAGGGGATTGGAACAAGATGATCTTCAAGGTCCCTTCCAACCCAGACCACTGAGGGATTATATGAAGTTTGTGCAGCTCCTGGGGTTTAGCTCTTCAGGCACCATGAGATGATGACTTTTTTATTTGAGCCTGAAGGTGCCTGGCCTGGCAGAACTGTGGGTGTGCTGCTGTGTAAAAGCTGTGCTCAGGCAGTGCCGGAGCAAAGGTGTAACAGAAGCAAAATGTGCCTGAAAATCAGGAGCTGTGGGGTTTGTTTTGAACAAACTCACCGAGAGAAGCAACAACTTCTCATTTGGTTGTGAATAATAATCTCAGACTGTTTCTGTAAAAGGTTTGTGAATGGAATATGACAATGTCATAAGGGTTAACGACCTCCCAGGAGCAACAGAGCCTGGAAAACCCACTGGTGCTCTTAATTTCAACCTCCAGAATTAAATAAAACCGAGGAGGGTTGTTAACTGGAAGCTCAAGCCAGGCAGCCGAGTTTACAGGCTGCACATGGATTATTTAGGAACATTGTATTGGAAAGTCCACAGCAAATGCTGCAAATCTCAGAGCAAAGGCACTGGAAGAGTGCCAAGGAAAACTGGCATGGTTTAACAGCAGGATAATGGGAGTCATTAAAGCAAGAAGGCATCATTCAAATAGCTGACAAAATATGCAAGTGAGGAAGCTCAGGAATCGAGTTAAACCGAAAACCCAGAAAGAAGCCAACCCAAAAGGGAGTTTTTCAAACTTGCAACAGGCATTAAAAGGATAAATAATTCCTTTCTCACACTTGCCTCCAGCCAAAGGAATGCGCAGGGCTGGTGGGTGATCAGGTTACAAAAGGAGTTTCCAGCCAGAGCAAGAAAAGGAAGTGCAAGTTGTGCCTTGGTGTGTGATGTGGACACCATGCCAAGACACTCCTTCCTGGGGAGCTCGCTGCAGAGTGCATCATCCTGAAGCAGCTCATGGATACCATAGTGGGAACAGCTCAAATAAGCAGCAATAAATTGCCAGCACCAGAGAATATTCATTCAAAAACTCTGAAGGAAGTTAAAGGGGAGTAGCTAGACCAGCATCTGTGGCTTTTAGCCTTGTGCTAAATGCTGTGTTGGAATCCTGCACCTGGAAGCCAGGGAATGTGGGAATAACTGTAAAAAAATGGTTCCAGGGAGAGATGGAGGTCAGCTATAAATGAGTAAGTTTGTATTCAGTAGATTCTGTTCCAAAGAAAAAATTCAGTGGGTGCATCCATGGTTATGGTATAATGGGGAAGAGTGGACTTGGATTTCTGTTTTTTAAAGGAAGCCTGGCTTCAGAGGTAGCTGTGGGCCTGGAGGGCATCGCCAGCCATGTCTGACAGTCCTACAGGGGGTGGCTGGCACTGCTTGGTCAGTGCTCAGCAGCAGCCCAAGAAACATTAAATGTTGATTATTTGGCAAAGCAGAGGTGATATCCTAAACCAATTTCCTCTTTGTCCTCCCAATGCAGTCAGCAGTGGAGAAGCTTTGAAGTTGGATAAAAGGGGGGGATGTTTGTGTGTTTGAGGGGGGGAACATCAGAAAAGCTTCTGGGCCTGCCATCTGACCTGCTGACAGCCCTTTTTGTAGGGTTTTGATTATGAAAATAAGGCAGAAATCAGCCTGCTGTGGTTTAGGCTGTGGTTTACCTGTCTCATGGGTACTCTGGACCCCTGGTCATTCTGCCCAAAGAAAGCATCTCAAAAAGCACATTTTAGGTGGTGCTGGAAGGGGCAGCAGGTACCCTTAGGGAGGGGAGTGACAAAGTAGGGTCAGTAGAGCAGTTTGGGCTGTAAAACAGAGCCCTCGTCTGAGTGGGACATCAGTGCCATGAGAGAAATATGTGCAAAGCTTCTCTGGCATATAATAGCTGTTCTTGGTGTGACAGGGTGGTTCTGGTAAGGAATGTTTTGTGACTTTGATTGTTCAAAAGTGAGGAGAAGTACTAGAAAATAGAGCAAATTCTGGAAAACAAATAGGAGGGAGCTGTTCATGCTCCACAAACCGTAGTGCCAAGATTTATGAGTTACCTGAAATATATTTTCATGTGTGCGAGACTTCAAAAACTCTACTCATTTCAAGTCTTGCCTGGAAAATCTCCTGATTTTCACCTCGGGAAGTTAATTTGGAATGTGTTGGAGTGGCAAGCAGCGATGTTGATGTGTAATTTTGTTTCCCAACAGCATCAGCGACAGCAGCAGCTCGCAGGGGCTCTCGCAGCCCTCCACGCAGACGACGCAGTACCTGCGGGCTGACACGCCCAACAACGCCACACCAGTAACCAGTAAGTGTTAATCTAAGCACAGACCCTCCTGCCACACTGCTTTGGTGTCAAGTACAAGAGGAGAGCATGAATAATCCTCTGGCTTTGTCACTTTGCCTCTTGAATTCACACAATGTGTGTTTTATCCAGCCATGCTGTAGTCAGGAGTGAGTTCGGGGGCATGTGAGTGATCATATGAGCATGAGACTGTGTTTGTCCCTTGGGTTATTTTCCCTGCACCCAGAGCAGTCAGCCAGCTAGGCTTCACCAGTAGCGGTGAAGCATCTGTTCTTTAACACTGGGAAGAATCTACCTCGTGCAGTCCAAGCAGAGAGAGAACAGGATGTATCCACCCAGCCCTGGGATCAGTTACCAGAGCAGATGATCGATCCCCTGTGCGTGAATCCTGTTGTGTTACTCTTTTCGTCTCCTGTTGCTTTCAGCTGTGCTTGAAGTGATACCAAGTAGCTGAAGAGAGAGAGCAGTGAGTGGAAAGGAAGGGTGGCAGCAGTTTCTGTACTGGTCTGGTAACTGATACCACAGAATCACGGAATATCCCAGCTGGAAGGGACGGGCAGGGATCATCCAGGCCAGCCCCTGGCCCTGCACAGACACCACAGCAGTCCCACCCTGGGCATCCCTGAGAATGTTGCCCCAGCCTCGGGGCTGTGCCCATTCCCTGGGGAGCCTGGGCAGTGCCCAGCCCCCTCTGGGGGAAGAACCTTTCCCTGATCTCCAACCTAAACCCCTCTGACACAGCTCTGGCCATTCCTTGGGGTCCTCCTGTCCCTGGGCACAGAGACAAGAGCTCAGAGCTGCCCCTCAGGAGGAGCTGCAGATGGAGATCAGGTCTCTGTCTCCTCCAGGTTGAACAGACCAAGTGCTCTTGGCTGTGTTCTGAGTTAATTCTGTAGCTAATTGAACATATTTATTATCTGTGGAATTTTTACTCCTCAAATTGTTGTCTGGTGGAGGACTGTCCCATCCAGCACTGCTCCAGGGAAGGGACTGTTCCAGTTGGAGGGAAGGTGGCCAGCATAGGGACACACACGGGGCTTTTTAAAGCACCCCAAAGTCTCTCCCACTGTCCTCTGATGGCACTTGGTGACAGTGACTGTCCCATCATGAGGGAGCGCAGCAGAAAGGTTGTCATTACTCTCAGCTCTCCTGTGTTCTCCTTTTTTCCTCCCCATGTGTAGAAGCAGGTGTTTACCTGAGGTTGAACTGCAACTCTGGGAGAGATTTGGCTTGCTTCTAAATTGTTCTGTATCTCCCTAAAAAAAAAAAGGATCTTATTTGTCATCTGAGTTCATCTTTCCCTCTCAAAGAGCTGCCTTTAAAATTTATTTCTTAAAAGCATTAAATTAAAAACAGTCTTTTAAAAATTTAACGTATGAAATGTTAAAAAAATACCTTTTCACAGGGTTTGGAAGAGACCTTATCCTGCAACTTACTCTAGAGCTGCTTTCCCTCTTGTCACCTGAGTCCTCCCCAGCCTTTTTATTTTCCATCTCTTAGAGTCACAGAATCATTTAGGTTGGAAAAGCCCTCCCAGATCACCAAGTTCAGCTGTTCCCCCAGCACTGCCAAGGCCACCCGTGTCCCCAAGTGCCACACAGCTTTCAACTCCCTCCAGGAGTGTGGACTCCACCAGCTGGGCAGCTGTGCCAGGGCTGGACAACGCTTTGGGGAATGGGATTTTTCCTCATGCCCAATCTAAACCTCGCCTGGCACAACTCCTGGCCCTTTCCTGTTGTCCTGTCCCTGTTCCCTGGGAGCACAGCCCGATCCCCCCGGCTGCCCCCTCCTGTCAGGGACTTGTGCAGAGCCACAAGGTCCCCCTTGAGCCTCCTTTTCTCCAGGCTGAGCCCCTTTCCCAGCTCCCTCAGCCGCTCCTGGTGCCCCAGCCCCTTCCCCAGCTCCGTTCCCTTCTCTGGACACGCTCCAGCCCCTCAATGTCTTATCCCAGCTCAGGTTGAGCTGTTGATGTCCTGTCAACCTCAGGTTTTTTGTTTGGCTTTCTAAGTGACACAGGTTAATTCAGCTGAGTTCCAGTTGCTGGAATGTTGTCACCCAGAATCCTCTGGCCAAGGGCAGGGGACCAAGCCCAGGATGGTGGTTCAACCCTCCTCACCTTGCCCAGTGTGGTGGCCAATGTGCCCAAGTGGCAGCTGTTTGCTGGGGGCAGCCCTTGCTTCTCAGTGTCTCTTACCTGCTTTGGGACATGCCCAGTAGCACTGGAAATGGTGAAAATAGGAGAAGAGAAAAGGTTGGATGTGTGAAAGAATCAAGATTGACATTCCTGGTCATTTCACAGTTGCATAATTTTGTTTTCAGTAACATTTAAATTTTGAAGTATTATCAGAGTAATTCTCAAGATTTCTCTAATGATCCATACACATGTACAAAAATATTCCAGCTTTTCTGACTCTACTGGTGTATCCAAATGTCTGGAAGTGCCAGAAGAGGGCACTGGTAGTTTGTTAATGCCCTGCTGGGGTAAGGCATCTTCCCTGCTCCAAGTTTTCCAACACTCTCTCTATTTCCTCCTCCTGAGGGCAGTGCAGTGTTGATCACCTTCAGTACAGGAGTTTCCTTCACCTGGAGTTAATAATAAAAGTTGTTTGCATGACACTACAGAGAATTCCTGTGTGATTTCTTTCCCTGCAGATGATTATTCTTGTGGTTTTTGTTGCTTAATATTATCATCTTTCTAAAATTAATATATAACACATTTAAGACCGTGCTGCTCCGCTGTGTGTGGAGCCATAGGTGGTGCAGAGGTGAAGCCCTGTGCCTGTTCTCATTCCAAGGGTATTTATGTTGGATTGTTTGGCTCTGCTGGCTCCTCAGGTTATCCCACATTACGGATAGAGAAGAATGATCTGAAAAGTGTCACTCTCATGGAGGCCAAAGCTAAAGTGAAGGACATAGCCATCTCCAGGGAGAGGATCACCCTCAAAGACGTGCTCCAAGAAGGTATTTACAGCACTCAGACACTTCATTCCTACAACACTGTGTAGTTACATAAATAGAAATACATATTTATTGACAGATTTTTCTGAAATCATTCACGGATGACATTCCTGATCTTCATAGCTTTGGTGGAGGGGAGGAATGATGAGTTATGTTTGCATTTGGGGTGTGAGGGGTGGGGAAAGCAGCTTCCAGAGTTCATTAGGCTGGGGGAGCGAGCAAGCGTGCTCAGTAAATCATTCAGCTTGTCTGCCTTAATGAGCTGCTCCCTGAAGTGAAGGGTGGCTGAGGAGTGAGGTAAGCAGTCAGGGCTCTCAGTCAGCAGCCAAGGTAACTCACTTTTGGGAGCTCCTACAGGAGAGCGGCTCTTACCAACATAAAAATCAAAGCAAAACCAACCCAAAGCCCAGAAAAACTTCAATTGTCCAAATGTGGTGTCTCAGTTTGATAACTTTGATTTGGAAATCTCATCAGCAGATGCAACATTTACAGGCCTTACATAAAAGATTCAGAGATTACCTGATTGTTTTCATGGAATATCGTGAGTTGGAAGGACCCACAAGGATCATCCAGTTCCTGAGTTATTCACTCTTTGTTTAATGTGCACTTCAAAAGTGTTCATGCACAACATGAATTGGTTCTTGTTGATACTGAGTTTGAAAAATAGCCTTAAATATTTGGTTTTCTTTGTCATTCACCTTCACTGCTGCAATTTTGAGTCTCTGTTCCCTGAGAAATCAAACTTCCTAAAGCTGGAGATTAGAGATAATCATCCTTTGGAGACAGAATGCTTTGTGTTAGTCTGAGCAGCAATGGAGGATGTTCCCATTCTCGTTCAGTGAACCTCTGAAGAGGCAGCTCTGTGCTCACTTCCAGTGTGGGCTCTGCAAAAACCTTCCTTGGTGTGTGGGATGCACTTTGTGTTCCTGTGGGCTGCCTGGAGCTGGGATGCTGGGAGTCATCCATGACTAGAAGTGACTCAGTGCCCCAGCAACGCTTCAGATGTTTGGTGACAAAGCTGCCCTGTTCTGCCAGATGAGGCACAAAGAGCTGTTGAATGCAGTTTGGACCCAGTTAATTGTGGGATCTCATCTCTTAGCCTCCAGCTGTTAATTTGACTCCCAAGCTTCGAAAGTTAATCACAGAGTCATTAAGGTTGGAAAAGCCCTTTAAGGTCATCGAGTCCAAACACTCCCCCAGCGCTGCCAGTTTCAGCCATGTCCCCAAGTGCCACATCCACATGTCAGAGGACTTAAAAGACCTGACCAATTTTAGGTCAGGATCGCAGCAGTGTTGGGTCTCTGCCACTGAAGAACAAAAGAGCTTCAGAGGGGAAGAAGGGGATAAAGTAAATGTGTGCATGGAACTCAGATACATTTTATGTATCTGGGCCACAGATTAATTTTAAACTTCAAGTAGTTTCCGTAGCTTCACCTGCTTTAACATTTTGGAAATATGTATTTAGGCACTTTTCTCGAAGTGTTCCAGAACCAAGACAGGAGGGTTTTAGTTGCTTCAGTAATTCGTAGTGTGTAGTTGTGGTTGCCTGAGAGCCTCCTGAGTTCAGCTGCTGCTTAGTGAGATTGCAGTGTGAAGACCCTGTCATGCAGGGTTTCCTTGCAGCCCCAAGGTAGGTGACAGAAATGTTGCACTGCCCCTGTTTAAGACCTGTATTTCATACTATCAAAGATCTTTCAACCTAGTCAGGGAGGAGGAATGCCTGGGAAGGGGCTGTAATGCTGGAATAGACTGCGTGGAGATGATGCACACCTTGGTGCAGAAAGGTTTTGCCAAGCTGAGCAGTAAAAACCAATTAATTCTGTGTGTGTTGCCAGTTGTTCTCAGCCCAGCTCCTCAGAGTAGCTCCTCTTCCTGCAGCAGCATCAGTAATGTCTTGTGAATGGAAAAATGTTGGAGAGTCTGAAAGACCCCCCCAAACAAACCCAGCACCTTCCAGCTGAGGTGAAACTTTAGAATAATGTGATGCTGGTTATTTCAAACTGTTCCATATGAGCTGGCTGGCCAAAATTGCTGTTGCCTTGTGAATGTCCCCAAAAAAAACTTGGTCCTTGTGAGAAGTGCCCTGGCTTAGAATTCCAGACTGGGTGGGTGAGAAAAAGGACCTGGAGTTCTTAGTGCAGGGAGTTGACTGAAGTGCCACAAATAAACCATCATCATATTGATATTTAATTTCACTGGACTCTGCTGCTATCACTAGTTCACTCTCATGCTTGTCCCCTTAAGTTTTATTTATGTAAAACTTCAGCATTTGCTGCCTGTAATTGTGAATCCCCCTCATGCTGGAGAGTGGTTGGGTTCTCTCTTAGTGACTTTTTAGGGTTTAGGGACACTTTAATTGCAGTTATTCCTCACTTTCTGCTGTGAAAGGTGCTGTTTGCTTAAGACACTCCTAATGTTATCAGTGTTTCTTAACCACACAACACTAATTGGATGTTCTCTTCCTAGGCACGTTTGGGCGCATTTTCCATGGAATTCTAATAGAAGAAAAAGACCCCAGTAAAGAGAAACAAGTTTTTGTCAAAACTGTTAAAGGTATGTTGGCATAAAGGAGTGGGTTTGTGTGCAGGTGTTTGAATTGTGCTGCAGGCTGAGGGTGCCAAAGCTGGCTTTACAACAACCCCCTTCTCCCCAAAACACGCAAATGATGAAAAGCAAAAGCAATTTGGACGCTTCCTTCAGCCACAGAGAACAGCAATCTTATATGGAAGAAAAATGCATGTGTTCTCCACCAGTGCCTTCAGTCATTGCCCTTGAATACTTTTGTTTATTATTCTTCTAAGTAAAAATTATATTGGTTTTTTTTCCCCTAGTATGTCATTGTCTTCCCAGTCACAGCCCTGTCCCCTGCAAATTGCTGAAAAACACCTGAAATGCCTCTTAAAAATCTTAGACAAATGCATGGCTGTACAAAAGACAGGGCATAATTTCTGCCCTCCTTAAGGTTTACAACAGAAGCGTGAGAACTGGCATTTAGAACTGAATTTATCCAAACAGAGCCCCTGTACTCAAGAAATATCTTGTTGGAGTGATTGAAATGGGACTAGGTAGACTTAAGGAACAAGGTAGGTGTAGATGAAAACCATATTGCAAATGTCCTACATGTCTGTCACATGTATCCTACATATATCCCTACATTCCACATATCCTACATGTGTCCCTTCCTCTGCAATCATCACAAGATCTCTGGTAGCTCACAAGAGTTTTGCCGAATTCCCAGTACAGTGGTTGTTTTACAAGTTATTTTTGTCATTTCAGTTGGGTGTCTTATTGCCTTTGGTTTTTCATTTGACAAATTCTTTAATTATTTCTTGCAAAAAAAATAAGTGTCTGTAAGAATTTCAATTCATTCTACTTTTTTTTTTTTTTTGCCTGGCTATTAATTTTTGAAGATACTGATTGAGAAATGGTGAAGCTGCTGAATTTTGTTGTTGAATCTTTCTGCTACCCATTTATTCTCTGCCACCTTTAAGAAAAGTATTTTACTTAAGGGAAGCAGCTGCCTTGGTCTGTTTCTGACACAATCAGATGCTTGTGCTGCTCTTTTCTCTCACATGTCCTAGAATCATAGAACGAATCATGGAGTGGTTTGGGTTGAGGGGGGACCTCAAAGCTCCACCCCTGCCATGGGCAGGGACACCTTCCACTAGCCCAGGTTGCTCCAAGCCCAGTCCCACCTGGCCCTGGACACTGCCAGGGATCCAGGGGCAGCCACAGCTGCTCTGGGCACCCTGTGCCAGGGCCTCCCCACCCTCACAGGGAGGAATTTCTTCCCAATATCCCATTCTTCCCAATATCCCATCCATCCCTGCCCTCTGGCAGCTTAAAGCTTGTCCTATCCCTCCATCCCTTGTCCCAAGTCCCTCTTCAGCTCTCCTGGAGCCCCTTCAGGTGCTGGAAGGGGCTCTGAGTTCTCCCTGGAGCCTTCTCTTCTCCAGGTGAACACCCCCAGCTCTCCCAGCCTGGCTTCTCTTATTTAAAAACAAAAAAATATCCTTCTTTCCAGTATTTTGGGTACATTTTCTGAATTCTGCCTTCTTCTGTTCCCTTTCCCTGCCAAACAGTTCTGTCTTTTTTTTTCTTGACTCTTATTTAATATAGTTCCCAAAAACTTAGCCCTTGGCACACAAGCTACTTTTTCTAGCATTGGATTAAACAACCCAATAACATCTGTCAAAAGTGATCTTAATTTAGCTGCCCCCCATGACCTCTTATTGAATTGCTTTCCCAAAATGGGACTTCCAGTGGACTCCTAAATCCATAATTCTCCCTTACAGTGGCTTGTGTCAGTGACACAGCGATGTCCTAAAGGAAGAAAGCTCTTCCCTTTGCAGGGAAGGATTTGCTGCAGTGAACTGGAGCGAGGTCTTCAGAGAGTGATGGCATTCATAGGATCACTGTAGAGAATTTCCCAGCATTAAAAAGGATCTATATGGAAAAAGTGTAGAGTAGGTTTTGCTGATACTTGTGGGGCTTGGGCAGCAGAAGTTTGCAAGGAAAACAACTGTAACATCCCCTCGCCTCACAGCAGCTCACTTGCAGTGCTGATATTACACAGCTTCATTTTCACACCCTGGCTGTGATTGCTGTGTGTGCAGCTGGGACATGTAATAAGTTGGGAACTTGATCTCCTTGGAAGAAAAAAACCTGCAAAAATTCTCTTGTAACCAGAGTTTTTCCTTGATCTCATTCAGTGGCCACACACACACTGCTGTTCTGGCACGAGCAGGAGCAGGGCAGGACCATAAAAGCTTGATGGATATGAGAACATTAAACTGACTTAAGTATCTCTTTGCTGAAGGCAATAAAGCCTGAGGGTCATGGAAAATAGACAAGGAATAAAGGTTTTGTCTGTGGAATTAAATTATCCCTTCCCAAAAGTATGAGCTGCTCCAGAACTGTCTTGTTTTACCCAGAGGTGCACTCTGAAAGTGATAAAATGAAGTCCAGTGGTGCCCCAAATGTCAGGAAACAATGGGGAGGGGGATGGAGTATTTCAGGTCTTTGGAAAATGTGAACTGAGGATTTTTTAGCAGGTACTGTGAGGAAGAATAACCTCCTTGAGAGAATAAGCACTTCATTCTTCTCACCAGGGTCAGAGCTTGAGAAACTGAAGACACTGCACTGGCTGTTCTGACATTAGGGGAGTTATGGCTTTAAACCTGGAATTTCAGGAGAATCCTAGAATCCCAGAAGGGTTTGGGTGGGAAGGGACCTTAAAACCCATCCAGTCCCACCCCTTGCCATGGGCAGGGACACCTTCCACTGTCCCAGGTTGCTCCAAGCCCCATCCAACCTGGTCTGGGACACTTCCAGGGATGGGGCAGCCACAGCTGCTCTGGGCAACCGGTGCCAGTGTCTGACCTCACAGGGAAAAATAAATAAATAAAATTGTCCTCCTTATGTCCAATATAAATCTACCCTTTTCCTGTCCCTGCAAGCCATGATCAAAAGTCTCAGTCTTTCTCACAATCCACTTTTTAGTGCTGAAAGGCCACAGAAAGGTGTCCTTGGAAAATTTTCTTCTCCAGGCTGAACCCCCTCAGCCCAACAAGTGTTACAGATGGGCCTTGAGCTGTAGTTTGTGGGCTGTTAGGAGAAGAGCTCTGCTCCACTAGGACAGGTGTTAAGGTTGTGCTGTTCAGGGAATGGTTTCTGGATGAAAATCCATGAAGAAAAGTCATGCCCTCAGTGCCTGTCACAGTGGATCTCTTTTCATGTGTCCCTCCTTCAGCTGTCAGTGTATTACAGCATCCATACCCTTTCAAGAGGGGTTATTTCCAATAACATGGACAGAGGGAACGTGCTGTCAGTTTTCCCATTTCCTGTGCCAGGGAAGGTGAATGTTGTGGCTGTTGTGCTCATCAGGCAATAGTCACATCTGTGGGTATTTCCTGCTCTGGGTGGAGAGTGACTGCAGCCTTGTCAGTTTGTCTTTTCCCTGTATTCTTTCCCCATGGTTGATTGTTGCCCTCAAAGGACCATAAGCACAGATAGTTGACTGCAGTAACTGCAGCAGCCCTTCGCACTTTCCTTCCCTGGTGTTTTCCAGAGCTCCAGTGAGATGCAGAGCATTGCTATAAACCAGGAGGGTGCTCAGTGAATCCCTGGATTTCTCTGAGCTTTGTGCTTGCTCCCCTTCCGAAGTGATCTGGATCCAGAGATCCCTGGATTTCTCTGAGCTTTGTGCTTGCTCCCCTTCCAAAGTGATCTGTTCTTAACGGGGTCAGTAAGACGTGAAAACCGAGAGAGCCTGGACCTGCCTGGGAGGTGGAAGAGCCCATCCAGGGAGTTCCCAGGAATATGCTGTATTCCCTCTGGTCTCAAGCTGGGGTAGAACTATTAGGTCAGACTCTCAAAGGGCAAGTTTGAGCCTGATTAAGCAGTATCAGCGCA
Organism: Coloeus monedula; assembly: GCF_965178545.1. Classification (NCBI taxonomy): domain Eukaryota; kingdom Metazoa; phylum Chordata; class Aves; order Passeriformes; family Corvidae; genus Coloeus; species Coloeus monedula. The sequence goes on from NC_138790.1 coordinate 2,500,575, forward strand.
GGGGGTGAATAGGTTGGGGTGTGCTTGTTCAGCATGATCTGACTGGTTTCTCCTCCGCCACAGAATTTGGGGTCTTTCGTTTGAACGCTTCATGAAGTTATTGAAGTACTTTTGAAGTGATTCGGTGATTACTTATTCTGTAGCTCATAAATTGATAGGATGTAGAAGTTGGAGATGCTTCTCTTGAAGTCTCAACACCACATCTCTTATAAAGGCAGGCTGAAGGAGGATTCATCCCTGGGTTTCACTCCACATCCTTGAAAGAGTTTTTTCTTTCATGGAACTTTAGTTCACTCCAGGGAGAAAGTTGTAACATGCCCGTGGCAGTGATAAAGTTTCTACGTGCAGGTTCATGAAATACGTGGGTTTATAAAGTTTTTTTCATGCTATATCATCTGTGTCTGGGTGCCTGAGCCTTCTGATATGTGCAGTGCCTTGTGCCAAGGAGGAGAGCTTAAAAGGAAAATGGATCTCTCTCAGGTTTCTGGAAGCTCTAATAACTTTGGACTACAAAGATCCCAAGCCCTGGGGAAAAGGTGTGACTTGTTCAGCCTGTCCCTACATCCTTCATGTTGGCCATACAGTTATTGTGTTGTCTTTGCACTTTACACTTCCACTGTGTTCATTTGCTAGGCAAGGTGCTCAAAGTCATAATTACTTTCACACTTAGACATTTCAATGGAAAATCCACTTTCGTTCTGTCTTCAGACACTGATGAAGACTGAGGATGTGTGTCATTGCTAGAAGGAACCAAGGATTTGTTATCTAGAATATTTGGGATTCTGGAATCTTTGGATTAACACAACCTTAATAAGTTTTTTTGGAGAGATGAGAGACTTAACTGGCATTTGCTTTCTTTGTTGTTTTTTTTTGTTTGTTTTACAGAAAAATTGTGTTATGAGGGTGGAATGCTTCACTTTCCAATCTGAGGTTTCCAATCTCTCTCAGTGTTGGAAGTGTCTCTGATGGCATGTTTCTCCAAGCTGGCATTGCATCTCTTGCCAGTGTCTAACAGATCCCTTCTGCCTTTCTTGGGAATTATTTACATCATCTGATGTCAGAGGAGGAAAAAACCGCACAGGTTTCACCTTTGATTTAAAGAACACATTGTTTAATGGTGCTTTTCCTGTGAAGTAGAAAATTCTTAGCAAAACAAATGGAATTGTGTTATTCCAGGAACATATGAAGTGAGGGTGAGCTGTGCAGAGCCCTGACTCATTTAGGATGTTCTGGCCAAGGTACACTTTTGGTAAAAACAACCCAGTGTGCTGTTCAAGATAACCCGGCTGCTCCCATTTCATGTTCTAACCACTTAACATTTTTCTGATGTACAAGGAAGGAGTGTTTGGAAACAAACAACCCATGGAAAGCACTGGAAATAAAGTTGGTGTGTGACCAAGGTCAGCTCTTTAAACTTCATTGTTCTACCAACTTGTAACAAAGCTTTGAGTTTTGTCGTCTTAGGTCACTAAAAGACTTTCAGCATTCTTGGCTATCTCTGACATTTTACTCTTTAGATGTTTTTAATTTATTGCTGATCTAGTTAAGAGGAGATGCCCCTGGATCCCTGGAAGTGTTCAGGCCAGGCTGGATGGGGCTTGGAGCATCATGGTCTAGTGCAAGGTGTTCCTGCCCATGGCAGGGGGTGGAGCAAGATGAGCTTTAAGGTCCCTTCCAACCCAAACCATTCCATGATTGCAAGATTGGTGACCCTTTAGGACTTCATGCACTTGGGAAGTGTAGGAATAGAAATCCTGAGAATTCAGGCCGTGCCAAGCAGGAGAAAGCAATAGGAGCATTTAGGAGACTTAAGCACCTCTGTGCTAATCAAGGTGAAGGTTTCTTGTTCACATTAAACATATACCAGAACTTGGAGCATCCACAGTTGTTCTGAATAGCTCATGTTTAAATTGATGGAATTTGCTATTCTGGGCAGTTCATTCTTAAAAGTACAGCCTTGTGAAAACAGTTCTAAGTTTAAGTTCATACCTTAAACATACAGTATTTGAATTAATTGTTCAAAGTATTTAACTTCCCAAAATCAGAGTGCGGGATCCTGTTTCAGAAGAATATAGTTTATGCCAAAAAAAATTAAAAATCAAGAGCTACTGCTCATCTGAGCTAAATTCTTGAGTGTCTTTATAAAGGAAGATACTTGAATTTAAAGAATTGGGATAATTAGCAAATTTCTGAATTTCAGATTTCTGAAATTGCTGAATAAAAATGCACTCGATTTGTCATTTAATCCTAGTTCTTCAAGAAAATACCCTGAGACACGTAAAGGAGTACAATATGCTTCAGAAAATACCGAGGGGATGATTTCCAAAGGATTGTACTACGTCATTTAAAGATTTGTTATTCCGTGTGCTAAAAAACACTCACCTGCAGGACACTTTATTTACATACAGTTAAAATCCCTACTTTTGTATATCAATTTTATCACCTGCTTCCCCTTGACCCTTGGGACATCAGTCATGTCTCTCTTTCCCACTTTCACTTTGCACTTAACACTTTCAGGTTCATTTTGAGTTAAATGGATTGTTGAACAAAGAGCCTTTTACTTCCTCCTCTTTGCTGCTACTTCTTGGATTCTGGTGTTACTGTTACACAGGGAACTAAGACTATCCCCAAATCCTGCTTTTCTCAGCCCTTCTCTGTGGTTTAAAACTGCGTGTGCATTTGTAATGGAGGAAAACCAGAACAGCATTCCCTATTTTAGTAGTGTCATGTTGACTCACTCCCAGGATTTATGAAAATTCAGCTTGGATTTGTCAGTGTGAGCTGCCTTGCTTTGCAGAATAGACCCACGTGGTTGATACTTGATGCCTGGATACCAGGATTGGAAGAGAAATCCTGCTCTCTGGAGCTTTTAGCAGGACTAAGTGTGGTTTCCTGTGCTGTAACCTCCTCCTGCTGTGGTGTGGAGTGCATGTCTTACCTTTACAGGAGACTGGAATTCCGTAGGATGCAGGGCTGCCTTGCAAAGCAGGGGGATGTTGATGTGTGGAAGTGAGGACCTGAACACCTCCTGCAGCTCCGAGCTGCAAGCAGGAGCACGGTGTCCTGTGCTCAGTCCGTGGCAGGAGGAAGCATTGGATGCTCCACTTGACCCTGTCTGACTCCCAGGGCCTCTGGAAATTTTAAAGCTGAAATATTTTTTATATGTACTTTCCTTCCTGCCTATGAAAAAGTAGGTTGGATCATGACTTCTTGCATTCCTTTGATGCCTTTTCCTGGTCTTAAAATCAAGAGTCATACACGGTTAGAAGGGGAAAAGGGATTTTACCTTGGTATTTATTTTTAAGGATCCTTAGGTGCACACGTCCAGGTCACGTGCATCGAGATGCACCCCGCCGAGTGTGTGTGCTCCCCCCCCCACCCCCAACACTGGCTATAACATTATAGGTGTTACTAATTAGCAGATCTATCAAAGATTCCCTAATGAGAGGCTCAAGTGAGCCCCCCCCTCCCCAAGAAACCTTCCCCTGGATGGTTCTATCTTGGTTTACAGAATGTGTTCTGGAAAGGACCTTGGGCTCTGGGGCACACTGATCCCTGGCTATGAAGCTTCTAAAATGTTGAGTCTCTCAGCTTGACAAACAAGTCCAAGAATGTAGGGAAAAGCACTGAGAATACAGAAGTTGTAAAAAGGTATAACAGGGGTATAAAAGAAAAGGCAAAAATCTTCATGGCATCACTTTAGCATCCTTCTGGTGAAGGAAGGTTGTGAAAGTTACCTGATAGGAGCATTAAAAATGTCCTGTGCAACAGATGTGAGCACGGGCGTTGAGTTTCTTCCAAAGACTCGTGTAGAAGGGTTAAAGCAATACTCAGGCATGCATTCTCTTTGAACTGGGGTGAAATTCTGCCTTGGGAGCAGTTCTACCTAATTTATTACAATGCAGAAGCAGCAGTAATTAACAAGGATGTGTTGATACTGGGAGCATTTATCACCTGGAGCTGTTCTAGTCCTGCACTCTCAATTCCTGTGGTCACACTCAGTGACCAGTGTGCCTGCCTGTGTGCCTGTCACCCTTCAATAACTGGAGCTTGTGCACTTGGGTTATTTGGCAAAGCCCAGAAGGCTGAAAAATAATAAGGGTAGTAGAAGCTTGTGAAAACAGGCAGGTGTGTAGAAAATGGGCTGTGTAAGTGTTGTGCTGTGGGGGAGTATTACTTTGCAATATGAAGCAGGAAGAGGTTCACAGGGGAACAAGCCATTACAAATGGTCCAAAGATGAGAAAAGCTGCAGGTAAAACATCTTCTTAAATATTGCTGTTGGAAACATTCATCAGAAGCCTTGGAGCTCCTGGCTGTAGCGTTTGCAGAGGTGCTTCTGACAGGAGTGCTGAGAGAATCTGCTGTTACTGCCTGTAGCAGGCTGTGAGAGGGTTCAAATGTGACTTAGTTCAATTTTGAAACCTGTGGTTACATGGATTTTCAGGTTCTTTGTCTTCTGAAGAAACAGATTTCAGTGACCACTCTACAATCAGAAGTCTTAAACTGTAGTGCTGCCTGAGAGGGGGTTGTAGTGAGGTGGGTGTCAGTCTGTTCTCCCAGGGAACAAGGGACAGGACAAGAAGAAGTTGCCTCAAATTACCCCAGGGGAAGTTTAGGTTGGATATCAGGGAAAATTTCTTCCCAGAAAGGGCTGTCCAGCCCTGGCACAGCTGCCCAGGGCAGTGGTGGAGTCCTCATCCCTGGAGGATGTGGCACTTGGGGATGTGGGTTAGGAGTGGCTTTGGCAGCACTGGGGGAATGACTGGACTCGATCTTGGAGGGCTTTTTCAACCTAAAAGATTCTGTGATCCTACTTAAGCTGTGCTTTGCTATTTTGAGGTTCTGGGAGGTCTGACTTACAAAGTGACTCATGAAAGCATCCAGCTACTCAGTTACCCTCTGCAGTATCCAGGTAATTGCTGCTTTTCATCTCTGCTACGTCCTTTGGGGTGTGGAGTGACTTTTCCTAGCAAAGCAGAGCCTGGTGCCCTGCAGCTGATGAGTGCCTGGTCTCAGAGCAGGCAATTTCCTTCAATTTAACATCATCACAGAACTTCCCCGAGATCTTTTCACCTGATGTTTCATGTGGTTGATGAGTGATAATGAACAAAGATTTTAAAATACATTTTTGCAGCAGGATTTTGAGAAGTTGGTAAAAATAGAATAGGTGTTTTTTCTCCCCTTGAGCCAGGCAGGGCCCCAGCACATCCCAGCACAGAGGGATCAGCCTCTTCTATAAAATCAACAGTGCCAGGAGCCCCATTGTGCCTGGCTGCATGCAAATCCTGTGATATCAGGAGATAAACCTGCAGCTCTGTCAGAGCTTGGAATCCTGCCTTATTCTTGCTCTGGGCCTCAGGGCAGGCTTTCACAGCCAGGCTTTTGGGTGAAACCAGGGCTTGGAGAGCACCTTCCTCTCTGGAATGCATTTACATCTATCTCAGTCTTGGTTTTAAGCACCTTCTGAAAGTTGGACTTCTTTGGTCCTAATTGAACATCTGGAATATTACTGGGTGTTACATCTTCCTCTGAACTCACCTGAAGTTGCTGCTCTTTGGTTTCTCAGCTGCTGGTGCGTGATCACCTTATGGCTGTTCCTCACGACCATCCAACTGCAACTCCATTCATGGCTGAGCACTGACATGTTCTTAATCACAAATAATGTAAATACCTCAATTTAGCTTTTTTCAGGGCTTTGAGGAAGTCTTGCAACAAGCCCTTGTTGCCTCGCCCTGGAGCGCTCAACTTAAATTCAGGGCTGTTCCTGGTGCCCAAATTTAATAAATGGGAAACTGTGACCTCCTCAGTTGTGTCTCCAAGCAGCTGCTGTAATTTCAGAAGTTTCTGGCTCTGTGGGAGGCTTCCCCCCCCCTCCCCTCTGTAGCTGCGTGTGTGGCTGTGCTCATATCCCACAACTTCACAGATCTGGGGCAGACAAAAGGAGCCGGAAAAGCCCGTGGGCATCCCGTGGGTTTGACAGGATCCTTCCCCTGTCTCCTTTGAGTGGCTGCACAAACAGCTCTGAGAAGAAAATGAAGTGTAACACTCAGGGATTGACACAGCTTGGGGATTTTGGGATTCTACGTTGGCCCAGGCAGGAAGATGAAATCAGTAGGATTCATCTCAGTATGTCCTTGGAACAACGTCTCACCGAGCTGGGATTGCTGTGGCACAGCAGTCACTGGCTAGGCTCTGGGACTCTGGTTCTCTTATCAAAGCCAGAAATGGTGGGTTTGCTGGATTGGTTTTAAGGGTTTTCAGTACAGGATGGTCAGATTCACCAGGCCCTCACAACAAAAATGTCAAATTGCCAGAATCACCTTTGTCCTGGTCTGTGAGGATCCGTGTGTGGGTTGCTCAAAAGTGGTTATAGTCTACTAAATGTGGCAGAGTTTGTTTAACTGAACATTCTTCTTTGTGACTGATGAAAATGGCCTTTAAAGGAAGCCTGATTGCAGTGGGGACTGTTGCAGTAGCAGTATTTTTGTGTTGTTTCCCGCTTTTGACAAGAATCACTCCAAGAAGTGGTGATTAATGTTGTGTTTTGAATTATATCTTGTACAAACCCACAATAATCAAATTGTGTGGTGATTCTAAATTGGCACTGGTCTCAACTGGGGGAAGATTAGCCTTGAACTGCTATTGTTTGCTCTGAGTCTGTTGAATTTGTTGGTGTTGGGTACGTTTTTTTCCATGCAGAAAACAAGGAAATAATATTGATAAGCAAACACAATGTGGATGGTGGGACTGTTTCACAAGATAAGATTTCAGTTTCCTTATATACTCGCCTGGGAGTCAATCGTCCTTTTGGGTGCTCAACCACTGTAACGTGGAGAGAAAACAACAGAACGTCACAGTGACCTGCTGGAAACTTCCCTGAGTGCTGGAAAGGGAAAGGCATCGGCAGAAGAGCTACCATGAGGAGATGAATGAATGGGTGCATTGTCCAAACCAGCCTGACTCGTTCTGTAGATTTTAAATCCACTCTTAAACAATCTCTGATTGAAAGCTTCAGATCATTGCTTGGTGGCTCTTATAATTAAAAGCAAACCAGTTCAGCAAGGGCCAGAGGGTGTGTGAGGAGTTAATCAGCTTAAACTCACACCCAGGAATCTCTTTCCTCCCTTCATCATGTGCTGGGTGAAGAGGTTGAGGTCTTTGGGCCCTGTAATTAGTGCTTTTACACCTGAAGCTCTGTACAGGTAACCTGCTCCTCTGACTTACCAGAATCTGCTTTGCCACCTCCATTTTTAATGCTGGCTTTTAGAACTGCCTGATTCAGTCATTCAGGGCTGTGTAACTTCGTTTTAATGGAGGATCTTGGTTTTTCTTTCCTCTTTCCAAGCCTTTTGCATCTGTCTCATGTGTATCAAATTCATCAAGTGTCCAGCCCACAGGGGTAGGACCATCTCTTTCTCATGCCTCTGTTGGAGTGCAGACCAGAGACTTCAGCTGGCCATGGCTTAAGTGTCTCCTGCACTGCAAGAACCTGTTCATACCATCCCCACATATGCACTTGTTATCAAACTGAGGGATATCTGGATTTGTTGGTGTTGGAAAAACCCCCCAAGGCCATCGAGTCCAACCATTCCCCCAGCACTGCCAAGGCCACCACTGACCCATGTCCCTGAGTGCCACGTCCACACAGATTTAAATCCCTCCAGGGATGAGGACTCAACCACTGTCCCAGGCAGCCTGTTCCCATGTCTGACCATCCTTTCTGTCAAGAAATACTCCCCAATATTCAATCTAAACCTCCCCTGGCCCAGCCTGAGGCCATTCCCTCCCATCCTGTCCCTGTTCCCTGGGAGCAGAGCCCGACCCCCCCGGCTGCCCCCTCCTGTCAGGGACTTGTGCAGAGCCACAAGGTCCCCCCTGAGCCTCCTTTGCTCCAGGCTGAGCCCCTTTCCCAGCTCCCTCAGCTGCTCCTGGGGCTCCAACCCCTTCCCAGCTCCGTTCCCTTCCCTGGACACGCTCCAGCCCTCAATGTCCTTGTAGTGATGAGCCCAAAAACACTGGTTGATGTATCCCATAATATACCGCAGCCATAATTGTCACTAATTTAGTGGCACCTCTGGGCTTCTCCAGAGTGCTCCCATCATTCTTCACTCAGCCAAAGTTGTTTTCTTTTGCAGGGCTCAGGCTCAGTTAGGAAAGGGTGTCAGGGCTGTACAGGGAACAGGATCAGATCTTGAAGGAGGGAAAAGAGCAGAGGATTTCTTGCCTATTCTTCCTCCCAGGGCAGTAAAACCTTGGCTTGACTCATCCACAATGTAAATTCCCTCTAGTGCAGCAAGGAGAGCTCATTGGGCTGTGCTGGGCTCTCCTGTGCCAGCTCCCTGCCAGAACTAGTCCCAGCACGAGGGAGAAGAGGAAAATGCTCCCAGGTGTGAGGAGGGTGGGATTGGGAGAGCTCTCGTTGACGTCTCCTTAAGCTTCCCTGGAGGTTCTTGCCACCAAAGGGGGCAAACCCCCCCCAAATACACAAATAGTGGTGGTGAAGGGGTTCCAGGCACCTCTTGTGCTTCTGCCCTGTGGATGCTCTGATTGCTGTGGGTCACTGGAGTTATCACAGGTGCCTGAGTTTTAGCTGGCAGCAGTGAGTTTTATTTATTTATTCGTTTTTAAAGGTGGGGAAGAGAACAGCAAACAGTTCTAAGGTTACCAAGAGTCAAGTGTGTCAAGCAGAGAGCATGGAGATAAGTACATCTAGACATAAACAGCCTCCAGCCATGGGGCAGTAAACACAACTGTACCTGCAGTGGTAACTCAGCAGCAAAGCAGTGTCCTCGGAGCACATCCGTGGTGGGGAAGCACTTGGCACATCCCACTGCTTCCATGGGCACCAGTCCCGTGCAGGATGGGGATGGGACCACGCTGCCCAGTGCAGCTGGCTTGTGCCTGCCCAGAAGCTGTCAGAAAGTGCAGAGCTACACCCTGCCAGCACCTGGAATGTGCTTGATTTCCTTTCTGGGCTTCACCCCACTCCTTTCAGCAAAAATGAGCCTCAGAACTTGGCCTTGAACTTCGGGGCTTTTTGTAAGTGCCATTTTAAAAAAGGAGGCAAACAAGTTCTGTTCGTGCTCAAATGACCTCAAGTGACTTGCAAATCTGGACCGAATTTTAATTAATGTGTTGATTTGTTTCCAAAGTTTATCTGTGGTTCCTCTCTCCCTCAGATCAAGCCTCGGAGGTGCAGGTGACAATGATGCTGACGGAAAGCTGTAAACTCAGAGGGCTTCACCACAGGTAGGGCAGGCAGGGCTGGTGGCAAATCCATGTCCCTGTGAGGTGGAAGTACCTGGGCTAAAGCTCCCTGGGAAGAGGGAGCTGTTTGTTGGGAATTCAGCAACACTTCTGTAGAATCACGGAATGCCACGGTGGTTTGGGTGGGAAGGGACCTTAAAGCCCATTTCTGCCATGGGCAGGGACACCTTCCACCAGACCAGGGTGCTCCAAGCCCCGTCCAGCCTGGCCTTGGGACACTTCCAGGGATGGGGCAGCTCTGGACAACCTGTGCCAGGGCCTCACCCCCCCTCCATGGAAGAATTCCTTCCCAAGATCCCATCTATCCCTACCCTCTGGCAGTGGGAAGCCATTCCCTGTGTCCTGTCCCTCCATGCCTTGTCCCAAGTCCCTCTCCAGCTCTCCTGGAGCCCCTTTAGGCCCTGGAAGGGACTCTGAGGTCTCCCTGGATCCTTCTCTTCTCCAGGCTGAGCATTCCCAGCTCTCCCAGCCTTATATAGTAAAGGCCTTGCCTAAAATACAGGAGCAGCAGGTTCTTGGTGAAACATACTTAAAATAGAAACCAAATGAACCTGCCCCGCTCTCATCATTCCAAACGAGCTCTTGTCTTCCCTTTTATAAGGCAAACTCATTAAAAAAATTCCAAAAAGCTTTTCCCCCCTACCCTGCCTTTAAAGCTGGGACCTTCATGGGTCTCTAGAGCTCATGGATGTGACACCTGGCTGTGAGAAATCTTCAGGCAAGAGCAAGAAAATTCAAAAGTCAAAATTAAAAACATTTGTAAGTCATTGGTGACTTTTACTAATGGTTTCCACTGGAAAATACAGGTATTTTAAAAAGTGATTAATGGAAATTGAAACTGTATCCAGTTTGGTTTGAGTTTCTATGAATTTACATATTGATATATATATATAATAATATATTCCTTCTGAGGAAGATGTGCAGAGTCACTGCAGCATGGGAGTTACCTGAGCCACAAAAGGCTTGGAAAGGACCTTTAAAGTGGCTGGTTCAGAACTCAAATGTTCTGTTCTGTCACTTTGCAGTGGATCAAACATGATGTTGTGACTTTTTTTTTATTAAACTGCTGTAGTGGAATTATATGTTTTATATCTGTAGTTGATTTAGAATGCTACACTTAGCAGTTCAGGATATCGCACTTCTGAGTACAAATGGTAACCTGTATTCACAACAGTTTATGTCAGCCCTCCTGGACCAAGTGAAAACATTTGGAGGGTTCTTCCTAACAGGAAAGTAGTCAAATATTTTGTTTATTAAAAGAAGTAATGTCTAGGGCTTCAATTACATGTTGTGCTCTGCATCTCCTAATACAAGATTCAATGCTTTTCTTCCATGCTGAATTAATTTTGTTATCACGTTTAGGAATCAAAAGTATTTTTCTCAAATTCCAGTTCCGTAAGGTTAGGAATTTCTCTGTCTTCCAGGAATCTGCTGCCTATCACTCATGTCTGTATAGAAGAGGGAGAGAAACCAATGGTGCTGCTGCCCTACATGAACTGGGGGAACCTTAAGCTCTTCCTGCGACAGTGCAAGTTGGTGGAAGCCAACAATCCTCAGGTACCCTCGGGCATGGGAGACTTTGTGCCCATTAAGTCTCCAGTTGGTCTGGCACCTGAGTTTGTGCCACCAGAGGAATGGTTGTGGCACTCTCCTGTTTGGTGTGACAGCAGGAGAACTGCAGAGGTGGCTCCCCAGCAAGTGTTTTCCTTGATTCCCACCAGGAAAACATTCCTGGCTGTTTATGCTGGGTGTTCAGAGGGCAGGAAGCTGAGTCACGTCTCACTAGGGTAGGAGCTCAATCAGTGCATCCTAAAATAATATCAACAAATAGAGAAAATTATGGATTAAGTTAGGGGAAATTGTGTATGGAGAAATTTCAGATTTACTGATACTACTTTTGGTATCCCAAGCTATAAATACGTGCAAGGTTTTAATTACGATGGGACAGTGAAGTTGCAAAAGGAGCTGCAGGAACAGCCTTTGACACTAGTTTTGGAGAGCAAAAAGGATTTTGACTGGAAGCAAGCTGGTTTCCAGGGAAACAAAGTGAAAAATGTGTGGGAAGAGGGGTAAAATGGACCATTTTTGCCTATGTCCACCTCTAATCAAAGGAAAAGTAGATACAAAGAGTGAGGCAGTTGCAAGATGGGAGTATTTTCCCTTGGCACATCAAAAAAAGAAGTTAAAAGTGAGGCACCTCCATGAGTGTCAGTAGGTGGTCATGTCTGTGGGGACTACAAGGGGAGAGGAGGGGGCACTGGGACCCAGCAAACCCAGTAACCCTGCAGGTGCTGGGCTGGAGGGGCTGATGGTTGCTACTCTGGGCTCTTGCAGGCCATCTCCCAGCAGGATCTTGTACATATGGCCATCCAGATCGCCTGTGGGATGAGCTACCTGGCCAGACGGGAGGTCATCCACAAAGACCTGGCTGCCAGGAACTGCGTGTGAGTACTGTCCCCTCAGCAGCTGCAGCTCCCTGCAGTCAGCCTGAGCTGCTCTTCAGAGTGCAGGTTCTGGGTCACTGGTTTGGTCAGTGAAATTGTTTTCCTCCAAAGCCAAGGAGAAGCAGGAAGAGTGGTTTTAAAGGACACAGAACATCCTCTCTGTAAATGCTTCAGCTGGGTTTGTCTATCACTTTTTCAAAGGTTTGGAAAGAATTAAAGCTTCCCTTCAACTTTAATAAATCTTGGAATATCTTTGACAGTTTATCGATGGATAGATTTTTGTTTGAAGTTGGTTTTCTTCATTTTTTTTCCCTTAAAAATTGAGTTAAAGACTTTGTTCCTTGGTAGATTTCTTAGTTGCCAAATGATGGATAGATGCAAATGTGCTCTGGAATGGCAGGAATGCCAGAGTGGGGTTTGAGACCATCTTCAGGCTGGACTATACCCCAAAATGCAGAGATGGAGGTGTTTGGTGGCCTTCTAGAAACCCAGTCACTCAGTGACCACCATCTCTGCTCACTCTCCATCTGCTCTTGTGCCACGTAAGGATGTTCAGGATGAGAGATTCTGTTCCTCATTTCTGCTGCCTTTCCTCACTGGTGAGCACACTGAGGAGGAAGTGGGACCACAGGAGACAGAGATCACAAACATCAGGGACATCACCTGGAGCTTGATGTTTGGAAAGAGCAAGAGCTGCCAGTAGCCAGGGTCCCCTGAAGGACTTCGTTCCACTCCTTGTTCCCCAGGTTTGCTCTGGGTGGTGAAAGGCTGGGAAGTGCATCAGACCCATGTCCTAATTTTGGGAAGGGAGCCAGGATTCCAGTGATCTTGGCAGGTTTAAGGGAGGAAATGCTTTTGGTCTCATGTCCCTTTGACACAGTTGGGTCTAATTACAGTGGACATGAGGATTACACAAGTCAGGGCTCTCTAATCGCTGGGGAACTTCCCTTTGGATTGCATTTGTTTTCAGATGGGTCTTCTAGGAAATTCCCTGAACAATGACTAGATCCTGGTCTGTAAATTTTGAGGATAACAAACTGGCCTGAAAGTGCATAGAGATAAGATAAATAAAAAGGTATCTGAGATAGTAAAGAGGGAACCACACAGATTGAGCATTTATATTTCATTTTTCTCATCAAAATAAATAAATAATTGGCAAGATGAGAAGACAACAAAAACCAATTTGTTACAATGCCCCCAACCCAATGTTCCTTCTGTATTTTTGTCCTACAATGTTGAAGCCAACATCTTTGCCATATTCTGACGTCATCTGTTCATGAGAACACTGAACTTTATTACACACAGTTTTAAGTTCAAAGAGTTTGAATCACACCCCAGAGGGGGCAAATTCTCTGAGCTATTTCAAGTCATCTTTTCTTGATTAAAATAAGTTTCCCTTAGTACCCTATTTCTGACAAGCATCAATACCTTGTGGAGGGAATAAACAGTTTTTCAGCAGATGGCTTGGTTGGAGACAAGCTTTTGGACCACAAAGAGAACTGGTTGCTTAAAGGGGTTACTGGCTCTTGCTTTGCTTAGATCTTTGCCTCATTATTGCCACAGAAGTACTAGAGCTAAAAGGTGTTTAATTGCTCTGATAGGGCATCTCCCAAGGAGCAGGAGTAACTTGAGGCAGTTACTTGTTTGCTTTAACGGTATTTTTTTGCACTTGTAAATGTTTGGTTTTATTTAATCAAGCCTGCTGATTTCTTTAGTGCTTATCAGTTGGCACAGAATAAATAGGTGCTGTGATAATATTTGCTAATCACAGAGTAAGTGTGTCTTGATGCAGGAGAGTGCCAGTGCTTGAGATGTGGATTAGCACTCCCCAGTTAGATCCCGAGTCTGCAGCTTAGGGCTGGGCTGAACTGTTTGCTGTGAAGCTGTGCTGCTGGCTTGGCTGAACGTGCTGTTCTCTGTGCCCAGCATTGACGATGCACTGCAGGTGAAGATCACGGACAACGCGCTGTCCCGGGACCTGTTCCCCATGGACTACCACTGCCTGGGGGACAACGAGAACAGACCAGTCCGCTGGATGGCTCTGGAAAGCCTGGTCAACAATGAATTTTCCAGTGCTAGTGATGTGGTGAGGTTTTTTTCCCCGCCTCTTATATTTTGAAAATGTGTTTTGTTGACATTTTTCTCTTTTATCAGCTGTTGGAGAATCACTGAATCCCAGAATGGCTTGGGTTGGGAGGGACCTTAAAGCCCATCCAGTTCCACCCCCTACCATGGGCAGGGACACCTTCCACTAGCCCAGGTTGCTCCAAGCCCTGTCCAGCCTGGCCTGGAACACTTCCAGGCATGGAGCAGCCACAGCTTCTCTGGGCAACCTGTGCCAGGGCCTCACCACTCTCCCAAGGAAGAAATTCGTCCCAAAATCCCATCTGATGCTGCCCTCTGGCCATTCCCCAGTGCCCTGTCCTTCCATCCCTTCTCCATAGTCCCTCTGCAGCTGTCCTGGAGCCCCTTTAGGCACTGGAAGGTGCTGTGATGTCTCCCTGGAGCCTTCTCTTCTTTGGGTGAACCCCCCCAGCCCTCCCAGCCTGGCTCCAGCGCAGAGGGGCTCCAGCCCTTGGAGGATCTCTGTGGCGTCCTCTGGACTCACTGCAGCAACTCCACATCCTTGTGATGTTGGGGACCCCAGAGCTTGAGGCAGGGGATCATGGCACGGGATAGATAACAGTGGCCTGTTCAGAGCATTATCTCTGCACCCACTCCTGCGTCAGCTGCTCATGGCAGATGGCTCAGGGCTCAGTCAGGCCTTTTGTGCACACCCACATTGCCCCTTGCTCCCTGTTCCCTTGGCAGGAAACACAATCAAGTTCAGGGAGCTGTACTGGGACTAGTCTGCTTTTCATAGAATATTTCAAGTTGCAAGGGACCCACCGGGATCATCAGTCCAGCTCCTGGCCCTGCACAGACACCCCAACAATCCCACCCCATCCCTGGAGCATTGTCCCAGTGCTCCTGGAGCTCTGGCAGCCTCGGGGCCGTGCCCATTCCCTGGGGAGCCTGGGCAGTGCCCCAGCACCCTCTGGAAGTCAAGATGGACATCCATTGTTCACCCTGTGCTCTGTCTGCTCAGCAAAGATCTGGTCAGGCACAGCTTCCCTTCATAAATCCACACTGGCTCTTCCCAGATATCTCTGTGCTTCCTACTCATGGGAGCGAGTTCCAGGATAACAGGAGCTCCCTAACACTAGCAGGAGCTGATGTTTGACTATGTGGCCCATAGTTCCCTGGATCCCAGTTCTTCCAGAGGATGCCTTTATTCCAGTGACCAGGAACCTCCCCTGGTGGGAGGTGACCTTTCAAAGATAAGAGCACTGTTGCAGTGACCTCAGCCTGCTCCCTCGGTGTCCTTGGATGCCTCCCATCCAGGATGGTGGTCAGGTGCCAGTTTGGGAAATTTTAGAGAAGTTTTGGTTGGTTTTTTTTTCCTCTTTGGTCTCTGTACTTGTGCTGCAGCCATATAAACAACAAGGAAAAGAAGGAAGGAAGGGAAGGTTCCAGCTCTGCTCCACGTGTATTCATTGGAAAACACGTGGGGGTTTGTGTTACACCAAACTTGAAGACAGAAGAGGAAATGGAGGTTGCCTGTAAAAGCATGTTTTTAGAGTGCTAAATGAACTCAATTAAATGGTGGGGTTTTTTTATTTCTACTTTATTTTTTTTTAATCTGGAACATGAAAGCATTTGCTGTTTGTGAGGACTGGGAAATCAAAGCTTATGTAACAGTGGCAGTGAGATGTGGAATTTTATTAGGATGAGTAAATCTCAGTATTGTAACCATTTTTGAAAACTCCAATGCATTTCAGCATCTCTTCCAGCCCATTTTAACCCAGAAGTCCTTTTTTCATTGCACAGGGATAAATGCCACCCACCTTTTAACACACAGTTCTAACTGCAGACACGTGACCATCTGAGTTTCGTAGAGTTCAAAAGTGGACAGTTTTTCTGGGTGTAGAAAACACCATCTGCCCTAAGTATCAGCTTTGCATCTACCTGGACTCCTTTCACAAAAAGCTGATGTCAGATGTTTTTGTGGGTTTGGTAGGAACAAACCCGTTCCATGTAACAGGGAACGGGTGATGAAGTGTGGTACAAACAGTGTCTGCGTCTGCAGAGATGCCATGGGACGTGTTCCAGGCTTGCTTTTTGGATGACTTTCCTTCAAATGTGTTCGCTGGCTTGAAACTTTTCCAATAATGTGTTGCTCCCCTGCCAGCAGCTCTATCAGTCAGCCAGAGTGTAGGAAAACAAACCACGATTCCTGCTGAATCTTAATTCCGTGGTTTTCCTGCTGTTGGACATGAAGCTCTGCACTTCTTCGTGCTATTTTTATGCAGCTACCTCTGGAGTTAGAACAGCTGTATTCCCAGAGTGGTTTTGCTTGAATCACCCTTTATCTCATCTTCATGACCACCCCTTGTCCCTCAGCACTCTTCTCCACCACGGGTAAAAAGGGGCTTTATATCCTTCTGTGGCTGTTTGGAGCGTGGCCACATCTGCACCCCTGCCCTTCTCTGCCCTTCCCACCTGAAAACATTCCTTCCCTAAGGCTTTGCTCAAGGCAGTGGTGGGATTTCTCTTGATTAAAACAAGAATCGTGGGAGCCTTGCAGGATTCTGCCCCTTTTTAATAAACAATGATGTGTAACTTGAGCAGTGAGTCACAAGCATGCAGTGTCAGCCCCATTTCTGTTTGCTCTCCCGGGTCTCTGGATACCAGATAATAAATCATTTTCCTTGTACTCGGCTTACACGTGCATTAATTGATGGATTTTTCATCACTTTGAGCTCCTTCTGGCAAGGATTGTCAGCTGAATGTGTTGAATGCTGATCCAGCTGTCAGGTTTACTGAGATGAAATCTCTTTTTTTCCCTGAGTCCTGTTCCTGAGCATACTCTCCAAATACACAGATGATTCGGAATCAAAAAACTAAAATTTTGTTCAGTCTGCTCTTCTGAGCCTTTGAATTTCACAGACTTTTTTGAGGCATTTTTGAGACATTTTGGAGAAGTAAAATGTAAAACAGTAGATAACAGTTTTATACTAGACAATGGTGCAGCGTTCAGTTTTGTTTAGATTTAGGTGTTCTGTAATGTCTTGTTAAAAAACACATGATTTTTAGCACTGAAATCTTAGTGCACTAAGATTTTAAGTTTAGTTCAACTTCTTAGAATCACAGGTTGGTTTGGGTTGGAAGGGACCTTAAGACCATCTGGATCCTGCCCCCTGCCATGGCAGGGGCACCTTCCACTAGCCCAGGATGCTCCAAGCCCAATCCAGCCTGGCCTTGGATACTTCCCGGGATGGGGCAGCCACAGCTTCTCTGGGCAATTTAACGCCAGTTCTGTGATTCTTAATTAGCCTAATTCGAGACACATTGAATGTGGTTATATAGAGCATTTCTGTAAAGCTTTCTTACTGTGTATAGTCTTCCTTACAGCTGATTTGTGCCCTGCCTGGAGGAGCTCTGGGGGTTCAGCATGTTTCCTTAATGCCTGCCCTGTTCCTTTGCAGTGGGCCTTCGGGGTGACTCTGTGGGAGCTGATGACCCTGGGACAGACCCCGTACGTGGACATCGACCCCTTCGAGATGGCAGCTTATTTAAAGGATGGCTATCGAATAGCTCAGCCCATCAACTGCCCTGATGAACTGTGAGTGCCTCTGCTGGGGAAGGACTTTGTGTTTGGTGTGTTAAGCCAGGCTGGCCGAAGAGAGAGCTGGGCTTGCCTTTCCCTGCCTGTTTGTTCTGCCTGTCAGACAAACCCTGGGGTAAACATTCCTCATGGAGCACTGCCTCCAGCTCTGGGGATGTGGAACTGATGGAGCGAGTCCAGAGGAGGCCATGGAGATACTCTGACAGCTGGAGCCCCTCTGCTCTGGAGACAGTCTGGGAATGTTCAGCCTGGACCAGAGGAGGCTCCAGAGAGACCTTAGAGCCCCTTCCAGTGCCTAAACAGGCTCCAAGAGAGCTGGGAAGGGACTTGGGACAAGGGATGGAGTGACAGGACAAGAGGGAACAGCTTCCCACTGCCAGAGGGCAGTGTTAGATGGGATATTGGGAAGGAATTCCTGCCTGTGAGGGTGGTGAGGCCCTGGCACAGGGTGCCCAGAGAAGCTGTGGCTGCCCCATCCCTGGAAGTGTCCAAGGCCAGGTTGGAGGGGGGCTTGGAGCACAGTGGGCTAGTGGAAGGGGCTGGAATGGGATGATCTTCAAGATCCCTTCCCACCCAAACCATTCCATGCTTTTACGGCAGTTGAGCAATTTCCAGTGACCTGTGTACTGCTCCTTCCTGGATTGCCATGGGTCATATCCTAAATCAACCCAGCACCTCTGGTCACAGCCCCTTTGCTTGTCATTCCTGGTGTCCATCCTTGGGAGGAGCTGTTCAGCATTGTGAACCATAAGATCCAGGGCTCCTTGTCGATCTCTGGTTGCTCAGCCAGTTTTCCAGTGGCAAATGCTGTTTTGCCTTTCAGGCTGGGGCTGTGGTTGCCTGGCTGACGTTCCCCTGTGCTCTGTGTGCCTCTGTGTTGCAGGTTTGCTGTGATGGCCTGCTGTTGGGCCCTAGATCCTGAGGAGAGACCCAAGTTTCAGCAGCTGGTGCAATGTCTCACTGAATTTCACGCAGCGTTGGGAGCCTACGTCTGAAACAGCAGCAGAAGGTGGAATTCCCTGCTTGGGAGAAGCCATGGCATCCATCTGCAGCTCCATGCATCCCTCGGACTCGCACACGTGATGTGTATAAAGCAACACTACAGGGAGAAAGCACTTCTTCCAAAACACTGTGCCTTAGAATGCCTTAGTAGTCTCAAGTTTTTTTGTAAGACCTCTTGGTGTTGAATATTTTCTAGATATCACTTTTGCTAAGTTAAATTGAGACCTTTTGGTTTGCCATCAGGATTTGTAAAGTGTAGAGATAGTGAACTGAAACACGAGATTTGGATGGACTTTGCACTCTGACAACAGACACGTGATTTTTTTCAGAAGGGTTTATGGAACTGGTAGAAAAGTGAGGAGAGGGGAAATGAAAAGCCACACTGCAGAAAATTTTCCCTGCGTTTAAAAAAAAAAAAGTTGAAACTGAATCTTTCTGACCAGCTCTAGTGTTTGTACTTGTATGTATCTGGAATAGCTTTTTAGTATCAACTTCTTCTATTTTGAGACAACAGCACATTATGGTTGGATCCACACATCTTACCTTTTAACCTGTTCACAAATGTTCTTGGAAAAGCTGGTCTTCAGGATACAACATCTCCTTTCTAAAGTGATGATGTAAAAGTGATCCCAGTTTACCTCATACAGAGAGTGGGGAAGGTGGGGTAAGAATGGTGCCCCTCCTTTCACATCAAAGGATTTTTGAGATGGTTTTATGTGCTAACTAAAGGCCTTCAGAGAAGCGCCAGAGCAGCCCCTCCTGGGTGGGAGTCTGTCACCTCAGGCTTCTGCAGTTTCTCTTGTTCAAAAAGGTACTGGTTGTTTTTTATGGGCTTTTATGGCCTGAAATGGGCTTAAATATATAAATATATATTTGTAAAGACACCTGCAGAGTAAAGAATGTTTTTCTATTACACCTCATGTGAAAGCTTGGTCCCTCACCTTGCCCTTTGTGTGGATTGTGCACGTTGGTGGTGGTTAGGTTGGAGTTGGCAGGAAGGGAAGATGGATTACCTGCCTCCCTGTGGAACTGCTCCCTGAGACTTCAGGTGTTATCCTGCTGCCTTCCTTAACCCAAAGGTCCATTCCACCCTGGGTTGTTTTAAGTTGAACGTTGCCTAAGAGGACTGAGCCTGTTTTTTCAGCAAAATATGTGATAGATTCAGGCTTTTTCTATGTGTAACAAAGTTACTTGTAGGATAGCTCCCAGTTCTCCTGGTGAACTGGAGGCTGCATCCTCTGCCTGGTGGCACCACGAGGCGGGTTGTGCTTCAGAACAATGTGGGGCATGAAGAGTTGCCTTTTGTCTCTCACCATTTGCAGCCGAACACCCGCTGCCTCGAGTGTTTGTGCAACTGCAGGGGTGGGACATTGCCCTGACAGGCTCCGGAGCCATCGGAGCATTTCGGGAGACTGCTGTGCAAGTACGAGCAGCTGGATTTGGCTGGGTCATGCAGATGTGCAGCTTCTGTTCTTTCTGCAGTTGCTGAAGAAAATTAATCCTCTCTAATTAGAGTCACGTGAGGTAGAGCCTTGTGTGGTCTGTGTCCCTCAAAACGCCAGAGCTTTCCTGTCTGTACTCCAGGGTTTGGTACCTGTGGCCAGTGACCCAAGCCTTGCTTTCTCCTGGAAGGAAGTTTTCCTGCTGGCTCAAGTTTGGGCATGTTGTGATGGGCTGTGCTTGCCTGACAGAATTGGAACTGGTTTTGTTTGGTTGAGTTTGGAGTGGCTGAGTGTGGGGACAGCAGCAGGGCTTTGGGTGTGTGGTCTCTCCATTCTGACCTGGAGAACTGGTACCAGTGGCAGGACTTGACGGTGACGTGGGTGTTGAAGTCAGCAGTGGCAGTTCCTGACATCCAGGTCGGTGTTGCAGCGGGATCTGTGGAGATCACAGCTCTAAAAGTGAGGTTGGAGAACAGCCCAGGGTGAAAATGATCCACCTGTTCTATGTGCCCAGGGCAGAGTTGCATGCACACAGGATGTGTTTTGTGCAAGCTCTGCTCACACCCCAGGGGTGTCACAGGTGACATCTGACCACTGTGGGCTGCACGTGGCTCAGGGATGTGCTGCACCTGGACCTGCTCCACTCAGAGCTGTGGGAGCGGGAAGTGCATCAGCTTTCCCTTCCCCAGGCTGCTGCTCCCCTGCTTTCATCCACAGAGACTGGGAAGTGGTTCAGTGTGGGTCAGGGTACAGATACAACTCTTAATTTTGGAAATTTGCTTTCATTTAATCAGGCTTCACCTACAGGGATGAGGCTGCCACCTGCTCCACCCAGGGCAGTGGTGGAGTCCCCATCCCTGGAAGTGTTCAGGAAACAAGTGGATGTAGCACTTCATGGTACTGTTTGTTGGGCATGGTGAGCTGTGGTCAAGGGTTGGACTCAGTGATCTTGGAGGTCTTTTCCTACCCTAATGATACAATGATTCTACCATAGGCATTCTGCTGATAGCAGAGCTACCTTGAGTAGATTCCTTGCAGGGATTTGTTGTACCTGAGACTGCAAATAACTTTCCTGCTGGGATTTTGCTGCATGTGCTGTATCTTAGCTCCATGGGCTTTTGGGGAAACTCTTGAGGAGCAGGTCACTTGGGTAGAAGACTGGAAAGACAGACTTCTGGAAGGAGAACATTGTCAGTAACTTCTGGTCTTAAAGAGCATGGAAAAGTCTCAGTGTGACCCTGGATGGAGCGTGGCTGGGAGGTGAGGCAAGGAGATGAAGAACAGAAAGCTGTGGTTACAGGAAAGAAGAAATGAGGAAGATTATGGCTCCCAGGTTTTCTTTCTTGGGAGAGTAATGCCAGAAGTAAAGACGAGGCAAGAAGGAGTAAAAGGCAAGAGGTGTTGAGCATTAAGTCGGTGGCTTAGGTGGGAAGCCAGCTGAAGGACAGAGTGGGATGGGATTCCCTTTGAGGACAGAGGGCAGAGTTCTTGGGTGGACTCATATGGAGGAGTCACTCTGGAGTGAAGGATCAAACCGTGGAGAGGGGAGAAGGCTGAGAACAGACAGGGCTTCGGAAGTGATGGTTTGAGAGCTGCAGAGGTGTTCAGGGAGATGAAGGGCACCTGGAACCAGCGCTCAGAGAATGGCTGCACTGTGGTTTTTCCATGTAACTCAAGACACCTTGGAGGATCAAAACACTTTCCTTGTTCAGCCTCAAGTCCTTTGTTTCCCATGGTAGCTGTGTCCAGATTTGCAGCCAAGGGCGAGGCTGACATGGCAAAAGAAGGTGGGAATGAAGAAGTGACCTTGTTTTATTTAATTATTTTCTTCCCTAGAGTTTGACTCTTGGAATCAGCTCCCCAGAGTGTTCAACAACCTTTGTGCTGGGATCTGAGAAGGCTTCCTGCTATTTTGTCTGGGAGGACACATGTTGTGTGCTCTAAACTACAGTGTGGAAAGGTCAGCTGGTGCTCATCAGAGGCAAATGGAAATACTGCCATAACAGCGGAATTCCTGTCAGGGCATTGAGTTGAAACATTTTTGTGGTAGCTGATGGATGGGAATCATTTTGAAGAGAAGGAAGATTAATAACAATAAGGAGGAAAAGTCACCAATCCAAGTGCTGGTGTTAAAACCCTCACCCGGCACATGAAGGGCGCCCATGCAATCCCACTGGGAAGCAGCGCCCTTGGAGTATTTTGTACCTCACATCAGATATTTTTTCAGCACAACACATGTGCAAATGACCCATGGATTTTGTGTGCTCGAGGCTGTGGTAACTCAGCTTGAGAAACCCCTGTCAGGTGAATTCCTGCTGGTGCCAGTGGATTGTCACAGGATGCTGTTTGAGCTCAGCACAGGAATTTCAGTGAGGAGCCATGGGAAGAAATCAAAGAAATGTGTTTAAAATAAGCAAAAGGGCTCTGATAACTGGTGTGAGGGATTCGGTATCTCCACAGAGTTCCTGATAAGGAGCCAGCCTGGCAGCTGGAATCTGCAGAGCTGCTGCTGGGGGAGTGAGGCACTTAATGCCCTGGCACATCCAGGTTATTCCAACCAGATAAGGACATTCCTGCAGCCATCCGTGGGCTCCACGCAGTGATGCTCCTGGTAATTGCTGCTTCCTCACGGGTGAGGATGTGGAGAACCTATCTTTGGGAGTGGCTTGCAAATATCAGATGGAAGTGGCATTGCAGAGAGGGAGCATTTTGGGGTGGAGGGAATGTGCTTTATTCCTGGTGGCTCAACCCCGTTCCTGTGCCTGTCCTGACCTCAGGCTGGGTCTTGCTTGGAGCAACATCTTAGTGCTGCTGAGAAGGGACTTGTATTGCTGTGCAGCAGCTCTGAGCAGGAGGCAAGGTTTGGCTGGAGGATTTGGCAGAGGGGAGGAGTGTTTTGGGTCAGTTTTTGGCCTGATTTGGAGCTGAGTGTTGGCTCAGGACTCAGCAGAGCTTGGCGTGTTCTCACATGACTGAACTTGATGTCCTGCTGCCGGACATGGTGGCTTTGCAGAAACTTCCAATGAAAACATTCTTCAACTAAGAAATCAAGAATTAGACAAATTTAAACAAAATAACATCCCGAAGTGTGTTTTTGAGTCATCTGCCAGCTCCTGTGCATTCCTAGGGTGGGAGAGGCTGGATCATCAACCTGTCTCGTCCTCTCCCTCCTTTCTGCTCTCAGCCCCTTCTGCAGCTCCGGCTGGCTCATCCATACTCTCAGCTTCCACCTGGGTTTCTTAAACAGGATCACTTAGTTTATTCCAGCTCTTTCTTTGCTTGGGAAGTTTTATCTCAGGCTCTTCAATTGTGTTTCAATCCCATAGCTTTGGACCTGGCGAGCTGGGTTATGTCTGGGAGAAACCCTTCAGGATCCAAGAGCTCTTGCCTTGCCTTGCATCCATGTGGAGCCAAAATACAGAGCAAGCAACGAGAAGCCCTGGCACTGGCTGGGCTGCAAGGAGTCCCTCAGCCCAAGCTGTTTGGCTCCTGGGATCAGACTGGAACCAGCTGGTAAGAGAAGGATCTGTGTGGTTCTGCTCACATCAGCCTGGAGATGACATGATGTCTGGGACCTGTCCTGATGTGGGAGAGACTCGGAGCAGAGGCTGGCACTTGAGGCTTGCTCTTGGAGCTGTCCAACACCTTCAAAAGAGGCGTTTTCACTGTTGGAATGGGTTTGAAATTCCAGTTCTGTGCAGGTCCCAGGCTTGGCTGCCCTGTAAAAGCCAGTTGCTCTAAGGGTGGAAGTCAGGGGAGGTGGCTCCAATATATTTGTGAAACCTCTGGAACAGACTTGGAGAAGGCTGGAAGCTGAAGCTGTGAGTGCTGAGTGCATTTCAGCTGCAAAGCCAGTCGGAATCTCCTCTGGACGTGCCTGAGATGCGATAGCCTGCGCAGGATGCAAATCAAGTGCTGCAGCCAACATATAAAAGATGCTTTCAAGCTCACGTGGTCCTGAGACTGCTCAGCCCAGGCCCTCTGTGTCCCACCTCATTCCAGGCAGCCTTGGGTCAGCACTGCTGCGAGCACACCTCGGTTTCTAAAGCCCCTTGCCCACAGAGAATCCAGCTGTTCTCGGTCTTTCCAAATGGAGCAGAGCTGGTGGGACTTGTAAATAAAGCTGCCTCCAAGCCTTGTCTCTGAGCCAGGAGAAACTCAGGGGTGGATACACCTCCCCTGTGGAGTCAGGCTGAGGAGGTTGGGGCTTCAGCGTGGAGAAGACAAGGTTGTGTGGAGATCTTAGAACAGCCTTCCAGGATCTGAGAGCACTACAGGGAAGCCAGGGAGGGACTCTTCATCAGAAACTGGAGTGACGGGACAAGAGGGAATTGATTCAAACTGAGAGTAGGTTTAGATGGGATATTGGGAAGAAATTCCTCCTTGTGAGGGAGGTGAGGCCCTGGCACAGAGTGCCCAGAGAAGCTGTGGTTGCTCCATCCCTGGCAGTGTCCAAGGCCAGGCTGGACAGGGCTTGGAGCACCCTGGGCTAGTGGAAGGTGTCCCTGCCCACAGCAGGGGGTGGCACAGGATGGGCTTTAAGGTCACATCCAACCCTTGACATTTTGGGATTCCATGTAGGAAAAGTGCCATGCTGGGGGTGATTCATGCTCTACAAGGAAAAATAAATGCATTGTCTGCCTGTGGTGATGCAGATGGGACAGAGGTTGGGAACAGCTCTCTGGGAAGTGCTGAAACAAAGTGAATAATAGGGTTTGATGGAAAAGGCTTGAAGGAATAGGGAAGTGGAGTGACATGCAGACATGTCGAAGTCTTAGGAGATGGGGAGACAGGAAGCTGCTGTGGAAAGAGGATATTGATACCATGGGCATGACGAAAGGAGGACCTGAGCAGGGACATGGTCAAATACCAGGGGAGAACAGCTATGTTGGCCTGACAGGAGGCTTCAGGCTCTGTGCTGGGTAAATGTCATGTTTGAAGTATCTCTTTTTATGCATAAACAGTGTTTCATGGAGCAGCTGGACAGGATACCCCTTGGAAAGAATCCAGGCTTGGTCCTGGCTGATGCACAGCACCAGGTGTGGAATTAGGGGAGAGCTGCTCTGTACCAGTGACCAAACCGGGGTTGGATCTGCAGTCCTGCTGAGCAGGGAAAGAAAAAGAGCAAAGGGGGTGAAAAACAGGGGGGGAAAAAAAAAAACCAAACCAATGAAAAACAAAAACACACACAAAAATCCCACAGCTAAACTAATATTTAACCTTTAAAGAAATGGTGGCTGAGGCTGCCTTGCTGAAGGATTTATAGGAGCATAAGGAATGGTGGAAATGCAAGGCCAGGGGAGGTTTAGATTGGATATTAGGGAAAATTCACCAAGAACAGACTACCCAGGGTAGTAGTGGAATTCCTGTCCCTGGAGGGGTTTAGAAGCTGTGTGGATGTGGCACTTGGGGACATGGTTAGAGGTGGCCTTGGCAGTGCTGGGCTGGGGTTGGACTCGATGATCCCAGAGGGTCTTTCCATCCTGCTAGTTGTCAGTTAGCAGGAAATAGCACAGGGGAAATTAGACATGGGGAGAGGGAGTTGCTGGCAGCATCTCTGGGCTTCGTGGGAGTGGGAAACCTGTGCTGCATCTCCAAGGGGCCCTTCCAGAGGGTGCTGTTGCAGATTAACTACCAAATTTTACTTCTGAAGCAGAGGAGTGGTTTATTGCAGGACTGAGGAGACAATTGGCCTTGAACTCTTACAAAACCATGAAGGGATGGTGAAAACCCACTGAAAAGTTTGCTGGCTTGATCCTCTCTCCAGCAGGATGGTGCTGGCAGCTGAGTTGTGGGCCCAGCTGGTCTACAAATGCCCTTTGTAGCCTGGCTGATGGCAGCAACTGGGGTGGGAATCAGGGCCATCTCCATAGAAAAGGTGTTTTCTGTGCCAGTGTTCAGCAGAAATCCCGGCTGTTGCTCTTGGAAGACAAATGAAGCTTCAGGTGACCCCGTGCCCGTCCTTCCTTCTCCGACCTCGTGTTACCTCAGCATATCCTGGTCCTACCTGCAGAGGCCATTCCTCGCTTTGTTTTGGCACCATTGGGATATAACAAAGAGCGTGGATTCTGGGAAGAGCTGTGAGTTCCAGCTCTGCTCAGCTTTTGGGAAAACAGGATCGCACGTCAGAGCCGCGTTTGGGTGTCTGCAGGGAGTTGTTGTGCCCTGGGGCATCCGTGCTGGATCCTCGGTGCCGGTGCCCTGGGATGGTGTTGGCTGCTCCCCAATCCCTCCGTGGTGCCAGCGCTGCGCAACGTCAGAGCCTTGGCTTTTGGGGTGCGTCCTCCAAAGACTCTCAGCCAGAAAGCTGTACCTGGGAGCAGCAGGAATGCTGCTTCCAAGAAACAGGAGGGCTTCCTGAGGCAGAACCGACCACAGTTGCGTTGCTGCCTCAGGTCTGAAGACGTGTGGTCACCCAGGCTGGGGCCACCTCTGGGGCGGCTTCTCCTCCTTAACCCTGGTGTGGTTCCTGGACCCGCAGAGGAGATTCTGCTCCTTGTTCTAACTTTACTTACCAGATACAATCCCATTCCCTTGGATGTTTAAAAATTAGAGTCCAAGTAATTTTTGGTGCAAAAGTCTGATGAGGAGCAGCTGGGGGGGCTCAGCCTTGAGAAAAGAAGGCTCAGAGGGGACCTTCTCACTCTGTCCAATTCCCTGAAGGGAGGGTGGAGTCAGAGGGCTTCGGGCTCTGCTCCCAGGGAACAAGTGGGAGCGGCCTCAGGTTGCACTGGGAGGTGTTTAGGTTGGATATTAGGAAAACATTTCTTCACGGAAAGGATTGTCCTTTTACAAGGGCCAGGAGGCCATAAACACCCAAACAATTCCTGGTGTGGGTAAACTCTGCATTTACCTATCACTGCAGTGAAATTTATCCTCTTTTCCCCTCTCTGATCCGTTCCACAACACCTCACATTCAGTTTCTGGCTGAGGAGCGAGTGACGTTGTCGTGGAACATTGGAATTACAGTAAGGCTTTATGGATAAATTAAAGTTAATGCAGCTCCTGACCCAGGTGTTAGGTTTGTCCTTTTCCCTGGTGGAACACTGCTGTAATGAGGAGTGCCCCACACTGTGGACAATTATCCATACTGGAAAGCTTCAGCATGACTCCCAAACAAGGGAAAAAAGACTTTAATAATGAAAAGTGTAATGCCCTCGGTTGTACACGCAGGGTTTTGCTGCAAGAAGGGACTTGTGGATATTGTCTCCGAGTCTATAGAAACACATCATTCTCTCAAAGCTCCTTTGTTCCTTTGGGTAGCCCGAGCCATGCTGGGTGTGTGTCTCTAATCTTGAAATCTATGAGCTTTAAGGAAAAAATTAAGTTAATTAAAGCAGTTTTTACATGTATTGTCAGGCGCTGCTTCTGAGTGTGGGACCAGACTGCCTGGATCCATGATCACTGAAACGCAGGAATCTCTTCCCATTATCCCTTCCCAAAATCTGCTTAATTTGGACCAGAGCAGTTTGAAACTCTGGTGTTTAGGGAATTAATACCCTATTTCTCAACATGTCAGCTCAATAGAAGCCGAATCCCAGGGGGGAAATTGGGAGCCATAGGAAAGAGAGGTGGGTGGGAGAGCACATTAAGCAGCCGGCACTCCCACAAATATATTTCCTCCTAGCGAGTCGTTGATGAGGTGCTCTGGATTTGCAGGAAGCTTGAGTGCTGCCACTTCTTTTTATCTCCTTCCTGTGTCCTGGCAGAGTTCATCTGACAGTAATTGGTGACAGGTTTGTGTTTTCCTCCAGCTCCCTGCAGCAGAAACTCTCCCTTCCCTTCACTGCTGTCAGCGAAGTCGTGGTTCCAAGGGCCTTGGTGGTCGGACCCCCATGTGGAACTTGTTGGCCCCCCATGTACATTCCTCAGCCAGAAGCAACACCTTGTACCACTTCCAAAGTTCATTTGGGCTTCTTTCACCTGACAGTGGTGCTGGGCAGGTCCTTGGGGTTCCAAAACCTGAGGCTTTCCTGGTTTATCTGTCCCTGTGGGGTGAGGTGGCTGCGGGGCCAGAGTCCAGGTTTGGTGAACTGGTGTTGCTGCCCGTGGCAGCCACCACAGATTGGATGTCAGAGCCACAGAAAGCAGCAGGAAACTGCCAAATGGGGCTTTTTTAGCATTGCTTTAATTTGCTCCCTTAAAAATCCCAAGGTCTGGAGTGCTGTCCTTACGTGAACACCTCCTCAAGGTGCTGCAGCAAGTTTCCAGCCCTGAAGAACCAAAACCTGGAACACAAATGGGCTCTAATAGGGAAAACATCTTCATGAATGTCATTCTATAAAAAAGATTTAATTCGTTTGGGGGTTTTTCCCATATTGGAGGAAAACACTTTTCCTTCACGCGTGGCGCAGATGCCGGTAACACGTCGATCTTTGAGCATTGCCAGGAGCTTGGACACCCCCAGCACAGGAAAGAAGGAAATTGTTTGTGTTTGACTGCAAAAATACGGTAATCTGGGAGGCCATTTGGTGGAGGAAGCAGCTCTAAGTGTCGATTAATTGCTCAGAGTTTGTTTTTAATTTCCCAATCTCATTCTCATTTCGTTCTTTCCCTGTGCAGCCCACAACCCCCCCTGTGCTGGGCTGAGCCCCAGCGTGGGCAGCAGGAAAGGGGTTGGGATTCTGCCCCTCTGCCCCCTCAGGTGAGACCCCACCTGCAGAGCTGCCCCAGCCCTGGGGCCCAGCACAGGGAGGACGTGGAGCTGCTGGAGAGAGCCCAGAGGAGGCACCAGGATGAGCAGAGGGATGGAGCAGCTCTGCTGGGAGGAAAGGCTGGGAGAGCTGGGATTGTTCAGCCTGGAGAGGAGAAGCTCTGGGGTGACCTCATTGTGGCCTTGCAGTGCCTGAAGGAGCCGACGAGGAAGCTGGAGAAGGACTTTGGACAAGGGATGGAGTGACAGCACAAGGGGGAATGGCTTCAAACTGAAAGAGAGTGGGTTTAGATTAAGTGTTAGAAAGAAATTCTTCCCTGTGAGGCTGCTGAGGCCCTGGCACAGGTTGCCCAGAGCAGCCCCATCCCTGGAAGTGTTCCAGGCCAGGTTGGATGGGGCTTGGACCACCATAGACTAGCGGAAGGTGTCCCCGCCCCTGGCAGGGGTGGCACTGGATGAGCTTTAAGGTCCCTTCCAACCCAAACCATTCCATGATTGCATGAAGACAAGTCACTCACTTTGCTCAGCTGCTGTGTCTCCTGTTGCAGGCCTCCACAACCTTTCCAGAAGCTGCAAAGGGCAACTCAGAAACCACAGGAGAAGCTTCCACGAGTCTGCTTGCAGCAGATGGTGCTTGTAAGGATAAGGGCATTGTGTCCTAGGAGGGGCTGGTTTGTCCTGGGGCTCTCCCTTCAGGGCAGTTCTGCTGTCAGGATATATTTGGGGCTACTATGAGTTCCTCTTTTGGGAATTCCACCCCTAGGAAGCTTCAGGCTTGTTCTGCCTCTACCAGCAGTGAGGTGAGCACGTGCCATGGGAAAGGGATGCTCTTGGAAAGCAAAGCCCACATTCCCTGGGACTGCTGGCAGGAGCTGCTCCAGGTGCTCCCTAAAGGTAAAAGAGGGGAAAAAGGCTGGACAGAGACCCCCTTTCTCCCAGCACAGGAGGACCTGGAATGTGCAGCCCCCATGGGTGAATCCTGGTGGGATGTGGTGCAAAGCAACCTCTCTTCTCCCTGCCCCCATGAATCCTTTGCAAAACGTGGCTGTGGCCATCTCACCCACCCCAGAATTTCCTTCATCGGGGTCTTTAGGGTAAATTCCTCTGTAATTGAGTCCTGCAAAGCTGTCAAATGCGTTGTAAACCCAATTGGTGTGTGTGGGGCCCCCTGCTCCAAAGAGATCCAAAATTTCCTGAGCCCTTTGGCCACACTTTGAGGAGGGAATGCTCAAGTCCTTACGTAGTTGTGCCCTGCTGGGCTGCATCCTGGTTCCACTGTGCAGGGTTTGATGCCACCAAAGGCTCATGAACTTGCTTGACGTGTTCAAAACGTGCTTCCCCGTTGCAGCTTGTGCCAAGCTGTCCCTGTGGGTGGCACATTCCAGCCTGGCACGCTCCAGCCCAGAGAGCCTCGTTCCTTGGCTTGTCCAAACAAAGGCAGGTGGCTGATGTGCTCGGCGAGGGAAGCAGGAGCGATGCGCCGAGCTCGGCCTGAAGGAAACAAACGGGTGGGAGCTGTACCCTTTGTGGGGAGTCCTCCAGCAACAACAAAGTTGTTGGTCAGGCTGAGACCTGGGCAGGGTCCAGAGAGACGTGGGAGCAGCCAGCACAGCTCCAGTGACCCACGGGGCGGCTCCTCCACATGCTCTGGGCAAACAAGGCAGCACGTGCGTGGCAGCACCTGTGCCAACGCTAGCAGGAGGCAGCAAGGGCTCAAGAGGGCTGGCAGGTTGAAGGCACCTTTTCTAAGCTCCCAGGAATGTCAGAACCCGGAGCAAAACATATCTGCATTATCCTTTGACCCCAGCAAGGTGTGGAATCCCTGGGAACGAGCTGGCTTTGCTTCCTGAATGTCCCTCAGGATTCCAGCACAGCACTGGGTCACCTGTCGCTGCTGCTGTGTCCAGGGCTGTTCCATAAGAAGATACTATGAAAAATTTCGTCACAGAAAGAGTTGTCAGGCATTGGAACGGGCTGCCCAGGGAAGTGGTGGAGTCACCATCCCTGGAAGTGCTCCGAAAACGTGTGGGTGTGGTGCTTGAGGCCACGGGTTAGTGGTGAACTCTGGTGCTGGTTGATGGTTGGACCTGGTGACCTCAAAGGACTTTCCCAACCTTGAGGATTCCCTGACCGTTGGGAGCAGGGCAGTAAGGATGCTCCCCCAGCACGCAGAGGGATCCTCCAGCCCAGCAGCACAAAGGACAGTCCCACCTGGGCTGGGAACAGCAGGCAGGTGTCACCTGCACAGCCAGGCCATCCCTGGTGCCGCAGAACCTCGAGAGGCCGTGCCCTGCTGGCATCCCTGGCTCCAGGCGGGGCTCACGTCAGTGGGGGGGTTCCGTGTGCTCCGGGATAAGGCCGAGCTGTGGAACATCCTCCCCGTGGAGCTGCTGGGTGTTTGTTTGCTGACGGAGATAAAGGCTGGCGTGGGCTCGGCCGCACGTGGGGCTGCGGCTCTTGTGCAACGCCGTGAGAATGAAAACAAACCCCAGTCCTTCCTCTTCCCTTCTCCCCTGGCATTTAGTGGAAATGCTGCCGGGCCTGGTTGGTGTTTTTATGTTTGTTTGTTGCTTTCTGTCTGGCCAAAGTCCGTGTTGCTGCAGATTTTCGGTTAAGCTTTTTCCTGGAAAGCTCTGCCGTGGAAAAGGAGGAGTACCCAGGGAAGACTTGGGGCTCTGTGCAGGTCCTTCAGGGGAGGTAGTGGTGGGATGCACTGACCAGGGCTGAAACAGGGCCATCTCCTGGACTGGAGTTGTCTCTCTCTTACAATAAAAGACATTTCATAAAAGTCTGTTGTCTCTCTTTTATAAGCCCCTGTAAGCACCAAAAGACTGCAGTAAGGTCTCCCCAAACTTTTTCTTCTCCAGATGAACACCCCTGGCTCTCTCAGCCTCTTGGTGGCAGCTGCTGCTCTTCCCAGTGCTCTGTTCCTCTGCTCTTGTCCCCTCCAGGCACGGGTGTCCAGCAGCCCTGGTGGGGAACCATCTTCCATGATGTGTTTAAACATGAAGTGTTTAAAGTGTCTTATCAGCCCTGGGCAGGTGCTCTGGAAGGTAGGCATGATGTGGTTGTGGCTGTCTGGACTTTATGTTGGATGTTCCCCCTGGACCCTTCTCGTGGAGCTGTTTCCTCCAGCCCAGCCCCTTCTAACCCAAGCCATGCTGGATGCCCTCATTGGACCAAAATAGAACAATGACTTCCAGGGTTTTCCTTTGAGAGTGTCTTGAAGGGGAACAAATGGGAAGGACTCAAATGGGCCATCTGCTCCCCTCCCATCCGGCCACGGTGAGCCAGGCCCTTGATGCGGGTGGGTGAAAGGCGAGGTTTGCCAGGAGCATTGGTGTGAAGGGCGTGAGAGGGGCAGCACACAGGAGCCCCTTGAGCCCCGCCACACCAGGGACCCACTCAGGTGGAGAAGTCAACAGAGCCCATGAGAAAGTGCTGTCCCTGCCAGCCTGCTGCCCTTGGAGCAGCTCCTGCCCTGGGCACCTCTGTCTTCTGCTCTGAACCCTGGCTGGGCTGTAGGGCAGGGACTGCAGCAAACACAGTCAGCTTGGATTGGGCCTGACCTGGTCCTCAGAGCTGGGGAAGGGAATCCTGGGAGCGGGGAGCATCTCCTGATGTCCTGGTTAGAGGCAGGACCTCACCAACAGGTATTCCCATGGGCAGGGTGAGTTACAGGAGCCCTGGCATAAGGAGATGCCGGGGCCTGGCTCTCCTGTTGGTGCCTGGGGTCTGGTATTCCCAGCCTGGTGTGGAGGGAGTGGGCAGGACCTGGACACTGGCCAGGTCTGTGAGTGTGCTGTGCCCTTGTCCCCAGGCAATGCTGTGTGTCCCATGTGCTTCCCTCCTGCACCTGGCGAGACACAGTGTGCCAGCAGGATCCTGAAGCTGGCAAGATCTTCCCAGAAAGCTGGGCACAAGCCCCACAGGGTTTGCAGCTTGTGCTGGAGCTGTCACATCCTTGTGGGCTCCTGTCTCTGGGTGCTGTAGATCGTGTTTCTCTGACCTCAGGTGCCCTCCTGGCTCTGCGTGTTTGGTGAGGAGTGAAGGTTGGGAGGAAGGCTGGTGCCCTGCTGGTGCCCTGCTGGTGGCTCAGGTTCTGCTCTGCTCACAAGGATGTTTCTGTCTCTCCTCTGGCCCTGAGGGCCCCCAGGTCCTTGTTGAGCCCAGCCTGGGAGCCAAGTTACATTGGCAGTGCTGGGTGACCTTGATGTTAGCAGTTCTTCCACCTTTATTTTGGCAAAAGGCAGGTCCTGGCAGCCCTGCTGGCAGTGGGGCACCTTGTGCCTGCAGGGGGGATGGGAAGCTTGGCATGCAAAGCCAGGACAATGGGATGGTCAAGCATGATGACAAGCAGCAGCTCCCTTCCTGTTTTCCAGGAGTCTTTCCAGCTGCTCCCTCAAGTTGGTGCCAGCCTGGCCATGTCCCAGACATTCCCTGTTGCCCAGACTCTTGCTGTGGGTCGGGACTGAGTGTCCTGAAGATGTTTGTCTGCTCCAGGAAAAACCCCAGGGCTGAGCCTCCCGAGCGGGGAGCGAGGCCTTGGCTGCGCCACTCCTCTGCAAGAGGCAGCACGTTGTGGCCTCTGTCCCTGTGCTGGGCAGAACAGGGAGGGACAAGCCCCGGGCCTGTTCCCAGCACTGCACATCTCTTGGCACACGGGATAACCCTCCCACGGGCTGGAGCCATGAGCGGCCGCTGCCAGGGCTGTGCCCCCTCCAGCCCTGTGCCCTGGCCACGGTGGGTCCTGCTGGGCGAGCGCAGGGGCTGCTGAGCGCTGGGGGCTGCCCAGGCATGACCCAGCCCTTGCCAGGGATCAGGCTGGGGATCAGGCAGGGTCAGGTGTCCAGGTGCAGCAGATGGGTTGGTGCAATGTGCCTGTTCCTGCTCGGCAGGGAATGTTACTCACCTGCCCGGGGAGGCACACGCACTCCATGGCTTGGCACCTCGTGCCAAGCCTTAATCTCCATTGCTTGACAGCTGGGGAGCTGCTGACGTCAATGCCATGGCTCAGGGGGCTTTTGGGGAGGAATGGGCAAGTCTCCGCACACGTGGGCTTAGCAGGAAAACACCGCGCTGAAACCGCAGCGGGAGAGCGCGGGGAAGGAGGAGCAGGAGAAAGGACAAGGGTGCGGTGCCAAGGGATGCCGCTCCTGGGCTGATTCACAGCCAGCTCTGCCTGGCTGGGCACCATCACCGATGCAGGAAAATGCCACCCTGTGTGTCCAGCTTGCTGGGGATCGCTGCTGGATTCCCTTCCCCTGCCCGTGCTGAGGGTCTGATGTGCCCTGGAAGCATCTTGCTGATCCCATGGGGCCAGCTGGGATCTCTGCCGTGGGCAGCTGGGTGTGGTCTGCACTGCTGGGTGACAGCGGCTCTCCTCTCATCCTTGTCTCAGGGCCTAGGGAAGAGGTGTGGGTCTGTCCCTCCCTTCACTCTATGTCATTACAGAAGCTGCTCACCCCTGTCTGGACATGGCTGTCCTGCCTCAAGGGAACATTTCAGGATGCTCCTTGGAAGCCATGCCCACGTCACTTTTGGCTTTGGTCAGCTCAGCTCTGTGGCTTTCCTCATGAAGGAAATAGGCCACACGAGTAGGTTATGGGAACCACACCCCGTGTCTCTTGTGGACTGATACTTCCTCCACGAATCCACAGGTACCCAGGGTGATCCATGTGCTACTCACTGGTCTGGGGAACGCTGAGCATCCGTTGTTTCTCCTTGCAGGGATGGTCTAGGTCCATGTGTCTGTCTTGCAAAGTCTCGCTTATCTTTGGAGCCTGCAAAAAGCTCTCTGGAGAGTCTTGGCTGCTTCCACTTGTGACCTTAGCAACACATCCTGATGGCAATTGTTCTCCAGGCTGGAAATCCTGTCTGCTCTGCTGCAGGACTCGTGGTCCCCAAGCAGCTCGAGGTCTTGGGCCAAGGCAGTCAACCCTTCCTGCAGGGAAATCACTCTTGTCCTGTGGCACAGGGCAGCCACCCCTGGCACTCCCTGGGCTGGGCTGCTCTGCTTTAACATCCTTAAAAATCTTTTATCAAAAAAAAAAAAAAAAAAGCAGCAACCCAGGGAGTGAGGAGACAAAAGAAGAGGAAGTCAGGAGTCACCACAAGTAGCTCCAAAGGGATTTTTTTTCCTGGCTTAGGAAGCAACTTGGTGGCAACTGTGCTGAAGCTCAACCTAGGTCATACCTGGGAAGTGGAAGACCCTGAAAGCCATTCCAGGTCCTGAGCTGAAAGCCAGGAGGGGCAAAGAACCCTGTAAATAATCCACTTCTCAAATGTAAGTTGTTTTCTTTTGCCCCTCACCCCTGCCAGCACAAAAGAACCTGAGTAACCCTGGAGTAAATTACTCCACATCTTGCCTTAGGTTGCCTTTGGTTATGTTTGCACCACTGGCATGGGGCTGTGTTGCTTCCTGAGCATATGTTTTTGAGGCCTTGGAAACTGAAAGCTGGATGAAATCCACCAGGCAAGGGTTTTAGCAAAGTGTCTGAGTTTTCAGATCTCTGGGGAAACACTGGTTACGGCTTGGTCCAGAGGAGGGGAAATAGCACAAGTTGTGCCATGGTCAGTTTTTCTGGAGAAAGCTGGATTCCTTGCTGAGATTAGTCAAATGCTGTGATTCAGCCCTCCCTCAGCAAATGAGGCATCCAAAAGTATGCAGGGAGTTTCTCTTCCTTTAAATTCTGCTCCAGAGGGTACAATGTGGGCTGTATAACTCAAACTTCCCTTCGAAGAGATAAAAACTGCGCTTGGTTCCCCAAAAAGCCTCCCTTGATCACTTTTCTTGAACAAGCATCCTCTGTGTATCACATTACCTTCTTGTCCCCCTGGCCCTGGGGTGCAGTGGCAAACCCCACTATTTTCTAGCTGATATTCCAACAATATTTTCTGTCTGATATTCCAGCCAAGGCTTCACGTGTGCAAGTTTCTGTAGCTGGGCGTGTAGGACATGCTCTGCAGCCCAGCCCAGGCTTTGGAGACCCACGATCAGTTCTGACCATCCCAAAGGCATTTTGAGTATCAAAATGATGAACAAACCAGAGAAAATTACCAGAAGCATGCCAGAAGCTTCCCTAGAAACTCAGCTGGGAAGACTCAGGAGAAGTTCTGTGCGCACCT
Organism: Coloeus monedula; assembly: GCF_965178545.1. NCBI lineage: Eukaryota > Metazoa > Chordata > Aves > Passeriformes > Corvidae > Coloeus > Coloeus monedula. The sequence goes on from NC_138790.1 coordinate 2,536,180, forward strand.
TTAGCAAGAGGAGGCTGAGGAGGAGACACGATGTTTTGGTTGAATAAAATACGAATAAAATATGAATAAAGGGTGTTGCTTTCTCTTACAGACCTGACCTACTTCTCCAATGACCCTGGCACTGGCACATGCTGTGATTTTAGCCACGACTTACAAAATTTGGGCTCACCTGAAGTGTCAGGGAAACTGAGAAAGGGAACTGAGCGATCCCATGGAAAAGATGCAGCCTGGTGGCACAAGGGTGAGGGGTTAGAACGGGGCATGGTGTTCTCTGGAATCCCTGAGTGCCCTTATCTGTCAGAAAGTGGGATCTGTGCTTCAGGTTTGCTTTTGGGCTCATCTCTGTAACCCCTGTGAGTGGTGTGGGGGTCAAACTGCTGCTGGTGCAGCTGGGTTTGCAGAGGCTGAGGGGATCCTGGATTGCTCCCTCTCCGAAACACCCCCAGCCTGGGTTTGGGCTGAGCCTACCCCTTCCCCAGGAGGGGCTGCCAGCCTTGGCTGGATCACTGCACAGGAGGGAGTCACTTAATCACTTCCACTGCTGAATAGCAGCATCTCATCAGGATTTGGCTTTCTCTCTGAGCCAGAGTGGCAGATGCCACCTCCCTGGTGGCCAAGGACCAGGGGTCCCAAACCCCTCTTTGAGACACTGATGACCCGAAAACATCAGCACAGGCTCTGCTCTGCTTGCTAAAGAGCTCCCAGGAGCCAGGGATTGTCTGCCTGAGAGCTGGTTCCTTTGGCCTCTTTTCAATCAAAAATCACATGTTTTCCGTGGAAGAAAGGTTGTGAAAAGCTGACAACTGAGAATCCAGGGGTTTCGGTTCTGCTGTCACCCACCTTGGTGACGGAGCTCTCCCTGGGCAAAGCCTGGCCAGGCTGGGTCAGTCTCCTGTGTCCTTACGCACTCCAGTGGTTTTGCAACACACAATTCCTTTTACTTGTTCTTGCAGCTCTGGGAAGAGCACAGCTGGTGCTGAGAACCCAGCCCAGCCTTTCTGCTCATGGCTTCCTCCATTTTGAGCAGCTCCGAAGCACTCACAGGCACTGTCCCCTCCTGGGCCTCAGCTGCCAGGACTGCCAGCACTGATCGACCCTGCCACGCTGGCCCTTGTCAGGGTAAGGTTCCAGATGTGGGACACAGAATCCCAGACTTGTCTAGGTTGGACAGAACCTTAAAGCTCATCTTGTTCCACCCCCTGCCAAGGGCAGGGACACCTCCCACTAGCCCAGGTTGCTCCAAACCCCAGGGATGGGGCAGCCACAGCTGCTCTGGGCAACCTGGAATATGTTTATGGAGAGATCCCCTTGAACGAATTGCAGAGGGCTCTGGGATAATTCAACTCCCAAGAAATGGAGGGAAGAGACGAAGAAGGAGGGAGAGGTCAGAAGGAATTTCCCATCATTTGCTGCCTGGACCACTGAGTGTTGCACGTCCTCAGTGCTGAGATGGGGGTCACAAGGAAAGAGAGGCAGAGCTGTGGGATAGTAGAGGAGAAAAGTAACGTGTTTAAACACCAGACTCTTCGAACCCAGGCTCCTTAGCCTTTCTAATCCCTCAAACTGTGCTCGGTGCTCATCCATTTCTCCATACCAGGGGCTGACACTTCCCTGACCGGTCATTTCTGAGAAACAGCCTTTCCTGTTCACTGAGGTCATTTGACAGAACAGCTTTCATCTGCGGCTGGTTGTGTGGTTTGGGAGTTTTTGCTAGCAGAGAATGTTTTGGGAGGAATTGTCTTACTCTATAAAACCTCCTCTTCAGCCCCAAACCCAGCAGCTTTCAGAGAAAAATCAGAAGGGGTGGGTGAAGCTTCCCCCCTCGCTCTACCCACCTCCCTGCAGATTTCCTAAATCCATGGAACTGGGTGGGGGAGGCTGTTCTTTACTCTCAAAAATGCAAGGCTCAGCTTGACTGTGCCAGACTGTTGGCCAACCTGGTTACTGTGAGCATGAAAGATCTCAATGAGAAGCTCTCCCCACCACATCAGCCGACATGAAAACCTGCTTCTGGAAAAGTACTTTCTTCCTGCCTTTTAAAAGCCAATTGCAGGGTGTTCCTGGTGGAGCCCAAATATTTTCCAAGGGATAAATAATTATGTTTAATTAGTTTTCATTAAGGTGATGCCAATCCACCCTTCTCTTTGGAAACTCAGCTTCTGAAAGGGCTTGAAAACAATGAAGCAGGGAAAATATTGTACCTGTACCTCACTCATTTCCATCTGTCATGGAAAAGGACCACCACACTCCCAAACTCCTTGGGGAAAGGGAACAACAGATTCCACATGAGACATCCATCCCTCCCTAGTCATGGGAAGCCATGGAGTCTCCTGCTGGGGGACACGGGGGTTTCCCCTCTGGCACCTGTGTTGCATTGTCTGCACAGCCAAGCTGGCACAAACCCAGCTGTGGCCGTAGATCCTTGGTCCTCTCTTGGCATACGACTGGGTCACTGGTTTCTGTTTCATGGAATCGTCATTCCATCTGGAACATTAAATCCTAGAATCACAGAATGGTTTGGATTGGAAAGGACCTGTCCATCCCATTCCATGCCCTGCCATGGAATGGGACATTTTCCACTAGCCCAGGCTGCTCCAAGCCCCATCCAACCTGGCCTTGGACACTTCCAGGGATCCAGGGGCAGCCACAGCTTCTTCAGAAACCCATTCCTCTGCTTGAATCTGTGATGTTTGATCAAAAAATGGTTTCCTCGAGTTCTGCCTCTTACTGGTCTCATTTCTGCTGTTTTCCATTGAGCTCAAACGCAACACATTCCCATTTAATGGAGGAATTGAAAATGGGGGCAAAACCTCTTTGGATCTGCTTTTACCTGGGTGCACACTTGTTTTGGGCTTTTTTTCTGCTGCAGTCATTGATTTTCTTCCCATGTGCTGAATCCTTCCCGAGGAGAACCCTTCCTACAAGAGTTTCTTGTACACGTGTAATGATGGGAGAAAACAAAACCCACCACCCAGAGGTCTCCACACCTCCAACTGTGCTACCAACACAGCCGCCTCTTCGTCTGGTCCGGATCCAAGCCCCAGCAGCGGCAGGGGAAATTCCCAGTCCAGAGGAAGCCATACCAGCATTCCAGTCAGCCTTTTCAAAATACTTGCTGAGGAAGAGCACACACCCTCTGAGTCCATCGAGTGTCCTGTTTACCTTTCTTCTTGGACGCTGCAGGAGAATGTCCCTGTATCACCTGGCCTAAGAAAAAGGGAATTCTCCACGAAGGCTTGAAACAGCCCCTGTCCTGGCACTTCTCAGAGTTGAAGAGGTGCCAGCAGCCCAGGTGAGAATTCCTGGGATGGGGATTGCAAAAGAGGCTAAGAAACATTTGAGACTTGGCACTGCGTGGTGGGGACGGCTGCGCCCTAAGGAGCTACGGGTCCTCTTTCCCTCTTTGCGCCCCGTACGTGTCGGGTTTGCTCTGTGCCACAAGATTCTGCTTCTGTGAATAGCGGTGCTGTCCAGTGAGTAGAAAGGGACTCGGTGCTGCAGAGTTCCTGTTGGCCTGGGAACCCATCAGAGATACCTTGTGCTCCTGGACAGGGAGCAGGAGAGGGGCTGGATTTGCCTGGGTACCTTGTTGTGCAAAGAATGAGAAATTGCTTCTTAAAGGACCTCACCATGTAAACACTGAGTGTGTTAAATCGAACCCCACATCACACTCTGGGCCTTGTGTCCTCCCCATTCCTGCATGATTCCCAGGAATGCTTCCAACACCAAGCTGGCAGCCAAAGCACAGCATCCTGCACACTCCTTCATGTGGATGGGGCTTAGAGCAACCTGGTCTAGTGGAAGGTGTCCCTGCCATGGCAGGGGTTTGGAATGAGATGGTCTTTAAGGTCCCTTCCAACCCAAACCATCCTGGGATTCAGTGAGTGATGATCTGCCTGCAGCAACCCCAGGGAACCACAGCTGTCCCAAACTCTCCATATGGAACATCTTTGGACTGTCCCAAAGGCAGCTGGGACACCCCACGCTCCAGTGACACCCCAGCCCAGTACTATTTCCCCAGCAAGGTTGTGCCTTCCCTGTGGGAGAGCACTGCCATGCCCTGGCGTGCCCTGGAATGTGTCCACGGGCTCTGGGAGGAGAACCACCCCCGTGGGTGCTGGTGGGAGAAGCGCAGCCCCCGCTCGGGCACTGGTGCCCTCCTCACAATGAGGGGCACAACCTGTTGCCCTCCCCCAGGATTTAGGTGCTGAAGGTGATGTTCCCGAGGCTGGTCCCTCCAGGAGAGCTGTTGGCTGTCGCTCAGCGCTCTGTGAGTGGCTCTGCCTCTTATCTCTGGCCATGGAGGGCTGTGCTGCAGAACAAGGAGTCCTGGGCCAGCATCCAGCTGGGGATGCCAACAGCTCTGGACAGGCTGTTCACAGAACAGTTCCTCCCGGTTCGGTGCTGCCGCGCTCTCTTGTGAAACGTCCTGGCTGCACCAAGGATCAGGGCTGGCTCTGGGCACACAGGCTGGAGGAGGCAGGGAAAGGCTGGTTGCCTGGGGAATCCTGCACAGAATCCTGCCCTTTCAACCCGTGTGTGCCCATGACCTGTGAGGAGGATACCCCGTGTCTTACGCCAATTGTTATTTTCCCAAGGATCTGTCTCTGGACCACGGCACAGCACTGCTCCATGAAAACCCAGAAATTGTCCATCTGAATGGCACCAACTATATTCAAGTGCCAGGGACCCGCTGCCTCTACCCACGTGTTTGATGGGTTGTGCCCACACCAGGCTGTGATCTTTCTCCTCTAGCTTCCACTTATCCCCAGGTTTGCATCACATCCTTGGCATCTCTTCTGGGAGTTTTCCTGGCTGACAGGACAGGTTGGTGTGCTTGTCCTTGGGTCTTCCCCAACATTTTGGAGGGTCAGCAGCTGCTGCCAGTGCCAGCACCAGCAACCTCTGCAGGAGCTAATTTTCCTTAATTTGAGTAAGTTAGGAACCTGCTTCCTGATGCATGGATGGACCACGCAAGATCTGCACTGCTTTTTGTGGAAGCAGAGGAGAACTGGCTGAGTCTTAATTCCTCGTAGCATCTTCCCATCGCTCTGCTGCTGCTCTGTTTGTGCCCAGACTGGGTTTGAGTTGACATCGTTCATCTAAGAGCAAACCTCCTGCTGGGACTGGAAAAGGAGATGAGTCTCCAGGTGCCTATGGCCTTCTGTTGGCATCAAGAGCCCACAGAGAGGGCAGCTCGGATCCCTGGAAGACCCCAAATGCCAGAGCCTCTGGGGATGGGAGGAGATACAGCCTGAGTCATGCGAGAGAGGAACTGCTGCTGTGCTCCACCTATTCCAGTTATGTTCCATCCCCTGCCTCGCTCGCTCTAGCACGGGGAGCAGGCAACAAACGATGAGTCAGGAATTGTCCAGAGAGTCTCCACGGGACAAACATCATGCTATCATCTTTCCTTGGCTATCTCCTCAACAACTGCATCCTACAGCTGGCCTGGCAGCTCCTCCTCCTGTTTTGTTTGCTTCCTCCTGGCCGCAGACCGCTGTCGCTGGAAGGGGAAGCGTCGACGGTGCCTCTCAGTCTATTCTACCTAAATTTAAACCACTATTTTTGTCTTTCCACGCTCATTGTGTTTTAAATTTGGAATAAAAAAGTCACATGAGGAAAGCTGTTGTCTGATGTTTGGTGCCTTGGTGATGAAGACCTCGGGCCAGGACAGCCCAGTCTCACGAGGGACAGGGTTGTGTTTCCTACAGGCATTCCCCAAAGGAGCAGGGGGGAGGCAGGAGCGGGATGGCATGTCCCATTTCTCTTCCCAGTTGAGTGTTTCCAGTCAAGAGGCTCCTTCAGCAGCGTGTCGGCACAGAGATAACAGAGGCGGGCACGTTTCAGGGAGCGGTTCCCAGAAGTGGGCTGACATTTCTCACTGGTGTGACCTGGGTGACCCTGCAAAAGAAGGAAAAGCCAAGCCAGAGGTCAAACAACAGGAGCAGGCATTGAGGAAATGACCCCTTGCTGAAATTATTGAACTCGTGTGGGTAACGTGTCTTTGGGAGTGAGTCAGAGCTTTTCCCTTCATGGTGCTGAGGAGAGCACCGGGGTCTGGGGTTCCTGGTGTCCCTGGGGTGTCAGGGATGCAGGAGTCTGGGCTGAACAGGGTGAGGACTTTGGTGGCTCCTCACCAAAAGAAGGGCAGTGCTTGGGATGGGATGAGTGGGCAGCCCCCACTGAAATCACCCCACAGGCTGTTTGTGAAGAGCTCAACTGGCCCCAAAAAGTGTGGTGGTGTCCATGCAGCTTCCCATTGTTCTGGCTAGACAGTTCCCACCCCTGCCAGATGAAGCCAATTCTCCTTAACTCCAGCTCATGAGGAGATCTGGAGAAGGGAGGGAGCTGATGGACAACTGTGCAATTTGAAATGCTGACCAAACTCCCCCAGTGGCCTCTACCATCCCACCCCTACGGTGGCAGTGTGTGGTCCTCCCTCCAGGTGAGTAGCTATGGGGAGTTTCCTCTCTAAAGAACAGCAGCTCCTGTCCCTCTCCTTTTGCTCAGGGTGCAGGGAAACTTTAAAATGCCACTTCCAAGGGAAAACAGGCAGCTTGCTCCCTCAGCTGGCAGCTCACTCTTGAAATGATTGATTTTGGGAGAGCTTCAGGGGACCGCCATTGACCACATCCTTTTTACACTGGAATGTGTCTCCCCTTACAGCTCTGTGCTGGGGTGTCAAAGAGAGCTGGATGGGGTCTCTGTGCAGCCAGCCAGTATGGATCCAGCTGGTGGGATCTCGGCCATGCCTTTTGCTCTGGAATTAAAACCTTAGATCCTTCATCTGACTGTCAGCTGTCAGACACAGGAATACAATGTTCCCAATTCAAAACAAGTCCTTTCTAAGGTAAGTAAAGTCGAGCCCATCAGGAAGATGGTTGGTCAAAGGAGTTCTTCTGCGTGGGAGTGCTCCATCATGGCTGTCAGAACAACTTACCAATTTCCCTGTAAAAATAAACATCTGCCTCAATTTCTAGGGTGAGGCTGAGCAGCCATGGCAGAGGCTGGGAAGTCAGTCAGTCACTCTCTCGGGGTGGGTCTGAAGTGGCTCAGGTGGAGTGTGAGGGCAAAATGTGTGTCATGGGAGCTGGAAGATCCTCACCACACCTGCTCCTTGCTCCAAGCTCACTCCCTTCTTGTGTGACTCGGGTCCTTGCTGTCCTCGGAGCAGCTGGGAACAGTCAGGTTCCCCTGATGAGGTTGTAGTGCTGATACCCCAAGGCAGGGACTGTGTGGGCTGGACTTGGTCCAAGGATGTGGTACTGAATCACTCCTTCCACCAGCCCATCCCTGGCAGCGTCAAGGGGACACGAGGTGTGGGGTGGGCTGGGAGCAGAAGCATCACCTCCATCGGGATGTTCTTTAAGGATCATGGAATCTCAGAATGGTTTGGGTTGGAAGGGACCTTAAAGCCCATCCAGCCCTTCCACTATCCCAGGTTGCTCCAAGCCCCATCCAACCTGGCCTTGGACACTGCCAGGGATCCAGGGGCAGCCACAGCTTCTCTTGGCACCCTGTGCCCAGGCCTCCCCACCCTCACAGGGAAGGATTTCTCCCCAGTATCCTATCTAACCCTGCCCTCTCTCCATTCCAAGCTGTTCCCCCTTGTCCTGTCTCCTAAAGGAGAAGGGGAAAGAAAGGATCCTCTTTCCAACACGTTTGACTGGGATACTGTGATTTTCTTTCCATTTGTGTTAAAAATCTAAGAAAAAGAGGAAGGAAAAAAGGGCACATTTTGTTTCAAACCCAAAGCTTTTCACAATCATTTAGAATGTGTGAGGGGGGAAAAGATGTTTCGGAGTCCCCAGCCCATTTTTGAAAGGAAACAGCAGCAGGTTATTTTGCTCTGAAATGGTTGTTTAGGAATGTGAGCTAATCACATAAAAATCACATTAAAAAGCCATGATCTAAAGGAAATGTTTTGAAATTGGGAAAGGATAATGCTGCAGCCAACCTGAGATTGCAACTTTCCTCTGCTGATGTAGCTTTCCAAGAACAGAGTTTTTGTCCGGATTGGAGATGGGAGGAGTTGGATGTTCCTTGAGTTCTCCAGGTGTGAGCAGCCTGAGACTACAACAAAGCAGGACTCAGATTTCTCAGTTGTTACCTGTTTTCTTTCCACTTCTTTATGGAAAACTGACAGGGGTTTTGGCTTCTCTCCAGTGCTCCTCTGGTGCCCTGAACGTGGCTCCACAGGGATTTGCTCCCACCCAGTCCATGGAGGAGACGCAAAGAGGCCTCTTCCTCCTGTCAGGTAGAAACCAAAAGCTTTAAAAACCATCCCCGGGTCTCCTGTTGACCTATTTTGTGATATGTCACATTTCAATGCTGGTTTTCTCCTAATTTGTTGGCCTTCCCCCAAGGTCTTATGGCTCCCCAGTCCAAAACAGATCCCACTGGATGTCTTGCCCTCCGTTTTCCACATGAAAAGAGGTGTTTCCATGAGCTGTGCCCATGGTGACTGCTTGGACGGCTCTCCATCCCCCTGGATGTGATGGTTGGGTGGCTCTCCATTCCTCTTGCACATGGCTCCACAGATCCCTCCTGCTGAAGTGGGAAGGGCCAGAGAAGGATGGAAACGGTGATGGGACGACTCCTGTGTGTATGAGCAGAAGCAAAACGCCATTTCCACTGGAAAATATTTCAAGGTGTTGCAGCCTTTCAAGATGAAACAAAATCTTTCCTTGCAAAATGTCGGTTCCAGCCATTGTTCCAGTTGGATTTGCCTGTTCCAAGGAAAACAAATTTCACTTGCAATGGCTCATGCCGATAGCAGCTCAAAGTCAGCCCTTCCCTGCCCACACTCAAGAGTTTGGACAGGCTCTTGTGATCCAAAACCTTCTGGCTGTTTTGATTCCAGCTTCTCCAAACAGAAAATTTCCAGCACTTTTTGTGTGACGGACATTGCAGTTTTCCATCCTGCCCTGGGCAACGCCCGCATTCTCCTCTCGGGATGACGCCCAGGATGGAGCCAGAGCTGCCAGTACCAAGGTATGGCCAAGCCTTCACCCTAATTTTGGGGTTTGAGCTGCTAAAATCTCAGTGCTGGAGGGAACCCTGTGGGAAGAGAGACCCTCCAAAGGTGTTTTGTGTGGGGACGTAAGGAGCTCGTAGCAGCGGTGTCTCCTCGGAAAACCTCGGAGGAGGAATGAAGAGATCCAACTGCTTTGAGCATTCAAAAATGGGTCTGTCAAGCCTGATTCCCAGCTGGGCTCTACAGAACCCGTGTCAGCAGGGCTTGGTGGCTGCCAACCCTCGGCGCCTCGCTCCGAGCCGCCGCTGCCTCGCGTCCGGCCCGAGCAGAGCAGCTTTCATGGCTTTGTCTGGGGTGCACTGATGAGTTTGCTGCCTGAAATCCAGGCTGGGTTATGGAGGGGGGTGACCCTTCCTCGGTGACAGCCAAACCACGTGGTGACACCCCACAGCGTGGGGGAGATGTGCGAGATTTCGAACCAAACAAGGAGTTTCTATGAAACTTCTGAGCAGTTGAAAAACAAAATGGAAAAAAAAAGAGATGATTACACAACTTTGTTGGCATTCCTGTTGCCATCATCGTTAAATAAGTCAATATATAGTATAATAAAAATATTTTGCTGCCTATTAGTGGAGACTGAAACATTTTCCTTGCAAACACATAACTCTCATTCCATATTTAACAATGCCCAGAGCTTCAGGACTTGCAGCAGTGTGAGTGCAGTCAGAGCCAGAGGCATTAGGAATGAGATGTGCTGAATTCACTCTCGCTTATCCTCTTTTTATTGAATTCAACCTTTTTTTCCAGAGGGAAGCGTACAAGCATCCAAAGTTTGTGGTTTTACTGTCCTTAGCACGGCTTCAGGAGGGATCAGATCAGAGCTGTGATCTCTGCACAGTGCTTGGACCAGCTCTTGTCATGTAATGGGGTAAGAGCCATTAAAGCTTTTGGATATTTTGCTTTTTTTAGCTTAATTTCCATTCAGTGACGGCTGCCAGAGCACTCCAAGGTCTTTTAAAGGAGGCAGAACAGCTAAAGAAAATCATTTCCAAGTTTAAGGGTCATAGAAGCTGTGGCTGCCCCATCCCTGGCAGTGTCCAAGGCCATGTTGGACGGGGCTTGGAGCAGCCTGGGCTAGTGGGAGGTGTCCCTGCCCATGGCAGGGGGTGGCACTGGATGGGCTTTAAGGTCCCTTCCAACCCAAACCATCCTGGGATTCCATGATATACCCAACAAGGATCAGCTCTCGGAGGAAGCAAATGTTTCCAGTGGGACATGACCAATGTGGGCACTTGGGTGTCCCATGTCCAAAACCACAGAGACCATCCCACCCCCTCTGGCCCTTCCTGGGGGTGTGTGTGGGGACTCTGTGCTCACGTCAGTCCCTTGCTTGTCAGAGAGCAGAGACTCCTCCTGCAGGGTGAATTAGAGGGTGTCACACGGTGACACATCCCACATGTCACCAGTTTCCCAAGGGAAGCAGGAGGCTGGCACCTGAGCTCTCTGTCTTTTCCTGGGATGGCCGGTGCTGCTGGATCACACCCAGCTGGGAGCAGCTGCCGGGCCAGGTGATGCTGAGATGTCACCACCTTCTTCCCCAGGCTGGGATGAGCCCCTTGCTGGGAGTGTCCTTCTGGATAGGACCCTCCTTGAGCTGCTCAGGGTCTGATCCAGTCCCACGTCTCACCCCCCGCAGCTCTGCAGACCTGCAGGGATTTAGGACGCTCCCACAAGCAGCAGCAGGTTTTGGTGCCGCTGGATGCACCAGCTTTGCCTTGCAACCCATTTTGAGGCAGGGGAGAGCCTGGAAAAGTGTCTCTCCAGGGTGTAACTCCATGGAGCTGTGGAGGTTAGGGAATTTTACATAAAATATTTGACTCTACCTTTCCAGGCAGCAGAAGCCTCGCTTAGGGGCACTGTTCCTGAAATATTTACCAACTGTGCAGTTTATTGGCAGTGGGCAGAATTTAGATTGTCTCATCGTGATCACTTGAAGCAATTTCAAGGAAATGCAATCCTGCTTTGAATGGCTCTGTCAGATCCTTGTCTGCCTCCTTTAATTGCTTTTCCTACAGGATACTGATGCTTCAGATTGCAAACCCTCCGAGGCAAAGACTGTCTCTTTGTTCTGCTGTGCAGAACACATCCTGCAGTGAGGGCCGGGGCTCTGGCTTGGCTACAAACATCTGGCTGTTTGAAACACTGTGCTTGGAGAGTGCCAGGAGGGTGTGAGGGCTGGGGGGTCCTTTGGGTGCTGCGTGACCCCTTGGCATTCCCAGCACCCATGCTGCACCGAGGGATGAGCGTCACCGTCCATCCTTCCAACTGCCCTTGTGCGTGGCACAACATGGACGGGCAGGGTGTGGAATAAATAATCTTAATTCCAATCTCCCACCTCCTCCTTTAACCAGGCAGAAGAGTTTCTCCTCTGGAATGTGCTGAGCTAAAAGCCCGACACGTGACACCTTGGGGCTGGCACCTCCAAAAGCTCTTGGGGAGAAAGGAGAGGTGGGAAAGGGGTTATGGAGAATGGAGAGCTGGCTCTCCCACCAAAATAATCCACCCCTCAGGCCATCTCCAGTTTAACTGAAGAGCCTTTGCTGTACCATGGCATTGATTTAACTGATGATGAAACTCAAGTGGCCTCAGAATAAACCAGAGTTACTTGAAACAGAAAAGGCAGAGGAAAAGAAAGTGGCTGTTTAAGAGACATGAAGCACCACCAGGGCTCATTTAAAGCATTTCCTCCATCCCCGTTAGCTCTTAAAAGTGGAGGAGTTTCTGCTTTCCTCTCTGCTCTTCCTAAAGTCTCGGCCTGCCAAAATCCCAGCCTCCCAGTTTCCTGCAGTCACAGCCTGGCAAAACCTGCCTTCCCATTAATTCTTCCAGAATGCACCTTGCTTCTGCTGCTGCCCTGCAAGAGGATTGATTGCCTGGCTTTGGATATGGGATGGAGTTGCTTGACGCATTCATTAGTCAGCATCACGGGAGGGAAGGTTTAACCCTGACACGCAGCTCAGCCGTCACCTGCCGGAGGAGTTCCCTGCCCTCCGTCCCACCTTGACCTCAATCCTAATCCTGGGTGTAGCTCTGGCTGCCCTGCAGGGCTGGTGGTGCCCTCGGATGGAGGACAGGCAGTGTCACCTCCTGCTCTGGGGCTCAGCCATTGCTTGTCCCAAAAGCAAATCCCCTATGGGCCTCTCGACTGTGGGGACAGCAGTGTCCCCTCCCCGGAGGGTGGACACCCCGGGGGTGCTGGTGAATCACCTGCCCCTCACTCTCCATGCCCAGGACAGTCGGGCTGTGAGCCAGACAAGCTTGTTCTTCAAGTCCAGCTGTGCACTTCCCCTCACCAGTATTCCTGCTCCAAGTACACAGCGCTGGCGGATTTAAACCCAGCTCTGGAATTCCCAACCACGGGCACTGGCACTGGCAGGAACCACTGGTGCCACTCCGGTCCTTGTTCCTCCCAGTGCCACACCACCAGCCCTGGAGCATAAATGGAGGCTCCATTTTGTGCTGTTCTGCACCCCCAGGGACTGGCTCTGGTAATGTGGAGGGGGTTCTTAATCCACATTCCCAGAACAATGTTTGTACTTGCAGTTCTGAAACCTCCTGAGCACCCAGGGGCTTCGTGCTTGCTTCCCCAGCAAATTAATTTCCATTCAGTGGTGGACTTCAGAGCACTCTGAGGTCTTCTAGAGGTGGCACAACAGCTAAAGAAAATAATTTCCAAGTTTAAGGTCCAGAGAAGCTGTGGCTGCCCCATCCCTGGAAGTGTCCAAGGGCAGATTGGATGGGGTTTGGAGCACCCTGGGATAGTGGGAGGTGTCCCTGCCCATGGCAGAGGGTGGCAGAGGGTGGAACGGGATGGGTTTTAAGGTCCTTCCAACCCAAACCTTTCCATGATTTCTGTGATTTTAAAGCCCAGTTGGCAACAAATAATTGAGCACGAAAGGTTGGAGATACCGTGGAGGAAAAGGGAGGTGCTTCAGTCCCTACCAGATTGAAGCTGGGTGATGAAGCAGAGCGAGCCTTGTCCTCAGCCCAGGAAAGCATCAGCCCACCACTCGGTGGAAAGAACTGAGGAGGGGGGTGTGGGGAAAGAGTCTTCTCTTTACTCGTGCTCATGTTGAAGCAGTTTGACCCTGTCTCCTCCCCAGCAGAAGGAAAGGAGCTTCAGAGGGTTTGGATGTTCTGTGAATAAGGTGAGCAGCCCAAAGAGGGGCTTGTCTTAGTTCCTGCATGGGTGAAAGTTAGGTCTGGCCATTGGAAACGTGCAAGGTGGGCATGTCTCACATGGAGGTGGCTTGTTGTGGATGAGGGAAAAGGCTGGCTTAGAGGAGGAGCTGCTGGGTACAGGGGGAGCTGTGGCCTGACTCAGCCTTGCTGCCTGAAGTAGTTCTCCTTCCAGCTGACTCCTTGGCCAGGGGAGTGTGACTGCTGGAGGAGGAGCTCATTTCTGAGGGCTGAGGATGAAGCACAGCCCCAGGAGCCCTGCAAAATGAACCAAACCCTGCCCAAGTGGGGTCTCTCCTGCCAGGCACTTTAGCATCAACCCTATCGCCCTGACCAAGAATGATGAGAGGAATGTGAAACCCAGCTCTCCTCCCCTTGTCAGGACCACCATCAATCACTTCCCTCCTGTGCACTCATCTTCAGGATGAGCCATTCCTTGCCCAGGAAGTGAAATGCAGTAAAGAATCCTCAAAAAGAGGCCAGAGACCCCCATTTTCTCAGGTGCAGCTCATTTTGTTACTCCTGTTGCACAATCTGAAGTCCATGATTTAAAAGCAGTGTTGGCGTAAGAAAGCTGGAGATGAACATGTGTCCAAGGGCTGGAATTTCTCTTCCAGTGGGATAAAAGCTTGGGAGATGTCAGCAGTGCTCCCCTATGGTCAGAGATCACTGGACTTTAAATTCAGATCGTCAGCTTTTGTTGGGGTACTGTGGCTATTTAAGCTGCCAAGGCTTGGGCAGCGCTCCCTGCTCAGGAAAAACATTCACTGGGAGCTCTTCCTGGAGCACAGACCAGGATGTGGCATGGGATGGGTCAGCAGGGCGTGCAGCCCCTGGGGAGCTCCCAGTGCAGTCCATGGCTCACGGCTGGGCATGAACCAGCTGTTTTCTTGCCTTACCTATTGCAAGAGCTGCACATTGAGAAATACAACGGCAGCGTGGTTTGCCAGCATCATTTCTCCCTGCCCTCCGGCAAATTGGCCCCGCTGGGGCACCTCTCCATGTCTGAGATCCAGCAGGGGCTTGCTGGGGGTGGCCAGACCTGGGGAGGACAGCGGTGCCTGGGGGGACAGGTCCTGTGCTTCCGAGCACGTCCGAGGCTGCTCCAGTCACTGAGTGCGATGTGTGGTCAGTTCCCACCAAGGACCTGCATCCATGAAGGGGCCGGAGCCCCAGGAGCAGCTGAGGGAGCTGGGAAAGGGGCTCAGCCTGGAGCAAAGGAGGCTCAGGGGGGACCTTGTGGCTCTGCACAAGTCCCTGACAGGAGGGGGCAGCCGGGGGGGTCGGGCTCTGCTCCCAGGGAACAGGGACAGGAGGAGAGGGAACAGCCCTGAGCTGGGCAGGGGAGGTTTAGATTGAATATTGGGGAAATTCCTTCCCAGAAGGGGTGGTCACACATTGGAAGGGGCTGCTCAGGGCAGTGGTGGAGTCCCCATTCCTGAAGGGATTTAACAGCGGTGTGGATGTGGCACTTGGAGAGATGGGTCGGTGCGGGGCTTGGCAGTGCTGGGGGAAGAGTTGGACTCCATGGTCTTAGAGGGTTTTTCCCGTCTAAACATTTCCAGTGGGGCAGCGACATCCAGCCCGCAGAAGTGTTCACCAGAGGCAGATGCAGAGAGTCCCAGTTCCCTTTTGACCCACCAGAGCCTTTTGCCTCCCCTTGTGGGGGTCCCCAACCCCCTTCACGGGGTGTCCAACCCCATGCATGGCACAGGGCATCAGGGCAGGGGTGTTTTCCTGCTGCCAGGTCGGGCTCAGACTTGTCGGGCATCTTCCCCACCATGTTTTGCTGTATGGAGACAAATTAGTGGGGAAAAGCTGGAGTCAGTGGCCAGAACAGCTGCTGTGTGGAGGGGTTGTTATGACAAAGTCAGCGTCACGGCTGCTGCAGAATAAACGGAGAGACGGGGCCAGTAGGGAGCGGGTCAGGCACTGCCTGAAAAACTGGGTCAGTGGCACGCTGGGATTCCGGGGAGGATGGGAGAGCAGCAGAGATGTTGGTTTGCTTGAGCTTTTTCTCTTGGTAAGGCTGAAACTTCCATATCTTGCCATAGAATGTTGGGTAAAAGGGCTTGGCTGACTCTGACGGGGGAAAAAGCGTCTCTTCACGCCATGTCCTGGCCCCGTATCTGGCAAATTTGGGGATGGGTGTGGAAAAAAGAGAGCTGGAAAAGAAGATGCTTCTTTTGCCACCCCAAGGCCAGTGACACCTACCTGTCCTGGGACAGGGCTCAGAAACTGGGCGGCTGACAGCCGAAATGAGCTCTTTTTATCTCAGCAGTCCCGACTGTCACACTGCCCTAGGCAGGCTCACATCCCGAGGGTCCTCGCCCGGGAGGGAGGGTCCGGGCGAGGCCGGAGGACGGCAGCTCCCGGGAAGCCGCTTCCCACGGGTTCCAGGCACCCTCTCGTGGTGAGCGCCCACGGCCCGGGCCCGCTGGGACCGGGG
The DNA here is from genome assembly GCF_965178545.1 of Coloeus monedula. Lineage (NCBI taxonomy): Eukaryota > Metazoa > Chordata > Aves > Passeriformes > Corvidae > Coloeus > Coloeus monedula. The sequence continues at coordinate 2,551,848 of NC_138790.1, forward strand.
GTGCCACCGGGAGGGGCTCGGCTCCTTGGAACCACACACAGGGACCCGCCAGCCCTCGAACCACGCCGGGAACTGGGATTTATTTCTCCAGCCTCAGGATAGCCCAGGGTGGGCTCCACTGTCTCGCATGGGGTCCCCCTGCTCTCCCCACCTGCTTTACGCAGGGAAAGCGATAATAAGGACAAAACCCTTGAAAAGCTGGTTTCTCCTCCGGCTGGATCAACCTGCCCTTCTCCTTCTGACGCTTTTCCCCCTGAGAGGAGCTTGCAAAATAAATCAGTGCTTTGCATAAACAGAGCCCCGAGAGGTGTTGGTGAAAGGAACAGCGCTCGGGATCTTCACGAATGCAGCTTTTTCTATGAAAACAAACACAGAAGGGTTTTATCCCTCCAAAACCCCTCGGCCCAGGGAAGGATTTCTCCATCTGGCCACTCAGTTTCCCCCTCCCACCACCTGGGAGCCAAATCAGTTGCTGAAAGGTGCCTCCCCTTCCTCTCGCCCCTTCAGGGGGCCTTTGAATTAAAATCCCAGTCGTTTTCCCTGCGGGAAAATTCCGGCTGCCAACGCCGTTCCCTTGTCCAGCCACGTCCTGCAGCCTGGCAGGTGTCCCCATGACTCCATCCCCATCCCCCAAAAATGAGTCCAGCGGCGGCTCGGGGTGTCCCCACGGGTGGGCAGAGCATTGTCACACCCCCAGAGCCCCCCAGTCCCGAAGTGTCCGGGGCTCGCCGAGCTCTCGCTCCCACCTGCTCCCTGCGCGCTGCCTTGGCTTCCTGCGGCTTTAAAGTTCCCTCGGTGCACAAAGCAAAAGAGGGAGGAGAAAGCGTTTCATCATCGCTCCCGGGAGCCGACTTATAAGAACTTGACGCTCCCGCTGCCTGGCTCACTCGCAGCCTTGGAGGGATTTCGGCACAGTCCGTGCGGGCTTGCGGGCGCCGGGACGGGCCGGAGAGCGGCGGGAGCCCAAGCGCAGCCCAGCAATTCCGGGCTCCCCGGGAAGCCCTCGCGATGGGAGTCCACCCTGAAGTCGGCAAATCCCCAGCTGACATCACCAAGAGCTCCAGCACCTGCTCCAGGAGTATCTTCTGCAACATCAAAGTAAGGATGGGAGCCGGGCAGGGATGCTCGCGGGGAGGGAGGGGGATTCCTGCCCGCAGAGGGACCCCAGCCCAGCCCACGCATCCCCACGTCCCTCGCACGCACCGCGGGTGGAACTAAGGGTGTTTGATGATGCAGAATTTGAACATCAGCTCCTGGGGCAGCCCTGGGTAATCCCGACTTGCTCGGTGCCCGGGCAGGGCCGGGGGGCTCTGTGGGTTCGCAGTGATGCCCTACACGGCACGTGGGGTTTTCACCCCATAGAGCAGCTCTCCGTGAGCTTCCCCACAGCGTCTGGTACACGGTGTGCTGCTGCTTGGGGAATGATTAACCACATCCTGGTGCGAAAAGAAAACACTGCCCTAGAATAACACGGGCTTGCTTTAAAAACTTGGGTGAGCAAGGGTTTTGAGTGACAGAAACAAAAGCTCGGTGGGTTGAAGTGGGTTTTCCGGTGCTGCCTGCCCAGTTCCTCACCTGCTGTCACCTGAGAGCCGGGCCCCTGCCTGAGCTCCAGGCTCCTGAGCTCAGTGCCTGTGTGAGGACTGGCCGCGGCCGTGGGTCACGTTTCACGCCCTGCCAGCCACCTGCCTTTACACCGCCCCTCACCTGCCTTTTTCCCCCCGCTCGTGGATGTGCACCGAGGCTGCTGCACGTGCTGGTTCCTGCCCCAGGGACATCCGCCTGGATGTCCCTGGAAGGAGGGGATTTCCATGCCTCACCTGGCAGCACCTCCACGCATCGGCACCCGGAGCAGCCAGGCGCAGTTTTTGGGAGGCTGCCGTGGGCAGAGCGGCTCCGGGGATGGGCGAGTGGCCACCGGCGGGCAGGACCCCCTCGTGCCGGTGCTGGCCAGGCCGGGCTGTGACTCCCCACCGGTGTTCCTGGATCCGAGCGTGTGTGCTGTGCTTTGTCAGCGCTTCCCAGCCCGGGGTTTTCAGGATGTGTGGCCGTGGATGAGGTGTCGTGGTCGGGATGGGTTTGGGGTTTGTTTGCCGTCGAGCTTCCCTCACCCTGCATGAAGGATGGGGCTGTGCTGAGGTTCTGTGGGAATACTGAGGGTACCATGGGGCTGTTCCCAAGTGGCTGCTCCTACTGAGAGCTCCCGGGGCTGGAGGCATCATCCCAGATGGTGTCTCCCAGTCCTATACCCCTGAAGGTCCCCACTGCCCAGGCTGGGCTATTCCAGCAGGTGACTTGATGGCACTTTTTGGGTGTGGGCTCCAGGAGAAAGAGCTTGAGATTACCCTGGGTGATTTGGGGCTGCTTCTGGGCTGCACTGATGTTCCTCCGGAGGGGACTGCTGACCTGCCCCCTGCTCTGCTGGAGGTGCAAAATGTGTCCCCAGCCCCCTCCAGGCTGCTGCAGTAATGACCATGACTTGGGGTGAATAAAGTCACCCAAAATCAGAGCCCTCCTTGGAATTCATGCTCTTTCCTGGAAACTGGCAGCACGGAAAAATAGCCTGGAGTGAAAAAAACATTGCCAAACCCTCTTGCAGGATGTCAAACCTTCAGATTAAGAAACAAAAGCCCCAACAAATAAATGCTACTCCATCTGTTCACCCCATAGGCAGCCACAGGGTGTGGGATGTGGGTGCCCCAGAGTCAGGCTGGGTGCTCAGCACCCCACACGCCCCAGGGCACTTGGATGGGACCTTTTAGGGGCATCTGGCCAAGGACAGATGACTCGGGGGTGTCACTTTGCTGGTGGCAGGAAAACCATGGCCTGAAGAAAAGCTTTAAAACTGCTTTTTAAACTTTTTCTTTTAAAACTTCTGGTTTGAAATTGTTTCTGATTTAAAAAGTCAACAGCCTGACAGCGGCACCGTGCAAGAGCGTGAAGGAGCAGTTCAAGCTCTGTCCAACGAGCTCCTTGGCATCAGAGGGATGGTGTGCTCCATCTGGGATGGTGGGCAGTCAGGACACCCATCCCTCCGAGACATATTCTTGCTTTTAAGAGCAAATGTATAAATTGACAGGCAACAAAACCCCCACCCTTTCCTGACCTATTCGCTCTTCCTGTCCTGTGACATTCGCATTAGAAATAGATATATTAGCAAAAGAAATGCCTCAGGGTCAGAAAGCATCAGCCTGTGTGCAGTCTCAGTCCCCTCAGCCCCCCAAAATGCGTAGGACGTCAAAGTGTCACAGTGCAGGTTTGGGGAGTTTTGGAGTGAATGGTCATCAGCAGGCATGGCGTGGTCAGCACCTGGGTTTGAAGGGGTTTCTAGCTCCTGTTTGTACAAGAAGCCACTGGTGTTGTGAATGATGGATTATAAAAAAGCCTCATCCAGACCCAAATTTTATGGGAAGCTGCAGGCATCATCCCCCCTTCACCCCCCACCCAGAGCCGTCAGACATAACATCCTCGTACAGGCAATGGCAGTTTGTGCTGGGGACAGTATTTCCAACACAACAGAATTCCCTACTTTTAACAGGCTTGGAAGGACATGACTAAGACTTGGAAGTCTTAATCCAGAGAATCACAGCCTAAATGCATGGGATCACAGTCAAAATCCAGGGAATCACAGCCAGGGACACGGAGATGATGCTGGTCAGAGGCTGGGGGTACAGGGATGCCCAAAATCCAGGGAATCGCAGCCCAAATCCAGGGAATCACAGCCCAACCTAGTTATGCGTGAAGAGAATGCAGCTATATTTTCAAAGATGTTCCACGAACGTGTTGTCAATAAAATTACAAAAAGCTTTTTAAGAATTCACACCTAAAATTCCCACATAGCTCCTTGAAAAGGAGTCCTTTGAAGAGCCCTCTTTGTTCTTAAGGGAGAAAGAAAAAGCCCCTGTTTTCCCCCCTGAAGCTCATGTTTAATGCCCAAAGCTCATGTGCTGGGATCATGTTCAGGGTGTCTTTTGCTGGGTTGGGGACAAAATAACAAATTCTTTTGCCATGTAAACCATCTTGCCCCTCCATGTTCCCTGTGACAGGGACCACCACGCCCTGCACCAGACCCCTTCCCTTTCAGGGCATTTTCCAGAACTGGGCCCATCACCATTGACATTTGGAGGTGTAGGAACACATTGATGCCAGGGATCTGCTGGAAAGGGGCAGTTTGAGGGATTCTATGGGGGCCTGAAGAGTGGGATGGGGATGGAGTCATGGGGAGACCGCTCGGGATGCAGGAGCCGTGCAGCTGCACTTCAGGAAGCAATTCCCTGTGGAAGTGGCCGTGGGCTCCGATCCGTGTGGTTCCAGGTGCTCTGCTCTCCCTCTGGAGCCTGGCTGTGACAGGTCCGAGTGGTGCTGAGGGAGTCACTCCCGGTCACTCGTGGGTATTCACTGATGGTGGCCCAGCCAGGCCCCGCCTGGCCCGGCCGGAGCGTGAGGGCTGCCTGCTGTGCCTCACACCTGGAACGAGCCCAGCCACTGCTTCTGGTTTGAGTGCCAGCTGCTTCCACCCTGATCCCCCTGGAACAGGCAGAGCACAACACAAAAGACCTTCAGGTTCTGCAGCTGGGTGGTTTTGGGGCTGCTGAGCTCTGACCTCGGCCAGAAATGTGGAGCATCCCGGTAACCCCACAGCGTTGGTGGAGATGGGGGTGATGGGGAGACATTTAGATGGGATATTGGGGAGAAATTGTTCTCTGTGAGGGTGCTGAGGCCCTGGCACAGGGTGCCCAGAGAAGCTGTGGCTGCCCCTGGATCCCTGGAAGTGTCCAAGGCCAGGTTGGACGGGGCTTGGAGCACCCTGGGATAGTGGGAGGTGTCCCTGACCATGGCAGGGAGTGGAACTGGATGGGCTTTAAGGTCCCTTGCCACCCAAACCATTCTGGGCTTCTGTGGTTTCTGTGATGAGCAGGGACATCCCCCTGCTGGGATGTTCACCAGAGCTCCCAGGGCTGTGCTGACTGGCACTGGGATTTGGGGGACTCACAGCTGCGCTGCTCAGCAAATGCAGGATGAGCCCAACCTTCAGGTAGATGCCAGCACCTGGTGGCACTGGGACACCGAGTGCCTCACAGCCTAAAGGGTTAAAACAGGTTTAAAAGGTGGAGGAGATGGTTGGGCCTTTGGATGCCCACACATGGCCAGGGACCCCATCGGTGTCCCCCAGTCCAGAGCCCCAGCCATGTGATTTAAGCTCATGTTGGGCTCAATGATCTTGGAGGTCTTTTCCAACCTTAATGGTGCCATGATCCTATGTCCGTTTTCTGCTCCCACACAACCACTGGAAAAGGATTATTTCACAGGAATTCTCTGTTTACAGGGCCTCAGATATTTTGGCTTCTTCGCCTTTACTGTCTCATTCGTGGTTTTGAACTATTTTAATTGATTTTGGGATCCCCAGAAAGATGACAAGGAGGAGGTATTTATAAATATCTTTTGATTTAGAGGAGCTGGACTGGTTTCAGCTGGAAGCTGGAGAGCACAGAGGAGCAGTGTGAAAGTGTTGCGAGTGCAGGCAGGGGGAGGCTTTTTTTCCATGCCTGCAGACCGCCTGGCATGGAAAAGGAAACAGGAGGACAACAGAGAATTATTCTCACTTATGTCAGCCGGAGGTGATCCAGGGAGAGGTTTAAAAGCCTTAGGAGAGGTTTAAACTGGGTGTTGTACTGGGGCAGGGACAGGGAGGGGATGGAAGAGGGTAGGAGAGGGGACAACAAGGTCAGGAGGAGACTGTGGGCTCTCAGAGGGTGATAAGGCTTGAAATCATCCCGGGGTGAAGGTGTTGGGAGCACGCAGGGAGGAGCAGTGGACAGGAGCAGGGAGCTCTCCCCTCCCTGGGGAGGCTGGATGTCTCCTGCAGAGGAAACAGGAGCCTGGCCTTGGGGTCTGAGGTCCCAACAGCAGCAGGGTAAGTTTTTTGTCCCTTCCTTCCAAGGGACTAAAGGAATTTGCTGAGGAGTGTATTCCAGAAGCCTGGAGATGTACCAGTTGTGCTCTCATATCCTGTTGGAAATGATTGTGAATTGCTTTGTTTAGCCAGAACAGGAGATTCATCAAGTCACAGATCTGAAGGCAGCGTGGCTGTAGGTTTGGAGAGGGAAACACTGAAAGGAGAAAGCCATGGCTGAACAGAGCCATTGATTCAAGCAAGAAAATCAAGGCAATATTCCACTCCTGGGCTCTGTGCAGGCAGGCGGGGCGGGCTGGATGAGAGTTTGTGGCAAAGACACAAGGAGGGTCCTTAGTGACATGAGGAGAAGGACCTGCAGTGACCAGGGCTGTCCAGCATTTGTGGTGATGGTGCTGGCACCAGACAGCACAGGTTGGGTTTGGATGGTCCAGCCCTGTGTTTATGTCTGCTTTTGGTGGGATCAGCCTCCAGAAGGGAAGAACCACCTGGTCTTCACCAGCAACACCAGCAGTGGGATAAGGAAAAAGATGGGTTGGAAAGTTTAGTGGGATCAAGGTCTAGGAGACCTGAGACAAGGTAATTTTATGAGGGGCGAGGTGGTTGGGTGCCCAAACACAAGCAAGGAGTGGTCAGTGTAGATAAGATTATTGGGAGCAGGACGGGACAGGAGTGACGCTGATAGGGAGCACGAGGCAGGGCGGGAGGAGTGTTTGCACACACTTCTGGGTCAGGCAAAACCCAGCCAGCCTGGACCTGCCCTCCAGGAAACCCTGATCGGATCCTGATGCCCCGGAACGAAAGGAGACCTTCGGGAAAGAATGAGGGAGTGAAGACCCAACCAACCCAACCTGCCCGAGGGAGGAAAGGCTGCTGGATGCCCGGCATCCTATTTTGCAGGCAGTATTTTCTTGGGGAGTGTCACACTCTGAGGGTCTGTCTCAGCAGATATTGTCTGTCTCAGCAATCCTCCACAGTCAAAATCCTCCCTTCTGGGCGAAGCTGGGCTCACATGGGCCTCGCAAAGTCACCGGGATACAGTGCCAGGAAATCCCGTGTCTGTGTTTGTTGCAAAAAGAGCAAATATTGCCTTTGCACGTGACAGTCGGGGGGTGTAAAACGTGACAGTAGGCAGCTGTCATTCCAGCATGCTTCAGGAAATCCCTGATCAGGTTAATTTTTATATTCTTTTATTATTTGCAATAGAAATCCCACTTAGGAGCCAACGTCTGCCATCGGACCAGGCTCAGAGGTTCCAAAGGAAGGGCTCTGTGCAGGGTATTTGGTTCCTTTCGTGGAAATGCTGTGCTTTTTTTCATCTTCCATGGTACTTTTTGATCCACAAATCCAGGCAGCTGCCCATAGGAAAGTGATGCCAAGGAGGGATGGATTTCCCCACACATCCCCACACTTCCCATTTCCAGCTGATACATTCCTTTTGGCCTGAGTGACCTCAGCTGTCTTACTAGGGGAGGATCTCCCAGTGCAGTAAGTGTTGATGATACACAAACTCTAAAATAAACACCTGTCTTCTCCCTATTAAAATTTTGGGGATATTCTTAATAATTCCTACAGTTCCCCCCTCCCTTTCCTTTTCTTCTCTTGCAAGCTCAGGAGATTAAAGTGAAGGGAGTCTCCAGAGGTGGGCAGGTTGGAGACTCCTGCTTTGGGAGGAATGTTTCCTGATTTGGGGAGGAAAGTCTTCTGACTTTCCACTAAAGTCAAACAATTTTGCTTTGGACACAACTCCAATAGCACTCTGTGATAATGGAGCATCCTTACTCCTAGTCCTTTCCAAAGGTTTACTCCAGCCAGATTAATTTTGCTCTTGGCCATGTCCTATCTCGGTGTCTTCAGTCACCTGGGAGCACTTGGATAGGTTCTGTGAGGGTCTCCAGGTCTCCAGGCAGTCCTTGTGTCCATCTAATGAACAAAGCCCTAGCTCTTTCCATCCCCACTGCCGTGGGAAGGATGCTGGGCACAGAGATTAGCACAAATGCCATCAGCATTTCCACCCTCCTTATCTCCAACCACGGCTGCCAAGGGGAAAGCACTGAAAAATGAGGTGAGGGATGACTTTGGATATGAGCTGTGGAAACAGAGCCAGGAATTAACCCTTACCTCACTCCTCCAGGTGGAGCAATGGCCATGCCACATGCAGCAGGATCCTCCAAAACCCATGGTCCCTGCAGAGCAGAGTCTCCTGCCTGGAGGAGTCTTATCCTGACTCCTGGACATCCCTGGAGGCTCCATAGAGGTGGTTCACTCCTTTGAAATGAAACCTGAGTATTTGTTGGACACATCTCGGAGCTTTAGGCCGGGATTGACCAAATCCTTTCCAGCTCCCATTGTCCAGAGCATGGAAGGAAAGGTCCTCTCCCTTCCTTGCAGTGAGGTGGGTTTCTCTTCCTTTGGAAGAAGCACTGCCCTGGCAGCTGCTGGTCCCCACGAGCTGGGTGGGAGGAGCAGCCTGTCTCCCCCAGGAGTTTGCTTCCCTTCTAAATGCAGCTCCTTTTGGAAAGGAGTTGAGCGCCTTGTATAAACAGCCTGGAGTCAGGATTGCTCCGAAGGAAGCGTGGGGAGGATGACGAGAGGATTTTGGGGGGGTCCATGTGGGTGCACGCCTTTGGCCTTCCCATGCTGCTCCCTGCCTGTCTGCAATTACTCCTTGCCTGCAGCTCCAAAAATACCCCAGGCTCCCGTGGGAGCCTCTGCTCCGGAGGGTCAGCACTTGGGAGTGCCCCCGGCTCCTCAACCTCCCACCGTGCCTTCGCCTTCGTGTCGGCTTTGTGTCAGTGAAACCTCCCTGTAAGTGACCTTGGCTCTCCCTTAAGAACCCCTTCTTGTCATCAGGGAAGATGGATTACGGCAGCTCCCTCCCCTCCCGGAGCTGCTCGGCGGGTGCGTGGGGCAGCACAGCACATCTGGTGCAGCTGGAAGGGCCAGGCCAGGGCTGGTTTCCATGCACCAGCGGGCCGTGGGTGGTCGGCACGAACATGTGGGGATGGGAATGCATGGGAAGAGGGATAGGGATGGGAGAGACCTGTGAGGGGACACAGGAGAGTGGTGCCCCTCATGTCTACCAGCCTCAGGGGGTACGTGGGCTCCTTTTGGAGCCAAGTAAGGCCTTCTCCCGGTTTTTTGCACTCAGAGCCTTCAAGGTTTGGGATGTCCTTATTTTAATGCAAACTGAGTCTGCTGAATGCAGGGAAAGTCTTGAATCAGGCCTCATCTCACCTCCAGACACTTGGAGTGCGTCTGGAAAAGCCATGTTCCAGCTGCAGAACTCCTGGAGCAAAGGTTGTTTTGCCTTTCTCTGTTTTGGGTGGCAGCTTCCTCCCAAGGAAAAAAAATCACCCCTGCCCTTCCCCTCCCATTCTCTGGGCTCTGCACATCCGAGGGCTGAGGCTGCTGTGTGGTCTCAGGGTGGGATCACATCCCTGGAGCATCCCTCTGGCTTTGCTGCCTTTCCGGTTAATCCTGCAGACGAGAGCTGGATTAGAAGGACCCATGGGCAGGGGGAAACAGTCACACCCCAAGGTTTCCCTCTCCCTTCGCTGGTGCTCCCCAGCTGCATTTCTCCCACCTTGCCTTCCCTCCTGACAGGCAGCCCCAGCAGGGTCCCAGGCATCGCAGGATCCAGGGCTCTGTTTTGGCCATCCCAGGTTATCACCAAGGCACAAACACATCTCAGGCCATCTCCTGGTAGTTCCGCCTTTTCCTCCCTGCCCTCTCCATCCATGGCTTGTCCCTCTCCTCTCCTGCTGTGATTCCCATGCTCCTTCCATGCCTCCAACCCATCCATCTCCTGCCAACCCCCCAGCATTCCGGGGAGCCAGGCTGCCTCTCGTCCTCATCTTCCCTCCGTGCCAGCATCGTCTCTGTCCCCGACACTCCGTCTCCCCATCTGCCCTGGGATCGGGCTGACATTTGCTGCGCTAAATTCGGCCTCAGTGATCCACCCTCTTCCCTCCCTGTTGGTAAACAGCTTTGCTTCTCTGGCTGACGCCTGGCTCCAGGAGAGCTCTGCTTCCAGCTGCTCTGCAGCTCGGGCGGTCCCGGACCGCTGCTGTTCAGCCGGCGTTTCCTTGCTCCAGTGGCTTCAGTCTGGCCAGAGCCACAGGAACAAAAACTGATGTTCTCTGGGAACAAGATCCCCTCTCCAGTTCCCATCCTCACAGGAGTCACCCCTCTGCTCCAGATCAGCCCATGGTGATTCCAGGTCAGGGCTGGGGAAGGTGCTGGAAGTTTCCACCCACAGGATTTTGTGCTGGGATGAGATTTCGAGTGTGCGAGCTGATAGTGGGAGGCTGGAGAGGTCATTCTGCTTCAAGAGTTTACTGGCAGATATTTCACTTCCACTTTGTCCCTGTCTGGGAGGATTTCCCACGTTACACCCCAAATTCCTGTCCTGCAACTTTTTGTCAGGGCAAAGTCCCAGCTTGGGACTTTGTCCTCTCCTGGTTATTGTGATAGCAATGCCAGCCTGATGCCAGCCTGCCTGCCCTCACCCCTCCGAGATGTGGCCAGGGATTCCGTGATGGCAGCTTGTGCCTGTGATTCTTCTTTCCTCGTTTTTTGGGGTGTTTGCCTTTCTCCATCATTTTCCCTGTGGTCTCCATGTTTTTCCAAGCCTGTCCTCCCACTGCCAGGGCTCCATCTTCTCCTTCTCCTTCACCTCCATCTTCTTTTCTTCTGCTATCTGTCAGCATCTCTCCCATCCCTTATGCTTTTAGATTCCCAGCCAGGTCTTCTGGCTGGATCTCTCCTCCCTTGCAGGGAAAGATTCCCGAGAAACCACTTTCTTGCCCATCTTCTACCCAAATTCTGCTACAATTGCTGGACCTGGCCCTGCATCGTCCTCTGCTCCCAAAACACAACTCCGCCCACTTATGGAATTTGCATCCTCCAAGATGGGTGGACAATTTTGGTCTTTTTGGATTTTTTTTTTTATCCTTTAGTGGGTCAGGGCTACTGGGCACTACTGCCCTTCCAAAGAAATACTCATAAGGACTATTGCTGCTCTCCTGGCCAAGAACATCAGGAATTTGTCAGCCCTGCAGTACCTTTGATCCCCCATCCATCATCCCGCACTTCCCGACGTTATCTTTGAGGGACAGTCTTCCGGTATTCAGCAAATATTTGATTTCCTGTGAATCTAAATAAAAAGACCTTTTCCCCCCCCCTTCTTTTTTTTTTTTTTTTTTTAATTGATTTTAAAATACTTTTGGCACCGTGTGGATGCATTCCTTTCCAAGAAAAATAAAGGAAAACTGCTCTGACTAAATATAGATCAAAAGACACTTGTGAGCTGCCTCTTGCATCCCTTGCTGAGAGCGCTCTCCTCTCACAGCCCACCCGGGCTCTTTCAACCAGATTTCTCCCTAAATTCTCTGTATTCCCTCCTCTGCCTCCACTCAGCTTGGCTCCTGGCTCAGCTCACTGCCTGGCTCAAGGGAAGATGCTGGGTTTGGAATATGACTTTGGAGCCTTCCAGTAGTGAGACCACGCGGTGCAGATTTCATCCTCTCCCTCTGGGGCTTTTAACGCCCTTTTTCGACTTTTTCTAGCAACACCCCTTGGAGCAGGTTCTGTTAATTGACTTTCCAGCTGAGTGCATCCCAGGCTGCTCCATATCAGAGGTGCAGCCGTTGGCCGAAGCCGGCTGGAACACGCTCCTGCAGGATGTGGTCGCCAGCAGTTACGCAGCAGCAGGGCACTGTGGTCTCATATGGCCTCAAGGGGTGAGTGGAGAGGCTCACATTGGATATCAGGAAGAGTTCATCACTGAAAGAGTGCTTAATTGTTGGAACAGGCTGCCCAGGGAAGTGGTGGAGTCACCATCCCTGGGAGTGTTCAAACAGCGAGTAGATGTGGCACTTCTCGATACGGTTTGGTGCGCATGGTGGTACTTGGTCAAAGGTTGGATCTGATGACCTTGGAGGTCTTTTCCAACCTTAATGAGTCTGTGATTCCCACTGGGTCCTCACTGGGGGGGCACTCTTTGTTTGCCCACAGGTGTTTGTGCTGTGCCATGGGCTCCTCCAGCTCTCCCAGCTCCTCTACAGCGCTAATTTCAAGAGCAGCCTCACCACCATCGAGAAGCGCTTTGGGCTCTCCAGCCTCTCTTCAGGTTTCATCTCCAGCTTGCACGAGGTAACAGGGAGAGGAACAGCCAAGGGGTGGCCAGGATGTGGGGGGCACCTTCCCAAAACAGGGTCTCAGGGCTGTCCACACCTCAGCCTCTGTGTGCTGGGAGGAGCAGCTGTGCTGGGCTCTGGGACACTTCATCACACCTCGTTCTGCTCTGCCACGTCCAGGGAGGTGAACGGAGGGTCACGTGGTGGTGGCCCTTGGACAAGAGCTGACTTTCACTGGATAGAATCCCAGAATGGTTTGGGTTGGAAAGGACCTTAAAGCCCATTCTATCTCATTCTACACCTGCCATGGGCAGGGACACCTTCCACTATCGGCTCCAAGCCCCAATGTCCAGCCTGGCCTTGAACACTTCCAGGGATCCAGGGGCAGCCACAGCTTCTCTGGGCACCCTGTGCCAGGGCCTCACCACCCTCACAGGGAAGAATTCCTATCTAACCCTGCCCTCAAGCATATTTCTGAGCTGGCTGAGGATTTTCTCACAAACACTTTCTCATCAAGAAATCCCTTGGAATGAGGTTTCTTGTTCGTATTTTCAGGAATTCTGTCCTTCCTAGCAGCTCCTCAAGGCCTGGCAAAGGCCAGGAAAAGACCTGCTGACAGAGACTTTTTGGCTGGCACCAAGTGGCAGCAGACTTGTTTGTGAGCTCCCTGGTGAGCACATGGGGTGCTCCATCAAGGAGCTGCACACTGGGAATCTTCCTGGATCCTTGGGGAAGTGGCTGTCCAAGTCTTACCTCAACCAGCATGAACGTTTGGGATTAAAAAGATGTCTCAGGGCCCACTGAGACTTCCTGCTGTCTGTGACTGTGGGAGCTGCCCTGCCTGTCCAGGACAACAATCTTACTGGGTTGGTGCCTGCAGCAATTCCAAGAACAAAAACCACAAAGAGACAAACAAGGGAGCCCACACAAACATAAATACAAAGTTTTCTTAGCCATACATAGAATGGTTTGGGTTGGAAGGGACCTTTAAAGGCCATCTTTCCCAATGCCCTGCAATGAGCAGGGATAGCTTCAACATGCCAAAGTTAAAATGATGTTTAGCTTGTCCCGAGCTGTCAAAGCCCATGTAATGGAAATTTTGTGGTGTTCACCCACTCGCCTCAGTGAGCTGAGTGATTTCATGGCTTTTAGATGGTGCTACCTGCAGTTGCAAATGTCCAGGGTCACAAATATTTGCAGTGAGCTGAACTTTGTAGCAGGGCTCATGTCTGCTTGAGTCACAGGAATGGAGGCACTATGTTTCATTCCTTGCTGCTTTTGGAGGAATTGTCAGTTTATGCCACACTGGTCAATCTCCTCCCAGGGAAAATGGGACAGAACAAGAGGAAGTGGCCTCGAATTACCCTAGGGGAGGTTTAGTTTGTGTATGAGAGAAAATTTCTTCACTGAAAGGGTTGTCCAGCCCTGATACAGCTGCCCAGGGCAGTGGTGGAGTCCCCATCCCTGGAGGGGTTTAACAGCCGTGTGGATGTGGCACCTGAGGACATGGGTCAGTGGTGGCCTTGGCAACCTGGGGGAATGGTTGGACTTGATGGTCTTAGAGGGTTTTTCCAACCTAAATGGTTCTGTGATGCCTGTGGGGTGAAAAAAGCCCCAGCCACAGCTTCCCTGTGATGTCATTGTTGCCAACAAGGGACGCACAGAGGTGGCCGAGGCCAAGGAGTGACCCTCTGGCTGGAGATGAGAAGGGAGCACTGACGCACTGTGACCACGCAGGGTGAGGGGACACCTCCTGATGAGAGACCTGTCCACCCACCCCGACACAGCCATAGGGGCTGGATGTCCTCCTTGACATCTTCTCACATTCCTCCTGCTTCTCTGTGCCATTTCCAGATCGGCAACGTGGTGCTCATCATCTTCGTCAGCTACTTCGGCAGCCGAGTGCACCGCCCGCGGGTGATCGGCATGGGGGGGCTGCTGCTGGCCCTGGGGGCCTTCCTGGTGACCCTGCCCCACTTCCTGTCAGGACCCTACAAGTACACCACGCTCAGCACCGGTGAGTGCCACCAGCTGTGCCCGCACAGACCCAGAGCCAGCTGCTCCAGGATGGGTTATGGGTGACTGCCCAAAAAAAGGGGGTGTTTCCAGGGCACATACCATTTAAAGAGTGCTTGGAGTCCGAGGCTTAAGGTGGGCAGTTGCTGGTGAAACCTCACGTCATTATAGCTTTGGAACCCCTTCTGGATGCAAAAATTACAGCTGGGATTTCTTCTGCCTCTCCTGCGCGTGTCATTCCAGCTGCTGTTATAGAATCATGGAATGGTTTGAGTTTGAAGGGACCTTAAAGATCATTTCATTCCACCTCCTGCCACGGGCAGGGACACCTTCGAGTAGACCAGATTGCTCCAAGTCTGTCCTTGAACACTTCCAGGGATGGGGCAGCCACAGCTTCTCTGAGAGAGAGTAGGTTTAGTTTAGATTTTAGGAAGAAAATCTTCCCTGTGAGGGAGGTGAGGCCCTGGCACAGGTTGTCCAGAGAAGCTGTGGCTGCCCCTGGATCCCTGGAAATGTCCAAGGCCAGGCTGGACATTAGGGCTTGGAGCAACCTGGGCTAGTGGAAGGTGTCCCTGCCCATGGCAGGTGTGGGATGGGATGGGCTTTAAGGCCCCTTCCAACCCAAACCATTCCAGGATTCTGTGATAAAGCAAAGCTCCCCTGTTCCCAGGGCCTGTCCTGCTCTAGCCAGGATCCTTAGGATCCACTCCAAGGAAGGCTGCTGCTTTAACTGGGAAGGCTTTGGGAACAAGCTCGTGCATATGATGACAGCTCTATTTCTCCATGCAGAATGGAATGAGCAGAAGAATCTGCAGCACTTGCCACAAGGCTGACTTTGGTCTTTCCAAAGTGGTTTGGTCCCTAAATCCTCAGAATGCTGATGAGCCTCAGGCTTCGTGGGGATTGCCACCTCTGAAACCCAGCTCTCTGCTCGTCCCCCTCCCATGATTTTTGAGTTTGGAGAGTAAATCAGGCATCAGATGCCAAGTTTTCCAGCAGCTTAAATTCATACATCAGGCTATGGACAGGTCAGGATTTGGGACAGGGCCTGCTCTTACTGCAAAGGAAATGAGGAAGGAGCAGGTATCACCCTGCTCCCTGCCCAGAGTCAGGCTCCCTGTGTGGGTGAATAGGTACAACAACAAGGATCTGGACAGGAATTATGCATTGGTCAAGTAATGCTAGTGCCCCAACTGGTCAGTGATAGGCTTGTGTACAACCATGGAAGTATAACCAGAAACCACCAAAAAGGCTCAAGGAAAGTACCGTGTTTGACCCAAAAGTTCTGTACAGAGCACAATTCTTGCACAACACCTTTGCTAAACTGAACAGGATTAGAGGATGGACTGCAAAATCAGATGGACAGGGCAAAGATATTGACATTATGAGGATTGCCTGATGATGGAAAAGAATAAATTCAGTCTGTGAACAGCCCCTGAAGATACTTCAGTCCTGGTTGGAGTTTCCATGGCAGTCTGGAGCAGGGTGAAGACCCCCTGTGTCTAGGCTGTATGGAGAAGCAAGGCCCATGTTTTGGAAGGAGCTGGGCTGCTCTTGAGCCATGGGGCAACAGAGATTCAGGGCAGGGTGTCCTGCTTAGGGCAGCCAGCTGACCCCAGAGGGCATCACTCCCTGTTCCCTGTCCGGGTACCACAAGGGAACAAAGACCACAGACAGCAAAAACCTGCCATGAGTTAGGTCTGCCCTCATTAAACCCTCACTCCATGGCATGAACTCCTTAAAAGTTTGATTAAAATCACAGCCTGGTCATTTGCTACCCTGACTTCAGTGTAAAACTCCAAAGGAAGGGCAGGGTGATGAGAACTGCTGAATAAAAAGAGCAATCCAACCAAAATCCAGCAGTTTGTGCCTACTCAGTGAGTTTGGGAGATTCCTGCTCTTTGGGGATTTTGTGTGGGAAGAAGCAGGGGATGTGCCCAGTGTTGTAAGGGTCATTTTTCTCCCTTCCAGGTAACAAAAGCCAGGGGCAGGTTGAACTGTGCTATGCAGAGAGTAGATTTGTGTGCCCAAACACCACCCAGGACCCCCAGAAGGAGGCCAGCAGCATGTGGGCCATGATGGTCATTGCCCAGCTGCTGGCTGGGATCGGGACCGTGCCCATCCAGCCCTTTGGGATATCCTACGTGGACGACTTTGCAGACGCCAACAATTCCCCACTGTATGTGGGTAAGTGGGACCATTGCTGTGCACTGTGTTGTTTCATAGAATCCTAGGATGCTTTGTTGGGTTGGAAAGGACCTGAAAGCTCACCCAGTTCCACCCCCTGCCACCAACAAGGACACCTTCCATCAGTACCAGCTTGCTCCAAGCCCCAGCACCCTCGTCCTCCCTCTGCAGTGAGGGATCACCGTTCCAAGGAATTGTCCCACTGATCCCTTAGAATTCCCAAATCTGCAAGGAAAATGAAGGAAGGAGGACTGAAGGAACCTGAAAGGTTCTGAAGAGGAGGGAAAGCAGGGCTGGTGTGTTTTTTGTAGTCCCTTTAGGGCTGTGGGGATGTCTGTCAGGGTGAATGGCTCCGGGGGGTCTGAGTTGCCTCAACACAGCAAAACTTCCATCTCCCTAAGGCCTGTTTCATTCTGTGGCTGATGCAGCTCAAGCTCACCATCTCCTTTTAAACTTCTTGAGAAGGTTGTGCAAAGAGTTTCCTTCAAGGAGGGACCTTGGATCCTGTCATTGCAAACAGGTCAAAAGGAAATGTTCTGACCTTGTGGGTTATCTATTTCAGAGTGGGAGGGTTCAGCTGCACCCAGGGCGGTCTGGTGGCCTTTTTGGCCTCTGAATCTTTCACCTCTCCTGATGTTTGCAGCAACTGTTTTTCCTTGGATCTGAGGATTAGGATGGGTTTGTTTGCTTGGCATCCTAGAAGAAATGAAGGTCTCAATCACCTTCATTGGATGCTCCCTGGGGTTCATGAATATCATGAATATTCATGGTGCAGCTGACAACCTGTACTGGGTCAGCAAAGCCTTGATGGCAGCAGAGCAGAGGGACTGTTTCCACAGGCAGCTGCCTTCCCCCTCCTGTTCCTGTCACATAAACACCACCTTCAGCGCAGGGGCAGCGGGGACCTTCTCACCACCTGCAGCCTGATGAAGGGTGGTTTCTCCCTTCTGTGTGTTGTGCCACCATTCCTGCCTCTCCTGGGAAGACAGAAGCCATATCTGCATGGCAACTGCCACTCCCTGCTCACAAGGGCTCTCTCTGCTCCCTTTTCCCAGCCATCCTCTTTGCCATCGCCGTGTTCGGCCCTGCCTTTGGATACCTGCTGGGGTCCGTGGTGCTGCGGCTCTTCGTGGATATCGGAAGGGTTGCCACTGGTGAGTATTGCTCAGGCAGCAGTGGTCCTGAAGACCCTCTGCGGGTCAGAAGGTCACTCTGAGATGGAAGGTGACAGAAGCCACCAGCCCTGTGACCCATAAAACCCCCTGCCCCGGAAAGACCCGACCTGGAAAAGCACGCCCAGCATACTCCTCCACTCCATCACCCCATAAGGACAGATACAGGTGGTCCTGACACCACCACTGAAGCAGAGCCCTGGGGTAGGGACATTCCAACACCCAGCTCATGGTGCTGCACTGGAGGTCACAGCTGGGGTCTGCCCAGTGCCACCACACTGAGGAGGTATCCCACGATCCCAGCATGGTAGTGCAGAGGAGCAGGGAAATCTGAGGGATCCAGGGATGGAGAAGACAACCACAGAGCAATCACTGCCCTATGGATACACAGAGACCTTGAGTCTACTCATCCTCCTCCCCAGCACCCTCCACCAGCACCTGCAGAGAGAGGGGCTGAGCTGACACCACCGCAGGGATAATTTGCTTTCTCCACAGCGTGTGCTTCTTATCTCTGGTAACTTAATCACTAAAGAATTCTCCCCAGCTCCATCATTAAAGTGGCTTTTCCTGTGTTTCCTTAGAGAGATCAGAGCCTGCCTGACATTTTTGTCCGGTGCCTGATAAGAATAATAAATGAACGTGAGCAGGAAATGCCAAAAAGCCTTGGCCCACTCCCCGCGGCGGCAGACGGATTTAGCAGCCTCTGCCTGGTTGCTCCATGATGATGACCAAGCTCCAGAGTGGAGTGGTCCTGTTTGGGGAAGTGGGATGATTGTTCCAGTGAGGTGTGGGCTCCTCTCCTGTCACACCCTGGCACGGAGCTCCCGCCCGGAGCCAGCTGCTGGTTCCTTCCCAGCCGCCACATCCCGGCCATGGGCAGCCCCAGGCCAAGCCAAGCAATCTGTCCAACCTCCTGTGAGCATCACTTGGCCCAGCCAAAGGATGTGTGTGCTGGAGACAGAGAGGCTCTCACCTTCTCCTCCTTTTTCCGGAGAAGGCGCCCAGAGTTTGGTCCACTCGGAAACCAGGAGCTTCTGCCAGCACAGGGCCTTCCTCCGGACCCTGCAAGCAAAGAGTGACCAAGCCTGGAACAATGGGAGAGCAACTTTTTCCAGGAGTGCCGTTTCCCAGTCCCTGTCTTGGCTCAGCATCCCTGACAGGCAGCATGGTCCCACCCACTGTGCTCTCCAGGCAGAGGATGGAGTCAGGCCCCCGTAATCGCTGCCTCACTGGCTGGCTCGGGGCGTAGAGTCAAACCTGTGCCATCACTGTGCTTCCATGCTGACCAAATCCATCCTGCAGTCCCCTGGGAGGCTCGGTGCAGTTGGGATGAGTGGTGTTGCAGGGTCCTGGCCAGGGAAAACACAGGTCAAACACAACCAAGGCCGGTCTTGCTGCCAGCACAGGTGGGAGCTCTCACCTCCATCCATTTGCTCTTACGTGCCAGTGGAGAGACCCTTGGGCTGTGCCCACAGGGACTCTTCATACTCCACCAGTCCATGTTTTCATGGAGATTTGTCCCTTTCACTCCTGGAGCTCTCACAGCGTGTCCTTGTGCCTTGCAATGACAGTGGACCTGACGCCGAGTGACCAGCGGTGGATCGGAGCCTGGTGGCTGGGGCTGCTCATCTCCTCGGGCTGCTTGGTGCTCACCTCCATCCCTTACTTCTTCTTCCCTCGGTACATGCTGAAAGGAGAGGTGAGACCTCATCTCCAGAGGCTGGAACATCCTGGAGCCAGGGATGTGCTCAGGGAGGGAACACTTGTCCCCAGAGGAGAGGGGTGGGAGGGAGGGAGGGAGTCCAGCAACCCTTTCCCATTAAAACAAAATTGAAAAGATGGAAAAGAATTAGCATGTATCCTTTTGGTGTTTTCAAAGCCAAGTCCCGCTGGTTTTGTTACAAAAAGACTTTAGTTCTGTTTTGAAATTGTTTACTCATTGATTCTTTAAAGGTAAAATCAAACCCAAAATATTTCACAGTTATGGCTAAAGGACTCCCCAGAGTGGAGCTGTGTCCAACTTTCATTTTCAGACTTTTTGCAGAGTTAAAAGGGAGGTCTTTTGTCAGGATTCAGGATAGGAAAGATTTCCAAGTTCTGAAAACCTCCCAACAACAAGCTGTTGTCTTGCTGCTCTGCTCAGGGGCTGCAGTAATATTTGAGATAATCCACCCCTTTAATCACAGAATCCTGGAATGGTTTGGGTTGGAAGCACCTTAAAGCTCATCCTGTTCGACCCCTGCTGTGGGCAGGGACACCTTCCACTAGCCCAGGCTGCTCCAAGCCCCGTCCAACCTGGCCTTGGACACTGCCAGGGATGGGCAGCCACAGCTTCTCTGGGCACCCTGTGCCAGGGCCTCAGCACCCCAAGAATTTCTCCCTAACATCCCATCTAACCCTAATGGCAGTGGGAAGCCATTCCCCCTTGTCCTGGCACTCCAGGCCCTTGTCCAAAGACCCTCTCCAGCTCTCTTGGAGCTCCTTCAGGCCCTGGAAGGGGCTCTCCCCAGAGCCTTCTCTTCTCCAGGTGAGCACCCCTGGCTCTCCCAGCCTGGAGAAGTGCTCAGGGCACACGGGATGGGGCTTTGCTGTAATTGTCAGGCTTGGCTGCAGGTCAAAGGCCCCTGGGACAGACCCTGCCCCTCCTGAGCCCCCCTGTGCCAGGACAGTGCCAGCCCTTCTCACCACAGGCTGCTGCTCTCTCCCTTCCCAGGAGCGGAACACGGAGGCTGGGATGCTCAGGAAGATGGAGGCAGGGGCGGCTGAAGAGACCTCCCTGCTGGAGTTTATAAAAAGTAAAGTGCTGGTGGGTCCGGGCGAGGGTGGATGGGGATGCTGGGCCATTCTGGGTGGGTGGGGACCACCATGCCAGCAGATTCACACCAAGTTTGGGAGTCCAGCACCGTGTGTGGACCAGCTCTGGCACCATGAGAGCCTAAGGACCACAGGAAGGTGGGCACAGCCTCCCTCTGGCTACAGACCTCTTGAGGCCTCTCTTCTGTGGGGCCTGAATTGTTTCCAAATTTACTTTGAGGACCTTAAAAGAAGAGGGTCGCTGCGAGGGTTAACCCCAGCTCTGGGAGCAGGCACGGGGCTGCCGGCGCCACCAGCTCCTCGACGAGGTCACCCCACTGCAGCTGACACTGTTTATGTGGAGCCGAGACAGGCTTGAGAGGGATGTCACTGCTCAGGGACCAGATTAATGACTCTTCTAGCTCCAGGAGGATTTCTTCCCAGATAAAGCCCCTCCCTCCTTGCCTCTTCCTCCACTGCAGTCATATCCTGGAGCTGTCAGCTCCCTCTTCTCCTCTCTTTGGGCTTTAATGGGTGCTGGCTCTCCAGCACTCTCTGCTAATTAGAAAACTCATAAGAGACTAAATAAACAGAGCTGCTCCCAGGGTCCATCTGCCTCTGCTGACGGGGCCGGAGGACGCAATGTCCCACCAGGAAAACACATCCATGATCCTGCCAGCTGCTGGGACACACTGGGGTGTCTCCCCTCCCACTTTCCCATGCCCGCAGACATCTCCACTAGATGGTCATCATCCCACAGACATCCTTACCGGGAACAGGCTAAGGGTGGGGGTTTCTGCCCGGTACAAATCGCTGATGTGAGGATCACACAGCTGAAAGACATTTTTCCTGCTGTTTCCCTGTAGAATTCCCAAAGATCTTCCTCAGGCTGCTGCTGAACCCCCTCTTCATCCTCCTGGTGCTGGCTCAGTGCAGCTTCTCCTCTGTCATTGCGGGTCTGGCCACCTTCCTCAACAAATTCCTGGAGAAGCAGTATGGTGCCTCGCCCTCCCACGCCAACTTCCTCATAGGTGAGCACAGATGGAGGCAAAAAATATCCATCAGCCCATATTCCCCAGGCTTTTTAAATCCTGGAGAGGAAGTCCCTGAAAACTCATTTTTGGATGAGACCTGGGGTTCACCTTGGGGTGGTCGGTGACTTTCCTGACCTGAGGTTCCCCATCTGCCTTGGGTTTGGGCTGTCTTGGACAACAGTTGGGTCTGTGAGTTCTCCCAACTCCTGTGAATTCCAGAGAGCTGCCCCTTGCCCATGGAGGGGTTCTGGGCAGGCAGGACCCCTCTGATGGCTCAGTTTTTCTGCAGGAGCTGTGAACCTGCCGGCAGCAGCACTCGGGATGCTCCTGGGAGGGATCATCATGAAGCGCTTCTGCTTCTCCCTGCGGGCCATCCCGCGCTTCGCCGTGGTGGTGCTCGTGTTCTCCATCCTCATGTGCCTGCCCCTTTTCTTCATGGGCTGCTCCACAGGGCACATCGAGGGCATCTACCACCCCAGGTAAGGCAGGTGCTGCTCCCAGCTCTTTGCTTCTCCAGCTCTTATCCGTGGGGAGGGATACACGCTGGTGGAGAGGCACAAGACATCACCATGCTGCTGCTCGCTCCTTGATCCCGCTGCTTGGAGGAGATCCAGGTGCTTCACGGCCCAGAGATCTCGGGAGGGCATTTATCCATGATTTTCTGGGCCAAACAAGCAGGGTGTAATTTTTCACTCTGGATTTTTAGGGGAAAATTAGTAATACTGTGTCCACGTCACCTCACATGCTCCGGGCGTTCCAGCTGGACATCACCTTTCTCTTCACCTCAGTGGATATTTTTAGCTCTTACCATGACTTCTTAAGATAAAAATGACATTTTGACATGACCAAGGCTTGATGTCGAGTGCATGGAGCTCGTTTCCCAGTGCACTGCCAGCAAGGAAGAGATTTCTGATGCCATCTCCCCACAGGAGGTGGAGCAGCCCCATCCCATGGTGCCCAAGGACAGCTCCCCAGTGCCACAATCCCGTGGGATTCAGGCTGTGTGACTCCAGCAGATGCACTCCTTGAGGGAGTGAGGGAAGACAGGGCAGATCACTGGGTTTGTGCTCTTCACTTCCACAGTCATCAGGCTTGTTTGGGAACATGCCTGCTTTCAGTTTGTGTCCGTGTGGTGTTTCCAGCTGTTCGCACATCTGTTTGTGCAACTCTGGATGGAGCCCAAATCCATTTCTCCAGGCTTTTGGCTGATTAATTTTCAGCTGGGAAAAAAAAAAAAAAAGGAAAAAGAGAAAAGAAAAGAAGTGTGTGAGTACTTGTTTGTAGACATAACATAATTGCTGTGACATTCACTGCACACTTCCAGAGGTACCTGCAGGGATCAGGGGCTGGCAGAAGGCCAGGCTGCTGCTGGCAGTGTCCCAGCCCAAACAGGAACAGGAAAACTGCTCAACTAGTAAAAGGGAATTTTTCTTCTTTTTTTTTTTTTTTTTTTTAATTCCTCCTGTCCTATTTCTTAATTTTTTTTTCCCAATTTTCCCCTCCTCCTTTCTGGCAGTACACCCAATTCCCAGCAGCAGGTTAAGGCACGGGTTGGGTGCCAGTGCTCTAAGCAGATCTTCCACCCGGTGTGCCGGGAAAACACCACGGAATACATCTCACCCTGCTTCGCTGGCTGCACCAACAGCACCACGAACCCCTCCAACCCCAAACAACTGGTGAGTAAAGCAAGTGCTTAGCAAAGCAGCCTTGCTGGGCACAGTGCAGTGATGCTGCAGGGATCCAACAAATGCAGTAACGGAGTGCAACCTTTTCCACACGGCGTGCTGAGCCCTGGGAAGGTGCCATGGAGAATTGCTGTAATGCCCTGGGAGTCTGCTTGGAGGAACAGGGATGGTGGCAAATCCCATTAAAGGATGCCACAGCTGTGCCCTAAAACTGGAGCTGGTGCTCTTGTCGGCATCCTGCACAGGGATGTGGGACAATGTGTCACGAGAAACCTGCTCCTGGCACTGGGAGCCTGACGTCTGTTTTGTTCCAAACGTTTCCAACAGATCTACCACAGCTGTTCCCTGAAAGGGAATGAGTTCTTCTCCACCTACACGGGCTCTTGTCCAGCCAGCTGCTCCCATATGCTCCTTCCTGCCATATTCCTCATCTCCTTCGCTGTCCTGGTCGCCTGCCTGTCCCACAACCCCCTGTACATGATGGTGTTACGGTGAGCAGGGTGTGAGCCGATGGGATGGTTCCCCACGTTGGGACCAACGGGATGCCGTAAACGTGCAACCAGCCCAAGTCCTGGCCAAATCTAGCACCAGCAGCTCTGACCTCCCGTGGCTTCTCCCCTGCAGGGTGGTGAACCAGGACGAGAAGTCGTTCGCCATCGGAGTGCAGTTCTTACTAATGCGGCTGCTGGGTGAGTGCTTGTCTC
This sequence comes from Coloeus monedula, assembly GCF_965178545.1. Taxonomy (NCBI): domain Eukaryota; kingdom Metazoa; phylum Chordata; class Aves; order Passeriformes; family Corvidae; genus Coloeus; species Coloeus monedula. The sequence continues at coordinate 2,575,493 of NC_138790.1, forward strand.
TGAACGAGGCTGGGGGTTTGCTGGAGCCACTGCAGGAGGCACTGAACCTCCTCGGGAGCAGCACCTGACTCCATCCTCTGTCTCCCCGCCAGCCTGGCTGCCAGCTCCAGCCATGTTTGGAGCCCTCATCGACTCCTCCTGCATCTACTGGCAGCAGCAGTGCAGCCAGCGCCACTTCTGCGCCTACTACAACAACGACTTCCTCCGCAACAGGTACCCCGTGCCCCGGCCCCGGGCAGGGCAGGGCCCCAGCCCAGCCTGGGGCCGGCTGCAAGTGCCACCTCTGGACGTGGCATGTCCCTCCTCTTCTCCCGGTAGATACCTGGGGCTGCAGGTTGGCTACAAGGTGGTGGGCACCGTGCTGCTCGCCCTCATCAGCTGGAAGGTGAAGAGGAGCAAGGAGTACAACGTGCAGGAGAAGGCGGCGGGGCTGGTGTAGCCCCCGAGGACTGACTCGCACCCCCATCACCCACCGCCACCACCTTGTCTTGTTTGGGTTTGTTTTACCTCCCACGGGAGCGACTCCGCCTTCGCAGCTCCGAGCTCCTCTGCCGCAGCCCAGGTGCTCCCGGCGAGGGATGCTCCGGGCCGGCCCCATCCTGGGAATGGCTTCTCGCAGGGTCTCCAGCTGCGCTTGCCCGTCACCCTGGGGAGCCCCCGGGCAGCTGGAGCAGGAGGCAGAGGGGGCTGGAACACACGGACCCGGACTAGTGCCTGCTGTGGGCGATGGTCCCGCTCCGGCGTGACATTCCCGGCCGGGAGGTGCCCTCACGGCTGGGACAGGAGCAGGGGAGGTGGCTGCCAGCCCGGAGGGGCTGCCTGGTGTCCCCCCACCCACAGCCCCCACAGAGGTCAGCAGGGACACCGCACACGTGTTGCGACAAGTCAGCACAAGGGGTTTATTGCAGAACATCTGGGGTTTGTTGCTCTTTTTATTTTTTAAATAAAGGTCACTTTTCCAACCGTGGTGCTTTCTTGGGTCTTCCCCCAACCAGCAAAAGGCCATGGGGAGGCTGCAGGTCACAGCCTGGCCCATGCTGAGCACATTCCAGCTGGGAAGGGGGAAGAGATGGTGGCAGAGGGAGGAGGACATTCTTCCGCAGCTCCAGCGGTGATGGGGGAGGGCTGGTAGGGGCTACACAGAGCTCAGGGCCCAGCAGAGGTGCCCTGTTTGTCGTGCCATGGAACCTGCCCGGCCCTGCCTGCATCTCCCTGGCACACAGGGTCTCTGGGCAGGGGGCTGCAGGCACAGCAGAAGGTTTTGACCTGAGATCCTCATCCCCGATTGGTTTATTGGCACAGATCAGTTCTGGTATTTGGTTGCTTGAGCTGGTGCCTCAGAGGAGGGACCACGAACAAAGAACTGCCTGGCAATTAGAAAGTTTCATTCCCCCCTCCCTCACAGTCCTGAGCAAGAGCCATAGCAGGGTCTGGGGTCCTTCTCACCCTTCACTGCTTTGCTGTTTTGGTTGTTTCACACCCCTCAGATGGGTTTTGGTGGGTTCTGTTGGTCCACATTATGATGGGGTTGTTACAGACCACAATCTGCTCCAGCATTTAAAAGTAATGTTTTAACTGCAGCTTTGCCTATTCTAACTATTATTAATGATCTTTACTATTATTATTGATCAGACTGTGAGCTCCAGATTTCCCTCTGATCCATCTCTGCCTGACACAGCACAGCCACAGGGTTCACATCAAGTTCAACCCAAGGCCTAACAATTCCAGCTACTTATGTCAAGCACTGAGTTACCTTAAAATCCTGTAATTTTTTCAATTACAGAGGGCTCTGGGCAGGGTACAGTGGGTTTGGGGCTTACTTTCAGGGGTTTTCTGGGGTGAATGTATTCAGGCCCTGCTGTCCTTACCCCATGGCTTTTCCCTGTGCTCTTGGCCCTGCTGCATCCATGCTCACAGAGGGAGTTTAGGGAAAGGAGAGGACAAGAGGGGACCTGCCCTGGATTTGCTCTGGATCAGCAAAGCCTTCACAAAAAACAGCTCTCTCCATGTTATCCCTATTCCTGTTCCTCCTCCACCTGGCAGATTTTCCCTGAACACCCACCTGACCTTCCCTAACTTCCTCCACTTCTTTCACACCATCCAGCAGGACAAGCCCCAGGACAAGCTGGTCACAAAGTGCATGAGGTGGCCCAAATGGGGCCAACAGAAGTGCCTGGCCCCAAAGGTGCTGGGGTGGTGGCTCTGTGCACAGGGAAGGTCACAGCTGGAACACCTTGGAAACCACACTCCCCTCAGGATACTGATGTGTAGGCATTGTTACTCTTGCTTTCTTTGCCTTTCAGCAATCTCTCCTCTTTCAGGTTTCTGCTGTCCCAGTTATCACTGTGCTCATCGTTCTCCTCCAAAAACATCTGCCTTTTCCAGGGCAACAGCTTGTAGGACAATCCATAGGAAAAAACATTGACCAAAAGAGCTTTAGCACAGCGAGGGCCTCAGTCCCTGGGGATGTGTGAACACAGTGGGTTCCTGACTCAGGGTCAGGCAGCTGGAGCAAGAAGGGGCTGAGTTTATCACATCCCACTGTCCTGCCAAAGCCATCCCAACACAGCCCTGCCGAGCTGCAGCCTCAGGAGCAGCACGCCCGGCCAGCAGAGCCACGGGCTGGGAACAAAGTCAGAAGAGCAAGGAACAAAGCACAGAGCTGACTGGGGAATAAAGACAAACAAGAAAACAACACTCAGCGTTTCCAGTTCTGCTCTTTTCCCTCAGCCATTGGGGGAAAACCAGCCCTGAATATTTAACAAGTCATGGAGCGAGGACCAAAGAACTCCTGGAGTTCTGCTCTGTGCTCCGGCACGAGCGGCTCGGCCGTGGCCATGCAGCCACTCCCCATGCTGGGAAAGCTGAGGAACCTCATCTCCATCCAGCACAGCCACAGGGTGCCACAGCCACCTCCAGGGCAGAGCAGCACTGCTCTGTCACCACAGCCACCACAGCTGGTTGGAGCATTCCTGTGCACATCATTTTTTGTTATGCTTTGCGGACGTTTTTTGCTATGTGATTATCAATTTATCAATTAGTCAGGCCAAGGAGTAAATACAAAACCAAGAAAAACCCAACCCCAAAGCCCTGTGTGTGCAGAAAACAATGTTTTTTGACAACACAGACCTGGCCACAGAGCAGGAAAGTTGATCCCCAACACTGTGCTGAGCAGGAGCAGAGCCCCATCCATGTGGATCTGACACCGCTGGGAAGAGCCAAAGCAAACACACAGAGTGAAGCAAGACTTGAGAACAAACATTTAAGCAAAAGAGAATTTACTTAAGGAATACTTTTTAAAAGAATAACTTAAAACCCACCATGGCCTCATGGTATCTCCCCCCTCCCCCCCCCCTTAAGCTGAAGCTGGTGCTTGGCCTCTGCGTCTTTGCAAGAACCACAAAAAGAAACAGCGATTTTTCACCCAAAACCACTTCAGCATTATGGATTCAAAGCAGGCAGCCCGAGACCTCCAGCTAAAGCAGTTCAAAGCATGACAAACATGTTCCAACAGGACTCTGCCTGCAGGAAACAGAAGAATGTAACATGTTTGGTAAATATCACCCTCCCCACCTCCTGCATGGATGGTTCCCGAGGCTGGAAATGCAAGGACCAGCTTCATTACAGGCACAGAGCTTTGCTGAAGGCTGTTCCTGCTCTTCCCAACACTTGGCAATGCTGCAGGGAGGCAGGAAAAGCCCCAGAGAAGGAAAAGAACACAGAAGCAGAGAAAAAAAGAGAAAAAAAAAGAGAACAGATGAGTGATGAAGGAGGCATCAAACCACGGGGGAGAGGGGGCTGCAAACTACAAAAAGGGTCTGCCAGGAGCCAGCCACCTCCTCAACCCTAAAGCAACAGGGGAAGCCACAAAGAAAGGGAAAATGTCACTGCACGAGGACTCTGCAATGTGCAGTGAGACACAAACTGGGAAAACCTCCCCTTTCTTTCCCCTCTTCCTTGAGCATCTCCGTCAGGAGGAGGAGGAAGCACACGCACGTGCTGGCAGCTCCTTGACTTTCCCTCTCACTCTGCCGCAAGTGCTGACTAATTAGACACAAGGACAGACCTTCCTGCAGCCACGGGAGCAGGAGGCAGCAGGAGCCTGCACAGCAAGTGCCTGACACAACAGGTTCCACACTGGATGCAGGTATGGATCTGAAATTGTGCCCATCTCACAGGTTCGTGCCAGGACCCCCCGTAGCTCTGCCACTCTCAAAAGTGTTCCTTCGTGGCTGTGGGAGGAGAGCCTGGAAGGAGAAGCAGAGTGAAGCTTTCAGGACACGGCCCTCAGCTGAAGAAAAACTCCCAGGAGCTGATCAAGAGAGGAAATAACCAGACATGGGCCCAGAGCTGAGCCCAGGGAGTAAAGCAGGGCAGGCAGCCTGGTTTGGGCATTTCACACTCCTCCAGCCCCACAGAAATGGGGCTGCACCAGTTTGGAAAAATGGGAAGGTAGAGACAAAGAGGAAACCAGCTTTTTATACTCTCTCAATGCCTGCCTAACTTAGGGAGCTCCCCAGCAGCCCCAGCCATAAGGCAGTCAGTGGCTCTGAGAGGCAGCAGGAGTCTAAACCACAGCAGGAAACACCAGGCACACTCCAGCCTCTAAAACTCACCTGCCAGTGCACTCCTTCCTAATTTGCTTGGCAACTACCAAATGAAAGCCTAAAGATTAAGTAAAAAGAGAAGCCCAGAGGGTCAGCAGGCCAGAGGAGGGCAAGGGAAGAGGGGAGAGGATAAAAACATTGCAGCACGAAGGGACAGTCAGAGGGAATCACACCAGCAATTGTCACGTCGCTCCCAAGCCCACGGGCAGCAGAGGAAGACACCACAGTGCTGACTTCCAGCTGAAGTTCCTTCTTTTTACATCAAGATGAGATTTGAGTGCTCCAGACCACCTTTTTCCCTTCAGCCCCCCAGCCCTGTTGGTCTCTCTTCAGGCCACCTTCACCAGCCACTTCTCGAGGCCCTCCAGGTCAGCCTCTCCATCCTCTCCCTTGCTGCCTCGAGCACTGCACTCCACAAATTCCACCTTCATGGGCAGCTGGGAGAAGTCAAAGTCCTTGCCCTTCTTCCCCAGCTGGGCAGGGCCCCCTGTGGCTGAGCCATCCAGGCTGGTGGGGGCTGCAGAACGGGTCACCCGCAGGGTATTGCTGCAGGGAGAGAAGAGAAAGGGTCAGGAAGGAAGCAGCAGGGGAATATCACCTGCACCACGGCTCTGGGATGTTTGGGATCCAGCTCTGCCAGCAGGATGCCAAGGACACGAGGCCCAGCACTGCCCTGTCAGGCTCAGCCAGGGCCTTTGGCCACTGTTGGAAGGCACAAGTGCAGCGGCTCAGGGGAGTAGGAGGGAACTCAGGGAGAGGTGTTCAGACAGGTCTGGTTTTGTAATAAAGGACACCAAAAGTCAGATGGTGATGGTGTCCTTATCCCAATTTATCCACAGGGAACACTGGAATAACCATGCCTGACAGGACACGGTAACTACCTAGAAATCCAACACCTACACACAGGTAGCTGGCAAATGCTCAACATCAGAACAAGCAATCCTTATTTTCCTGGAGAATGTGAGCATGTGGCAACTGCCTGCTCTGTTAAAAACCAGCAGGCCGGGTATTCAGCCTGGAAGAGGCACAGCACAAATACCTCTGCTGCCATCTGCTGGGCAAAGGGATTACAGATCCGAGGAATCATTTAGCTTGGAAAAGCCCTCTAAGACCATGAAGTCCAACTGCAAACCCAGCACTGCCAATCCCCAGACCAAACAGACTGTTCCCAGTGCCACAGAGAACTCAGACACGGCTCAAGGGAGCTCACTGAGCACTGAGGGAAGAGAGAAAGGACAAGAGGAAAAGCTCAGAGGGACTGAGATCGCATTCCATACTTACAGCTCTTTCTCCAGCTGCTGCTGGATGAGTTTTGCTGATTTTGCCATTGTGACATCTAGAGAAGAGAACATGAAATCAGCTCTTTGGTTGTCTGTCAGCACTCAGAACCTGGTTCCTCCTCCTAAAGTAAGGGCAGGTCACACTGTGCAGTCACTGGAGTTACCAGGACAAGGACAGCCATGCCTGCAGTAGGATGAGGGATGCTGGAGCTTTGGGATCACAGGCGTGAATGGGAACAACCCAACAGTCTGATACAATGCAGGGAATTAACTTCTTCTTGCTTACTTCAGAGGATGGGTTTGATGCACCAGCACTCCCTCCTGTCCTGCACTTTGCATCCGTGGCACGCAGAGCCAGGGAAGCCTCAGGCAGCTCCTCAGTTAGTGCAGGAAATAACTACAAAACCCAGACCTGATACTGCCCCAAAACATCCAACTGTTACAGAGAGACCCACACTTTCACTGCAGAACTAGCAGGGATCTGAAAAGCGACTCTTTTCCAGTAGCTGGAGGCTACTCCAGAGAAAACATGGAACCCTGGCAGCTGGACAACTCCTTTTAACTTCGAAGCTGCCGAGTGTGTAGGGATAGCTCCTTATGCTCCAGCTGATCCTATTTCCTGCTGCCTGGAGACTGAGCAACAGCTCTGCACAAAGCAAGCAGAACCAAAAAGCCACGCAAAAGCCTTAATGACACCCACCCAAAGAGCTGCAGCTCTCCCAAGCAGTCCTGCAAACGCTCCTGCTGAGCAGTCAAAGTTTAAACCTGAATTCCAGCCTTCCTTTTGCTGAAATCCCAAGATCAGCAGCCATAACACGAAGCCCTGGCCTGCAGGAGTGGCCAGGCCCAACCCCAGGGCAGGCAGGGTACCTTGCTTGTTGCAGGCGATGAGCAGCGCGGGCGCGTTCCTGAGCACGGTGCTGTCCACCAGCACCTGGTACAGGAACTCTGCCACATCCTTCACCTCCCGCTGGAAGGCCACGCTGTCCACCACGAACACGATGGCTCTGGGGCAAGAGGGAAGGACATGTGGTGGGGATGAAGCTCTCCAGTCACTTTCCTCTGCAAGTATTCCAGCCTGGGCTGAGGTTTCCACATCTGGTCTCACCCAGGCCAAGAGAGGTTCGCAGCATGTGCTGCCTGAAATACACCCCCCATGGCCAGCTCCAGCAGGAATTTCTCCCCCTGTCAGCCCCAGGATATCCCACATCCCCCAGGCCTCCCTGCTGCAGCAGCTTTGCCTCCTGGTGCGCTACAAGCACAGGTAAGTAGGAAATTCATGGTGTGATTTTTGGGATGGTCCTGTGCAGGGTCAGGAGCTGGACTCCATGATCTTTGTGGGTCCCTTCCCACTCGAGATACTCTATGAAGGCAAAGCAAAACTGAACCAGCAATACTCCACAGCAGAGCTCTGATTCTCAGGGCACCACCAGCCCAGCTCACAGCATTCCCAGCACCATCACTTGGTTTATTCCCTTTCCAAAGGATCACCCACCCCCTCCTCCCCTGCTGATCCCCTCCACGTTACCTGGCTGCAGCCTTGAACCTCTCCAAGAACTGCAGCCTCAAACTCTCATGGCCTGGAAGGTCGATCAAGGTCACGTTAGTGCTCTGGAACACAAGCAAGAAGGAATTACCACCACCTGATCCAGGGGTTCCTGTGACCACAGACTGGGGAAAACCAGTCTGACCCTGGATTTGTGTCCTGAAGGCACAATGCCACCTGCCCCTAACACAGAATATCAACCTACAGCCTTACCCATTCACACAAGTCTCCCTAAATACACCGAACTTCGCTGGGAATAACACAAAAATGCTTTTGCAAGAGCCTTTTTCAACTGAAAACTGCAAATGTTTCCCTTCCCAGGAAAGGAAAGGAAAGGGCCAAAGCCAGGAGGTGGGAGAGAACAAACAGCCAAGCCAGGGCCACGTCACTGCTCTCAAGATAAGGCTGCAGGAGCCCCTTCCTGCCCACTGCTCTAGGGTTTTATTGGAAACCTTGTCTAGGATTTTAACAAAAGGATCAAAGCAGCAGCAATCTGCCTTGCAGCATTCCACTGCCTCACCCCCTCCAAATACTCGTCTGCTCAATTAAAGAGACACAAAAATGGGAGAGGTCTTTAAAAAACTCTGCATGTCCTTTTACCAAGTTTGTAACCTTATCATCACTGTTGTTAATAGTGACTGAGGAGGTGAAGCCACAAAACCACCCTCTACTTTCACAGTTCACCAGCAGTTAAGGTGCTGCCAGCATGCTGCTCTCCCCCCACGTGTGCATCCAGCACAAAGAAGAGATTTCCAGAAGGAAAGAATTGCCAAAAACCTGAAAATAACCAGGTCTGTGGCAGCCCAGGACCTAAAAACAACAAAATCCTTTCTGAGACCATATAAAATGCAGCTGCAGCCTCTGCTTAGACCTGACAGAGCTTTTAATTTCAATGATTCTGGGGAGAAACAGAAATTACTGCTGAGGAAATAAAGTAATTCATCAGAACAGTGAACCCCCACAAATCTCCCTCCTGCTCCAAGCACGCTGCTGAACCCCCAGGTGTGGCTTTCAGTCAGAAAGGTTTCACTACTTGACAAGCAAAGAAGAAAGAACCTCTGGAGCCCAGCAGGCTCCAACACATCCCAGGATTTCCCTACTTTCTCAGCGTGCACTGCCTGGAAAAATCCTGCTCCACACTGGGACCAAACTGGGGCTTGAGCAGCACAAAAGATTGGGGGCAGGTTTAGCAGAGGGAGCAGAGAAAGGTTGCACACCCTCAGCTGAGTGAGGGCTGAAGCTGTGCACTCACCTTGTCCCGGCTGACCCTGTACACGGCGGAGCTGTCGGTGATCGAGGTCTGGGTGTCGCGGTACCGCCCCGACAGCAGCTGGGGGAACAGGCAGGCTTCAGAAAAAACAGCCTGGGAGGCTCCCAACCCTTCAACCAGGCTTAGCATCACGCTTCCTGTACTCAGAAACTGAAATGGTCTGACAGGGGTCATGGGCATTGGAGATCTGATCTCAGTTTCCTGCAGGGAACTATTGCTGGGGGTTACTTTCCCCAGTTAATTAATAAATGGTCATTAGGGGAAAAAATATGTATTTATATTGTCAATCTCCACTAAAACAAGAAGGAAGAGAGTGTGCCTGCAAATCCTTCAGAGTTTTCCAGGTGGGACCACGGTAACCATGGCTGTGCCCCTTTCGTTTTCAGATTTAGCAGTAACAGAATACTAGGGTTGGAAGGGACCCAACAGGATCATCAATCCAGCTCCTGGCCCTGCACAGACACCCCAGCAATCCCAGCCTGTCCCTGGAGCATTGTCCAAACGCTCCTGGAGCTCTGGCAGCCCTGGGGCCGTGCCCATTCCCTGGGGAGCCCGGGCAGTACCCGACCGTCCGCTGAGGAAGAGCCTTGTCCTGAGATCCAGCCTGACCCTCCCCGCCACAGCTCCAGCCGTTCCCTGGGTGCTGTCCCTGGTCCCAGCTATGCTCCTGCCCCACCGCTGCCCCTCGGGAGGAGCTGCGGACTGCGATGAGGTTAAGTATCGCTAAGCCTTTTACTACGACATATTCAAACCAAAACTCAATTTCTTTTGACACTCCGTGGTAGACAAAACCCGGTCTCCATCCCCCCTTACACCTATAAACCCCAACTTTTAAGTTTCATTAGGAGATTAAAAACCGAACGAACGGGAACTGCTTCACCTCCGTACGAGAGGCCGCAGCCGGGCAGCCCCCGCGCCGCTCGGAGCCCCCCGCTCACCCGCGCGAAAAGCAGCGTCTTCCCCGCGTCGCAGAGGCCCAGCAGCAGCACGGCCTTCCGGCTACTCCTCCTGCCCTGCACGAACCGCCAGATCACTGCGGGAGAGAGAGCGATGAGGAGGAGAAGGGGACACCTGACCCGCGGCTGGCGGCACCGGCGCCCCCTCAGCGAGTGCTGGGCGCCGGCAGGCCGCGGGGCGGGGGGAAAGGGAGGTTCCCGCAACTCACGGAAGGTGATGGCGACGGCGATGAGCGCGATGAGCACGGAGAGCACGGCGGGGCCGCGCAGCTCCCGCCGCAGCGCCTCCAGGTGCGGCTCCAGCCCGCCCGCCATGGCCCGCACACGTGGCCACGCCACACTTCCGCTTCCGGCCCCGCGGCACGCCGGGAATGGCAGCGCGCGGGGGCCCATGGGAGCTGTAGTTCTCCCCATGAGGAGCTGGGAAGGCAGACTCGCTGGGGAAGCCTGGAGAAATATGGAATCGTTTATGCTGGAAAAGCTTTGAGATCATCGCGTGCAACGTTTCCTCCAGTGCTGCCAAGGCCACCACTAACCCATGTCTCCAAGTGCCACACACACAGGGCTTTTAAATCCCAGGCAGTTGTGCCAGGGCTGGACAGCTCTTTCTGGGAAGGAATTTTCCTAATGTTCATCCTGAACCTCCCCTGGCCCAGCCTGAGGCCGTTCCCTCTCCTCCTGTCCCTGTTCCCTGGCAGCAGAGCCCGACCCCCCCCGGCTGCCCCCTCCTGTCAGGGACTTGTGCAGAGCCACAAGGTCCCCCCTGAGCCTCCTTTGCTCCAGGCTGAGCCCCTTTCCCAGCTTCCCTCAGCCGCTCCTGGGGCTCCAGACCCTTCCCAGCTCCGTTCCTTTCCCCAGACATGCTCCAGCTCTCAATGTTTCTCTTGCTGTGAGGGCCCAGAACTGGACACAGCACTCAAGGTGCCTCACAGGTCCCAGCACAGAGGGACAGTCACTGCTCTGGGCCTGCTGGACACACCATGGCTGGGACAGCCCAGGGGCCATTGGCCTCTTGCCCACCTGGGCACACCTGGGCTCATGTCCAGCCACTGTCACCAGCACCTCCAGGGCATTTTCCAGCTTTCCAGCCACTCTGTCCCCAACCTTGAGCATTCCGTGGGGCTGGTTTGCCCCAGGAAGATTGGGAAGCAGAGCTCGGCTTCCCACAGTGGTGCAGGATGAGGAGTAGCAGGAATACATTGAAACAAGACAGGTTCAGAGTGGGTATGAGGGGAATTTCCTCCTTTGGGGGCTGCCAGGAGCAGGACAGGCTGCCCAGGGAGGTTGTGGAGTCACCACCATTGGAGGTCAAGCCCTGAGCACCTTGGTTGATCCCTTTCCTTGAGCAGGAGGTTGGACTGGAGACCCCCAGAGGCCCCTTCCAGCTTGAGTGGTCCTCTAGCAAGGTTCCTTTTATCCATGCCTTCTGCTTATGGGTCAAGGGCTTACCCCTAACATGAAATGCAGATGATGAAGGTTTCTGGGGAGGGGAAAGATTTCTAACTGCAGCCATGCTGAGTTGTAGAAACAGCATGTTAGAGGCACTGATTCTTTTTCTTTGCTAGTTTTGAAGAACAGATTAAAAAGCCACCTGTCCAGTGTATCCATCCGACATAAATTGAGGGACTACATTTCATCCTTTCCTGTCACGATCTGCATTTCTGCCATCCAGGGGGATGTTCATTCAGGCTGGTGGACTTCTCACCACACTTACCATATGTAGCCAAAAACCATCAAAATATTCATTCCCTCAAAGTGAGGAGCTTTGTGCTCTCAGCAGCTCCTCCATGCCTGCCTTGACAGCAGGACTGGGACACCCTGGGTGAGCCCAGGCTGTTCCTCTGGAGCAGAGAGCCTCAGCAGCCCTTTTTGTCTCGCCTTTTAATGTTCACTGTGGATCAGAATCAGGCAAAACAAACTACATGTTTGTTTTCAGCACAGAATTAGACAGACTACCAAAACAAACACGTTTTGGAGCAAATCCTGGACTCTCCCCATCGATACAGGCATGTGCTCAATGAGTCCTGCCTTGTGGAAGGGACCGTCACCTGCCAGGGATAATCTGGGCAAAGCAAAAGCACAGAGAGTACAAAGCATCTGTTAATTAGGCTCTAGGGTATATTTAATCCATTTTGCTTTGGCAAATGGTGCCAGACATTTCCCTAAGGCGCAGCAGTAAGTGACAACAGCCACGCTGGTACCTGTCACTGTCCTACGGTGAGAGGCACTGAGGAAGGAATGGGCTTAAGGACCATTTGGAAACAGCTCAGGACACCCACTTAGATTTGAGATTTTATTTTTTGCTGTGCTGGCAGCAGAGAATTGTAAAGTGTCAAAGAGCCACTTTCAGAGTGATGAGGGCGGGCAGAGAAAGCAGCAAAGGCAGAGGGCCCTCCGCAGGTCAGTGTTCGGTGCTGAGGGCACGAGAGGAGTCATGGACTGAGGTTTTCTCCCCCACTTCGAGGATCCTTCTCATCTCACTACTTGTCCTCAAGGAAGGTGCACACCTGGAGAAGATCTGGAAAGGAAAAGGACAGGGAGAAGTTCAGATCCTGCCTTTAAACACTCCCGTCCCACCAGCACACACCCAGCCATGCCAACCTTGTCACCACATGGAAAACCCACGGTGTGCCACAAAAAAAGAGCTTTAACTACAAATCCCAGTGAACCCACACTGCTGGGTCCAGGGAGTTCTCTGTGTCATTTCTCAAAGTCCATGTTTTCTAAAGGTGAGGGAAAGTCTTTTATTCACGTTTTTAAGTCTGTTCTTAGTTCACCCACGGAACTTTGAGAAAAGAATATTGACATCCTCATGCTTAAAAGGCATTGAATGGACAGTCCCAGAAGAAACTGCTCGTGCCTGCAAGGTAAGAGCTGCAATTCAGGACTTCCTCTGGGGCTGTTCCAGTTACCTGATGGATTGCAGGTGTTGAGGCTGGCAAGTGAAGAATAGTATTTATCTCCCAGGAATTCCTTGTACGATATTCCATCACGGAGCTTGACCAGGCACTTTGTCCGGTCTTTAAACAGAAGGTCCTTGGATTCATATGCAAACATATTGAAATCTTTATTCTTGGTCCCTTTTGCTCCAAACAGTCTCTGAAATAAAGGCATGAAGAGGAGAGAAGTAGAAAGCTGACCTAGCTCTTGCTCCTGGTTCTTCACTGTCAGCCTGGGGAGCCCCAAGCCAGGCTCTAGAAATTTAGGATTGAACCTTCTGTCTGTATGCTTAGAGGAGGGATTGCTCACTGCTGGGCACATTTTTTCCCCCATTTTTACCTGTCCCTGTGTGCAGAGATGCTGCCAGCAGGTCCTGTAACTTAACCATGAATAGAAGCAAAAGGACCCAAGCTGATGGTGGAGCCAACATTAATGTTTGCAGGGAGAAACAGAGATGGTTTAGCCTGGTTATGGTCAGCCCAGTGGCTGTAGGACTGTGTGTGTGGGTGCAGGGAGGCTGCTCTTGGGGCTGAGCCTGACCCAGCTGTGGCACAGACCAGGCACCACAGAGCAGTTTCTGAGATGCCCCAGCAAGAGCAGAGCCCAGAAAGGAGGTGATAAACTCATGTCACACAAGTATAGCATGACAGCAGCAACTACTGCTACCTAAAGGTGTGTTTGCTAAGGTGGCAGAGGAGAAAGAGCACTTGGGAAGGGATGGAGGAAGGGGGAGGCCAAAGGACAAGGCTGTCACCCCACAGCAGTGAGGTAAGATCTTCCACCTTACACTGACTTGGGGAAAATTAGAGCAACCCCACAATATTTCTTCCACTCTCAGCACTACAAACCTCTTGGTTCTCCAGCAGCTCACGGACTTGTTGTGCTTTCTCAGGACGTGTCACCACAGCATGGGTAGGGACTTTGGCCAGGTTGCATCTCCTGTAATCCATAACATTTGCCCGCTGCCCATCAGTGCACAGCAACTCAAACTGGTCCATTTTCAGATCTCTGGCCCAGCTTTCTGTGTTTTTGCCTTTAAAGAGAATGGATTTGGAGATTCAGAGATCTTGTGTAGCAGGAGAGCATCAACCCCAACACCACCTAAGCAATAATGCAGATGGGGAAGGCAGCCCTGAGCACGTACCATCAGTGTTCTCCTCAACGATGGAATGCTTGATGAAGGCCACATCCCCCTGCTCGACCAGACACCTGGGAAGTAGGAAAAGAGGCCAGTGATGTGGGTGCTTGAATCCTGTCCCTTTCCAACAAATTTGACTTAGATTTGAGTCTTACTCTTGTACAATTAATCTCCGAGGACAGCCAGGTCTAGGAGCCCTGCCACAAACATTTTAAATATATCTGAAACACAGGCTTTACCCTCCTTATTTAGGTTAAAAAGAGGAGCACTTCTGACATTGTGGGAGGGCTTGTGTCTTTCTGGGTTTGCCTGGAGGCAGCAGGACATGAGTTTTACAGAAGGTAAAATTGGTATTTTACATCAATTTTCAGAAAGCAAAGGAAAAACATGTGGCATATGTATAAAATTACAGAGATCTGCACTTTCAACGGTGTAATGGAGTAAAAGAGTAGCTCAGCAAATTAGTGTCGACACGAGACTGTACTTCACCTGTGAGCTGCCCTCTGTGGTCAGCCCCAGGGTACCTGAGGCAGTCTGGGTGTCCCAGCACGTACCTCAAAGCTCCAGTGTATCCATAGTACTGCTCGTGGCTGCTGGCCACACACCTCTCCGGAGGGACACCCCCTGAGCCCTTGCAGAGCTGGCAGAGGCGGGATGTAGGAGGAGACCCAGGAGCACAGCCCTGGCTGAAGTATTCATCTGGAGGCAGGAATAGGAGAAAATCACTTTTGCTGCCCTGAGAAGTTAGGTTTTATTTTAATAACATGTTCTCACCCTGAGTTTGCGTTAGCTCTCGCTGGGGAGCTGGAAACGGGCTGGGAGAAGGAGCATGACCTGGTGGGCAACAAATCACGTGCACCCAGCTTTCACTAGGGAACTTGGGTCCTGTTATTATTGATAATTGTTGTTATGGTTGCCCAGAGAAGCTGTGGCTGCCCCTGGATCCCTGGAAGTGTTCCAGGCCAGGTTGGACAGGGCTTGGAGCAACCTGGGATAGTGGGAGGTGTCCCTGCCCATGGCAGGGGGTGGAACAGGATGGGCTTTAAGGTCCCTTCCCACCCAAACCATTCTGTGATTCTGTGATGAAGCAGGGCCTAAGGCTCAAGTGCAATAGGCACTATCTTGGCATAAAAAGAGGATTGTTTTCCCTGCAAACCATTCCCAGCTCACACAGAGCCAGCCCGAGCCTCCACAGCCTTTATAGGTCAGCAGAATTGCATTTGGCAGCAATGCCAGAGCTCTTGGAGTAGAAGGGACAGTGGGAAAGGATGGCAGGAGGATAGAGAAGCCAAGAGTAAAACTCACTGACACTATTATCTTCATGTGGCTAGAGACTTCCTTTTAATAACTATAGGCTTACTTTGTCTGGGTTGATAATATTGATAAGGTTTCCATATTATTTTTCTTGGACCATAACTCTCAATGGATTCTCAGGCAGTCAGATCAGTCCCTTTAAGTTTCTTGAATGAAGATCAGCCTCTGTCCCCTGTTCTCAGCCCTTCCCCTCCCTTTTGTTTCATCCTTTATCCCCACTCCACACCCTGCACAAGCACCAGACCCCTTTGGGGCAGCCCATATTCCCTTTTTGGGAATGCCTCTTGGGCTGCTGCAAAAGGAAGGGGAGAGATGTGAAAAGAAAGCAAAGACCCCCCCAAAGCAGCTTTTGTGCCATATCTTACTCTGAAGCAGACATCAAAGGCCTAAAATTTTGCTCAGTGAAACCTTAAATAACAGAGCCTTCTCCATTTCCTCCCTCCAGGAGGGAATCTTTGAGGCACGAGAAACTTTGAAAACCAGATGAAGGCTGGTAAAACCTTTTTTTGTGAGCAGATTCCCAGCTCAAAGAACTGGATGCCAAAGTGGACTCACCGAAGTTGCAGCTGCCTGTCCTGTTGTGGATCAGGCCCATGGGGATGTTCCAGCCAGCAGTTCTCCCCACGGCGGTGTGGCACGACTTCTTGCCCTGCAGGTTGTTCCAGTTGATATCCCTGTCAGACTTCTTCACAACAGCCACAGCAAAGTAGGTTGCTTTCAGAAGATAAAATAGAGAGGAATGAAGGCCTGACCCAAGGATCCCACTGTGATCCCTTAGGAGAGAGCACTGGCTTCACTTGGGAAAGGGCATGAACAGCACAGAATTACTTTGTGCTTATAAATACTTTGCCAGGCAGCAGCAATGGAAGAGTTTGTAGATGTGATGCATCTACTTCCACCATGCTCCTGGGAAATTATTATCCCTCACAGTTCCCTGCCCTCCAAAGCTCTGACACCTGGGTATGTGAGAAGGCTACAGCAAGACACACGTGAGGATCTTATCCACTCCTGATTTTTATTCTCTCCTTAGCAAAGGACAAAACTCTTCCCTCCTCTCCCGCTTTCCATTCCTAGAAAGAACAATTTCCTCATGCTGCAGCCCAGACCCTCTTTCTCTGTTCACAGCCCTGATACTGTTGTGATGTGACCACACCAATCTCTGCCACTACCAAATGCTTCACCTTGATCTTATTGCAGCCCCTGACTTTCCCTCCAACTGCTAAACCTATCTCCTAAATTCTAATATCTACACTGGACACTCTTTGGGTGGAGACTGGCTATTTCTTCTCCACTCGTGACTCATATCTACTTTTCTACTTATATCCCTCTGGACTGTTTTCTGTCCCTCTGTTGGCAGTAATTACCTGGTTCTTCTCCTGATTCGCAGTGATTATCTGTGGGAGGGGAGAAGAAAAAGATGATGTGTTAAAGACATCTCAAATCCAAAAGAAGAATCGAGCTCACTGATTTCTGGAGAAATTCTTTTGTAGAAGTGACCATTTCAAGTAACACCTTGTGCATCAGCAGAACAAAGCACAGCCTCTGAGCTGTTCCTCTGAGCTGAAACAAGCAGTTTTACCAAGGCTGCTGCTAAAGGACCAGGGCATCCTAATTAAAACAAAGAAGAGTTCCTGACTATCCCTGCCTGCTCTGCCAGGGCTGTTCCACTTTCATGGAAAGACAAGGCGTGCAATGGTGAGCAGAGTTGCCTCAGAGCACCGTGTGTTAGGTTGGCTATCAGGGAAAGGTTCTTCCCCCAGAGGCTGCTGGGCACTGCCCAGGCTCCCCAGGGAATGGGCACGGCCCCGAGGCTGCCAGAGCTCCAGGAGCGTTTGAACAGCACTCTCAGGGACAGGGTGGGATTGTTGGGGTGTCTGTGCAGGGCCAGGAGCTGGACTGATGATCCCAGTGGGTCCCTTCCAAACCAGGATATTCTGTGATTTCTGCAGGATGCAGCACTGCAGCTGCTTTGTAAGATTCCAGAATGTCCTGGGTTGCAGTGTATTCTATTACCATCCTCAGGAGCTGTTGAGATCAGGTGGGGCAGTGTTTCCTTGCCTCCTCCCCCCAGACTATCTTTCTGTTAATTGCCCATCATTGTCCTGCCACCTGACTCAGAGATAACTCCCTCCGGACCATCTTCTGTTAATGAGCCTCATCAACACTTGGCCTCATGACTCATTACCCCATTGTGAGATGCTCCACCCAGAGGGAGGAACCAAGCATCCCAGCATGGATATAATCTGAGACTCTGAACACCAGAGACACCCCTTTCCACTGGATTTCCAGAGGACAGGAGCTACACAGCCACCACTGGACTTTCTGAGGAAGAGCAGACTCTTTTACTACAGGATCACTGCTTCAGAGGACTGCAGCCACCATTCTAGCAGACTGCTACCACCACCCTGCCTAACAGGGACTCAGGTTGTACCTTGACTCTGTCAGTTTGACAGTGTTTTCTTTTACTTTTTTTTTTTTTCCTTTTCTTTAATTTCCATTAAATTGTTATTCTGACTTGGTGCCTCCCACTGGTTTGTTTTCAAACTAGTACACAGAATAAAACCGGCACTTTGGCACCAGCCCATTCCCCACCACCTGGACCCTGAGACAGGGCTGTGCTTACCCTCATAGCTCTCTGCCATCACTGGCACCAAGCCACACATGCCAGCAGTGTAGACAAAGCCTCCATCTAAGCTGATGGCATCTGCTTCACCTTTCTGCAAGGGAAAGGTGCAGAAATGAAACACTGCACGTCCCCAGGCCAGCGCTTTTCAGAGCTCACATGGTGAAAGAAGCCTCTGGGAAGTTCACAGTGAGAAGAAAAGGGGAAAAAAGCTCTACCATGATCTTCGTGATGCATTCCTTGGTGTCCTCTGCCACAACACACTCCACCTCCCCCTTGCTCATCACGCTCCAGACGTCACACTTCTTCTTCTCATCCCTGCCAATCGCACACCACTGTGTCTTGTTGCCTCTGCGGCTGGGGGTCAGGCGGTCTGCAAGGGCAGCGCAGGGAGAACAAGGATGAGCCCTGTGGAACCACATCCTAGCTGCAAGGGACTCAGCCACACACCATACACACCAACCTGCTGCTGCTCAGGGCAAGGAGTTCTTGTTAATTAAGCCCTGGGCTGGCAAGAATAGAAAAGGTGATTCTTGAGCTGAAGGAGGCTCAAAAATCAACTTGCAGGTCAGAAAGGTGAATTTCTGCCTAACACAAGCCATTCAGGCAGATTTCTGTCAGCTAAGACAGCACAACCACTAAATGCCCATGTGATAATAGTACTTGGAATTGCAGCCTGTAATATGTCCCACTTTTCTGCACTCCTCACAGCCCAGACAGCTATGAGACTAAGACCAGGCCGAGCTGGAAAATTACAGCCTAGTTATGGTTCTGTAAAACAGCACTTGAATAATCTGGTTTGATGCTATGTGAAGTCCATTTACTCTCCTCCACAAATGCTACTTCACAGAAGTGAAGTACTTTAAATGGTACCATGAATTCTAAGTGGGCTTCAGAGATCATTTGTGGGATGTTTGACTCTCAGAAAGCTATCAGAAAATGCTTGATGAGTCTAGATGGAAATAAAGGACATTGTTTCCCTCAAGTGTCTGAACCTGGTGTCCTGGGATGTTCCTTCTTTTTACATCCCAGAAATGGCTTTTCTAAGGAGCAGTTTTGACCATGCCCAATCTCTACCACCATCTCTACCACTCCAGTGTGTGGAGCTTGTGTAGATTTTCCCTATTTGTCAGTGTGGTGATGACGTTATTTTGGCTTTGGATACAACAAATTCCTGTGTTGATGTAAGTGAAGTTTGTGAAGGTTCTGCGATTTCACAGGAAATATTTTGCAGATGACACAGTCTGAAAAAATCACGTTCCTTTTGCCTGGTGGTATTTGTAAATGCCAACTCTTCCACACAGCCCATGCTGACATTACATTGGTGTTTGATAGCCTACCTACCTTTCTGGAGGCTCTGGACAGCACTGTAATACTCAAAGCCCAGGTAGAGCTGGGCATCCATCAGTGATGGGATTTGCTTGAGCTGTACTGCAGAGTCTTTGAAGAGCAAGTCTTTGAGGCCTGGGTCCTTCTTGCCAGGCGGCCCAAAGAGGTGGAAGGTGCTGGTTGTGCCCACGCCAAATTTTTCCTGCCACGAGGGAAAAATAATCAGCAAATGACCACACCAAAACTCTTGGAAAGTTGGAGAAAGCAATCAAAACCAGAGGACAGGGGATGTTAGAGAAG
The DNA here is from genome assembly GCF_965178545.1 of Coloeus monedula. NCBI lineage: Eukaryota > Metazoa > Chordata > Aves > Passeriformes > Corvidae > Coloeus > Coloeus monedula. The sequence continues at coordinate 2,594,796 of NC_138790.1, forward strand.
GAAAGGAGAGCTTGGTGATACCTGTGCTTTGGAGAGGAAGTTCCAGATGTCATTGACCTTGGTGTCATCTCGAGCCACAACAGCGTGAGCAGGAACCCTGGCCCAGTGACAGGCCTTGTAGTTGTCCACGGGCTGGCGGGTGCCATCCAGACACAGGAGCTCGTACTCATCCTTCTCAGTTGGGGCATTTTCTGAAGGAAGGGAGGAACCATGAGTTGTGTCACCATGAAAACAGACAGAAAGGCCAGTGTGGGGAAGCTCTGTAATTCATTTATTTCTGCAGAAGACAGCTTGCAGGCACCCCCCTTGCAATGGGGTCATCGTGGGCACATGAAGGCGATGCCTTTGGAAGAGAGATCACCTCTGCCTCTGCCGTAACTAACCCAACAGTACAAGGATTTATGCACAAAGGGATACAAATAGGTTTCCAAACACCATACAAATGGATTGAACAGGTCAGCAGCTGCACATGGTCTGTGAAGGCCAGTAGGTGACTAATGTCAAGGCTGAAGACAAAGCCCAGGACTGAGGTCACAAGGTTAGAGAAGAATTCAAGTGTGAAGGGACTTTTGAATATCCCTGGTCAAGGCAGGGACAGACCAGGATGTTCCAGGTGGATCTTGAAACCCTTCAAGGATGGAGAGTGCACAGCTGTCCTGGACAACCTATCCCAGTGCTTCACTGTCCTCAAGGAGAAAAAAATTCCCCTCGTATCTGGTCCCCAGGCTGATCAAGCCCATCCCACAGAGCACCTCCTTGCAGGACAATTGTCCCTGCCCCATGACCACCTTGGTGACCCTCCACTGAGCTCACTGCAGGTCCTGGGTGTGCCAGGCCATCCTTGGTCTCCACAGAGTTAGTAAACTCTTGCTGTGAGCTGAATTCTCTCCAAAATCCCTCCCAGAGGGATAGGTAACCTGCTCCGTTGCTCACATCACAGCTGGCTCTGAGATACAGCACCAAGCAGGTTTTCTAGCTACAAAGAAGAACCTCAGAGAAGAAAACATGGATCCACCATAATCCTATTTCTCAGTAACAAGGATTAGTCAGTTCACAATGTGCCAAACCTTTTTCAAGAGATGAAAGAGGGGTTTGGGCCTGGAGAGGAATAAAAGCTGCACAGTGTAGACAAATTGTAGGATGGAGTGGCAGCGAGAGGTGGGACTAGAAAGAGGAGAAATGAGGGATCTTGCAAGCATACCTTGAACAGTTGTGTGTTTCACAAAAGCCACCTCTCCTTTCCCATCTTTTAGACAGCTGCAGGTGGGAGGAACAGAAGAGAAGTTAGAAAAACAGGCATTGTGACTCCCCATCTCCCGTTTCAGCAAATTATTTTTGGCATAAACTGCAGCCATAGAGGAATGGTCTTCCCAAAAAAAAAGTTATGCTGGAAGGCAAGAAATTGTAATGGCAGAGAAGTAATTCAGTTTCCTCAGGACCCCTGATTCCAACACAGCCCTCCTTGGTATAGCAAAAACGTGCATGTGTCAGGCCCAAAGGAAAAATAACTCTCACTCACTGAAAAGCCCCAGAATATCCAGAATAAGGTCCTGTACGGGACATTTTGGTCTTGGCATCCCCCTTGCACTGACGGTACAGTCTGGGTTCAGTGGTGACACCAGGAACGCAGCTGGCAGAGAAGAAATTGGCCACGGCTGTGGAGGAGAAGGAAGCAATAGTTGGTCAAAAATTCACTTTTAGGAGGACTGGGAAGGGAAGGGATCCACAACAAATGTCAGTGCCCTGCGAGCTACCTCTGGATGCCCGCAGAAGATTGGGCAACACCCCTTTCACCGTAACAGCAGCCCTGGCTGAACTCCCATGGCCGATGTCGCCGTGCCCCAGCTCACCTTGCTCGATGGAGCCCGAGTCTTTGCCATCCCACTCGATGTCCCCACGGTGGGTCAGTATTCCAATGGGGATGACCCAGCCAGCCGACCTGCCCAGGCCCGTGTGGCACGAGGTCTTGCCCTGCAGCTCATTGATGGAGAAGCCTGTTCCTTTCTTCACAACAGCCACGGCGTAGTAGCTGGTAGTGGAGCCTGCAGTGCAGGAAAAAGGAATAAAGCAATGAGAAAAGAGGACTTAGGAACATTTGAAATCCTGCTAAACCCCCAGTTTTCAGAGAACAAAGTGCTGCACTTCCAAACAATCAGCGATTTGGTTGAACGCTTGTGGTTTCCTCATTGTCTTGGGTGTGAGCTACGCTGCCGATATTGAACTAATGCTGCACATTACAGCTTACAGTAAGTGACCTGAAAATGCTACCGTGCTCAAGGTGCCACAGATCTGTAAGGAACTTCAACAAATCTTTTTGCAAGTCTTCATTGGCAAGTGTCTTCTCAAGTGCCATTCCCCATGGACGCCTTGTGAGACTGAAACTCCATATCTAGTCTTTAGAATTTTACCCAGTCTGTCACATGCTCCATATGGCTGAGTTTTGGGGGTGGTAGAGACCTCAGCCTCCCATTTAATACCTTTTCCTTAGCTACCTCATTGGGAATGCCTCTGCCATGTTGCTTTGATCCTGAATATTGTGTACAAACAGCCTGAACTCCAGGGAAGAGGTCAAAAGAGATTGGGAGATTTGGATGTGGTGGGGAAATAGCATCGGTTTGGCTCCCAGGAGAAAGATGGGAGACATGAAGGATGGTACAGTGAGTGAGTAGGGATGGAGCCGTGGATCTAACTCCAATCAGAAGGGATTGTTGCAGAGGCCTTTTCATGCTTCTTTTCTTTTTTCCTGGGGATTGCCTGCATTTCTCACCTCAGTGATCTCGACTGGGTGTCCCTCCCAGCCACTAGTAATGCTGTTGCCTCTCCAACCATTTTTTTTTTCTGTCTTGATGTCTGCACAGGAAATCACAGAACTTACCTGTGCCTCCTAGCTCCATGTTTTACTCACAGAGTTCAAGGCCACTGAAAGCAGATCTCTGGGACCAGCACAGTTTTTATGCCATGCTTCAGGAGAACCATGATTTCTGCTCATGGGATCAGAGACCTTCACTGCAGCAAATGGCCAGAAATGGGGCCCTGGATCCTGTAGCCAGGGGTGATGATTCACATTTTTGTCCCCCAGGCCTTCCCCTCTGGGAGCTGGAAGCCAGGGGCAATATCTTGGACCCCCAACCAAAACATGTGGGAACTCTGCTTGGAAAGGATAGCCTTTGCACTCTCAGTTTGTTACCACCACCTGGCTTAAAAATATTGCATGGAAATGTACCTTCACTGTGTTCATAGACCTCAGCAGCGATGGGCTTCAGCTTGTAGGGAGCCAGGCCTGCCTCAAAAATTTGACCTCCATCCAAGCTAATGGCATCTGCTTCATTATTCTAAACAGCAAAGAGATTTCATCAATTAACAAAGAGCAGGAAAAGCGCTTCCCAGAGTCTCTCCTGGATCCTTGTGTATAACAGAGGGATCACAGGTAACAACCAGTGATTGAAAGGAAACTCCATCTCTGGGTGTAACAGGCTGCTGAATCTTCCCAGCACAGGAATTTTCTGCCCACTCACCGAAATGGCTTTTATGCAGTCGAGGTACGATGCTTTCTGCAGGCAACTGAAAGCAAAGTTCTCCTCTTGCATGTGGTCCCTCAGGCTATTGCATTTTTTCTCTTCTGCTGAGGATATTGTGCACCACCTGATGCTTGGCTTTTGGGGAGCAGCAAAACACAGAGCTGTAGAAAGAACCAGAAATAAATAGTCTCCAAAAGGTAGAAAAGCATTGATTGGAGAGAAACAGCATCTCTGTGAGCACAAGGTCAATGGTTCCCTGTGAGCACAAGGTCAGTGGTTCCCTGTGGTCACGGCCTTGGGTGATGGCCACATGCAGGATCTCCCAAGCCATGCAGGAAGGTCCTTTCTTTCTTTCTTGCCTGATGTGTGCTCTGTCAGGAACATCTGGGATGATCATTCCTGGCCCTGGACTATCGTTATTCAAGCAGCCTGGACTCACAGCAACATCCACAGGATTAGGAGAACAAATCCACACACTTCAATAGAAATCAAGCTCAAGCCTTTGCAAAAATGGAGAGAAAAGTTGGAGCGCTGAAGCAGTGCCTGTGCCAATAAGCCCAGAGAGGGAGCAGCTCTGACCTGGCAAGGCTGTGTACAGTGCACTGCCACTCTCACCTCCTTGGCAGCTGAATGATCTGATATCCTGAACTGTCTCTGTGTCTCACCTCCTCCACTGCACCCCAGGAGAGATGCCATAGCACCACCACAGTCCTTCCATGAGTCCCCCCACCAGTAAAGGCAGCTGAATGGCTGCTCTGGTGGACCAGAGCAAAGCAAAGGCCTCAGGTGGATGCAGGTTCATGTCTCCTCCAGAAACCTGAACCCAGAAATGCTGGAAACTTGCAGTTCAAGGATGTGGCCAGCCTGTGCTGACACTTCATCTCACTCTGCCCCTTCTGGGCAGGGTTGTGCAGACCAAGAGGCCACTTGCACCACTCTGTCCCTCCAAACCCTCGATGGCACATTTCATCCAAACACCTCCAGATTAACCTGCATCGTTTCCATTTTCTCTTTCATCCCAGAAACAGCCTCTCTTTACTTGATTTTCAAGCTTTCCAGTGGAGGTGCTGAATTTGGCCACAGGGAGGATCCTTAGCCTCAATTCCTACGTCCATCACCTCTTTTTTCATATGTGTTTCAAGTTCATCATACATTTTTCAAGCCTTGGCTGCACAAAGCCATGGTCACCTTAACCTAATACTGGCAGCCATCCTGCCTGGGGCAGAGGCTGGATGGGGACTTCCTGAGGGAGTCAGCCCAGCTGCACTGGTGACACTGGGGAAGTAATAGGAGCCTGAGTGCCCTGGCCACTGTCACAGACCTTTTGGGTGACCTTTTGTCTCTTTCCATGCAGGGGAGGACGAGGAAGAACCATTAGGAAAATATCTTCGCATGCTAATGTTCAGCAGAGGTGCTGAAGGGCTTCCTGATGCCAGAGGCACAGGGAGCACTTCCTGCCAGAGGACATTAATCACCACCACACTTTATGGGGGATCAGAGGGACCTGCTGCCTACTCCAGGAAGGAGATCCCTCTTTCCCTGTCCCCGCATCGGGTGCAGACAGCAGTCTCCTTGCCGCGGCTATCAGCCCATTGCCTGCCAGAGCTGAGAGCAGCGAAAGAGGAAAGAATCACTCCAAGCAGAGCCAGCCCTGCAGCAGCACAAATTTGGCATAAAACACGCAGGAGCCCGAGCAAAATGCAGCTGCAGCAGCAGGACAGAGCAGCGCAGGAGCAGAGCGGGGAGCACACCGCATCTTTCATTATTTAAGCTCTATTTTATTGTCACTGCCCTTAGGTTTAACCAAACACATGCACAAGCTCGGCAGGCAGGTCTTGCAATAATTTCTCCCCCCTGGCTGAGCCCGTGCTCCTCTCCCAGCACAGCAGTTGGCCGGAGGATGATTTTTGCCTTCAGCCCGTGACAGCAGGAGTGCGGAGCCTGTGCCAAGCATTCCCCTCCGTGGTGGTGGGAGCGGAGCATCCCTCCTCCTTGCAAGGTGGGTATCGGCAGTGTGGGGAGCTGCAGCCCTCCCTCCACCCCGGGCTGGCCCAAGCTGCGGTCAGTAACACTCAGAATACCGATCTCCTTGACAGATCCAGGGTGCCAAAGCAAGCACCGCTTTATGTCCCGGCTTTTCCTTAACAGCTGCCTGCTCTGGCACATGCTGCAGCTCTAGAACAGCCTCGCCTGGGGGAAGCCTGGGGTCCACGGAGGTTTTGACTTCCTTCCCCCAAAGGCTGCTTTCAGCAGACACTTACCCACTATCCCGAGGGACAGCACAGTGAAGAGTGCGAGTTTCATGCTGGAGGAGGGGGTCGGGTGCTGAGGGGAGCGTGAAGCAGCCTTGGTCACAGACTGTCCCCTCCAAGTCTGTGATGGCTCTGGAACCGCTTGCTGCCCCTTTTATAGAGGAACAACCTTGGCTGTGTTTGCAGAAGCAATGACCTAACACTGTTTGTCCTTCCTTGTTTCTCAATAGCTCCTAAGTCGCCCCCCTCCGTGGATCAGCCCACTTTTAGGAAGCCTTTCACTTTGGCACTGAACCCTTCCGCAGGCGGGAGGCAGAGCAGGGCACAGCGCTTTGCATTTTACAAGGGGCTTCAGATGGAAAATTCCCAAGCTGTGATATTTGAATTCTCCTGCGGGCTGAAACGCCGCAGGAGGGGCTATTTTCTTTGTGCTGCCTACCCCCTGCCTTGCCCAGAACTAATCTCAGAAAGTCCCTGCTGGATCCAGAGCTGAGTTTTGTGTGTTTGCCAGTAACTGCTGCTGAGGTGCCCGTCGACCCTTGGCTCGCAGCACCGAGTGCTTGCCCGCTCCCTTGCGTGCTCCTGGCAATGGCAGTGGAGTTGAAAGGCAGTAAATGATTCTTACACGTGATCTGGCAAAAAAAAAAAAAAAAGCCAACGGCAGTGACCAGACAGCTCAATAAGTGCCCCGCAGACAGAAGGAAGCATCACGCTACACTTTTGGTAAATTTTTGGGATGAACCTGGGAAGAAATGCTGAGATTAGCAGTCAGCCTTCTCCCACTTCCTCTGCAAACCTTCTCCATCCGATTGTGTCACTCCTGGCCTGTACCCTTGGGGCCAGTGGGGCATAGCTTGGTTTATGAAGGGCAGCCTTTGTGATGCTGTCCCAGCCTTCACATGCCCATCTTTGCTGCTGGGTACAGGACCAGCTTCAGCCTTTGGCACATACACACCAACCAAGAATTCCCTCAACCACGTCAGCCAGCCCTTGAGCCCTAAAAGCATCCCTAGACCACTGCTAGGGCTGGTCCACTCACCCTGTCCACCCAACAGAAGCTACAGGTTTGCTGTTGGAAGCCCAGCCAGGAGGTCCAGCTCCCAGGCTTGCTTTCAAGAGCACGAGCCTCCCTTGGAGGGAGGATCTCCTGGATCCCCTGCACAGGTCCCTCCTCTCCTATAGCCTTCACTCTGTACACAGATGGAGGTTGACTGGAAGCACCTGGGTTAGCTCTTGTCCCTTCTCCCAGCAGGCTCAGGGCAAAGTGACCTGCACGTGGGTGGCAGTGCCCAGAGTGGCTTCAGTACAGGTGGGAGCCCAGTGCCAGCTCAAGGATTTGGTTCTACAAAGTGACCCAGGGGAGGTGGAGGCCCTCAGGCAATGACCACCTCCACAGTGGTATGGGGATCCTGTCCTGCCTGTGATGAGTGAGGGGCACTTCTGGCCACGCTGGTTATTTCAGCATCATCTGCAGCACTTCCTTCAGCACGGCTGGTTCCTATTTCTCATCCCTTCATCCCCTGCTTTCCCAGAAGAGCAGACTTTCTTGTGTCCAGAGTGTCTCCAAACACACTGCAGCTGGAGGGGGACTGACTTTCTCCCACCTCAAGCCTCTCCTTTTAAAAGATCTCTCATCCATATTTACTCCAGCAAGCTGTGGCCTTCCAAGCTCTTCTTCCACCGAGACAGGTAGATGCCGCTGAAATCCATCCCCAGCTTCCTGTGGGTCTCACTGATCCCTGTCTCACTCATGGCAGCCTTAGCAACATCCCCATCCATGGAAGAAGAGGCACAAGGGCTTGCAGGAAACTGTCCCACGTGGTTCTTCCACAGCCTTTTGCTGATTTGTTCCAAAATGCCTCTTCTAACAGACATTTGAGAAATTGTAGTTGCTGCTGAAACAACAAAGACACCTGAGCACATAAATATTGGTGGAAATGCTTGGACATATTGACTCCACAAGTAGTTACAGCACTAGCCAGATAAAGATACTTTTACCACATGACAGATGGAGGGGAAAGATGCAGAAGAGAGCTTGGAAAACATAAAGGATCCACTCAAATAACAGAAGAGCAGTTTCTGGAAGAGCCCAAACTATCTTTGTCTTCTGCACATGGTTCCCAGACCTCTTCCATGGACCACTCACCGCTCCTCTCTCCCTTCTCACATCATGCTTGCGTCCCAATGCCTTCTCCATCTGCCGAGGGGATGGCTGTGATGTGCTGATGGGATGGGTGATTTTCACTTCACATCTCTTTCCCTTGCTCTCCCAGATGGCATCAGGGCAAATCCAGGGGCGAAGGAAGAGGCTCGGATTGCACTACCTCTTGTACTCCAGCGACCTCCTGCATTTCCAGATGTCCAGCCACTAGTCATCTGGAACATCACCAGCCACATGCAGAGCTGCTTCTACACCTCCTTTTGGTGCTAGAGAATCTTACCTCTCTCCATGATGGATTCCACTCCACTCCTGGTGTGCATCCCTCTTGTGGATGCTCCTTCAACAGCTTTGCCTCCTGTAGCCAAGCCAGTGGAGGAGAAACTCTTCCAACACATGGCTTTCCTTGGAGGTACCCCATGGCAGAAGCACAGCAGGCCAGGCCTGTGTCCTCTAGGCCACCTGGGCTGAGGGCTCAGGCCTTGATCTCCAAAGGACCCAACAGGTCTCCAAGGTGGTTCTTTCTGAGGAGTACAGCCCACCACAGGAAGCCGTGGATGGAAAAGGAAAAGTGTCCTGGGTGGCCTCCAGCTGCAAAAAGCCATTCTTTTTGGAGTCCAGGAGGGGTGAACTGCATGGTGCAGCCAACTTCGTCCTCTGAACATCCATCAGACACCTGCTTTGCCAAATTTTGTGTTAGAAAATGCACATTTAGTCACACAGTGGGTCCTGTCTCTCACTAAATACATGCACCCACCTCTACAGGTTCTGGTGAGACCCATACCTTGCTGCCTGAGTGCATGGTTGGTCCCATTCCCAAATGCCTGTGTCTGGCTGACTAAGCTGAGATTAAACAGCGAAGGCCAATTTTTAGTCACGCTGGGAATTTTTGTCACCTTTCAAGGCAAGAGCTCCATGCTCTGGCTCCTGTGAGCAGGAGCAGCTTTACCAGAAAGGAAAGAGCTAAGTCAGTGCCCCTCAGACTTTGTCCCAGTTACCCAGAAACATCAACCCTTCCATCTTCATAGAACGACCCGAATTATTGTCACACATCCCAAGTTCGTTGCATTGCAACACCGCACATCCCGGCCGTTGTGTTTTCCAAAAGAGGATGCTGCTAAAAATTACATGAATGATGAAGAAATACAAATTAATACACCCTCTGCCCAACCACGGGTCATTGGTGATGCATAAACACAGCTGAACCCCGGGGGAAGAACAATGCCAAGTGAAACACAAGGTAAAATAATACTGTTTATTTCCACATCTCCCTCATTACTGCAAGGCTGTGTGTGTGCGCTGCGGTTTGTGGCTGAGATGAGGCTGCACTGGAGTTTTGGTTGTGTCCTAAGGAAAGGACAGTGGGTGCAGCTGGGATAAAGTTAGAGCTGGCATGGCTGTGTGGGAGAAGGCTTGGCTTTACCACAGAGTTGGCTGCTGCCCACGGCACAGCTCATCCCGGAGCCAAGGCAGCTGAGCAGGGCTGGAGCCAAGCCCGGTTGTGTGCGGAGCTCTGGAAAACATCAAAAAAGAGGGAAATAGGGAAATCTGTGATCAAGGCACCACACCATCACAGGTATCTCACCCAACTCTTTGGAGCAGTTATTTCCATAGAGGTGCTCCTATTCAACTGTGGAAGCCTTTGGAGCTAATGCTGTTTCTAGGGCTGGCAGTTGTGATGAAAACCCAGCTCACCTTGAGCAACTAAGGAGAAAATGCCCTGAAAATGGAAGAAAAAACCAAAGGGGAATCAACTGAACCTCGAGGTGGGGTGGGCTGAGGGAAGAGGGCAATGCACACTCACCAGGAGTTTGGGCTTGGGAGTTAACTTGTTTCCCTATAGAAATAGGGATTTCCAGTTTGTGGCTTGGAGAAGGCTGGAGCCTGCCCATGACAAGGATGTCAGCGTGGTCAACCACAAAAGCTGGGCTCAAGTTTCTGTCCTGTCCTGGCCCCACGTGTGAAGGCAGGTGAAGGCAGGAAGAGCAGCCTGGTGGGAACACATTTTCCCAGATCACCTTCTGTCAATAGCAGTGGTGGGACAGAAGCTGAGGCTGGGCTCAAGTGGCAAAGGTGCCTGTCTCAGGAGATGGGAGATGGTGATGCTGGGTCCTGAATGGACCCTGTGGAGGAGGATTTGGGGAACTGATGGGTGATATACTGGACATGAGCTGGCACCGTGCAATTGCAGCCAGGTGTCTGCTGGGCCACATCCAAAGCAGTGTGGGCAGTAGGACTAGAGAAGACAAGGCTCTGGGGAGACCTTAGAGCCCCTTCCAGTGCCTTAAGGGACTCCAAGAGAGCTGGAGAGGGACTTTGGACAAGGACATGAAGTGACAAGGCAAGGGGAAATGGTTTCTCACTGCCAGAGGGCAGGGTTAGATGGGATCTTGGGAAAAAATTCTTCTCTGTGAGGGTGCCGAGGCCCTGGCACAGGATGCCCAGAAAAGCTGTGGCTGCCCTATCCCTGGGAGTGTCCAAGGCCAGGTTGGATAGAGCTTGGAGCACCCTGGGCTAGTGGAAGGTGTCCCTGCCCATGGCAGGGGGTGGAACAGGATGGGCTTTAACAGTAATTTCAAACCCAAACTGTTCTGGAATTCAGTGTTCAGGTACCCGGGAGGGGCAGGGAGAAGTCAGGGGGCTTCTGCAGAACTGGTTTACCTCACCTGTGTAAGAACCTGGGGGAAATCCCAGCCTTCTTGCCTGATGCCAAGCCTCTCCTGGAAGAGGGAGTCACGCATGCCCTGGAGCCCAGGTCAGCATGGGCCTTGCAGCAGCTGTAAGCCACTGTGGGAGTTCCAGCTCTGAGAGCATGGCCTTGGCTGATGATGGACTGGGACCAGCTTGGCATTCCCTGTGACTCCCAAGGCCTGACAGATCCCTGGAGAGCTGTGGCTGGCTTTCCAGAAACAGGCTTGCAGGCCCTCTTTGGACCTATGTGTCAATTTTGGTGCTATGCTCCAACTGCAGAGTCACCGTGCTTAGTTTATTTTTCAGGAAATGCCACAAACCTGTTTCCCCACTGGTTAGGAGAAATATTTGGTGTCAGGTTTTGACTGTGTTGCAAAATGCTGTTTTCTACCTGGGATGAGCCAAACTGGCCACTGGAGAGTTGGAGCTGATGTTGTTTGAACCAATATTTGCTTCTAAGTATTGCTTCTAAGTATTGCCTAATTTCTAAACCGCACACGGCAAACAAAGAGCTCTCTGTCGATTTTAAGCCGCTCTTCCCAGCTTGGAGTACTAAGCCCAGCTGCAGACTGGGGCCTCTTGTCCAGAGCTGCTTACCAGCTCATACCATTACAGATTTGCATTTTTAGGTTTGAAACTAATGGCAGCTCAACAGCCAGGTGCCAGCAGCTCGACCCTCCGTGCCTTGCATGGCAGCTCTGCAGGACGGTGCCACTGCCCCACATCGTCCCCATGCACATCCCCCGCTCCAGCAAACACCAGCTGGCCCAGCAGTGCTGAGGAAACAGGTTTTCTTGACCTCCTTGCCCAAGCAGGCCCCCTTTAACTCCCCAGCCCCCTTGCTGAAGTCAGCAGTGGTTTCTGCTCCACCAGCCAGCGGTCCAGGCAAAACTCACCCTCTCAGACATGCAATTAGTGCCATTCCTCCTAAAGAAGGATCCCTGTTTGCTTAATTAACCCAAAGGTTAACAGGATTACCAGTACTCTGTGCAACTGTGATATTCCTGAAAAGATTTTGGAAGGGAAGGTGGTGAATTCCTGCTGAAGACACTCTTGCAAAGAGAGCCTGATAACTCAGCCCTGCCTCCTGTATATTTTCCAAAGATCTGCGGGAACAAACTGGTAAATACTGCTATCTGGGAAAGAAATGGCAGGAGTGCCAGCTGCCCTGTGTGGCTGCAGCACCCTCTGCTCCTCTCCTGCAGGACCCCAGGTCCAACACCAGGGCACACACCAGGCAGTTGCACAACACTTCTGTCCACAAAGTGGCTGTGTCCAGCTCCCTGGGACATGCCAGACAGTTTCCACAGGGGCATGTTCCCACAACGAGATGCTGGACCATCCCAGAGATGTGGCTGGTTGAGAACAGGAGAAAAAGTGGTTTATTTCCAGAGTCAGGGAGCTGTGGCTCTCATGAGACACTGTGCACACATCCAGGGACGTTCCCCTGCAGTAGCAGAGCCCAGGGATGGGGACAGAGGCACGACTGTGGCAGAGCTGGTCAAGAAGACCTTGTAGTGAGAGGGGAGGAAGAGTAGAGGAGCACAAGGTGAACCTGGGGGTGAGCCACTGCCACTCCACTGCCATAAGGGGACACCCAGCTGGGTGCCAAAGGAGCAGGGGGACATCACTGGAGCAGGTCCTGGCAGATGCAGCCAGGGGAGCAGCTCTGAGCCTGTTGCAGAGTGATGCTGTGGATTTTGCTGGACAAAGGGTCACTTTGCAAGTGGCTTTGCTGTGGGCATGGAGCTGCAGGTGGAGCAGGCAGCAGAGGCCAGCAGCCAGAAAGACACAAAGGAGAAGGCAAGGGGAGACACCAAGAAGGGAAAACTTGGGAACCGGCTTCCCAGAGCAGCACCAGCAGTACCAGACGTGGGGCTGGAGCATCTGCTGGAGCAGCTCTCTCTGCTAGATCTGACCCAGGGAGCAGGGACTGAACCTCTTCTCACCCTCCACAGTCCCCAGGCAGCCCAGCTGCACTGGCACGGCCACCCACCACTGCACCCAAGCATTGGAGCTGCTGGAGAGCTGCTCTGGCCAGAAATGAGATTTGGGCATTAAATGAACGGGAAAAGGGTCAGCTCACCAGTGGGTCAAGCTGAACTCTACCACTTGCTGTTCAACCCCTTTCCAGTTAGTTAATTTATGGTAATCATTAATTCCAAGCCCCTGTCCATGCGGGAAGCTTCACAATAGCTAATTTTTAATCTGTCACCACAACTACACGCCGCTACATGTGTCCTGGTTGAAGCCACCTTCCCATTTAAACACTTTTACAGCCAATATAATTCCCTGCTGATTAATAGTGGTTGTTTTGAAACCACAGAAAAATCTGTTGGCCAACATTCCCTTCCACTCTGTAGGTTTAAAGCAGCATTAAAAGGGAATTAATGGAAATAACACTTTAGAATAACAGCAAGGCTTAGTCTTTATTGGAGACCCTTTGAACTCTAGTTAAATTAATTTCCCTTCTGCTCTTGAGATTTTCAAAGACAGATCTGTCACGAGCCGTGCAAACATCTCACCCTTTAGAGGTCAAGAGCTGAGTATGACCCCAGTGAGCAAATACTGGCCCCAGGACCTGGGAGGGCATCTCCTCCCTACCACCTCTGGTGACCACCACACCACCAGAGAAACACCTGCCCTGCCCAGGGATCGCTGAGGAGCCCACAGGCACACTTGACCTTTTGGTGCCTCCTCTCACTCCTAAAAGACAGAGGAATTTGTTTCCTGCTGGCCAGTCAAGATGTTCTCATCAAGATAAAATCCGAGTGGGATGGCTCCTCCCGTTCTCACTCCTGGGCCCCCCGGGGCTGGCACAGTCTTGAGGCACGGCTGGACCCTGGCTCTCAAACAACCTCGTCCTTTCCAGTAATTACTGTTTTGCAATGTGGAAAATAATAAAAGTCTTGGGGCTGTTAAGAGGTCTGGGATGAGAAGGGGGGGGAGCAAAAGGCCCAGCTGAGCAGATTTCAAACCCCCTCCTGAGGACTTTTAGACTCCCGTGGCATTTTAATCCTCATTGCATTTCCAGCTGCAGGGATAAAGGAGCAGAAAACATAGGCAGAGATGAGGGGGCTTCAGGACACAGGTCTGGCTGGGGCTGGTCTCAGTGAGGGAGCTCTGGGCTGGGGTGGACAGGAGGATGCAGCAGCACCCTCCCAGAGCCCCCCAGCATCATCCACTGGGTCCTTGTCCCCACCCTCTGCTCATGTGGGTGCTGTGACACCGGGGAATGTGATGGCAAAGCCCAGCTAAAGTGTGACATGGCTCTAAAAGCTCCTGAAAACTGTTGCAAGAATAAGGAAGGAACCAGAAAAATTCTTGCTTCAGATGCTTTGTTAAAAGTTGCGCAAGGTGGAGGGACGTGGCTGCACTCTGTAGGTGTAATCATAGAATCCCAGAGTGGCTGGGGTTGGAAGGGAACTTAAAGCTCATCTAATCCAACCCTCCTGCCACTGACAGGGACCATTTCCACTATCCCAAGTTGCTCCAAGCCCTGTCCAACCTGGCCTAGGACACTTCCAGGGATGGGGAGTCCAGAACCTCTCTCGTTGTTGTACAGCGATCAATGATCAGTAATGATCAGTTATGTTCTAGGCAAGGTATGGGGAGAAATTGCTTCATTCCACTGCAATTCCCTTTGAATTTAAGTTCCCTTTGAATTGCAGTGGGAAGAGAAAATGAATTCCTTTTGGGGAGTCTGCTCACTGCCAGGCACTGAGAGTCTCAGCACAGCCGTGTCCGCAGCCTTGCAAGACCTGATCTGATGTCTGTTGTTCCCCCCCTTCACCAGAGGCTCTGCCCTTCCACCTGCACACCTCTGACCACCATCCTCCTCCTCCTGTCATCCACTGCACTCAGCAGGTCCTGCCACACCTCTGCCAGGCGGAACCTGGAGGGACACCACAGCCAGAGAGTGCCAGGGCCACGTGCCAGGGGCACAGAGAGGCAATGAGCCTTGGAGAAACACTGGTCATGTGCAAGAGACATCCCTTACCAAAAGGCATCACCTGCTCCTACAACCCCATCCTCCCTCATTTCCAGCCTCACTGGGGACCTCCACTAAAATCTCCCAGGAGCCTGTTCATGCTCAGCTGATCATTCCTGCCTGAGCAATGCTGGAGAAGCACTGGTACCCAGCTCCACCACAGCTCTGCCCTTGCCTGGCCATGGCCCTCTTGGTCCTGATCCCAACCCACAGACAGATGCCACTCCTCAGCCAGACCTTGGACCTGCCTGGTGGTCCCCAGGCTGTCTCCAACTCAGATCTGTCCCCAGATCTGATCCCAGCCTCAGACCTCCCTCGTCACCACCAGATTCCCAGGAGATCTGGACTCTGAGCTGAGCCCAGCTGTTGTCCAGGGCCAATCCTGCTCACCTTGGATGAAGACTCTGGAGGACAAGGATCAGGCTGGGGTCCCCATTCCTTTGGGAGCAGTCAGCCCTTGCGGTACCCTGGCACGCAGGCAAAAACACAAAGCTCTCCCCTGGTCAGACCAAGGAATGGGGCAGCAAGACCCCAACTCTTTGTAGGGCTTTGATCCCATACCTCAATCCATTTCCATCCCATTTTATCCTGGGCCATGGTTTCTTGTATGCAGCAGTAGGATTTTTCCATCAAACCAAACGTTTCTACTGAGTCCTGGCTCTCACAGGAGTCCCACAGCCCCGTGCTGACATCAACACCATCCTCACAAACAGGCCATGGAGACATAACATGAACAAACAGCAGGAAACGCTTTGTGAAGATCCTGTTACAGACAAGATTTTTGTTTCTTTTGCACATTCTCTAAGGTGGGAAATCCCCGAGAAAAGACCGGGCCTTTAGTCAAGGTCACCAGACTTGTGTAATGACAGCAGGCTTCAGGGAAGTTGGAGCCACCAACCTCTGTGTCCTTCCTTGTCTACCATGAGGGGTTCCAGCACAGATTTTCAGAGCACAGCAGCAAACAGCTTCCCTGGGGGAGAGCTTTATACCAAAAGACCCATCAGCTTTTTTCTCATTAGCATAATATTTCCATTAGCAACTCTTGCAGGCTCTGGCTGTGACAGAGGACTTAATCAACTAGAGAAGACAAAGAAGGCAGCAGGTTGCATTGGTTTAGCCCCTAAAAGTTAAACTGAGCTGCCTCTCTCATTCCAGGGTGTGGACAGCTTCAGAGGGTGCTTACAGCAGGGTAAGAGTATATAGAGTATATAGAGTATCTCATGTTAAAGGGCACAGGTGGTGGCTCAGAGGTTATTCCCACCTTCAGCAATCCAAGCTGAATTAAAGGATTAACTGCAAGTTGAGCTGTCCTGGTTTTAAGGAGAGACATAGGCACCTGGAGCAGTTCAGGGTTATGTCTGCTGTGCTCACAAATGCCAAAGTACAGGCTGCTCAATTGTCCAGCAGCCACGGTGCAGTTTCTCCTGGTCACAGGTGATCGACCAAAAATAAAAGAGGTGTAAGCAGAAAGGGCACTGGGAGAACACAGAGGATGTGCTGTGGCCAGAGTCCTGTGCCAGGGACATTGTCCCCAGCTGGGGCACCTGGAGTTCGGGACTGTGGCCAGCTCCTGTTCCAGCTCCTGGCAGCACTCAGGGTCTTGGCTTGAGGGGATAAACCAGGGAGCAGTATCCCAACCCAAACCTTGGACACCATCATCTCCTGAAGGATTTCAGTGGGGTGCTGGGTCTGCTCAAGTCATTTTCCTGCATCTGCAATCTTCTTGGCTAACCCAAGACAGGAACTCCAGTTCTTGGGCACAAGACACAGCCCTGCCCCAGGAACAGCACGTACAGCTGGACCTGGGGCTGCTCTTTGAGATCTAACACATGGCAAGATTCCCAGTTTGGGTTCCCAGTTTGAGGAACTATCCCCTTTTCTTTCTTTTTTC
Source organism: Coloeus monedula (assembly GCF_965178545.1). Taxonomy (NCBI): domain Eukaryota; kingdom Metazoa; phylum Chordata; class Aves; order Passeriformes; family Corvidae; genus Coloeus; species Coloeus monedula. The sequence continues at coordinate 2,611,297 of NC_138790.1, forward strand.
TTTAACTCATCCCTTACTCAGTTCACAGTTGTCAAACTCTCATGTTCATGCACCTCCTACTCAGAGATTTTGACGGTGAAAGGGAAGGCAGGGGACATCTAGAAGGTCATGATCTGTAAGATTAGCTGAGGTTAAGGAGCAATGTAAAGATGGAGAACAGTTTTTTGCACTATCTCCCGGTGTTAGTTGTTCAAAGGAAAATAATTCTCCCAGACTGGCTGAGGAACATCTGGAAAGAGACACGTCCTGCACCAACAGAAGGACAGTGGTCCAAAGGTCTCTGAACAGTGATATCCATTCCCTGGGGTGCAGGGGCGGTTCTGGAGGGGCATCATGCCCAACCCTCCCTGGAGCTACCACCCACGGGAGCACATAGACCACCCCTCAGAGATGGTCTGCAGACTCTGCGAGGCTGGTGGGAACCACCGCAGCTACACAGACACCCAGAGAGTTCTTCCACTCCTTGTGAGCTGCCCTCATATCTGTCATTCATCCTAAGACACTTCAAACCACGTGTAGGTCTGTGGCTTCCCCTTTTTCCCCTTTCAATGCCAAACAGCCTGGAGCGCTCCATTCCCTCTCTCCTGGGGCTCAGCTCCTCATCTCCTCACTTCTCCCCAGCCTGGACCTGCATTCCCCTTACTCAGAAATTGCCTTTTCGAAGATGGGATCAACCGATGGGAAGAGGAGACAGCTCCTTTAGGGATGTGGTGTCCCAGCTGATTGTTTGCAACAGTTTCTGCTCCATTCTTCCCTGCTTCCCAGCTGAGCTTTGCTGGGTGAGTATCTCCACATGGATCTGACAGGGGAAGGATGTCTCATGATCTGTGCCAGTAGCAGTAACATGCCCCCCATGCCCGCACGCACCTCTTGCTTTGATCCACGCTGTGTGCCATCTGCACTCCCCCGGCCTGGTTTTGCAGGGAATTAGTTGTTTTCCTAAATATCAGCTCTTGCCTCCTTACAGCATCCCAGGGACAGGCACCAAAAAATGCATCAACTCCACCCAGCTCCATGTCTGGTGGGACAGAAGCCCCTCTGAGCAGTCCTGCCAGCTGCCCCAGGTCAGGGTATTGCAGAAGATACAGAAGATAACTGTGAGGAAAGCAAATGAGGCAGCAAAGATAGAAATAAAACTTATCCCAGGGAAGCTGCGGCTGCACCATCCCTGGAAATGTCCAAGGCCAGGTTGGACAGGGCTTGGAGCAACCTGGGATAGTGGAAGGTGTCCCTGCCCATGGCAAGGTGTGGAATGGGATGAGCTTTAAGGCCTCTTCCAACCCAAACCATTCTGTGATTCCATGAAAAATGGCCCAGAGGAAGATCATTCCCCTGGCCCATGGCAGAGAAAAGGATCCAAAGCCAAGGCAGCAGAGGTGAGGGGAGCACAAGTTGTAATAGGTGATTCCTGGAACAAAGTTCAACCCACCTGGAGCCTAATGAGTCCCATCTGTGCAATCGACAGCTGCTTGCTCAGCAAACACTCCTACCCCAGCCCTGCTGCCACAGCCTCAACAGCATTTTCAGAGAAGGGGATGTTTTAACATCTGCCAAGAACTGGTATTTGGACCACTTATGCAGCTGTGGGGTGCGGCGTGGGGGATATACCTTCACACACAGCCCCAGTGCACCCCATCCCCCTCACTGAACCCAGAGCATATCAGGGACTCCACCCCCACCTTCTTCAGCTCCTTGGCTTTCTGTAGGACTCTGTTCAGTTCCTGTGGGACAAATGTGCCCTCAGACTCCATGGCAAGACAGAGATCTCTCCAGGCCAAAGAGCCAGGTGAGAAGGGACATCAGGGGAGACAGGGCAGGAGGAAGGAATGAAGGCAGCCACGGAGCTGGTGCAGGGGCAGAGTGTGTCTGGGCAAACATGCAGGAAGGAAAAGAGCAGATTGTGCTCCTCTTCCTCACAACATCCACCTCAGTCTGCTCTTCCCCTCTGGCCCCAGAGCCCTACATAGAGCACCCACTCTGCTCCTGAGGCCCCAGCTCTCAGTCCCCAGCGCCTGTCATGACTCTGATGAGTTACAGCTCTCCTCACACATAGACTCTGGACTCGAATTTGTCCCTCTGAACCTCCGACCCTCTGCTGCCAACAAGAAATGGCAGCGGCAGCCTTGGCCCGGCACGTAGTGCTGTTTGCACAGCCCTTGCTCAAACACAATGGCCAGAGCTGGCTCTGCAGCCCCCCCAGGTGCCACGACCTCCCTCTGCCCGTGGCGAGATCACAGTGGAGCACTGCGCACCTCCACCTCCGCTTCGGCACTGTGGCCACCGGGGCCAGGCTCCCCAAGGCTCACCTCATCATTCTCAACTGACCCACACGGCCTCACAGGGCACTGACACCCCAGTTAGGTCAATTACTGGAGTTGGATGTGGTAATCAACCATAAGCAGTGGTTTATAGTTAATTAATGAACCATATGGCTAATGGTTTAATTAACCATAAACAATGACAATATCGTACAATGGGGCTTGGTTGGTCTGGGAAAAGATGACAGTGACTTGGCCAATGTCCAAGCCCTGGATACCCTCTGTGTCAACGCCGTCCTGGAGGCAGGAAGGGATGGGAATGCGGTTTATTGGCAGCCTCGATGCCAGGAGAACCAAGCAGGGAGCTTGGGAGCCTCAGCTGGAGCCTGACCTGCAGCTCCTGCTTGAGCAGACACTCCCCATTGACACCTTGAGCCGTGAACTCCCCTAAAACAGCACCATCACATAAAAAAGCCTCAAAAATTAGTAAATAATTAAATAGATAAATAAATAAATTGATCCATCAGCAGTCACTGGGTCAACAAAGAACCAATGCCCCTTGTAGGAGAGCTTCGAGCCCAGTCCTGCTGGAGACAGGAGGACAGACCACCCTTTCCTTTTGGGTTCATTATGTGTGCAATGGAGCAGTTGTAGGAGCAGAGCATCAGCTTTTCATTCATAGTTGAGGGTGTCACACACTCTCTTGTGGGAGCTCCGGGGACCAGAGCATGAAGCTGGTGGGACCAGCACAACTCAGACCTGAAGGACTTCCTGTGGGGATTTGACTTAAAACTCCTTCCTTCTTGGGATGAAGATGGTGGTGGTGAAGGAGCCAGGCCACAAAAGACCTGGAAAAGCAAAGGTATGAAGTGAGGCTGTCTGTGAACTTTATCCCCTTTGCAGGTTTCCAAGGCCCCAAAATTAATCTTCCTGCCCTTAAAATATGTCAAGATTCTTCCATTGCAACTGAGGATAGAAAACACAAATCTCAGGGGCTTTTTTTCCTACAAAAAGTAACTCTCAGCAGGAAATACTTTATTGTGCCTGCTCCCTGGGCAAATACCTGGATTTTCACGCTGCTTTGATGACCCCTGCAGGGACAAGCAGTAAAGGTCTTGAGTTTTAATTTCTTCCTTACCTAGAAGTGTGGTGTGGTCATGGGCACTGCCTCAGGCTCTTGCTGGGCTTGAAAGGAGGAGTCTGTTCCCAGAGATGTTCAGGTGTAAGGAAGAGCTTGGGCTGGAAGTTAGGCTGCTCTCTAAGGAAGGAGCTGGGTGTCCTGGCAAGAGTTTCTGGCCTGTTGTGCCCTGGCACCTCTAGGAGAGAGCCCTCATGTACTGGGGTGGCCTGGGGGCTCAGATGGAGCTGGGAGGGAGCTGGGGTGGGGAAGGAGGATGGAGCTGCCTGCTCTGGTGGGGTCCGGTGCCTGCCCAGGGCTGGCTGTGGGGCCCCCGCAGGCCCCTGTGCAGGGACTGGGAGGGTCTGGGCCGAGGAAAGCTGCCTGTGGCTCCTGCCAGGAGGGGAGGCTCCCCAGGCTGCCGTGGGCTCAGATAAAACCCTCTCTCTGCACGGCCGGGCCCGTGGAGCTCAGCACAAGCTGCTCCAGCTGCACCTGAGGAGCTGAGGTGGCCGGGAGCCCTCGCTGCTGCCACTGCCCGGGCTGCACCGGGCCAGGCCCTGGCTGCTGCCAGGACGCTCCAAGGGCAGGACTTGCAGGTGGCTTTTAATTCAGACTGTCTCTGACAGCTGCCAGAAGAGACTCGGGTGGGAGGAACAAAGGGATGGACTCTGCCAAGCTCTCGTGGTGGCTGCTCTCCCACCTTCTGTCCGAGGCAGCCGGGCTGTCCGGGCAGGGGCTGCGTTCTGGTGCTGCCAGCGGCGTCTCCGCGTGTGCACGGCAGGGAGATGATGATTCAGGGATCCATCCCCGTTTAGCTTGAATCTCCTTGTGCATGAAGATGAACTGTGGAGCCTTGTAAAGAGAAGGAAAAGTGCTGATGAGGGTCCTGGTTGTGCCCTGGGCTTTCCTGCGTGCACTGGCCCAAAGTGGGCCAACCAAAGGTACGGGGGAAGCTGTGGGGGCTTTGTTTGAGAGCCAGCAATGGCCAGGGACAGCTGGTGCTAAAGCCTTTGGAGCTGCCTTTCCCCTGCTGGGCTGCACCAGGCTCCGGGCCCCATCCTGCCCTGGGACTGGGACCAGTATAACCATTTTGGGTTCCCTGAGTGCTTTCACTGGCCCTGCTCCCAGCACTAAGGGGTGGTGCCTCCAAACCCACCAGGGATGGGGGACCCCTGCAAGCAAGTTCTACTTCCTGAGACCCCACTTGTGACTGGCTCTGTCCTCCTCTGCTGAGCCAGGGCAGCAGACAGAGCTGCTGGCAGCCAGGCCCTGCCCGGATGGAACGTGGCCGTGCCCTGGGGACAAGCAGAGGCCGTGCCATGCTGCCAGGGCAGCACCCAGTGTCCCAGGGCACAGGCACCGTGTCCTCTGCTCTCATCCTGAGCTCATCCTGGGCTCCAGCATCCTCATCCCAGGGGCTGCCTCCCATAGCCTGGGATGGAGCTACTCCTGATGTTTCTAATTCCTCCTGTGGAGGTTGCTGGGTGCAGGGATCAGGTGGCTGATGCACTGCCAAGCTGATCAACCCTTTGCCTTGGCTGGGCCATGGCACGGAGGTGAAGCTGTGTCCTTGTATGGCCAAGGTGCCTGCTCAGGTCTGGGAAGAAGCATCGGCAGCATAACCAAGAGCGGAGCCTGGCACCTAAGAAGACACTTCATGAGGATTAACTGGTCCTTTGCAAGGCTGCCACGATGGAAAGCTGTCCTGACTGGGGTGGGGGAGCAGATAGCGATGGGGACACCAGAGCTGAGGAGTGGGACAGTGCCCCAGCACCTGCAATGGGCACTAGGAGAGTGCACAAGGGAACTTGGAAAGAAGGGGTTAATGAGATGTAACAGGGAGCTCGGCTCTGAGCCACAGAAGAGTTCAACAGCCCTGCACAGAAAGGCCACAAAAAGCTGACACTGGGCCAATACCAACCGTGTGATAAGAAAGGTGGGACAAAGAGCCAATACTCTGAGAGGTGAAATCCCTGGGACAGACAGAGCTGTGACCACAGGCTGCAAGTGGATAACTGTGCTGGGGTGGGCTGTTGTCATCACAGCCCCTTCCATTCCCTGCACAGCGGGGCTGTGGTGGCAGGGATGGCTGCAGCAGCAGCAGGGCCCTGGAGGTGCCTGGTGCTGGAGAGTCTCTGCCAAACAACCTCAGTGTCTTGCAGTGGTTTTGGTGTGGAGTGCTACAATGGTATTTTCAGGAAAAGTGGAGGAAGAGGCAAATAACTGAACAGATTCTATGCTGTATTCCAAAGCTGCTGTATTTGAAGGGAAAAATGCTCACTGGGGCTGATAAATGATCACCCAGACATTTCTCATGAGCTCGGAGAAAGCAGGAGGCTTGGGGAAGGTGGAACTTTGCAGATAGGCTCTGCCCTGTGAGGAAGTGATTTTAACTGTTGATACTCCGGGTTTTTAAGTAGAGGGTGTTGATCAGCAGCGTGAAGCTGAGGTGGAGGCCAATCATCAGCAGAGTTGTTACGATCCCGTTTGGACCCAGAAGAGCAAAGAAAAATTATGTCTCTGTGTATAAACCGGAAAGAACTTGAAATGTTCAAAATACTTCCAAAAATGAGATTAAAACCAAACGAGGTTAGATGTTGGTGCCAAACAATGGATGTATTTTATTTAATAGTAAAAGTGGTGGGGGAACAGGGAGAGAGGTGACAGGGTTAGGGAGCGTATCGCTCTTCCGAGAGTCCCAATGACGTCTCGTTGCTCCCTTCCATCTGGTCTCCTCGGTGCTGAGGGTCCCCTGCCGCCGTGCCACGCCACACTGCGCCACGCTGCACCACGCTGCCACACGCCGGAGAGTAGAGAATCCCAGGGATTCATGCACACTTTGGGCCAGGTGGGAATGCCCACGTGGCTCCCATGCAGGGGCCACTTTGACACTGTCCCTCCCAACACTGTGGATTTGTTGCATCATCTCTGGTGTAGGGTCTGAGGGCCCCTTTGGGGGGCCTTGGATGGGCCATGGCAGCCCCCCTGCTGTCCTTCCCATGGCTGCGGCTTTTCCCCGGCTGAAGGGGCCCCTCAGCTGGGCTCCTGTGCGCAGTGCAGGCCGGGCACTCACTGCGCCTCTGCCCAGAGGCTTTGCCAACACGCATCCAAAGCCTCTCTCCCTCCACCCTTTGGTGCAGGGTCTGTGCCAGCCTGGCAGCTGATAGGCCTGGGGCTGTGCTCTCCACCTTGGACGTGTTAAGCTTGTGCTTTGTGAATGTCCCCAGCCCTGAGTGGTGATGGGCCTCTCAGAGCCCCATTCAGGGCATGGTAGTCTTCCCTGCAGCTTTTGTAATACAGTTTTTAAAGTCCTTCATGCAAATGTTTAATCCACAAACGATTACATTTCAGTCTCTGACAGGCCTAGCCCGGGCACCGGTACTGGGACTTCCTTCTTGATAGTGGCCTGAATAATGGGGCCCAGGGCACCCTCAGCAAGTTTGCTGAATTTCCTACAGTGGGAGGAGCTGCAGAGACACCAGAGGATGACTCTGCGCCCACAAGGACCTCAACAAGCTGGAGAAATGGGCTGATGGAACCTCCTGAAGTTCAACCAAGGGCTATGCAGGGTCCTGCCCCTGGCGAGGTGCAGCCCCAGGCACCAGGACACGCCATGGAAAGCAGCGCTGCAGAGCAGGTCCTGGCGAGTGGGACTGGCACAGCCCCACCCCAGCAGAGAGCGCCTGGAAGGCAGCTGGGTGAGCACTGAGCCCACGGCCAGGTCGGCTTTGTGCCACAGGGTCCGTCTCTGTGCATGGGGGAGCTCCTGGGTGTGCCCCTTAGAGCCCTGTGATGTCACCAGTCATGATCACTGTGCCATCACTTGCAGTGGGTAGGTAACTATGGACACCAGCGCTGGGCAGTGCCACAGCACTCAGCCTGGGACACACTGGCAGCCGAGGAGCTTCCGAGTGCTGCCAGTGCGTGAGGAGCCGGAGCGCTGCCGGAGTCTGAGGAGCTTCTCAGTGCTGCCAGCGACCAAGGAGCCTCTGAGTGCTGCCAGTGACCGAGGAGCTTGTGAGTCCCACGAGAGGCCGAGGAACACCTGAGTGCCACCAGTGGAAGCCGAGCCTTCGAGTCCTGCCAGCAGCTGAGAGGAGTCAGGGCCGGGAGCAGCAATGGAGGAGGCCAGGCAAGAGCCAGCAGCGCCGCGAGCCGTCAGGATCTGCCGCATCTGCGTGGATCCCCTGCGCAGCCCCGCTGCCCTGGAGCCCTGCGGACACGTGTTCTGCCACGCCTGCATCCAGCCCCGGGCTGCCCCCGACGCCGCTGCCACCTGCCCCATCTGCCAAGAGCCCATTGGGGCCATCCGCCTGCTGCAGGGGCAGGACAACCGTGCCGGGCTGGCCCCGCGTCGCCACCGCCGCCGCCTCCATCCCTTCGTGGCGCGGTGGCGGCAGCGGCAGCAGCAGGAGCAGCAGGAGGAGGCAGCTGCTGGAGGTGGCCGGCGCCGAAGATTGGCTGATGGGGATCGGCCGCCGAGCCCTGTGCCCCGCCAGCGTGCCCGGAGAGAGCTGGAGGAGCTGGACAGAAACGGGCAGGAGGAGAGCAGGTGGCCGCTGAGCGAACGGGAAGCGCTGGGCGGAGGGGACAACGGGCGCCGCCCCGCCGTGCTCCCCCCTGATGGGCAGCCTCCATGGCCCGTGTGAACTGAAAGCCCGGATGCCGAGAAGAGCTTCGCCTGGTTTCTTCTGCCTGCTTGCTTGATGGAGTGGGAGCTGTGGGAGGAAAAGCATTTAGTCGTAGGAACTTAGTTAGAGAGTAGGATATTGATAGGGAAATTAGCTGTAAATAAACCTTTTTATTCATTTGAAGCATTAGAAAGCAGGCATTCTTTATTAGCGCCCGGACACACGGAATAATATCTCCTTTAATCTGACGTCTGTGGTGAAACTTCATAACAGGGTCCATTGTTATTCCGTCCCGATCACACCTATCCATCACAATGTGCCTCCCAGCTAATACACAAACACCGCTTTCCTAGAACTAATTTGCACGCATTTGCCTTCTCCTGGAAGTCCTTTTTTGGTCCTGGAGGTTGTCATAAGGGGTGTCTGGTGGTCACATTCACCGAGTGCTTCAATATTACTTTGAGCTGCTGCTGCGAGCAGAAGGGCAGAGGCGGCGGCAGCGGTTTCTCTTTCTCGGCGCTCCGCAGACAGAGAGGCGCTGAATGGAGCCGGCGCCCGTGCGGTGCCGGCGGGGACCGAGTGGCCAGCGACGAAAACATGGTGAGCAATTGCCAGCACAGAATCCAGATGAGATCAACTTCTCAGCGCTGCAAAATCCTACAGAAATCCTTGAACTGCTGGAATTTGTTGCCAGTGGTACTTGGGAGCAGCGCAGTGACCACAGGCCTCCCAGCTGCAGGTGGATAACTGTGCTGGGGTGGCCTGTTGTCATCACAGCCTCTTCCATTCCCTGCACAGCGGGGCTGTGGTGGCAGGGATGGCGGCAGCAGCAGCAGGGCCCTGGAGGTGCCTGGTGCTGGAGAGTCTCTGCCAAACAACCTCAGTGTCTTGCAGTGGTTTTGGTGTGGAGTGCTACAATGGTATTTTCAGGAAAAGTGGAGGAAGAGGCAAACAACTGAACAGATTCTATGCTGTATTCCAAAGCTGCTGTATTTGAAGGGGAAAATGCTCACTGGGGCTGATAAATGATCACCCAGACATTTCTCATGAGCTCGGAGAAAGCAGGAGGCTTGGGGAAGGTGGAACTTTGCAGATAGGCTCTGCCCTGTGAGGAAGTGATTTTAACTGTTGATACTCCGGGTTTTTAAGTAGAGGGTGTTGATCAGCAGCCTGAAGCTGAGGTGGAGGCCAATCATCAGCAGTGTTGTTACGATCCCGTTTGGACCCAGAAGAGCAAAGAAAAATTATGTCTCTGTGTATAAACCGGAAAGAACTTGAAATGTTCAAAATACTTCCAAAATTGACATTAAAACCAAACGAGGTTAGATGTTGGTGCCAAACAATGGATGTATTTTATTTAATAGTAAAAGGGGTGGGGGGACAGGGAGAGAGGTGACAGGGTTAGGGAGCGTATCGCTCTTCCGAGAGTCCCAATGACGTCTCGTTGCTCCCTTCCATCTGGTCTCCTCGGTGCTGAGGGTCCCCTGCCGCCGTGCCACGCCACACTGCACCACGCTGCACCACGCTGCCACACGCCGGAGAGTAGAGAATCCCAGGGATTCATGCACACTTTGGGCCAGGTGGGAATGCCCACGTGGCTCCCATGCAGGGGCCACTTTGACACTGTCCCTCCCAACACGATGGATTTGTTGCATCATCTCTGGTGTAGGGTCTGAGGGCCCCTTTGGGGGGCCTTGGATGGGCCATGGCAGCCCCCCTGCTGTCCTTCCCGTGGCTGCGGCTTTTCCCCGGCTGAAGGGGCCCCTCAGCTGGGCTCCTGTGCGCAGTGCAGGCCGGGCACTCACTGCGCCTCTGCCCAGAGGCTTTGCCAACACGCATCCAAAGCCTCTCTCCCTCCACCCTTTGGTGCAGGGTCTGTGCCAGCCTGGCAGCTGATAGGCCTGGGGCTGTGCTCTCCACCTTGGACGTGTTAAGCTTGTGCTTTGTGAATGTCCCCAGCCCTGAGTGGTGATGGGCCTCTCAGAGCCCCATTCAGGGCATGGTAGTCTTCCCTGCAGCTTTTGTAATACAGTTTTTAAAGTCCTTCATGCAAATGTTTAAGCCACAAACGATTATATTTCAGTCTCTGACAGGCCTAGCCCAGGCACCGGTACTGGGACTTGCTTCTTGATAGTGGCCTGAATAATGGGGCCCAGGGCACCCTCAGCAAGTTTGCTGAATTTCCTACAGTGGGAGGAGCTGCAGAGACACCAGAGGATGACTCTGTGCCCACAAGGACCTCAACAAGCTGGAGAAATGGGCTGATGGAACCTCCTGAAGTTCAACCAAGGGCTATGCAGGGTCCTGCCCCTGGCGAGGTGCAGCCCCAGGCACCAGGACACACCATGGAAAGCAGCGCTGCAGAGCAGGTCCTGGCGAGTGGGACTGGCACAGCCCCACCCCAGCAGAGAGCGCCTGGAAGGCAGCTGGGTGAGCACTGAGCCCACGGCCAGGTCGGCTTTGTGCCACAGGGTCCGTCTCTGTGCATGGGGGAGCTCCTGGGTGCGCCCCTTAGAGCCCTGTGATGTCACCAGTCATGATCACTGTGCCATCACTTGCAGTGGGTAGGTAACTATGGACACCAGCGCTGGGCAGTGCCACAGCACTCAGCCTGGGACACACTGGCAGCCGAGGAGCTTCCGAGTGCTGCCAGTGCGTGAGGAGCCGGAGCGCTGCCGGAGTCTGAGGAGCTTCTCAGTGCTGCCAGCGACCAAGGAGCCTCTGAGTGCTGCCAGTGACCGAGGAGCTTGTGAGTCCCACGAGAGGCCGAGGAACACCTGAGTGCCACCAGTGGAAGCCGAGCCTTCGAGTCCTGCCAGCAGCTGAGAGGAGTCAGGGCCGGGAGCAGCAATGGAGGAGGCCAGGCAAGAGCCAGCAGCGCCGCGAGCCGTCAGGATCTGCCGCATCTGCGTGGATCCCCTGCGCAGCCCCGCTGCCCTGGAGCCCTGCGGGCACGTGTTCTGCCACGCCTGCATCCAGCCCCGGGCTGCCCCCGACGCCGCTGCCACCTGCCCCATCTGCCAAGAGCCCATTGGGGCCATCCGCCTGCTGCAGGGGCAGGACAACCGTGCCGGGCTGGCCCCGCGTCGCCACCGCCGCCGCCTCCATCCCTTCGTGGCGCGGTGGCGGCAGCGGCAGCAGCAGGAGCAGCAGGAGGAGGCAGCTGCTGGAGGTGGCCGGCGCCGAAGATTGGCTGATGGGGATCGGCCGCCGAGTCCTGTGCCCCGCCAGCGTGCCCGGAGAGAGCTGGAGGAGCTGGACAGAAACGGGCAGGAGGAGAGCAGGTGGCCGCTGAGCGAACGGGAAGCGCTGGGCGGAGGGGACAACGGGCGCCGCCCCGCCGTGCTCCCCCCTGATGGGCAGCCTCCATGGCCCGTGTGAACCGAAAGCCCGGATGCCACCGAGGGCTTCGCCTGGTTTCTTCTGCCTGCTTGCTTGAGGGAGTGGGAGCTGTGGGAGGGAAAGCATTTATTCGTAGGAACTTAGTTAGAGAGTAGGATATTGATAGGGAAATTAGCTGTAAATAAACCTTTTTATTCATTTGAAGCATTAGAAAGCAGGCATTCTTTATTAGCGCCGGACACACGGAATAATATCTCCTTTAATCTGACGTCTGTGGTGAAACTTCATAGCAGGGTCCGTTGTTATTCCGTCCCGATCACACCTATCCATCACAATGTGCCTCCCAGCTAATACACAAACACCGCTTTCCTAGAACTAATTTGCACGCATTTGCCTTCTCCTGGAAGTCCTTTTTTGGTCCTGGAGGTTGTCATAAGGGGTGTCTGGTGGTCACATTCACCGAGTGCTTCAATATTACTTTGAGCTGCTGCTGCGAGCAGAAGGGCAGAGGCGGCGGCAGCGGTTTCTCTTTCTCGGCGCTCCGCAGACAGAGAGGCGCTGAATGGAGCCGGCGCCCGTGCGGTGCCGGCGGGGACCGAGTGGCCAGCGACGAAAACATGGTGAGCAATTGCCAGCACAGAATCCAGATGAGATCAACTTCTCAGCGCTGCAAAATCCTACAGAAATCCTTGAACTGCTGGAATTTGTTGCCAGTGGTACTTGGGAGCAGCGCAGTGACCACAGGCCTCCCAGCTGCAGGTGGATAACTGTGCTGGGGTGGCCTGTTGTCATCACAGCCTCTTCCATTCCCTGCACAGCGGGGCTGTGGTGGCAGGGATGGCGGCAGCAGCAGCAGGGCCCTGGAGGTGCCTGGTGCTGGAGAGTCTCTGCCAAACAACCTCAGTGTCTTGCAGTGGTTTTGGTGTGGAGTGCTACAATGGTATTTTCAGGAAAAGTGGAGGAAGAGGCAAACAACTGAACAGATTCTATGCTGTATTCCAAAGCTGCTGTATTTGAAGGGGAAAATGCTCACTGGGGCTGATAAATGATCACCCAGACATTTCTCATGAGCTCGGAGAAAGCAGGAGGCTTGGGGAAGGTGGAACTTTGCAGATAGGCTCTGCCCTGTGAGGAAGTGATTTTAACTGTTGATACTCCGGGTTTTTAAGTAGAGGGTGTTGATCAGCAGCCTGAAGCTGAGGTGGAGGCCAATCATCAGCAGTGTTGTTACGATCCCGTTTGGACCCAGAAGAGCAAAGAAAAATTATGTCTCTGTGTATAAACCGGAAAGAACTTGAAATGTTCAAAATACTTCCAAAATTGACATTAAAACCAAACGAGGTTAGATGTTGGTGCCAAACAATGGATGTATTTTATTTAATAGTAAAAGGGGTGGGGGGACAGGGAGAGAGGTGACAGGGTTAGGGAGCGTATCGCTCTTCCGAGAGTCCCAATGACGTCTCGTTGCTCCCTTCCATCTGGTCTCCTCGGTGCTGAGGGTCCCCTGCCGCCGTGCCACGCCACACTGCGCCACGCTGCACCACGCTGCCACACGCCGGAGAGTAGAGAATCCCAGGGATTCATGCACACTTTGGGCCAGGTGGGAATGCCCACGTGGCTCCCGTGCAGGGGCCACTTTGACACTGTCCCTCCCAACACTGTGGATTTGTTGCATCATCTCTGGTGTAGGGTCTGAGGGCCCCTTTGGGGGGCCTTGGATGGGCCATGGCAGCCCCCCTGCTGTCCTTCCCATGGCTGCGGCTTTTCCCCGGCTGAAGGGGCCCCTCAGCTGGGCTCCTGTGCGCAGTGCAGGCCGGGCACTCACTGCGCCTCTGCCCAGAGGCTTTGCCAACACGCATCCAAAGCCTCTCTCCCTCCACCCTTTGGTGCAGGGTCTGTGCCAGCCTGGCAGCTGATAGGCCTGGGGCTGTGCTCTCCACCTTGGACGTGTTAAGCTTGTGCTTTGTGAATGTCCCCAGCCCTGAGTGGTGATGGGCCTCTCAGAGCCCCATTCAGGGCATGGTAGTCTTCCCTGCAGCTTTTGTAATACAGTTTTTAAAGTCCTTCATGAAAATGTTTAATCAATAAACGATTATATTTCAGTCTCTGACAAGCCTAGCCCAGGCACCGGTACTGGGACTTCCTACTTGACAGTGGCCTGAATAATGGGGCCCAGGGCACCCTCAGCAAGTTTGCTGAATTTCCTACAGTGGGAGGAGCTGCAGAGACACCAGAGGATGACTCTGTGCCCACAAGGACCTCAACAAGCTGGAGAAATGGGCTGATGGAACCTCCTGAAGTTCAACCAAGGGCTATGCAGGGTCCTGCCCCTGGCGAGGTGCAGCCCCAGGCACCAGGACACACCATGGAAAGCAGCGCTGCAGAGCAGGTCCTGGCGAGTGGGACTGGCACAGCCCCACCCCAGCAGAGAGCGCCTGGAAGGCAGCTGGGTGAGCACTGAGCCCACGGCCAGGTCGGCTTTGTGCCACAGGGTCCGTCTCTGTGCATGGGGGAGCTCCTGGGTGTGCCCCTTAGAGCCCTGTGATGTCACCAGTCATGATCACTGTGCCATCACTTGCAGTGGGTAGGTAACTATGGACACCAGCGCTGGGCAGTGCCACAGCACTCAGCCTGGGACACACTGGCAGCCGAGGAGCTTCCGAGTGCTGCCAGTGCGTGAGGAGCCGGAGCGCTGCCGGAGTCTGAGGAGCTTCTCAGTGCTGCCAGCGACCAAGGAGCCTCTGAGTGCTGCCAGTGACCGAGGAGCTTGTGAGTCCCACGAGAGGCCGAGGAACACCTGAGTGCCACCAGTGGAAGCCGAGCCTTCGAGTCCTGCCAGCAGCCGAGAGGAGTCAGGGCCGGGAGCAGCAATGGAGGAGGCCAGGCAAGAGCCAGCAGCGCCGCGAGCCGTCAGGATCTGCCGCATCTGCGTGGATCCCCTGCGCAGCCCCGCTGCCCTGGAGCCCTGCGGACACGTGTTCTGCCACGCCTGCATCCAGCCCCGGGCTGCCCCCGACGCCGCTGCCACCTGCCCCATCTGCCAAGAGCCCATTGGGGCCATCCGCCTGCTGCAGGGGCAGGACAACCGTGCCGGGCTGGCCCCGCGTCGCCACCGCCGCCGCCTCCATCCCTTCGTGGCGCGGTGGCGGCAGCGGCAGCAGCAGGAGCAGCAGGAGGAGGCAGCTGCTGGAGGTGGCCGGCGCCGAAGATTGGCTGATGGGGATCGGCCGCCGAGCCCTGTGCCCCGCCAGCGTGCCCGGAGAGAGCTGGAGGAGCTGGACAGAAACGGGCAGGAGGAGAGCAGGTGGCCGCTGAGCGAACGGGAAGCGCTGGGCGGAGGGGACAACGGGCGCCGCCCCGCCGTGCTCCCCCCTGATGGGCAGCCTCCATGGCCCGTGTGAACCGAAAGCCCGGATGCCACCGAGGGCTTCGCCTGGTTTCTTCTGCCTGCTTGCTTGAGGGAGTGGGAGCTGTGGGAGGGAAAGCATTTATTCGTAGGAACTTAGTTAGAGAGTAGGATATTGATAGGGAAATTAGCTGTAAATAAACCTTTTTATTCATTTGAAGCATTAGAAAGCAGGCATTCTTTATTAGCGCCGGACACACGGAATAATATCTCCTTTAATCTGACGTCTGTGGTGAAACTTCATAGCAGGGTCCGTTGTTATTCCGTCCCGATCACACCTATCCATCACAATGTGCCTCCCAGCTAATACACAAACACCGCTTTCCTAGAACTAATTTGCACGCATTTGCCTTCTCCTGGAAGTCCTTTTTTGGTCCTGGAGGTTGTCATAAGGGGTGTCTGGTGGTCACATTCACCGAGTGCTTCAATATTACTTTGAGCTGCTGCTGCGAGCAGAAGGGCAGAGGCGGCGGCAGCGGTTTCTCTTTCTCGGCGCTCCGCAGACAGAGAGGCGCTGAATGGAGCCGGCGCCCGTGCGGTGCCGGCGGGGACCGAGTGGCCAGCGACGAAAACATGGTGAGCAATTGCCAGCACAGAATCCAGATGAGATCAACTTCTCAGCGCTGCAAAATCCTACAGAAATCCTTGAACTGCTGGAATTTGTTGCCAGTGGTACTTGGGAGCAGCGCAGTGACCACAGGCCTCCCAGCTGCAGGTGGATAACTGTGCTGGGGTGGCCTGTTGTCATCACAGCCTCTTCCATTCCCTGCACAGCGGGGCTGTGGTGGCAGGGATGGCGGCAGCAGCAGCAGGGCCCTGGAGGTGCCTGGTGCTGGAGAGTCTCTGCCAAACAACCTCAGTGTCTTGCAGTGGTTTTGGTGTGGAGTGCTACAATGGTATTTTCAGGAAAAGTGGAGGAAGAGGCAAACAACTGAACAGATTCTATGCTGTATTCCAAAGCTGCTGTATTTGAAGGGGAAAATGCTCACTGGGGCTGATAAATGATCACCCAGACATTTCTCATGAGCTCGGAGAAAGCAGGAGGCTTGGGGAAGGTGGAACTTTGCAGATAGGCTCTGCCCTGTGAGGAAGTGATTTTAACTGTTGATACTCCGGGTTTTTAAGTAGAGGGTGTTGATCAGCAGCCTGAAGCTGAGGTGGAGGCCAATCATCAGCAGAGTTGTTACGATCCCGTTTGGACCCAGAAGAGCAAAGAAAAATTATGTCTCTGTGTATAAACCGGAAAGAACTTGAAATGTTCAAAATACTTCCAAAAATGAGATTAAAACCAAACGAGGTTAGATGTTGGTGCCAAACAATGGATGTATTTTATTTAATAGTAAAAGGGGTGGGGGGACAGGGAGAGAGGTGACAGGGTTAGGGAGCGTATCGCTCTTCCGAGAGTCCCAATGACGTCTCGTTGCTCCCTTCCATCTGGTCTCCTCGGTGCTGAGGGTCCCCTGCCGCCGTGCCACGCCACACTGCGCCACGCTGCACCACGCTGCCACACGCCGGAGAGTAGAGAATCCCAGGGATTCATGCACACTTTGGGCCAGGTGGGAATGCCCACGTGGCTCCCATGCAGGGGCCACTTTGACACTGTCCCTCCCAACACGATGGATTTGTTGCATCATCTCTGGTGTAGGGTCTGAGGGCCCCTTTGGGGGGCCTTGGATGGGCCATGGCAGCCCCCCTGCTGTCCTTCCCGTGGCTGCGGCTTTTCCCCGGCTGAAGGGGCCCCTCAGCTGGGCTCCTGTGCGCAGTGCAGGCCGGGCACTCACTGCGCCTCTGCCCAGAGGCTTTGCCAACACGCATCCAAAGCCTCTCTCCCTCCACCCTTTGGTGCAGGGTCTGTGCCAGCCTGGCAGCTGATAGGCCTGGGGCTGTGCTCTCCACCTTGGACGTGTTAAGCTTGTGCTTTGTGAATGTCCCCAGCCCTGAGTGGTGATGGGCCTCTCAGAGCCCCATTCAGGGCATGGTAGTCTTCCCTGCAGCTTTTGTAATACAGTTTTTAAAGTCCTTCATGCAAATGTTTAAGCCACAAACGATTATATTTCAGTCTCTGACAGGCCTAGCCCAGGCACCGGTACTGGGACTTGCTTCTTGATAGTGGCCTGAATAATGGGGCCCAGGGCACCCTCAGCAAGTTTGCTGAATTTCCTACAGTGGGAGGAGCTGCAGAGACACCAGAGGATGACTCTGTGCCCACAAGGACCTCAACAAGCTGGAGAAATGGGCTGATGGAACCTCCTGAAGTTCAACCAAGGGCTATGCAGGGTCCTGCCCCTGGCGAGGTGCAGCCCCAGGCACCAGGACACACCATGGAAAGCAGCGCTGCAGAGCAGGTCCTGGCGAGTGGGACTGGCACAGCCCCACCCCAGCAGAGAGCGCCTGGAAGGCAGCTGGGTGAGCACTGAGCCCACGGCCAGGTCGGCTTTGTGCCACAGGGTCCGTCTCTGTGCATGGGGGAGCTCCTGGGTGCGCCCCTTAGAGCCCTGTGATGTCACCAGTCATGATCACTGTGCCATCACTTGCAGTGGGTAGGTAACTATGGACACCAGCGCTGGGCAGTGCCACAGCACTCAGCCTGGGACACACTGGCAGCCGAGGAGCTCCCGAGTGCTGCCAGTGCGTGAGGAGCCGGAGCGCTGCCGGAGTCTGAGGAGCTTCTCAGTGCTGCCAGCGACCAAGGAGCCTCTGAGTGCTGCCAGTGACCGAGGAGCTTGTGAGTCCCACGAGAGGCCGAGGAACACCTGAGTGCCACCAGTGGAAGCCGAGCCTTCGAGTCCTGCCAGCAGCCGAGAGGAGTCAGGGCCGGGAGCAGCAATGGAGGAGGCCAGGCAAGAGCCAGCAGCGCCGCGAGCCGTCAGGATCTGCCGCATCTGCGTGGATCCCCTGCGCAGCCCCGCTGCCCTGGAGCCCTGCGGACACGTGTTCTGCCACGCCTGCATCCAGCCCCGGGCTGCCCCCGACGCCGCTGCCACCTGCCCCATCTGCCAAGAGCCCATTGGGGCCATCCGCCTGCTGCAGGGGCAGGACAACCGTGCCGGGCTGGCCCCGCGTCGCCACCGCCGCCGCCTCCATCCCTTCGTGGCGCGGTGGCGGCAGCGGCAGCAGCAGGAGCAGCAGGAGGAGGCAGCTGCTGGAGGTGGCCGGCGCCGAAGATTGGCTGATGGGGATCGGCCGCCGAGTCCTGTGCCCCGCCAGCGTGCCCGGAGAGAGCTGGAGGAGCTGGACAGAAACGGGCAGGAGGAGAGCAGGTGGCCGCTGAGCGAACGGGAAGCGCTGGGCGGAGGGGACAACGGGCGCCGCCCCGCCGTGCTCCCCCCTGATGGGCAGCCTCCATGGCCCGTGTGAACCGAAAGCCCGGATGCCACCGAGGGCTTCGCCTGGTTTCTTCTGCCTGCTTGCTTGAGGGAGTGGGAGCTGTGGGAGGGAAAGCATTTATTCGTAGGAACTTAGTTAGAGAGTAGGATATTGATAGGGAAATTAGCTGTAAATAAACCTTTTTATTCATTTGAAGCATTAGAAAGCAGGCATTCTTTATTAGCGCCGGACACACGGAATAATATCTCCTTTAATCTGACGTCTGTGGTGAAACTTCATAGCAGGGTCCGTTGTTATTCCGTCCCGATCACACCTATCCATCACAATGTGCCTCCCAGCTAATACACAAACACCGCTTTCCTAGAACTAATTTGCACGCATTTGCCTTCTCCTGGAAGTCCTTTTTTGGTCCTGGAGGTTGTCATAAGGGGTGTCTGGTGGTCACATTCACCGAGTGCTTCAATATTACTTTGAGCTGCTGCTGCGAGCAGAAGGGCAGAGGCGGCGGCAGCGGTTTCTCTTTCTCGGCGCTCCGCAGACAGAGAGGCGCTGAATGGAGCCGGCGCCCGTGCGGTGCCGGCGGGGACCGAGTGGCCAGCGACGAAAACATGGTGAGCAATTGCCAGCACAGAATCCAGATGAGATCAACTTCTCAGCGCTGCAAAATCCTACAGAAATCCTTGAACTGCTGGAATTTGTTGCCAGTGGTACTTGGGAGCAGCGCAGTGACCACAGGCCTCCCAGCTGCAGGTGGATAACTGTGCTGGGGTGGCCTGTTGTCATCACAGCCTCTTCCATTCCCTGCACAGCGGGGCTGTGGTGGCAGGGATGGCGGCAGCAGCAGCAGGGCCCTGGAGGTGCCTGGTGCTGGAGAGTCTCTGCCAAACAACCTCAGTGTCTTGCAGTGGTTTTGGTGTGGAGTGCTACAATGGTATTTTCAGGAAAAGTGGAGGAAGAGGCAAACAACTGAACAGATTCTATGCTGTATTCCAAAGCTGCTGTATTTGAAGGGGAAAATGCTCACTGGGGCTGATAAATGATCACCCAGACATTTCTCATGAGCTCGGAGAAAGCAGGAGGCTTGGGGAAGGTGGAACTTTGCAGATAGGCTCTGCCCTGTGAGGAAGTGATTTTAACTGTTGATACTCCGGGTTTTTAAGTAGAGGGTGTTGATCAGCAGCCTGAAGCTGAGGTGGAGGCCAATCATCAGCAGTGTTGTTACGATCCCGTTTGGACCCAGAAGAGCAAAGAAAAATTATGTCTCTGTGTATAAACCGGAAAGAACTTGAAATGTTCAAAATACTTCCAAAATTGACATTAAAACCAAACGAGGTTAGATGTTGGTGCCAAACAATGGATGTATTTTATTTAATAGTAAAAGGGGTGGGGGGACAGGGAGAGAGGTGACAGGGTTAGGGAGCGTATCGCTCTTCCGAGAGTCCCAATGACGTCTCGTTGCTCCCTTCCATCTGGTCTCCTCGGTGCTGAGGGTCCCCTGCCGCCGTGCCACGCCACACTGCGCCACGGTGCACCACGCTGCCACACGCCGGAGAGTAGAGAATCCCAGGGATTCATGCACACTTTGGGCCAGGTGGGAATGCCCACGTGGCTCCCGTGCAGGGGCCACTTTGACACTGTCCCTCCCAACACTGTGGATTTGTTGCATCATCTCTGGTGTAGGGTCTGAGGGCCCCTTTGGGGGGCCTTGGATGGGCCATGGCAGCCCCCCTGCTGTCCTTCCCGTGGCTGCGGCTTTTCCCCGCCTGAAGGGGCCCCTCAGCTGGGCTCCTGTGCGCAGTGCAGGCCGGGCACTCACTGCGCCTCTGCCCAGAGGCTTTGCCAACACGCATCCAAAGCCTCTCTCCCTCCACCCTTTGGTGCAGGGTCTGTGCCAGCCTGGCAGCTGATAGGCCTGGGGCTGTGCTCTCCACCTTGGACGTGTTAAGCTTGTGCTTTGTGAATGTCCCCAACCCTGAGTGGTGATGGGCCTCTCAGAGCCCCATTCAGGGCATGGTAGTCTTCCCTGCAGCTTTTGTAATACAGTTTTTAAAGTCCTTCATGCAAATGTTTAATCCACAAACGATTACATTTCAGTCTCTGACAGGCCTAGCCCGGGCACCGGTACTGGGACTTCCTTCTTGATAGTGGCCTGAATAATGGGGCCCAGGGCACCCTCAGCAAGTTTGCTGAATTTCCTACAGTGGGAGGAGCTGCAGAGACACCAGAGGATGACTCTGCGCCCACAAGGACCTCAACAAGCTGGAGAAACGGGCTGATGGAACCTCCTGAAGTTCAACCAAGGGCTATGCAGGGTCCTGCCCCTGGCGAGGTGCAGCCCCAGGCACCAGGACACGCCATGGAAAGCAGCGCTGCAGAGCAGGTCCTGGCGAGTGGGACTGGCACAGCCCCACCCCAGCAGAGAGCGCCTGGAAGGCAGCTGGGTGAGCACTGAGCCCACGGCCAGGTCGGCTTTGTGCCACAGGGTCCGTCTCTGTGCATGGGGGAGCTCCTGGGTACGCCCCTTAGAGCCCTGTGATGTCACCAGTCATGATCACTGTGCCATCACTTGCAGTGGGTAGGTAACTATGGACACCAGCGCTGGGCAGTGCCACAGCACTCAGCCTGGGACACACTGGCAGCCGAGGAGCTCCCGAGTGCTGCCAGTGCGTGAGGAGCCGGAGCGCTGCCGGAGTCTGAGGAGCTTCTCAGTGCTGCCAGCGACCAAGGAGCCTCTGAGTGCTGCCAGTGACCGAGGAGCTTGTGAGTCCCACGAGAGGCCGAGGAACACCTGAGTGCCACCAGTGGAAGCCGAGCCTTCGAGTCCTGCCAGCAGCTGAGAGGAGTCAGGGCCGGGAGCAGCAATGGAGGAGGCCAGGCAAGAGCCAGCAGCGCCGCGAGCCGTCAGGATCTGCCGCATCTGCGTGGATCCCCTGCGCAGCCCCGCTGCCCTGGAGCCCTGCGGACACGTGTTCTGCCACGCCTGCATCCAGCCCCGGGCTGCCCCCGACGCCGCTGCCACCTGCCCCATCTGCCAAGAGCCCATTGGGGCCATCCGCCTGCTGCAGGGGCAGGACAACCGTGCCGGGCTGGCCCCGCGTCGCCACCGCCGCCGCCTCCATCCCTTCGTGGCGCGGTGGCGGCAGCGGCAGCAGCAGGAGCAGCAGGAGGAGGCAGCTGCTGGAGGTGGCCGGCGCCGAAGATTGGCTGATGGGGATCGGCCGCCGAGCCCTGTGCCCCGCCAGCGTGCCCGGAGAGAGCTGGAGGAGCTGGACAGAAACGGGCAGGAGGAGAGCAGGTGGCCGCTGAGCGAACGGGAAGCGCTGGGCGGAGGGGACAACGGGCGCCGCCCCGCCGTGCTCCCCCCTGATGGGCAGCCTCCATGGCCCGTGTGAACTGAAAGCCCGGATGCCGAGAAGAGCTTCGCCTGGTTTCTTCTGCCTGCTTGCTTGAGGGAGTGGGAGCTGTGGGAGGGAAAGCATTTAGTCGTAGGAACTTAGTTAGAGAGTAGGATATTGATAGGGAAATTAGCTGTAAATAAACCTTTTTATTCATTTGAAGCATTAGAAAGCAGGCATTCTTTATTAGCGCCGGACGCACGGAATAATATCTCCTTTAATCTGACGTCTGTGGTGAAACTTCATAGCAGGGTCCGTTGTTATTCCGTCCCGATCACACCTATCCATTACAATGTGCCTCCCAGCTAATACACAAACACCGCTTTCCTAGAACTAATTTGCATACATTTGCCTTCTCCTGGAAGTCCTTTTTTGGTCCTGGAGGTTGTCATAAGGGGTGTCTGGTGGTCACATTCACCGAGTGCTTCAATATTACTTTGAGCTGCTGCTGCGAGCAGAAGGGCAGAGGCGGCGGCAGCG
This sequence comes from Coloeus monedula, assembly GCF_965178545.1. Classification (NCBI taxonomy): domain Eukaryota; kingdom Metazoa; phylum Chordata; class Aves; order Passeriformes; family Corvidae; genus Coloeus; species Coloeus monedula. The sequence goes on from NC_138790.1 coordinate 2,633,256, forward strand.
GTTTCTCTTTCTCGGCGCTCCGCAGACAGAGAGGCGCTGAATGGAGCCGGCGCCCGTGCGGTGCCGGCGGGGACCGAGTGGCCAGCGACGAAAACATGGTGAGCAATTGCCAGCACAGAATCCAGATGAGATCAACTTCTCAGCGCTGCAAAATCCTACAGAAATCCTTGAACTGCTGGAATTTGTTGCCAGTGGTACTTGGGAGCAGCGCAGTGACCACAGGCCTCCCAGCTGCAGGTGGATAACTGTGCTGGGGTGGCCTGTTGTCATCACAGCCCCTTCCATTCCCTGCACAGCGGGGCTGTGGTGGCAGGGATGGCGGCAGCAGCAGCAGGGCCCTGGAGGTGCCTGGTGCTGGAGAGTCTCTGCCAAACAACCTCAGTGTCTTGCAGTGGTTTTGGTGTGGAGTGCTACAATGGTATTTTCAGGAAAAGTGGAGGAAGAGGCAAACAACTGAACAGATTCTATGCTGTATTCCAAAGCTGCTGTATTTGAAGGGAAAAATGCTCACTGGGGCTGATAAATGATCACCCAGACATTTCTCATGAGCTCGGAGAAAGCAGGAGGCTTGGGGAAGGTGGAACTTTGCAGATAGGCTCTGCCCTGTGAGGAAGTGATTTTAACTGTTGATACTCCGGGTTTTTGAGTAGAGGGTGTTGGTCAGCAGCCTGAAGCTGAGGTGGAGGCCAATCATCAGCAGAGTTGTTACGATCTGGTCTAGACCCAGAAGAGCAAAGAATAATTATGTCTCTGTGTATAAACCGGAAAGAACTTGAAATGTTCAAAATACTTCCAAAAATGAGATTAAAACCAAACGAGGTTAGATGTTGGTGCCAAAAAATGGATGTATTTTATTTAATAGTAAAAGGGGTGGGGGGACAGGGAGAGAGGTGACAGGGTTAGGGAGCGTATCGCTCTTCCGAGAGTCCCAATGACGTCTCGTTGCTCCCTTCCATCTGGTCTCCTCGGTGCTGAGGGTCCCCTGCCGCCGTGCCACGCCACACTGCACCACGCTGCACCACGCTGCCACACGCCGGAGAGTAGAGAATCCCAGGGATTCATGCACACTTTGGGCCAGGTGGGAATGCCCACGTGGCTCCCGTGCAGGGGCCACTTTGACACTGTCCCTCCCAACACGGTGGATTTGTTGCATCATCTCTGGTGTAGGGTCTGAGGGCCCCTTTGGGGGGCCTTGGATGGGCCATGGCAGCCCCCCTGCTGTCCTTCCCGTGGCTGCGGCTTTTCCCCGCCTGAAGGGGCCCCTCAGCTGGGCTCCTGTGCGCAGTGCAGGCCGGGCACTCACTGCGCCTCTGCCCAGAGGCTTTTCCAACACGCATCCAAAGCCTCTCTCCCTCCACCCTTTGGTGCAGGGTCTGTGCCAGCCTGGCAGCTGATAGGCCTGGGGCTGTGCTCTCCACCTTGGAGGTGTTAAGCTTGTGCTTTGTGAATGTCCCCAGCCCTGAGTGGTGATGGGCCTCTCAGAGCCCCATTCAGGGCATGGTAGTCTTCCCTGCAGCTTTTGTAATACAGTTTTTAAAGTCCTTCATGCAAATGTTTAATCAATAAACGATTATATTTCAGTCTCTGACAAGCCTAGCCCAGGCATCGGTACTGGGACTTCCTACTTGACAGTGGCCTGAATAATGGGGCCCAGGGCACCCTCAGCAAGTTTGCTGAATTTCCTACAGTGGGAGGAGCTGCAGAGACACCAGAGGATGACTCTGCGCCCACAAGGACCTCAACAAGCTGGAGAAACGGGCTGATGGAACCTCCTGAAGTTCAACCAAGGGCTATGCAGGGTCCTGCCCCTGGCGAGGTGCAGCCCCAGGCACCAGGACACACCATGGAAAGCAGCTCTGCAGAGCAGGTCCTGGCGAGTGGGACTGGCACAGCCCCACCCCAGCAGAGAGCGCCTGGAAGGCAGCTGGGTGAGCACTGAGCCCACGGCCAGGTCGGCTTTGTGCCACAGGGTCCGTCTCTGTGCATGGGGGAGCTCCTGGGTGCGCCCCTTAGAGCCCTGTGATGTCACCAGTCATGATCACTGTGCCATCACTTGCAGTGGGTAGGTAACTATGGACACCAGCGCTGGGCAGTGCCACAGCACTCAGCCTGGGACACACTGGCAGCCGAGGAGCTTCCGAGTGCTGCCAGTGCGTGAGAAGCCGGAGCGCTGCCGGAGTCTGAGGAGCTTCTCAGTGCTGCCAGCGACCAAGGAGCCTCTGAGTGCTGCCAGTGACCGAGGAGCTTGTGAGTCCCACGAGAGGCCGAGGAACACCTGAGTGCCACCAGTGGAAGCCGAGCCTTCGAGTCCTGCCAGCAGCTGAGAGGAGTCAGGGCCGGGAGCAGCAATGGAGGAGGCCAGGCAAGAGCCAGCAGCGCCGCGAGCCGTCAGGATCTGCCGCATCTGCGTGGATCCCCTGCGCAGCCCCGCTGCCCTGGAGCCCTGCGGACACGTGTTCTGCCACGCCTGCATCCAGCCCCGGGCTGCCCCCGACGCCGCTGCCACCTGCCCCATCTGCCAAGAGCCCATTGGGGCCATCCGCCTGCTGCAGGGGCAGGACAACCGTGCCGGGCTGGCCCCGCGTCGCCACCGCCGCCGCCTCCATCCCTTCGTGGCGCGGTGGCGGCAGCGGCAGCAGCAGGAGCAGCAGGAGGAGGCAGCTGCTGGAGGTGGCCGGCGCCGAAGATTGGCTGATGGGGATCGGCCGCCGAGCCCTGTGCCCCGCCAGCGTGCCCGGAGAGAGCTGGAGGAGCTGGACAGAAACGGGCAGGAGGAGAGCAGGTGGCCGCTGAGCGAACGGGAAGCGCTGGGCGGAGGGGACAACGGGCGCCGCCCCGCCGTGCTCCCCCCTGATGGGCAGCCTCCATGGCCCGTGTGAACTGAAAGCCCGGATGCCGAGAAGAGCTTCGCCTGGTTTCTTCTGCCTGCTTGCTTGAGGGAGTGGGAGCTGTGGGAGGGAAAGCATTTATTCGTAGGAACTTAGTTAGAGAGTAGAATACTGATAGGGAAATTAGCTGTAAATAAACCTTTTTATTCATTTGAAGCATTAGAAAGCAGGCATTCTTTATTAGCGCCGGACACACGGAATAATATCTCCTTTAATCTGACGTCTGTGGTGAAACTTCATAGCAGGGTCCGTTGTTATTCCGTCCCGATCACACCTATCCATCACAATGTGCCTCCCAGCTAATACACAAACACCGCTTTCCTAGAACTAATTTGCACGCATTTGCCTTCTCCTGGAAGTCCTTTTTTGGTCCTGGAGGTCGTCATAAGGGGTGTCTGGTGGTCACATTCACCGAGTGCTCCAATATTGCAGGTGACCTTACTTTGAACTTTTCTTTGGGCATGCACTGCTGCTTTTTGTTACCTAACTTGAAAAAAACCCTCTGTAGTCCTCTTTATCTGTTTCTCCACTGGTTCCAGCTACGTTTATCCTCCTTTGTGCATACCTTTACATCCCTTTATCTTTTTTGCTAGTTAGTCTTAGAGCTCTATTCAGCAACTTCGGGGGACCTGAAAATTTCTGTTCTCTGTCTTATTTATCAAGTCCCCCCTTTTCTTGGGACTCTCTTTTAGACAAGTCTCCATACTTCATTTTCCAGCACAGTGTTACAACAACCGTAACATTGAATACAAGCGAGTACACACAATACAATGATTAAGGTGTGTGTTAGTTTAAAACAGTCTGGGCTTTATTTTTGGTGGGCGGGGGAAGCCCCAGAGGCAGCTTCTGAGAGAGAAGCTGCTCGAAGCTTCTACTCTGTCCAGCAGAGCCAATCCCTGAAGGCTCTGACGATGGACATGTTGCTGGCCTAATTAGAGATGTTGGTAACACCTCTGTGATGACATATTGAAGAAGGACAAGAACGCACGCAGTCCTTCTTCTTCGGAGGGGTGGGGAGGCGCGTGGGCCAGGGCCCTCCCGGGGCCGGGAGCGGCCAGCAGCCGGCACCGTGCGGCCGGCGCCATCTCGGCACAGCTCGCAGAGATCCACTCACCGCCCGTGAGAAAAAGCGCTCACGCCAGACCGGGTGGATGCTAAAAAGCTCTAATCCAGTGGGAGATTCAAGCAGAGAGAGAAGACCCTTGCTTCCAGAGATAGAGAAAGAGAGCTTTTGCTTCAAAACCAGAACAGCTTATCCTTAAAAGACTCCACCCCATGAACTAAATGACCCACGCTATGCAGTTTCGGGAAGACTGCTTTGCCCACAGGAGGGACTCACGTTACAGCAGGTCGGGCGGGACTGGTGTTTGTGAAAATTAGGGCCACGCTAGAAAAGGTCACCGAGAACTGTCTCCCATGGGAAGGACCCCACAGCACAGCAGAAAAAGAAACTCCTTTCCCTAAGCGAATTGAAGAAAGATTTTTCGAGTGAGAAACTGACCAAAACTGTCATGCCCTGTCTCCCTGCACTGTTGGTGGGAAGGAGGGAGGGACTGGGGGGAAAAAGGTGTTCAAAAGGCTTATTTTATTCCTCATTATCCTCCTCTGACTCTGTTAATAATAAATTTTCTTTATACTGTTTAAGTTTCGAACCTGTTTTGCCCTTAAGGTGTTTCTCTCCTAATCCTTATCTCAACTCATGGGCCCTTCGTTACGATTCTCGTGGGTGCCTGGCTTTTAGCCAAACCACGACACGGTGACTGCCACAAATGCATTTCATAGCAGTCTCCAATTTGGCAGCCATGGTAAGCCACTCCCACCAAGAAGAATTTTCTTCTTTCTGCTGCCCTTCTACTGCTCTTTCTACTGAGGTGATTCCCAACTGTTGGATTTCAAACCCATCACTGATGTAAGGTCAACATTCCTGTCCTATAATAGCACACATTTTTCTTTGGCTTGCAAGCAGATGATCTAAGGCTGTGCGGTTTTGTAGAGCCACCGTTCATGTTTCTTGGAGCTCACAGGATGTGCTATTTGATACTTTAATAGTATCAATATGGCTGAAGAACTGGTAGAGGTGGAGGAATGTGGATGTTGGAAGTGGAAGAGAGGGGCCATTCTTGGTTGCTTCTGTGCCACTTTGCTCATCTCTGAGGGGGTGAAGCCAGGAAAGGGAATGGAAAAGGGAAAATGCCTTGAGACTCTGAGCATATTCTGAAGGGACCAGTATCTGCTTTCCTCACGGCCAGGGTGAGGACAGGCTGAGATGGAGGTTTGGGGCAGAACCTCCTCTCTCCTGGCCCCACAACACCGCTGTGCTGGGAAAGTCTTCGACCCCAAGGAGGCCCTCCAGGCTGGAGGAGGCAGCCCTGGCACAGCCACCAGCTGAAAGTGCTGCCTGTGAGAGAAGTGGACAAAAAAGTTGAAATATCACTTTGGATCCCAACATTTAACCTCGTTTGTGTTTTAATCTCTCTTTCGGGTATGTTTAGAAATGAATTCTTTCCGCAACTGTGGATCGAGGCAAACTTGCCTCTTCTCCCCTTCAGGGGATCCGAACACCCCAGCACCGGCTGTTCCAGGGTGTCTCGGGGGTGCTCAGACAGGGCTCCCGGGGTGTCCAGGGCTGTCCAGGGGCTGTCCAGGGGTGTCCAGGGGCTGTCCAGAGGCTGTCTTGGGCTGCCTGGGGCTGTCCAGGGGCTGTCCAGAGGCTGTCTTGGGCTGTCCTGGGGCTGTCCAGGGGTGTCCAGGGGCTATCCTGGGCTGTCCAGGGGCTGTCCAGGGGCTGTCTAGGGGCTATCCAGGGCTATCCAGGGCTGTCCTGGGCTGTCCAGAGGCTGTCCAGGGCTGTCCAGGGGCTGTCCAGGGCTGTCCTGGGCTGTCCAGGGGCTGTTCTGGGCTGTCTAGGGGCTGTCTAGGGGCTATCCTGGGCTGTCCAGGGGCTGTCTAGGGGCTATCCTGGGCTGTCCTGGGGCTGTCCAGGGGCTGTCTAGGGGCTATCCAGGGCTATCCAGGGCTGTCCTGGGCTGTCCAGGGGCTGTCCTGGGGCTGTCCAGGGCTGTCCAGGGGCTGTCCAGGGGCTGTCCTGGGCTGTCCAGGGCTGTCCTGGGGCTGTCTAGGGGTTGTCTAGGGGCTATCCAGGGCTGTCCAGAGGCTGTCCTGGGCTGTCTAGGGGCTATCCAGGGCTGTCCTGGGGCTGTCTAGGGGCTGTCTAGGGGCTATCCAGGGGCTATCCAGGGCTGTCCAGAGGCTGTCCTGGGATGTCTAGGGGCTATCCAGGGCTGTCCTGGGGCTATCCAGGGCTGTCCAGGGGCTGTCCAGGGGCTGTCTAGGGGCTATCCAGGGCTGTCCTGGGGCTGTCCTGGGGCTGTCCTGGGCTGTCCCGGGCGCCCCCCTCACGCCGCTCCCGCGCCGGCGCACAGCGCCCCCGTGCGGCTCAGCGCCCCCTTGGCCGCCGGCCGCGCCCCGCAGCGCGAGCCCCCGGTGAGCCGCGGCCACGTCGGAGGAGAAGCCCAAAGTGAGGCGGGAGAGGAGCGGGAGAGGAGCGGGAGAGGAGCGGGAGAGGAGCGGGAGGAGCCGGAGGGAGGAGGGGAGGGAGGGGAGCGGCGGCCGCCCCTCCGTGCCCCGGGACGCGGCTGCGCTGCGGCCCCGCCCCGCCCGCGGAGCGAGGCCGCCGAGGCGTCCCGGCCGGGGGGAGCAGGAGCGGGGCCGGCCGAGGACGGGGCGGGCGGTGTCCGGCCCGAGCGGGACCCCGCGGCTCAGCCGGCTCTGAGCAGCCGCATCCTGCGGTTCTCCGTCCAGGAAGGCGGGAAAGCGGAGAACGAGCACATCGACCTGAAAGCTGCCGGACAGGACGGCTCCGTGGTGCAGCTCGGAATAAAGCGGCACAGCCCGCTGAGCAAGCTCAGGAACCTGCAAGCAAGTTCTACTTCCTGAGACCCCACTTGTGACTGGCTCTGTCCTCCTCTGCTGAGCCAGGGCAGCAGACAGAGCTGCTGGGATGGACCTGCTGCATGGAACGTGGCCGTGCCCTGGGGACAAGCAGAGGCCGTGCCATGCTGCCAGGGCAGCACCCAGTGTCCCAGGGCACAGGCACCGTGTCCTCTGCTCTCATCCTGAGCTCATCCTGGGCTCCAGCATCCTCATCCCGGGGGCTGCCTCCCATAGCCTGGGATGGAGCTACTCCTGATGTTTCTAATTCCTCCTGTGAAGGTTGCTGTGTGCAGGGATCGGGTGGCTGATGCACTGAAAAGGAGATTGGCAGCAGATCAAGGAAGAGATCAGCTCTGAGGAGGCCACCCCTGGGATGTTGTGTCTAGTGCTGGGCTCCCAGGACAAGAGAGCCCCAGCTGGGATGTGCCTCATATTCAGGGGGTCTCTCTGAAGCAGCCCAGAGCCCTTCCCCACTCTGGGGCACCCCAAGAGCTGTGCAGTGTCCAAAGGGTGCATCCCAAAGGATGCCAGGTCCTCACTGCCACCCTGCTCCATCCCCTTCCACGACGCAGTGGCTGCAGAGCTCCTGGCACTGGGGCCGAGCTTCTGCCCACCCCTCCCCGCTGCCTTGGCAGACCTTGTTTCCCAGGAATAGCCCCCAAATATCAGTGTCAAGAGTGTTGGGGGCTGAGTCTGTCCCATCCAGGGCAGCTGAGCACGGGGTGAGGCTGCTCAGGGTGACCACGGCCTCACGGTGCCTTCTGCCCTGGAGACAGATGGAGATCTCATAGAGGTGTAGGTGGGAAAACCCTGGCAAGTGGGAGGTGGCTCTTTGGTACTGGCCAGTGGCTCCCCCTGAGCAGCACCCTCCTGTTGGAGGCCCCAGGCTGTGCCAGGAATCAAGATGGCCCTTTCTGCCCTTCCCAGCTCTCCAGGGCAGCAGCAGGCAGGAGGTTTGTGAGCAGTTTTCTGGTACTTAGAGGCAGATCCAGCCTCTCAGCAGAATCCATGCCTTGCGCACACACTGGTGCTGTGTCTGTACTGCCGGGTGGCATCGGCTCATCCCTCATGAGAGCCGGGAGTCAGCCGGGATGGATCAAGAGGCTGAATCTGTAATGGATCCTCACCAGGATGTTGGTGTTTACAGGCTCCATGTGCACCTTCATGTTCCTAAGATGGCCTCAAACCTGACCTTCTCCTACTGGAGGTAGATCTTTATTCTCCCAGGCCTTGCCCTTGCCTCCCATGACTCAGGCACTGTGGCTGGAGCACTTGCCAGTGAAAATTGAGGTGAAAAAGTCATTGAGTACCTCAGCCTTCTCTATGTCCCAGGAAACCAGCTCTCCCATTTCCTTCCAGAGATGGCCCACATTTTGTCTAATCTTACTTTTATCTCCAACTTACCTACAGAAGCTTTTTTTGTTGCCCTTGATGTCCCTGGCCAAGTTTAAATCTCTCAGTGCTTTAGCTTTCCTAACCTGCTCGGACAATCTCTCTGTATTCCTCCCAAGCTACTTGTCTTTGCTTCCACCCTCTGCAGGCTTCCTTCTTGTGTTTGAAATTCTCCAGCACCTCCTTGTTCATCCACAGAGGCCTCCTGGATTTTTTGCCTGGGAGCAACCTCGTCTCTTGGAGGGTGACCCTCTCCATGTCAGGGGGTGAAACAAGATGAGCTTTAAGGTCCCTTTCCACCCAAACCATTCTGGGATTTTGGAATTCTGGGATTCCCTAGGGATTTTGAACCTTTCATGGTCATGGCACCCAGGCTGCCCTGGCGCTTCACATTCCAAGTCAGCCCCTCCTTGCTGGTGAGAACAAGATCCAGCACAGCATCTCTCCTTGTTGGCTCCTCTATCTCCTCTATTCCTTGGAGAAGGACATTTTCATCCACACATTCCAGGAACATCCTGGACTGCTTATGCTCTGCTGGTTTGTCCTGATGTTTTCCATCTTCCCTTTGACTTACACAGGTCTTCCATCCCACCCAAGACTCCCAGCTCTCTGGATAGTAATTTTCCAGGCACGTTTTTTTCCCTTTCCCTGGTGGGTGCTCTTCCATCTCCAAGTCCTTCAAGGATACTAGCACTACTCCACCTGTTGATGGGATTCCATGGACAAATTCCCAGGAGATCTGACACTGAGAGCCTCTCATGAGGCTCTCAGTGTATGAGGAGGAGGCTCCAGTGTCCTTCCTCTGACTGAACAGGGGCTCACTTGTGCAGAGATGGGACTCAGAGAGAGGAGAGCAAACCGTTTGCGTCATGACCCTGCAAAGCCATCTCAGTCAGCAGGGCAGGTGTGCAAGGGATGCTCCCCTTGGAGTACCTGTAGAGCAGCCCATGTCAGCCATCCTCTTCAGGTGAGGACCCTCAGCTTCCTTCCATGGGCCAGGAACACCCCTCAGTGCGAGATGAGGCCAGGGTAACTCACACATAGAATCAAGGAATCATTAAGGTTGGAAACACCCTCTAAGATTGAGACCACCCATTCCCCCAGCACTGTCAAGGCCACCACTAACCCATGTCCCCACGTGCCACATCCACACGACTTTTAAATCCCTCCAGGAGTGGGGAGTCCACCACTGCCTTGGGCAGGCTGTGCCAATACTTGACAACCTTTTCTGTGAAGAAATTTTCCCTGATACCCAACCTGAACCTCCCCTGGCACAACTTGAAGATGTTTCTTCTCATCCTGTCCCTTCTTCCTTGGGAGCGGAGCCCGACTCCCACCTGCCTGCCCCCTCTTGTCAAGAAGTTGTGGAGAGAGAGGTCTCTTCTCCAGGCTGAGCTCCCCCAGCTCCCTCAGCTGCTCCTGGTGCTCCAGCCCCTTCTGCAGCTCCATTCCCTTCTCTGGACATGCCCCAGCCCCTCAATGTCCTTCTTGTAGTGACAGGGGCAACTGTTCAGTACACATGGCAATGCTGAACTTTCCTAGAAACCATAAAATCTCTCCTAGATTTCACTGTTTTGTTGTTTTTTCCGCCAGGTGAGGCATCCCATTTATCTGGACATCATGTCACACTTTCCATAAATAGGAGGCGGCATCAGCCAGAGAGGTCCCTGCCCTGGCTGATATGTTTCAAAAGGCTTTTGCTCTGTAAACACCTGCTCCACCCAGTTTCCCTCGATCAATACAGCTTTTCTCTCCAGGCTTCTCCTGAAAACCATTTCCACTATGTTGCTGTGGGCACCAAGCACTGGCTGAGGCAAAGCCAGGGCTGGACCCAGCACTTCCACTTCCCACTCCTCAGGGTCAGATGCAGCACACAGCTCCCGCTGGCCATGGAGAGTCCTAAAGACATCCTTGGCCATCCCCAGGCCAAACGCAGCTTCCTGGGCTCCAGCAGCCTCCTTTCCCACTCTGTTCCGTACTGGTGAGGCCACACCTGCAGTGCTGGGTCCAGCTCTGGGCTCCCCAGTACAAGAGAGATGCAGTGGCTGGAGCCAGTCCAGTGCAAGGCCGTGAAGGTGGTGAGGGTCTGAAGCATCCTTCATGTGAGGAGCGGCTGAGAGAGCTGGAGCTGCTCATCCGGGAGCAGAGTAGTCTTGGAGGGACTTTGTAGATACATATAAACATCTGATGGGAGGGAATGAAGGCAGGAAACCAGGCTCTTCTCAACAGTGCCCTGTGACAGGACAGGAGGCAATGGGAGCAAATGTAACTGCATGGAATTCACCCATGGGAGCTGCCCCACAGAATCCCAGGATAGGCCAGTTTGGAAGGGACCACAGTGGTCACCTGGTGCCACCTCCCTGCTCCAGCAGGGCCGTCCCAGAGCACACAGCACAGATTGTGTCCATATGGCTCTGGGATATCTCCAGTGAGGGAGACTCCACAGCCTGTCTGGGATCTGTTCAGGGCCCGGGCACTGCCCAGGAAAGTTCTTCCTCATGTCCAGGTGGAACTTCCTGGGATCAGTTCCTGCCCGTTGCTCTGGTGCCATTGCTGGGTCCCCGGGGCAGAGCCCAGGCCCTGCCTGGAGCCCTCCCTGCAGCCAGTGTGTAGCGGGTTGGGTTTGTAACCGGGCAGAAACACCAATTTAGTGTAGTGGTTTGGTCCAAGATACTCATTACTGTTTACCTTCTGTGAGATAAGAATTAGGAGAAACGCAAAGCAGGCACCAATCTTGAAAGAATATAAAGAAGTTTATTAACAGACCTAAAAGAAGAAGAAAAAAATCATACCACACCTTCAGAACTCTTCTTCTCCCCCTACCTTCCTCCCTTCTCCAAGTGACAATGTAAAAAGACAACCCTTCAGGTGTTCAATCTGTTTACCACTTCCATAATAACCTTTGTTCAGTCCATTTAGGAAGAGGAGTCTCTCTTGCCCATGCTATGAAAACATTATCACAATGAGACAGCCACCCACTTCCAAATAACTTTGTTCAGTCCATTTAGGAAGAGGAGTCTCTCTGCTCACATGTGAGTCCCTTCCCTGACTTGCAGCTTTTCCCACAACTGCTTTTGAGGGTTCACTCTTGAAGTTTTTTTGGGGTACAATTTTAAGGTTGAGCCATTCAGAAACAAAAGTTCTCTTCACCCATCTCTGGGAGCATTTCATCTCTAAGAACAGAGGCCCTTCTCCTTCCCTGGGAGCAAAGGGTCTCCCTCATCTTCGTCTTTAGGACTGTCTCTGGGAGCATCTCTAGGAACTGAGGTTTTCTCCTTTCCCATTTGGAGCAAAAGTCCTCATCGCTTCCATTTCTCCCTGTTCAAGCTCCTCATGAAATTACTGCGCAGGTGCTTCTGCTCACAAGTACGAGCTGAACGCTCCACCCCCCATATCTTCATGAAATTACAGTGGGATACTCTGATATATCATAGCTTCACAACAGAATTTCAGCTTTAAGCATCTCCTCTTTCTCTTCCCTCAGGTTTTCAGCTCTTCACAGCACTAAAAGGGTTAATCTCACCTTGGCCTTGCAGCTGGAATGAAGCTTATTGCTGTTGGTCACCTGACCTCTGCCGGACAGCGGTGCAGCTGTAGCTCAATCTTGGCCGAAGTGGAGGGGGGGGAGAGCCGAGCCACTCTGGCTGCCCACAGCAGGGCAGTGGGGGGGTTCTGTGGGTGGAACAGGGCCCATTGGCTCCAGGATGGCTGTGACCTGGCCCCTGCACGGGGCCCACAGCCGCCTGTCCCAGCACCAGAAATGAGACACAGAGAGAGGCTCTGCCTCAGAGTTTCCTATTCTTAAGTGCGTATCACAAAGACGGTCACAACTTTAAGTGGCTTAAAGAATTGTCCATATTCAAACTGGCCAGCTGATAGGTTCTGTCAGGTCCCAGAGGAAGCTGTAAGCACCCCTTTGCAAGAACATCACTTCCAGGACTGTGCTTGCTAACCCATGACACAGGGACACCCAGGGCTGAGGGCCCCTCTCAGCTGGGGCTCCTCTCGAGGCTGAACAGCCCCAGCTCCCTCAGCGTTTCCTGGGCACGGAGATGCTCCAAGCCCTTCAGCATTTTTGTCATGCTCCATCAGACCCATTTCGGATGCTCCAGGTCTCTCTTGTTCTGAACAGCACAAAACTAGACAAAACTTAATGACGAGGGGAGGCTCATCCCACCTCTGCTGAGGAGAGGAGCCCCATGGCACCCTGTGGTTGGGATGCCCACTTCTATTTCTTCCTCTGCAGACAGACCAGCAAATCCTCCCAGTAACATTTCTTTGGAGAAAAAGACATGGATAGTCTCAGGAATGGTTCAGATCCTGGATCCTACGAGGCCCTGAGGGATCTGGTCTAATGTCACCCTAAAATATAGATATCTTTCAGCACCCAAGTGCTGCAGCCTCCAGAGGCTTCAAGGCGAAGCCCAGGTTTGTGAGGGATCACTTAATCTCTTGGAGGTCTCTGGCAAACAAACAAAACCAACCGAAAAGAAACAGCAAAGCCTGTTCCCCAGGTGAGCAGAGATGTGTTTGGTTGTTCAAAGGTTTCTGATAAGGTGACTGAGATTAAAGAACAAATAGAAGTATGATTAGGGCCAAAGTCCCAATCCCAACTCCAGCCAAAACCATACAGCCAGAGCAACAATGCACTCCTTGCCTAAAGCCATGCTTATCAGCCTTCCCACCCAAGAGGAGCCCTGCCCGGTGCTGGCACAATCTCTGCCTTGTCTCTGGGACAAGATCCCTGGGGTGGTGGGGTCTCACACAGCCCAGCAGCCACTGCACTCAGCTCCCACCAAGCTTTGCTCCCAAATTCCCAGCTGGATGCATTTGCTCCCTGAGCATCCTTTCAGAGAGCTGGTATTGATGGGCATGGCCCCTGCAGGCCAGGCTCACTTCAGTGTCCAGGAGAGCTGTTGGAGTTAATGGGAAATGGGCATGCCTTGCTCTCTTTGCTAAGTGTAAAATTAACTAAAGATCAATTTAGGTGGGTGCTGATGGAGCGCGGCTGCCCAGCGGCGGAAGGGGAGTCTCATGGGCTGATAGATTGGAGAACAACTTGGAATGCAAACTTGCACGTTGCTGATAAGGCAGAGTGCTGGAAACCCTGGAGAGAGTCATCCAGCAATTATCATGGGTCGGTCCGTGAACAGGTCTGTCTGGAAACTGGTCTGAAAAGCAAACAGAAAAGCTGCACAAAGGGTTTGCTGGCAGCGAGGGGACAGCTCGTCCCTCTCTCAAGTTCCTCTCCATTGGGAGTTCTGTGGGAATAACTACAGACCTAGGAAATTGGGGTGTCCCAGAACTCAGCTTCCCCAATCCGTCCCTGCATCTGGGACTGCCAGCTGACTCCTGCTGGGAAGGCACACATAGTCCTCATGTCTTTTCATCCCTCTTTGAGATCCAGCAACCTCCAAGCTGCCAGGGTACAAATGGTGTGGCCAAAGCGACCACGTGTTGGCAGAAATTGATGGAGATAAATCCTTCTTGAAGCAAAGTGCACGTGCAAACACACAAACACAATATAAATGTAAAAAGAAAAATTGAAGAATTAAATACAGGGAAAAGACATAGCTAAGCAATGTGAGCAGGGTCCTTGTGGTCATCCACAGGGAGGAACGGAACCCAGTCCCACATCAAGCATTCATTCCCTGTCTTATCCCAGTGGCAACAACCTCCTTCCAGGTCCTCAAACTCTGGCTGCCTGCAGGAGGCAAAGGGACAAGTGCAGAGCCAGGAGACCTGGGCTCAGGCGCCTGGACTCTCATTGTGGGTGCAGCCAGTGCCACCCTGGTACTGCCCTGTGGGATGGCTCCTCGTCCCTTTGTACCAGCCAGGGTTCTTTGGAGTCTGCCCCAGCATCACAGCACTGCCAGGAGGTCTTCCAGGCCCCTCTAACGTGAGCTCATGAGTAGCATTTTGACTCCTGGACCTTCCCAGGATAATTTTAACCCTGAATATGACTTTTCTGTATTGTTCCAGCTAATGGGTTCACTTACGCAGCATTGACTCCTTCTTTCTGATGTTTTTGTTTATTTTGCAGATGTTCTGCTTTGACTTCAGAAGCAAGGAGACATTTCCAGCAGGAGCTCCATCACTCTCCACTCCCTGCTAAGGAAACCTCTGCAGGGCACTCCAGACCCAAGAAATTCCCAGGGATTGTCCCAGTTGGCAAAGCCCTGCAGCAGTTTCATCTCGCCCAGGATCCCAGACTCTTCTCCTGACAAAAACACCTCCCTGGCTGCCTGTACCCTCCAGGCTGCAGCTGCCTCCCTTTGCCAACACTCACAAGGATGTCAGACTCCTCCTTAGCCAAGGAATTGTCCCAGGCAGCAACAGTGGCTTTTCTCCTGCTCCTCACTTCTGTCCTACCATCCGAGCTCTCTCAGGAGAACAAAGAAGCTCTCTCAGGAGCTCCCCTGCTCCTGCCTGGAAGGTCCCTGTCACCTTTGCCAGGAGCCCTATTGTGCCACCCACCTGCAGGCGGCTGTTCACACCTTGGGGCTCAGCAGGAAGTGTTGTTGATGGCAAACAGAATCTGCCCTCAGCAAGCCCAAACAGAAACCCACACACAGCTCTCTGCCAGGTTTTTATGCTAGGGTGCTCCCCATCCAGCAGGAAATGGAATAAGGTGAGGATGAAGGGAGGCCGATAGCTGGCCAAGGTTACAGCGAGGTTCAAGCCCTTACAAACCCCAGGGCTCTCCCTTGTACCACCCTTTGGTGGTCCAGCCCAGGGCTGGAAATCTGGCTCACAGGTCTGCTCTCCTCCTCACTGGAGGGGGAATCACATTCCCAGGTCTCCTTTCCTCTTCACCAGAGGCACCTTCCCATGTGCTCCTCTTCACCTCAACCCCACGTACAAGTGCACCAGAGATGGCTGCTCTCCAGGTGCAGCTTGTCCAGCAATCCTGGGAAAAACCCACCAGCAGCTCCTCTGGGCCGTGGACAGGCCAAGCAGGAAAGCCATTGCATGAGAGTGGCAAGGTCCTGAGGGTCTTGTGGCCATGTCCTTGCTCATTGTCTTGCACAGGGACAGGGGACAGGAAGGGACTGGAGTCTTTGGGGCCCCTCAGCTGCCTTTTGCTGAGGTCAGCAGTGAACGTGCAGCCACCTAAGGAGGTGCCCAATCCCTCCTACAAGGGCACCTTTGCTTCTCAAGAGACACAACTGCAAAGGTACATTTACCTGCCTGTGTCCTGACCCCCACTCCAGCATCTGTGGGAGGAAAGAGACCACCAGGTGTAGTCCCAGAGGAGCGACATCCCCAGCGAAGCCCTCGGACACTGGTCCTGCCCAGGTCACAGTCCAGCACAGCCTCTGTAGGATGCAGGTGCAAGGTAGCAGCAGGATCCCAAGAGAGCTACTGAGGCCCCTCAGCTGCAGCCTCTGGCACAGGCAGCACACAGGCAGTGGGAGAGCACACGTCATCCTTCCCATCACCACATTCCTGCAGGAACACACAAGTTTGCCTTTTGAGTTTTTCCTCCACAGGGGCTTCAAGTCATGCCCAAGGAGAGGCTGCAGACAGGAGTAGAGGATGTCTTGAGCATGATTACATATGGAAACTAGACCTCCATAGTGTCACTGTGGACAAACAGGTTTGTCCTTAAGGAAACAAGCGAGCTGAGCAGTGGCAAATCCCACCAGCGACCATCAAGCCAGAGGAAACAACCAAAGAGGAGCAAGATCAAGCCTGTCTGGACACCCTCATGCTGATGAGCCTCTGGATGCTCCCAAGCAAAGGTGCCCCATGCCCTGCAGCAATAGGATGTTCCCTGGAGATCCTGCATGGGGGATGCTCACAGACCCCTCAGCCATCCACCCCAAGCAGGCTTACCCAGCTTGGATTGCACGGAGCATGGCTGTGCAGAGGGAAGCACAGGGGAGAAGCCCTGACCCTCAGTCCCTGCATCACAGAGGATTTGATCCATGCAAAGCTCTTGCGTGACTCTCATGCAGCCCCAGACTTCCAGGGAAGCTGCCAGCCTGGGCAGAGAGCTGGAGCCCAGGATGGGTGGAGAACATGAGAGCCCCACAGCAAACTTGTGGTTTCGATGAGGTGGACAGGGAGAGGCAGCGCCTGCCTGTACCAGGGTGAGGGGAACGGCTGCCTCCCTGCCAGCAGCAGGGAAGGAGGGAGCTGGGCCCTGCTGTCCCTCCAGAGAGCTGAGGTCCAGCATGGAAGTGACTTATCCACCCTTTATGCACTTCCTGAGTCCTGTGGGCACGGGTCAAGGGAAAGCACACATGGCCAGAATCCTCTCCTCTACACCTGCACCACACACAGTCCTGCAGGCTGTGTGTGGCACAGCTTGAGCCACTGGCCCTCGTGTCCCACATCCCAGCCACCCTCTCCACCTCCACACCACCCCAGGAGTCTGTGCCCGAACAGGAGAAGCACATGGTCCCTGCCAAACTGCCTGGGCCCCTGGTCACACAAGGGCATGCCTGATGCTGTGCAGGATGCTGCAATGAGCCTTGAAGGGCAAGGATGTGGCCAAAGGACCTCCATCGTGGAGGGCAGCCTGCCTGTCCTCCTTTGAGTTGTCTGTAGGAACCCAGAGTGCTGAGAATATTTCTCTGCCTGTTTTTAAGGGCTCTTACCCCCCTGAACAACACTGTTTTAGCCTCCAACCTTGGAAAAAATTATCAACAGTCAGACAAGAACTAGAAAATACAGTGGTGTGAATTAGGTGATAGACTACTATGTAAGATTGTCACAGGGTGAAAAAATTTAAAGGTTTTTGGCTTCTCTTTGTAGTAAATAGATAAGAGTAAAAAATATCAAAATGGAGGATTGTTGTTGTTCTCTAAACCTTCTTCTCCTTCTTCTACTACTCCATGTTCTACAATAAAAGTAGTTTGGAATGATTGGATAGAGAATTCCCCAGCTCCTGGCCGTGTTACTGAATAATTGGTAGGAAAGTGAAAATAATGTACGTTTTTAGTAACTATTGGTTAAACTATCTTTAAAA
Source organism: Coloeus monedula (assembly GCF_965178545.1). Classification (NCBI taxonomy): domain Eukaryota; kingdom Metazoa; phylum Chordata; class Aves; order Passeriformes; family Corvidae; genus Coloeus; species Coloeus monedula. The sequence continues at coordinate 2,650,446 of NC_138790.1, forward strand.
GGCTGTGTAAATCTTGATAGAGAGTCTTCACTCCTGCTTTTCTGTGCTCTATGCTATACCTGGGTCACACTAGTGGCTCTGTTCCTCTGATAAGACTTAATAAACAACTAACTGGAAGCATTGAAACTCAAGGAAAACTCTTGGTTTATCTTTGAAACTCCTTGCAAGGACTTTTAGAAAATTCTCTCCCATCAGGAGGGACTTGATTTACAGCACGGTTCAGTGTCAGTTGTCTTATGTTGTCCACCAGCCAACAAGAAGCAGACCCAGTTCCCACCTTCCCACTGGGACTGGAAGCCAGTTGACTTCCTAGCAGGGCTGTCCTGTGCTGGTCATCCTGGCACAGCACAGTCCCAGCACGGGGAGTTGAGGACTTTGCTTCCCCTCATCACATTCACTGCTCCAGACACCACTTAACACATTGATGTCTTGCATGTGCCATCCTCAGACTGGCCCCCCATGGCCCCCCAAGCCAGCAAAGGAGAGAGCCGGGCACTGCCACACACCCAGCCCAGTGTGGATGGAGCCAGGCCATGTTGGAGAGGACAAGCTCCCCACCATGCAGGGGTGACCCAGCCATCACAGAGCCTCAGCAGCACCGACCCAGAGACATTGGGGTTACCAAGAGCTCAGCAGTCACGAGTCAGAGTCAACTCTGCCCCCAGCTTTGTCAAGAGGCAAAATCAGGACATGAGAAAGGAAAAGAAGGAATCAAAGTGCAATGCCAACAGCCATAGGTGAAACCAAGGAGTGGGGCGGAGACCCTGGACAGCCTGGCCACCACTCTGCATGACGTGGCAGTGCCTGGCAGGGGTGAAGGTGCCGCTCACCCTGTCAGAGGCCGGGCACTCCCTGGGGCAGGCACAGGGCTCTGGTGGGAAGGTCTGACACCGTCCCAGTGCCCCTGCTGGGGAGGGGCCGCTGGCTGCAGCACACAGTCCAGGCTTCAGGTGTTTGCTTTCCAGTCTCCTGGGCGGATGATAACCACCTGCTCCCCAGCCAAGGCTCCAGCTCACCATGCTGAAATTCAGAAGGTATTTGATCACGTAAGTGGAATCTTTTTTTGTCTTAAGTAAAATACTATTTCCCTAAGTAAAACTCTCTTCCCATCCTACCCAGAGGTGATGTCCTTGCAGATCCCTCTGTGTTGGGAAACACAGTGCTGATGGGAATGGGCAGGGCAGCATTTCTGCTCCACATCAATGCAGGGCAGTCTGGGGTGATGGGGCTTTTCCCGTCTGGTGATGCTCCAAGGGCAGCTGGAAAACAGCATCTTTTGTAAGGCCACAAAGGAAGGAGAGTGGCACAGACCTTGGCAGGGCAATAGGATGCTGGTCCCTCCTGCAGCGTCCCAGGGGAGGGATCACCAGAGGAGCGGGTGTGGAGCAGGAACGTGTCTCTGTGCAAGTCTTTCACATGGCCACCCCAGTGAGTGAGCTAGGGTGAGGTGCCCTCTTCCACAGCCTCTGGTTTGGACAGGAGGGATGAGGGAAGGGCAAGGCTTGACCCTGCAGCAGAGCCCTTTGGCTGAGGGACAGCTGCAGTGTGAGAGGGCTCAGGGTTATTCCCAACCCAGCTGTCAAGGGTAGGGTGGGCACCGACACAGGCAGGCAGTGCCATTGTGCCCTTGCTGTGCTACGTGAGCATCCTGCTGATCATTTTACCCAATTTCTCATTTGCTGCCAAAAAAATGGCTCCAGTGACTGGTCAGACGGAGCAGGCTGTGGCTGGTGTATGTATTGTGTACATTAATTCTTTGTGCAACTTTGCACACTGCCTGGAGAGTATCTGAGCACAGCAAAACAAGAAAATCTTTTTCTGCCACTCACCTGCCCAGTGAGCTCAGCCTCGGCACCTCCCAGAGCACCCACAGCCAGCTGGGACCCCGAGAGGCTGGAAACTTCCAGCCACAGACCCATCCTGGCTGGGGCATTTGTTTCTGTGTTGGACAGGAAAGGGGCACGGGTTGGAGGGAAGCTCTGCTTGGAGCAGGGGGGGAATAACAGAAGGGAAATCTGCAGTCTCGCTGAGAACAAGTGGCACCTACTGCCAAGCAGCACCCCAGGCACCCTCTCCCCTGCTGGGGCTGGCACCGAGACACAGTGGGGGCACCATCCCTTGCAAAGATTCGACCATCAGTTCAGGTTGGGATTCAATTCCTTGAGCCAGCATAGGAGGATCCAGCTGCTCTGGCTCTTCCACTGAGCCCTTGCAGCCAAAGGCATCTTTGGGGTGCTGCATCCAGCTCCGCACCCTGTTTGTCACTGCTGGAAGTGACAGCACACAGGCCGGTCTGAGGGGGCTCTTCAGCTGTAGCCTGCCTGCAGATGGAGGCATCTCCAAAGACTCTGCAGGAGCTGGGCTCTCGCAGCCCAACCTGCCCTGCAGGGCTCCAAGTGCACCCTGGACACCTTCCTGGTGCTCTGGTCTCAGGTGTTTAACTCTGCCCTAAGACACATGGCCCTGATCCCATCCCGGTGTGGAAATGGAGAGGAGGCTGTGCAGGGGTTACCCACAGAAGGCAGCTGAGCCTTGGGAAGGTTTGTTGCTCAGTTACATCTTACCTACCTGCTCCAGCCTCCAAGACAAGGGCTGCTTATGCACCATGTGCCATTAATTCAATGTTCTGCTGCCTTCAGTGCAACTTCTTGGCATCTTCAGTGCAAATTTTAGCACTGCCACTTTCTCAGCACACCCTCCTTGATGTCCATGTATCCCACGAGAGCCAGCCCAGAGGAGGGAAGGAAAGGCTCTGGCTTTGTGCCAGCCTGGTCAGCCCCAAGCAGCCCGACATGAGTTGTGCGTTCTCAGCTGGGTGTTCCACCAAAACAACAGCCACCACAAAAGAGCCAAAGGACCTGGATCTTTCACAGATTCTCCCAGGCTGAAAGTTTAGGACCTCTGAGGAAGCAAGCCCGGAATTGTATCTGCACCAAATACAGATATGGGGGTGGCAGAGGGTGCTGCCCTCCCAGCACTGCCTGAGAGGAAGTTTTCCACCATTCTGCCTTTGTTACTGTGTGCTCCTGCAGATCCCCCCAAGAGTTTGTGTGTATCACTAAATATCACAGTGGTGCAGCTCTTCATTCCCTTCTTGCTGCTTGTCTTTCCATGGTCAGCCAGACAAAATTATGATCAGCCTTGCCTCGAGTGATGGGAGAGTTGGATCGAGTCTCCAACCAGATGCAGAGGAATCACTTCATTCTGGAGCAGCTCCTCCCTCACTGCCTTCTCCCTCTGTGGTCTCTCTGATCTTCCACATGGAGTTATTTCAACAAGCCTTTTCCTCACACCACCTCTGGGGCAGCCTCGGGTCTCTGCTACAACCCTCCCTCTTTAACACCTCTTGGCATTTTAAGCTCTGTTTAAGCATTTGGCATTTTTCTGCTCCGTTATTTGTCACATCTGTTTATCTCTGACCTCACGAGGGTCTCCTTGTGCTGCTGGCATGGCCAGGCAGTGACCCACACACGCATTTTCCACCTCCCGTCTCACCTGAGCTCGGCAGTGTGCTCCTCAAGCAGCAGAGAGCATGGATCCCGCCAGGTTGCCATGGGGATGGGGGATGCTGTGATGCTGACAGGCAGTAATGACACCTTTTGAATCCTCAGTAGTACTGCCACAGCCTAAGAGCTCCCAGCCTTTCCAGTCCCGAGTATTTTATACACTAAAATCCTCCTGGGAGGAGCTGAGAGTTTCAGCTCAGTAAAGGCACACTACTGGGAGCAGGGCAGAACCATGTCCATGAGTGTCCAACCACTGCAAGCAGTGCTGTCCTTATCAAACCACTACCTAATCATGACAGCTGATGATTTTCCTGGAACAAATCCAGTTTCTCAATAGCAAACCTAAATTCCTGACCTGTACCAGTGGGATGCACGTGACCCCTTTGGACAGCCCATGTTTGTGTCACTGCTGCTTCACCAAGCCAGTTCTGCTCCCACGTGTCACAGGACTGCTTCAGGAGTAGGAGATGAAGCACCCTGGAGATGAAGAAGCTCTGGGACAAGCAGGTCTGTGCAGTCCCAGTCCCACTGTCCTGGCCCAAAGCTGACCACTGCAGGAAGCCAGCAATGCCAACGAAGCCGGGTTGGCTGCTGGAATGTGGCTTCCAAGCAGGCTCTGCCCAAATTTCTGTTCTCATTAATTCCTCCCATTTAGATCCTTGCTGTGGGTGACTCTCCCTCCCTGAGAGGGGAGAGCAGCCACATGGGGCTGGCAGCCTGGACTTCCCCCACAGCAGAGCCCAGTCCCAGAGGGTTTAACAGATCCTCAGTACAAATCATCTCCTGTTACACAACAATGAGCTTCCTGGGGAAAAAACAGCAGAATAATGGAACCATTCAGGTTGGAAAAGCCCTCTAAAATCATCGAGTCCAATCTTTCCCCCAGCACTGCCAAGGCCACCACCAACCCATGATTCCAAGTGCCACATCTGCTGGGACTGGACAACCTTTCTGTGAAAAAATAAAATACAAACAAATCATTTTTTCCAGGAAATTTAGTCCCTCGACCGATTCACTGATGATTAAAGCTACAATCAAGCTCCACAAGGGTTTGCAGCAAGCCCTACAAACAGTAGGAGCCCTGTGGCAGCATTTCCATGGCTTAAATACCACCATACACAACCCAAACCCTGACAGCACAATTCTGATGGCCTGAAGAAATCACACTGCTGTTGTAGATGTGGCCAAAATCAGACTAAAATCCAGGCACTGCTGGGGCCCCCATGGTGGCATCACATCTGCAGCCCCAGCTGGAGCCTGTGCAGATGGCAGTCCAACAGCAGAGCGTGGGGAGATGTAGTGGGTTGAACCTGAGCTGATGGACAGTCTTTTAGACTAATGACGCTAATCACAATTTACATATTTAAACCGCACAGAAAGGCGGGACTGCCCCTTTTTGTCGGCGCTCGCCTGCTGGGAGATGGGGGGGCTCCGAGCCTCCAGGCCCCGCCGGGCCGGGCCGGGGCCACTGCCCCTTTCCCCCTTTCCCAACGCTGCGGCACGGACCCTGGGTGGCTGGGGGGGACTGTCCCAGAGCCGCAGGCAGCTCAAACCAGCCATGGACTGCTCACAGCTAAACCAGCCATGGACTGCTCACAGCTAAACCCAGCCATGGACTAATCACAGCTAAACCCATCCAGGGACTGTCACACAGCTAAACCCAGCCATGGACTGCTCACAGCTAAACCCAGCCATGGACTGCTCACAGCTAAACCCAGCCATGGACTGCTCACAGCTAAACCCAGCCAGGGACTGCTCACAGCTAAACCCATCCAGGGACTGCTCACAGCTAAACCCAGCCATGGACTGTCACACAGCTAAACCCAGCCATGGACTGCTCACAGCTAAACCCATCCAGCGCGGCTTCTGGGGACCGGCGGGTCCCTCTCCTCTCCATGCGGAGCCGGCGGAGTCAACGGGAGCCGGCAGAGCCTCCTGTCTGCAGCCAGCACACTTCGTGCTGAACTGAAGAAGACACCACGCAGCCAGCAGCACAAAGGGAGCGAGGCTTTCTCCACCGTAAAGCCCGAACAAGAACACTCTGCAACAGCTTCAGAGTCAAAGAGAAAGAGAAGTGAGTCCTGTGGGACGGAGCTGGAAATGGCGACGGGAGAAAAGAGGGCGGTGCCGCGATTCTCGCGCGGAGCTTAAAAACCTTCTTGCATGCCGTGGTAAGAAACTGTAATACCACAAACTGTTTGTCTCTTTAATCCATTTGAAGTACATGGGGGGATGGAGAATTCACGTGTGGCCTGTGAAGATTGTGAAGAGTGCCTATGCCAGGCTATATAGAAGCAGTGAGAGGCTGTTAGAGACTTGTGGCGAAGAAAAGCCTTTGTGTGCAGGCCAAAATAACTTATCCTTAAAAAGATGAATAACCCCATGTGATGGCCCATGTTTGGCAGTGTGAAGGAACTGTGAGATTTTTCATGGGAGAGATGTTCTACACACAGCAGATTGTTTGTTTCCGGGCGGATCTGCTGTTGGTGGCAGTTTGGGAACCACGTGCAACTGAAGGAAAAACCCTTTTTTCCTTAAGCATAAGAGAGAGACTTTTCAAGAACTGGAACACTGCCTAACATCCCATGTTCTGTTATCCTTGGTGCGAGTTGGGTAAAAGGAGAGAAGTGCTGGAAAGGGGGGGGGGGGGATTTGCTTTAATTTCTTGTTATTTCTCTTTACTTTTAATTCTATTAGTAATAAAACTCTTTCATTGTACTGCAGCTGCTTAAGGTTTGTGCCTGCTTTGCTTTCTCCTAATTCTTATCTCACAGAAGGAAAATAATTAAGTAATGAATATTTTGAACCAAAACCACTACACTTAATTGGTGTTTCCGCCCGGTTTCGAACTCAACCCGCTACAGGAGAGCAGGGAAAAAAGAGTTTTCTTGTCCGTGTTGATAAAGACAGGATCCTGATCCTTCTAGGCCAGGCAGGGCAGGGAACACACAGGCAGTGCCCTGCCTCTGCTGCCTGGGGGGAGCTCGGGCTGCGTCCCTGAGCAGCCAAGGGAGCCAGTGGTTATCACTGTTTGCTTTTCAGCACAATATCTGTGGCCCATCTGGAAATTTCCACGAGGCTGCACTGCTCGGGCACTGCCTTGGAGGTTCCTTGGTTATCACTGCCTCTGCATCATTTCTGCCCCTGAAAATGTGACCTTATCTTAAATAAAGCTAATAAAAAAGCCTCAAGGCACCTTTCCCTCCTGCCTCACACACACCAATGGGCTTGGCTGCTTCTCCCCACCAATGGTCTCAAACGTCTGTTTCCTTGCAGGAAGCTGAGTGCAATCTCCAGGTGCCAGCCAGGTCGGCTCTGGATCTCCTTCAGCCTCCTCATCCTCCTCCTGGTCACACTTCAGGTTGTGGAGAAGCTGCAGTCTCCTGGGTAGGTCCTGAGCAGAATTATAAATCTGGAGCTCATCCTCCAGGCTTTCACTGGCCACTGAGGTGGGCTCAGAATCGCCCTCCTGAATACCACCCAGCAGGGTCTTCCTTAGACAGGGAAGAAAATCCAGGTGACAGAGGATCCTCTGGGGGTCCCACATCTCACCCCCATGCCCTGGCCAGAGCTGAGCCCACCCTGGGGTCAGACAAGGCTGCTCTGGGCTTTGTCCTGGATCACCACAAAACCCCACAGCCCTTGAGCCCAGTCCTCCCAGTCTGGGGTTATTTGCAATTGTTCCTCCAGCTCTTCTGCAGGCTACCAACTCTTCTCTCTCCTTGCCTCCTCTTGCTCTGCCCCTTCCACCAGCCCATCATGCTCCAGAAGACAGAGACACTGCCACATCACTGCTGCCCTGTCCTTTTCTTCCTCATAGAATCGTTAAGGTTGTAAAGGACCCCCAAGATGATCAAGCCCAAGTTCTTGCACCCACTCCCACCCTCCAGGGCAGCAGTGAAGCCCCTACACCCATCAGCAATGCCACCCACCCCAAGAAAAGAGGGAAACACGTTTTGGGGTGACTTGGGGGGGGGGGGGGTCAGGGGGCTCTGTGGGCTGCAGAGGAGCTGCCTCTGCACTGTCCTCCCACCTCCTGCAGCTGAGTGTTGTGCCCTCCCTGTCACAGGAGCTGCCAGTGTGAGCTGGAGCGTGGCCTGCAGCAGACCACGGGCCACAAGCTCAGCTCTGCCCTCCACAGCCCCGACCTGCTGTGGGAGGAGGACTCCCCACAGGGGCAGAGGGAAGCTGTGCCAGACCCTGCTCCAGCTGCGGATGTTTTCAGGATGCACCTGTACTTCAGCAAGGAGACCCCTCCGGAAAGCAGCCAAGGGGAGCACCAGATGCAGCAGCCTGAGGAGAGCAGGGAGAAGGAGAAAGCCCATCTGTCAGCCACGGAGCTGAAACCCCAGCTTCCAGGCCTGGAAAAAGCAGCCAGAGAAAGTCCTTCTCCGAGCCCTCCTGGGAGGATCACCGCAGTTTTGGCAGAAGCTGTCACCAGCAAGTTCATCGTCTTTGCAAACAGGCTGAGCACGGAGGAGCAGAGGGGAATGTCCCCACCAGGAATGGTGCAGGTGGAGGTACAGAGCCAGACTCAGCCTCGAGCCGTGGGTTCTCCCCACCCTGAGAGGGGCACCTCATTTACACAGCCCGTCCCAAACTCAGCTCAACCTCTGCAGGCAGAGGGTTCTTACAAAACAGACCTGGAGACGGGATTTTCCCCAAACTGGACAGAAGCCTTTAAGGTCCAGGAGGTGACACCTAGAGAAGGTCAGCAGGCCACAGGGGTCACCTCTCAAGGGAAGACGTGCAAGCCCAAGACTGACATTGTTTTCCTGAAAGTCCACAAGAGCGCCAGCAGCACTGTCATGAACATCCTGTTCCGCTTTGGGGAGATGCACAACCTCACCTTCGCCTTCCCCCTCGGCGGGGGCTTCCAGCTCAACTACCCACACCACTTCTTGGCCAGGTTCGTGCAGGGCTTCTCCCCACAGAGCGCCCGGCGCTTCAACATCCTCTGCCACCACATGCGGTTCCTGCAGCCGGAGGTATGGGCAAACCCTTCGGAGGGACGAGTGGGGCAGGGGGACAGGGGCTCATGGGGCACAAGGAGGGGCACCTGTCGAGCACATAAACTCTGCAGGGATGAACTAAAGAGAGCCAGGATTGCCCACAGGTACCTGGCATGTCATTAGCATCTCCTGAGATGAGATCCTGCTCTTCTGTGAGCAGGTTTGATGAATCCCTTTGCTGTGACCCATGGCAAGATGGGAGACAGCATCTGTAGCAGGCAGCAACTCTCATCTCTTTCTTGTCTGGTGGGCCCTGGGACATGTCCTGCTCCATGGACAGGTCCAGAGGAGACCAGCTGCAAGAGGAGAACAGCCAAAGGACACCAGGTCAGGTCAGCAGTGCTCAGCATCCACCCCTCTGGATGCCACCTGAGGACAGGTGGGCATGGGGAAAGGGAAGAAGACGGGCAGTATCTCCATCCCAGCCCGGCCACGCAGCTGTGGCAGCCCATTGTGGGGAGCTCTGGTCACTGCTCTCCCCGTGTGACTCTTCTAAAGCTCCACACAGCTCCTTTGATGAGCTACACCCTGAAATCCTCCCCAGCACCCACCATCTCCAGCCCCAGCGGGTGCCTCTGCTCACCAGCACTGTGGGCGAGAGGATCCCTTCTCCCTACCCCCCCTTTAAACCCTCCTTCTTCTCCTCTGCAGGTGCACAAAGTGGTGCCCAGCTCCGCCGTCTACTTCTCCATCCTGAGGAACCCTGTGCAGCTGATGGAGTCCTCCTTCGTGTACTACAAGGGAGCGTCGGCCTTCTCGCGCGTCCGCAGCCTGGAGCAGTTCCTCAGCCAGCCCTACCGCTACTACAACCCCGCCAGCGGCGACCGCCACTACGCCAGGAACCTCATGACCTTCGATTTCGGCTTCAACCCCGACGGAGAGGTGTCCCCTGGGCGCGTGCAGCTCATGCTGAAGGCCATCGAGGCGTCCTTCGACTTTCTGCTCATCTCCGAGTACTTTGACGAGTCCATGGTGCTGCTGAAGGAGATGCTGTGCTGGGACCTGGACAGCGTCATCTCCTTCCCGCTCAACTCCAGGGACAGCAGCACCAAGTCCCCCCTCCCGGACAGCGTCGTGGAGAAGCTAAAGGCCTGGAACAGGCTGGACTGGGAAATCTACACCCACTTTAACAGGACCTTCTGGGAAAGGATCGACCGGGACATCGGCCGGGAGCGCATGCGGCGGGAGGTGCAGGCGCTGCGGGAGCGCCAGGCGGAGCTGGCCCGGACCTGCCTGCAGGGCACGGGCAGCGTGGTCCCCAGGGACATCAAGGACTCTTCCCTGCGGCCGCTGCAGCACGGCGCGGCCAGGATCCTGGGTTATAACCTCAAGGAGGGCTTGGATCAGGAGCTGGAGCGGACGTGCCGGCGGCTGGTGACGCCGGAGCTGCAGTACAGCAGCCTCCTGTACAAGAAGCAGTTCCCCCCGCAGCCCCCCGAGAACCCCCGGGCGGACCGTGCCCCTTCCGAGGAGGCCACCCGAAACTGAGCCCCCCTGGCCCCTCCGGGCATCCTTCTCCATCCGCCCCTGCTGGGGACAGCGGGGCTCAGCCCTCCCGGCCGGGGGGCACCGGCGGGCTGGGGGTGCTGCCGGCCCGGTCACCTCTGTCCGTGCACCCCTGAGCACAAGCTCTGCGCTCTGCGGGAGCAGCACGGGCTGGAACAGGGGCTCGACAGGACTTTTCCAGAGGGGAATCCCCCCAGTCAGCAGCTGAAGCCTCAGCACAGCACCGGCTCCAGCAGCGAGGAGCAGATCCAGGAGAGCAGCCCAAATCCTCGGCCCCGCACCAGAGGCTGCAACAGAACAGGGCCAAGCTGTAAATCAGAGCTGTGGAGTTTGACTTACAGCTTGGCAATGGGTCTGTCTGTCTGTGCAGCTGCACCTCTCCCCTGCTCCGTTACCGTGCTGGAAAAGCAGCCTCTTAATTAAAAATAACAACATTCACTGTCACTCCTTAAATTCCCCTTATTTACATCAGTCTGCCCTGTAGATGACCTCCCCAAAAGCAACAGAAGCACACCCCAAACGTCTGAAAATGTCCTGAAAAGCAAAAGAAAAAAAAGATAAACAAAACCCTGAACCAAATCTCAAAAAACCCCAAACAACAATAAAAAAAAATCACCAAAAAAAAACCCCAACCAAGCAACCAAGCAAAAAAACCCAGCCCCACCAAACTGGAAAATAGGGAGCCTCAGCATTTTTTTGCCCTGACTCTGTGGTTACAGGCTGCCTTTGGATGCTGCATTTATAGGATCAGCGTCCTACTCTGGAGCTGACACAGACACTGCAGTGTCAGACTCAAGTTCCACCCCTGTGTGACAGGGAGACACCTCATGAGCCTCTCTGCAGCTGGATATCCCAACCCACGAGTATCCTACACTCTGCCCGGGGAAAGATCCCACAGGAATGGCTCGTGGAGGGAAACTTGGCCTGACTTTTCTCATCCTACACTTCTCCTTGAATCAAAAGCAGAGCCAGCAAATCAGCTGGGAGGAATGGAGGCCTCATCTCTGTCTTTTTAGCACAGTTTCCAAACCAAAAGAGATTCCAGAAAAATTGCCCAGGGGATCTGAGCATCCCAGGCTCTCCCTGGGGCAGGTGCAAAGAGCCTCAAAGGTTTCAGTTTCCACCCAAAGGCCTCCTGTTCAGTTTAGCCAGGAAAAAAGCCAGACTGTGCTCCCAGTCCCTTCCCAGGACAGTGCCAAGGGACAAGGAGAGGGCACCATTTGGGGAGTTTGCTGCACGGTTTTGGGGTGCTGCATGTTCCATGAAGTTTCATCTCTGAGGCACATCTGTGTATTGCTGTGTTGGTCCCTTCCCTCATTTCTCCTGTTGGGATGTGGGGTGGGCTCATGGGTTCAGAGGTCTGGGGTTCCTGGGGGACCTGCACATCCCTCCAGAGGGCAATCCCAGAGGAAATCAACTGGGATGGGCAGCCCAGAGGCCGTGCAGCACTCTGGGGTTGTCCTCCACGGACACAGCAGAGCGCAGGGAGGAGCAGGGCTGGACACTGGGTACCAAACCTGCATCTGACACCTCCACTCTGGGTTTTAATTGGGTGCCACTTCCTTATTCCCTGTTTGCACCTCAGGAAATAGGAGCAGGTCATTCCTGCTCAAGCTCCTGCCAAGATGACCCAGGGCAGAGACACTGGAACAGCCAGAGCATCACAAGGTCCTGTGCTCTTCCCTGAGGAGCGCCCAGCGTGCGGCTCCCATGGGGTGCCCTGGCTCCAGCACAGCCTGGGGATATCCCTGTTCCCAGCAGGTGTTTCCCCCCACACTCCCTCCCTTTCCTCACAGGAAGGACATCACTCACTCAAATGCCAACCACAGCGTTTATTATTTTTTTCCACAAACCGTAATTTTACAGTTAGTATTTCACGTAGACACGGAGCAGAGCCCAGGGATCCACTTGCTCAACCACAGCAGCTGCCTGGGTCTCTTTTATTTTTTCTAACCCCAGACCCTTTGTGCACCATTTCTTGATGTTTTACAGCACCAAAATCCAGGCTAAGCACATCCCCAGAGGAGCAGGGTCTCCTGTTGCCAGTGAACTCTCTTGCCTTGGAACATTTTTAATTCCTCTTCAGGTCAAGTTTAACTCAATTTTTAACCACCACCAATTTTTAACCAGTATCCATTAATAACTCGAAAGCTCAAAGCCTGTTTCCTTCCCATCCCAAGTGCCCAAGGCAATCACTGGTTTATACTTTGTTTTTAGGGCTGCAAGAGACCCAGTGGGGTTATTTCAGGCGTTGCACGATGCAATAACCCCCAGTTGCTCAAGCCTGCCCGAGGCATGGCCCACAAGACAACCAGCAATTTGTGCAGAAGTGTTCAGAGTTTTCTCTCTGAGGCAGCAATGTGGGCCTGGAATATTTCAGGTTCTCCCAAAATTCCCAAAGGAGCTCGGGGGCTCAGGCATCCTGCAAGGGCTTCCTTTCTGATGCTTTAAGGACTGAACAAGCAGCAAAATCCTCCACACTGGGAAACCCTTTCCCAGGAAAAGGGCGGCCAGGACCCCTGGGCTCAGGCACGGGGCTCTGAGTTGCTCTTCCCAGCTTTCCTCTTCCACTGGGGTTTGTCACTCTCCACCTGTGCTGTCACCTTTGCCTTGGGCACCTTGTATTTGCTCTTCTGGCTGTAGAGGAGGTTTTTCTGGAAGAGGCGTGGGATGTTGCCCTGGAAGAGCAGGAGGGCAGCGAGCATCCCTGGAATGAGAGCACAGACCCCCTCCGAGCGCTGTGTTGAGCATCTCCACCCTCCCCACGGCTCAGCAGCGGTTTTGGCTCCTTGTCACAACCTTCACCATGACCAAAAGGCAGCTCAGCACCACTGAAGTCCCCACCGAGAGCTGAGGGACCCTCGCTGTGCTGCTTTAAGGGGAATTTAACCACTGTGTCCTTAACATAATAAACAAGGCTTGTTTTGACCCAAAAGGGCCATCAGCCACCCCAGTGGTTTTCTGGCACAGAATCATTAAGGTTGGAAAAGCCCTCTGAGCCCTTTGAGTCCCGCCATTCCCTCAGTGCTGCCAAGAGTCCATTAATTGTGTCCCCAAGTGCCACATCCACATGGCTTTTAAACCCCTGCAGGGATGGTGTCTCCACCACTGCCTTCAGCAGAGTGTGCCAGTGCCTGACCACCCTTCAGGGAAGACATTTTCCCAGTATCCAACCTAAACTTCCCCTGGGGCAGCTTGAGGCCGTTTCCTCTTGTTCCATTGCTGTTCTCTGGCAGCAGAGCCCGACCCCCACCTGGCTCCACCCTCAGGGACTTGTCTCCTCTCTCAGCACACATCCAGCTCCCCATGACCATCCTGGAGCTGAGGACAACCCCAAAGCACAACTCAGCCTACCATTACCCTTCACTAAACCTCCCCTGGACTTTGGCTTCAGGGAGATTTCTGCCCCTATACTGTGCAGAAGGTGCATTTTAAAAACATTGGATAGCAAAGAGATGACCCCAGAGACAGTGAGGCAGGATGAAAAATGACACTTGCCACTGGCAACCCCAAGTTCAGCCCTTTGCCAGAACAGTCCACGTCACACTGAGCACTTCTGCCTTGCCCCCATCCCAGCTCCTGCCCCCTGGGAAGATCTCACCTGTGAGGGGCCCCAGCCAGTAAACCTGGATGTAGTCCCAGAAGCTGTTCCCCGAGCAGTGGAAGGTGGTGGCTGTGGCCAGGGCAGGGTTGAAGATGGCCCCCGTGAACGGTCCAGCTGTGTGGGAAGAGAAACGTGGCCAACAGTCCCACCACATCCTTTGGAACGCTGACAGAGGGCTGTGACCCCTCCTGCCTGCCTGGGGCAGCTCTTGGACCAGGGAAATCCCATCCTCATCATCCTGAGCTTTGTGGGAAGTGGAAAAGCTCAGTGCAGGACCGAGGGATTGCAGTAGGGGACATTCCAGGGAAGTGATCCCGGTCTTGAGCTATGGCTGTGAGCTGACATTCACCTGCAGCCCAGACACCCTAAAGTGCCATCTTCATCCCACAATGAATATTCCCCAAAAGAACAGAAAACAAATACCTCAGGAGCCTTATCAATCCCTACCTCTCCAGTCCTGGAAGATGAAAAAGGGGCCGTTCCTCCCCCACAAATGAGGTACTTTTCCAAACGACTTGGAAAAAGAAACGCCGGTGCTGCTCACCTGTGTAGGTCAGGAAGGTGACAGTCACTGCCAGAGCAGGGACCCGGCACAGGGGGTGACTCTGTTGCACCTTGAGCAGGACAAGGTGGAACAGGAAGGAGCAGGAGCCTTCCACGAAGGCAGCGTGGGGCAGGGAGGCACGGATGGAGGAGCTGCACTCGGGCGCGATCAGGTTCTGGATGAAGTGCAGCTGTGTCAGCTCCCAGGACCAGTAGAGCCAGGTGAGAGCCCAGCCCGTCCCTGTGCCCACACCCTGGGCCAGCAGCTTGGCCGCCGTGGCTGCCAGGCTGGACTCGAGGAGCAGGAACTCCTGGAGAGACACGGTGGGGTTGGCGGATGCTCCGTCAAAAGAGGCGCCGTGGACAGCGGAGAGGAGGAAGAGCAGCGTCAGGACCACGTCCAGGCCAAAGCCACCACCCCAGGGGCCAATATCCATCAGCATCCTCAGCTCGAGGCAGCTCATGCACAACTGGAGCGAGCCAGCAAATTCCCTGGCAAGGCAGCCGTGTGTTCCGGGGGACAGAAGCCTCTTGGAAAGCCACCTGAGCAGCTGGCACACCCCAACAACCAGGAAAAAAAAAGCAATGGAGACATTCAAGCCATCCATAGTGAAGGCTGTGCTGGGGGCAGCGTCTGAACCAAACCCGGGACGGAGCAGAGGAAGCTCCTGCACCTCCTCTTTATAAAGCCAAGCCTAAGCAAACGTGGCACAGCCTGACAGGCCTGGGAAAGGCCACAAGTGTGGCCCCCGCGGGGCAATGCCGGTGCCACGGGAGCTGCCGGACTCAGAGCAGCTGCAGCAGCCACCAAGGTGTTTGTCCCAGCAAAGCCCAGTGTTCTCTCCACCAGCACTGAGCCCCCAGCCCCAGCAGTCACAGCTGGAGCCCACAGCAGCC
The DNA here is from genome assembly GCF_965178545.1 of Coloeus monedula. Classification (NCBI taxonomy): domain Eukaryota; kingdom Metazoa; phylum Chordata; class Aves; order Passeriformes; family Corvidae; genus Coloeus; species Coloeus monedula. Next base: position 2,665,514 of record NC_138790.1, read on the forward strand.
CCCCAGAGTTGACAGCTCTTCCAGAAGGAACAAAAAACTTCATTTTCTTTCTGCTTGGCTCCAATGCCTGTGGCTGCTCCATCTCTGAAGTGTCCAAGGCCAAGTTGGACATTGGGGCTTGGAGCAACTTGGGATAGTGGAAGGTGTCCCTGCCCATGGAGGGGGTGGAAAGTGATCAGTTTAAGGCCCCTTCCAACCCAAACCACTCAGGGAATCCATGGTAAACAATCCGTTATGTGCCTTCTGAGTCATTTCCCTGCTCTGCAGAAGTGCCACCACCACCCTGAGCTCCCATTTCCCATCCCTTCAGGCAGAAGGGGCTCTCCTGCACCCCCAGGGCAGGCAGTGCTGGGGTAACCCAGCTCCTCTCAGTGCCCCGTCACACACAAAGAGCCAACAGCTTTGATTTGGGCCATTTTATTTCCCTCCCATGCCATTTATATAAGAAATTACCAGGAAACACAGGTTTGAAGCACAGCACTTGAGCAGGGATGAGGCTCTTCATACAGTTCAAGCTATGAACAGCAGGAGCAGATGCTCCAAATGCATTGGAGCCTCTCCCCCAACAGCCTTGGACAGCAGAGAAGAAACACGACATCGTGGGGATGCCTGTGAAGGCCACAGCTCAGCCTCGCCCCGTGCACCACCGTCCCCCAAATCATCACTGCAGAACCAACCATAAAATACTTGACATCACAATCCACTTCATTTCTTTTCACCTCCTTCTGTGTTTCTCAGGAACCACAGAGGTCCTGAGAGTAGAGCCAGTAGAGTTTTCTCTTTAGAAATAAAACCTCACGAGGACCCAGCCTGAATCCAGCCCCTGGAAGAGAGCCACCAGATTATGGGACACAGACTGGTAAAACTGGGAAAGAAATTCCAGCATCTTTTCCTTTCCCCAGAAATGGATTTTTCCCTTCCTTTCAAGCATTGTAAGGGTTGGGCCTTAGGAAATAAATGTTCTAAGGTTTAAAAGCTATTTCCCACTCATTGCTTGTAATTCTGCCCATGGCACATCCTGCAGTTGTGGGACATTTAAACCAGGCTGCAGAGAGGAGCAGGGATCTGTTGATTCCAAGGAGAACTATGGGATTAAACAATGCCAGGGGCTCATTCCCTCATTTGTGTTAGTGCTGACAGCAGCCTCCACACAGCTTTGCAGGCCTGCTCTTCTAGGAACAAAAGCAATCTAAAAATCCCAATATTCCCACCAAAACCCCCTTTTTTGTAGCTGGAACATCAGCGTCTCCCTAAACCAAACTTGCTTTCAGGGCTTAAAATGCAGATCTTTAAGTGGGGCGGGGTGTTTAGCCACAGGACAAGTTGGCACTTCCAGAGTTCCGCAAAATAAACACTCCCCAAAAACACTGAAGGGTCACAAGAGCTGAGCTCCCTCGCTATTTTCACCCTCCAAGAGGCAACAGCTACAGAACAAAAGAGTTACAAGGTTATTTAAGGGGAGTTTCAGCGGGCAGGGGGTGGATTAGAGCTTTCCAGGAGCTGTTCCCAGCTGCTGTCACAAGGCAGCAGGAAGCCAGGGCAGGTTTCCCTTCGTGGTCAAGCAGGGAAAAGGGTTCCAGGAGATCCAAGAGTTAATTGTGCTTCGTGAAAAGACCTGAATCCTTAGAATAAGCATTCACTGAGAGGAACAAATAACAAAGATTGATCATCCTTGACTCTAGAAAGCTCAAGGAGTTGCAGGAGGCATCTGTCCTGAGGAAGGTGTGGGCATGTCTCCCCTCCAGCCCAGTCCAAGGAGCTGCCCTGAGTCCCAGCAGTGCCCTCAGCGCTGATCCACAGTTGTACCAAGCTGGATTCACTGCTCACAACCCTCCAGGAAACACCAGGACCTGCAGCCCATGCACTGAGCCATCTGTGCCTTGACACAGACTGTCTGCTCTTCCCATCCCAGCCTCCTCTGCACTGACTCAACACAGCTCCAAAGCACAAGTCTGGGGGCCTGTTACGTGTCTGAAAGAGAATGAGCAACCCCTAACTTCCCACTGGGAAAATCCCATTAAAAAATCCAACCCATCAGTCCCTACGGGCTGTTTCAACACTCAGCTCAGCTGGGATTTGACATCTTGATGGATTGGACTTGATGATCTTAAAGGTCCTTCCCAACCTTAAGGATTCCACGATTTTAAGTGATGATGTGCTGGAGGACATTCCCACTGCAGACACCAGCTGGGAAAAGCACACGGAGCTGTGTCGGTGCTGCCCTGCTCCCTCCTGACAGGCTGCAGGTAGAGAACTCACAGAAAGTCATTGTTCTCACTTGGTGGTATCTCCCTCCCTCAAGGAAAAGAAACCTTTCCTTAGGTTGGATTCACAGTAGGGAAAACAGCTCTTGGAAGAATCTGCTTCCTCCACATATCTGGAGAGCAACACCCAGAGTTTGGCCGAGCTCAGCAAACTTTCACATCGCTTTCTCACGTGACTGAGGACAGCTGTTTTTATTAAAAATAACCTTGAGAGCAAAATGCAAGTCCTGTAAAAAAAGGGGAAAATGCAGCTGTACAAATCCCTGGAAGCAGGGATCTACAGACACCACCATGCAACAGCACAGGAGCCACGGGAACTGCACTGATACCCAACAGTGCTCCTCAGGCACCACTGTGAAAACACCCTCTGCTAATGAGGATCCTCATTTTTCACCCACCCTGGTTTTCACCAGGGTGCTACAGGTGCAGTCCAAACAGCTGTGCTCAGCTTTGCAGTAACTCACTGCAGCCAAACAGCAGCCCTGAAAGGGACAAATTGCTGCCCCCAAATATACTGCATTTTAAATACCAATCTTGAATAAACTGATCTCAAAAAATGGGGCTGCCCTTGGGTTTAGTCTCGGGTAGGTACATGCAAGGGATGAGCAAGTTCACACAAGACTTTGGAGGATTTATCCAGGACTTGCAACTTTCAGCCGTGCAAGCCAAAATCAGCCAAAGCCCTGCTCTCCTTCAAGTACCAAAATCCTGATAATTCTGAGTTCTACTGAGCACCTTCTCCTCCTATCCCCTCTTCCCCCAGAAATTAAATGCCAAATCACCAGTTTAAATGCACAAAGGGTCAATTACATGTAAAGACAAAGATACTACAACAAATTGATAACCCTGAAGAGACAGGCTCCGTGCAAACCAACATTCTCATGTCTGGGTGCAGCAGCTGCTGGGCACAAGTGGTTTCTTCATTTCCCTTTGTCAGGGTATGAGCAAAGCCTGTGCAACATGCAAGAAAGGGGAAGAGCCCATTTCCCAGTAGCAGACAGGGAACACGGGGCACGGCGAGTCCTCACCATTCACGACTGCGGCAGAAACGTCACCCGGAACCAACTGACCCTCCTTGTCCTTGGCTTTAGCTGGACTGGCAGGCCAATATCCCACAGCCTTTTTGTAGGTTCAGTGGAAAACAGAAGTGGCTCTCTGCAGCCTTGGAGGCCAAGAGGCACCATGGATCTCATCCCAAGTCCTCGGAGAGCTGTTGGCACCCAGTGCCCTCACTGCCACGGTCAAACGCTGGTCAGCGGCGACGGCGCAAACCCAGGAGCCAGATCTTCCCAGCAGGCAGCAGGACAGCTCAGCTCCCATGGATCCTGTGCCATAACCTTTATAAGCAGGATACTGGATGGGACCCATGGTGCAATAAAGCAGAGGTGTTGGAACAGCTCTTGGATCATCACCACAGTGCCAGGTTCGCTGGGCCCGTCAGTGCCACCCCAGTACTGGTGAGTGGATGGTGGAAGATGCGGCTGGGACGGGCCAGGCTGGTGTTTGCTCTGCTCCCTTGGCATGGAGAGCGAGGGACCTCTCTCCCACAGTGGATGAAAAGGGTGTTCCAGAGCTGCTCTCCTCCCATCAGCGATCCAGAGGCTTTTTGGGAGGCACAGCCATCCATCAGCAGCGCACAGCAGCAAGGAAAGCTTGTGGTGATCCCAAGGCTGGTACTGACACCGATGAATAGTAGAACTTTACAAGAAACAGGCTGGTATAGCATAAAATTATATCCACCATCATTAAAGCATTCCTAAAAAGCCTAATTACAAATACATTCTGTTAATCTCAGTAAAACACCGACACGTGAACTCTTTCAGGTACTCTTGTCTTCAAAGGTATAAACTCATGACAGGGAAAAGGGGGAAAAAACCCCAAATGTTTTTTAAAAGTTTATTTCTAGCCCTGAAAGAACAGTTATTAAACAAAGTCAACAAATACAGTAGTTAATATTGCAGTAACAATTAAATAACATAATGGGATTAAATTACACAAAAGGCAACATTAACATCTGAAGACAGTTAAAAAAATAAAAAGAAAGCTTGCACCTACTTCCATTCCCATCAACAGCATAAGGAACAGAGGGAAAAACAGACCAGAGAGATTTATTGACTCAATTCCAGCTGCAGAGACCCTTAATCACGTTTTTGCTCCCTCCCCAGCCCCTCTGACAATGGGACCCATCTGCTGTAGCCAAACCTTTGCACCTCCCTGCACGGAGAGCCAGGGGGGAAGGCTCCAATTAGTCCCATTAACACCTAAGGCAGGGCAAAGTGCACATTCCCATGGCTGTTTTTAACGAGAACTCTGGTTTGTTCGATGGTAACAACATCCCAGGAATCTCACATTCCCTGCACACCTGCACCTCAGCCACTGACACTTCAGAGGGATCACGTGCACAGCTGACCCCCACTCAGGATCTTGGGCGGGCACCCAAGAGGGATGCACAGGAATCCCCAAATTCGGATGCAACTCGTCCCTTCTCATCCTTTCCTCAAGCTCTGGCTGGTCTCCACCTGCCCCAGGGACACAGCAGAGCTGACAGCCCTGCACCCACTCAAGGACTCCACTCTGCTCCCACCAGGGAAAACCCACGGCCTGGAGCTTCTCACCTTGCAGACACCCTCAGAAAAGCGATGCCCGACCCTCCAGACACAAAAGCACAGCACAAAAACCTTCTTCTGCCTCTCCTCTCCTGCCAGCCCCACCCCTGATCCCCATGGAAACCACCCCACAGAACAGCTGCGTGGGGACAGGGAGATGCTGGCACTTCCCAGCCTCGGAGCTGAACACCCAGGTCACACACACAATTTGGGAATTTCGGGATTGGGCCAAGTTTTGTGCATTAGGATGGCTGAATCTTTGGAAATCGTCTCCTAAGCAGACTAAATTGGACAAATTTTGCAACAGATGTTTTAAACCGTTCTCATACACCAATAGAAGTGAACTAATAAGTTAAAATTCTTATGATTTCTTGTTTTCTATTAAAAACAGCTAAATTTATCTAGATTGTGCCATTTAAAAAAACCCCAACAAAACAAAAAGATGAAAGAAAGAAAAGCTCCCAGTTTAACTCTGGCACAAGGAGTTTCACCAAGTCCATTGCCAGCAATGGACAAACCATTGGTACAACAGGTTTTTTCCTCAGCCAAGCCTCCTCACTGCTCCATTTGACCAGAGAGCCAGGACACACTCAAACCAGGGTGATTACAGTGTCCATGACTCATAACAAACTTTTTTTCCAGGGAAATGCACTTGGATTTCCTCACCTGGAATGAGACACTTCCTTGGATTTAAAATTTTAAGCCATAACTGTTCTTACACTTGCAGCTAGAGAGATTCATCCCTGTGAGGAGCAGTTAAGGTAATTCACCCAACACAGATTTTAACCATCACCCAGGAGCAGAAAACAAGCTGAACCTGCCCAACAAGGCACCCTGGTGGCCCCACACGATCCCCAGGAGCTGGGAGACCCCAGCCCTGCTCCCCTACACTATCCCCCCAAACTGCCTCTGCTGTCCTGCCTGGCCACTCTCACCTGGAAGTTTGTTCTGTTATACCTTGGCTCTCAGTCCCCAAAATGTCATTCTCTCTATATAGATACTGAAATTCTCTGAAAATTACTTCTATCCCCTGCCAGCAATGTTTGGGAAAGTGTGCAAAAATTTTTATTCAGGGTCCTCTGTCCACACCCAACCAATAGCTCTGTCTGTCCCAGGCCCTGCCCCGCTGGGAATGCAATACAATCCCACTAAAGTCATGGTTGTTCTTTCACAGATTCATTTGGCACATTGGTACTACTTGGCTCTTCCTTAAATACTTTTGGGGAGGTTGAAATGCATAGACTGTAGCACTAGAAGGGGCACAGGCTCTGCTAAACTCACCCCTGGCAACACCCCAAGAACTGAACCGCTCAGGATGTCGCTGTCCTTCAGAAGGAGGCACTTCTTGTTGTGTTGAAGGGTTGGCTGCAGCCATCCTGGCTGGTACAGTGTCCTTGGTGCCTAGGATCAGTGTGACACCAGCCAGCCCAACAGGCCCCACGATGGCCTGACAGCACTGCTTCCCCTCTGCTTCATCTCACAACTTTGGCATGTCCAGGTGTTCATCATCATCTCTTCAGATCACGGTTCCAAAATCCTGTATCGTCAGTGTCCTCAGATCCGGTTATTTGTTCTTCTGGTTTCATTAGTACAAATGGAGCACATACAAAACTGGAAAAAAATAGCTCTAATCCTTTAAACTCTGACAACTCCATGGGTTGATGCATTATTTGCTTGGCAGGGGGGAAGGAGGGGGGGGGAAATTACAACATATACAAAAATGTATTTGATACAAAGAAGGGAAACGTAAAATAAAAAAAGTCAAAGGCACCAGCATAACTTCCAAAGCCCAAGTCAGAGCACAGATACATGTTTGTGAACCACCCACTGCACCAAGCACCTTATCCCTCAAGCTTCTGGCCAGCAAGTCTAACAGGGGAAAAAGAGCAGACAGGAAGACAGCTGGAATTTTTTCTTGCCCTGACTAGAACTGATCATTTGATCATAAATAAAGTATCTGACCCCAACCTACACATCCATAACCCACATCCAAAGACTTGACCGATCATTAGGTTCTACAAAGAGGCCACGTTTTTGATTTTAAGAAAATGTCCACAGAGCACAGGCATGAGAAACAGCTGAATACTTCTCTTCCCCCTCTCTCTCTCCTTACTCATTTTAAAAAGTGAAAACCATCCCCATACATGATGATTCCTTAAGTAACAGAGTTGTTGATTCTACAGTACAGCGACAGCTAATCCAAAAAAGCAACGAGGGGCAAGATGTACCTTCACATTCGCCACACCTGCCGTGAATCTGGTCACTGGGAGCTTCCCACAGGGATTGCAGGTAGAGGGGAGGAAGAGGAGAGTCAAAGAGATCAGCAGGTAAAATTAGTACTGCTCTCTGAAAGCTTGAATCTGTCATTCAAGTATTGAAAGTACCCAGAGGGTACAACGGGAGCTGTTACAGCGAAGTCGTTAAAACCCCTTAAAGCCCCGGGCACAGCAAGTGGCATTTCTGGGCTGTCTGGGAAACAAAAATCAGAATAAAAAAACCCCACAAAGGCCAATAATTCAGCCCTCAATTCCTTCTGGACCCCAGACAGGGATCTCTATAGAGTCGTCACAATGTATTTTGGGTGTCTTCTGGATGAGAGTTTCTTCCCTTTTGCAGATGTTTCCCACCCCCACAAAAACCCCTTCCCTCCCCCCCAAAGTGTAACAATTTCATATATTATAAAGATTTGTAAAATACAAACAAACAAAAAAGGAAGAAGGCTGTGGCAGGATGTTAGCGGTTACTCTTCATTGCTTCTTTGGCTGCCAGGATCAGTGGCGTCAAGCTGGACAGAGGTTTGGCCAGTTTCAAGAAGGGATGCTGCCAGGAAGACACAAACACGAGCAATCAGTGAAAGATATGCTTTTAAAGGTTTGATTTCCAGCAGGATTCATGTCTCCACAGAGGTAAGCAGGAATGACTCTGCATTTGAACTGCTGACTTGTTTCATGTGTTTCTCCTGATGGCTACAAGGACAAAATGATCCCAAGCTGGCTGGGCTCACACTGCCTTGCCCAATGGAGTTTCTCCTGGAATATCTCACTGTTTTTGGAAAAGGTGAGTATTGAAGCTGCACTTGCAGTGAGCAAAACAAAGATCTAAACAAGAAATAGTCAGAGAAAGATAAGAAGCAGCAGCTGGCTTTACTGGGAAAGCCTCTGCATCATCTGCCTCAGATCATCTACTGCTCTCCCCAGGAACAGCATCTGTGGGGATGATCACTCGTGTGAAGGAGTGGGATCACTCATTGTGTGAAGGAGTGGGATCACTCCTTCACACAATGCTGCCTACAAGCAGATCCCATTTAACAAACCAGCTTTTTCCCAGTGCACAGAAAGTATTCAAAAATCAAAAATAAAAGGAGAAACGGTGGCACGATGGCAAGGACACTGCTCCAGCTGCTCAGCTCGCAGGGCAGAAGGGAAACTTTTCTTTTCAAGGCTTGAGCACTGATGTCAGACCAGCAGATTATTTTATCTGGAGTTCTGATTCACAGTTGGACATTCACAAGTGTAAGTATGAGAAGCAGTGCAAATGCTATCAATGGCCACCTCCTGAAGGGAGCTGCTAAACTTTGGCAGTGGCAGAGTGAAGGCACAGATTATGATGGAACAACTTTGGAGTGTGTTAATAGATCTCTCCTACCAACTGCTCTCACTACAGTTCACAGGAGAAAACACAGAAAAAAAGCAAGGGTGCCAGTCTATGGTGTGGTTGACCTGAGTCTGCCTTCTGGACCTCACACTGTGAGAAAAGCTGAGTCTCACCTGTAGCAATTCTTTGGCTGATCCTCTTTTCTCCACATCCATCTCCAAACATCGGTTCAAGAAATCCCGGAATATCGGGGACAGTTTCTCGGGGTTCTGGAGTTCTGGGGTGCCATTAGTTGCTATCAAATATAAAGCCTGTAAAATGAAGAATAAGGTACAACCAAAACCAAGCTTTAAAAGATGCCAAACTGACCTGCCTGGTGGCAAGCCCTCAGATGAGAGGGCTCTGCAGCCTACTTCTCCTCAACTTCAGAGAACGGAACTGTAAAAATGCCACAAGTGTAGGCAGTCATGACCTATTCTTGCTAGTAGCAAAATGATATTCAAGATCTTGTGGCAACAGATACTGACCCTAGCAAAGAAAGTATCAGGTTGTGACACAGCAGCACTTTCCATAACACCATGGATTTACTTTCCCTAAACTGTCACAGAGGCCTGAGGTCAAAGTCCTGTGTTTCAGTTACAGGGAGGCAAATCTTCTAAGTACCATCACAGAATCCCAGACTGGTTTAGGTTGAAAGGGGACATTAAAGCCCATCCTGTTCCACTCCCTGCCTTGGGCAGGGACACCTTCCACTATCCCAAGTCCCATCCAACCTGGCCTTGGACACTTCCAAGGATGGGGAGTCAGGATAAGGCTAACTGCAAATTCAAGACAGCTTTCTTCCTCTGGAGGAATTTTCTTGTACTGCTGAAGCTTGTTGGTTTTTTCATTTCATTTTCTTTTTAATGCAGACACAATCAATGAACAATTACTGACAGTGGTGAACACCCAGTCCCAGCAACGCCAGGGCTTCTTACCCTCAGGGGGTTCTCGTTGAGGTACGGGGGCTCTCCTTCCACCATCTCAATAGCCATGATGCCCAGGGACCAGATGTCCACTTTGGGGCCGTAGGCTTTCCGTGTGACCACCTCGGGAGCCATCCAGTACGGAGTTCCCACCATGGTGCTGCGCTTGCTCTGCTCGGGGGTGATCTGGGCACAGAACCCAAAGTCGGCTGCAGGACAACACAAGTTGAAGAGGTTAAACTGGTGCATGCCAAGAAGTGGCTTTCCTAGAAGACTTCTCTATTGCTACACATATATTTCATTGAGAGGGGCTTGGGGGCAGTTTCTTCTTTCCTCCCCCACAACATTCTCCGTATTAAAAAAGCCAACGTGCAATGAAGATACAAAACCTGAAGGTGCTTAAGCAGGGCAGAATTCCATGGAGTGAAGACAAAGCTTTTGCCCTCTGGTTGCAAGAATTACCCTGTAGAAGAATGGTGTTTTGCTCAGTCATTCCTTCAAGAGTACCCAGAATGGTAACAGCCAAAATAAGCACTCAGGCAGAGCACAGGCAGAGAGTGTTCTGCACGTGGTGTGTTATACAGCCTGAACCAGAAGAAATACATCCACAATCCATGGCTTCTGCCCTGCTAAACAGATTGTACTTGTGCAGCTACTGAGGTCAACATTTCACAGCACTTTGGCCATCTATACAGGTACTACAGCTGACAGACACGGAAACAAGGCTCCAGGGAAGTGCAGTGCTAACCCCACTCAGCAGCAGGAACCTGGACAAACAAACCTTTCCACAAGGTAACTACCAAAGAGAACAACCACACTCAAGAAAACGAGAAAAGTCACCTATTCCTATAGCCTTCAGGTGCAGCAGCAATGCATGTCCCATCATGTTACTTTATCCAGCTGCAGCACTCCCACTTCCCAGGCATGTAAAGCATCAATAAGAACACAGTTAAGGCAGGAGACAGATATTACTTTATCATTGACACTAAGTTAGAGAAAGAGAGAGAGAGAGGGAGAGAAGAGAGAGAGAAATTTAAATTCCGGGGTGATTTTGGAAGTGTTATGCCAAGCAGTGCTAAGGAAAGAGCCAAGTCATGAAGTGCCAAGTTGTACCAAGACCATTTAACAAAGAACTACCCCACCCTGACAGTCAAAATGCTGCCTTAAAAAAAAAAAAAAAACAACCAAACTCAAAACTAAACAAAAAATCAAACCTATAGGAGTCACCAAGTTCCTCCTGCACTTTTTGGCCTTATCAAGGTGTCACAGTCACCTCCCAGCACGGCCCATTTGCACAACCAGTCCAGCTGCAGTGTATTCTCCTGACCTCCCAGCCAGGCCTCCAGCAGCAGCCACCAGCACAGAGGAAGAAGACAGGCAGGAAGCCAGTTTCACCCACCAGCAGCATGTGTAGCTGCAGTGGTGAGACCTGTCCTGTCACCAGACTGCCTCAGAGAAGGAGAAGAGTTCAAAAAGAAGGTGCAGCTTCTCCCACTCTAAACTTTTGCTAAAGCAGTGTAATCACACAGCCCCAGAAGAGCTTGCTCAGCACTGATTACACCACCTCCCCTTCATACAGGGCATTTTTGCAGCTGACTCCTGTCCTCTTGTGTCTCCTTCCTCCTCATCCTCCCCCGATCTGCTGGGGTGATGATTTTGGCTCAGCTGCTCACTCTGTCCTTTGGCCACTTTGCTTTGACACCTCCTTTGCAATTTTGATCCCTCTCCAGCTAACTCTTCTCGGCCACATCCTCTGCTCTAACTGTCCACTTCTCTTCAGCCTCTGAATCCACAGCTTGTGCACAGACACATCACATCCTTAAAAAAAAACTCCCTGTGCAAGCGAGCAGCGCATCCAACAGTGCTGGTACACAAATCAGGTTGCTTGTAATCCTTCCTCACACTCCATCTCATAAATGAAATGAGACTGCAAACCATCTAGAATAAGGAATATTGCTAAGACACATTTTCATGGCACTTCAAATTCCTACTAAAAACACTTTTTACTTCACACTTTTTTGCCTTAACTCTTCAATTGTTACATGCTTTGTACATTCCTACATAGCAGAAAGGCAGATAATACACCTCATTCTCAACAGTCCTGACAGCTACCAGTGCTTTCACACCATTTTTATTTACACACACCAGAAAAGGATTTACTGCACAAGCCCATGCATGCATAACAATTACCTGAAAAGCAAGCAGTTTGGTTTGTCATGATTATATTAATGAAAGTGTACACTTCCAGTCCAAGAAAAGGTACAGAGTAAGAAGAGACTTCAATAAATGACCAATAATGCCCAATTTTCTTGTTAGTGGCCTTTTAATGAATGGGGCAAAGCATTAACATCAAGTCACAGCACCTTAACAAAGCAGTTTGCTGCAACTTTGCTCTTGCAATCATTCCCGTTTTGCTTCACTGTCTGTGCCAGTTCCTTCCTATTTACCAACGTATTCATGGGGTCACAGGTTTGCTTCAACATCCTGCCTGGCCAACACGTTCACAGCCCCAGCCTGGGGGGCCCTCAGAGTATCAGTACCTGCTGTCCAACACACATTCTATAACAGAATTGATTTCTATTACTCGTAGCCAATACAAATCCACCTCCAATTTCCCTGCCAATTCTCCTTCTACCAATTTACACACTCAGAGCCAGAGACTCGTGGAAAAGGGAAAACAGAACATGAAACAATTGTCTGCTACTCACTTAGTTTAACTGATCCATCCATTCCTAACAGCACGTTGTCACTCTTTATGTCCCTGTGGATGACCTGGTTGGCATGGAGGAACTCAAGCGCTTGCAAGCACTGGACAGGAGAGAAAAACCAACATTCAGCATCCAGAAACACAACTGCTGTATGTGAATACAAATTCAAAGCCATGTTCACACCCTCAGCCAGCTCTGAGTGCAAGAATAGAACAGTATTATTGAAGATAACCAGCAGAGGAAGCTCTTGGGCTAAAAAATTCCACTCTGGATTTCAGAAGGTCAAAAATTATTTCACCATGGAGTTTCCCTATCTTAACAAATGCATCCTTAAACTCCTCATCACCCAAGATGCTCTCAGAAATCCCTGAGGTTAATTTTGGTACATCCCACAGATTCAACAGTGGAACCATAAAGGATTAAGTGAGAGCTTTTTAGGCTGAGGTCTCAACAAGAGGAATTGGTGAGGCTTCATGCCCAACATCCACACAACTTCTACACTGAAGGCTGTAAAACATCTTCATTCTGAAAGGCACTAATACTGGTTTGTATTGTTTTCAGATGAAAACCTTTCACACTAAGTTTCTGCCCAAAACCATAATGAAATTTACTTTTGTTATTTGAGAATAAAAGGCAAAAGAAAAAAGCCACATTTTTCTCTTTCCATCTAAGCAGAACATTTGCCATTTGCAGCCTGGCACAGATGTCCCCACTGAGCTTTTTTCATCTTGGGTTTGCTTTAGCAAAGCGACACTGATTTGCAAAATTAAATGTATCTAAAACACTGGGCAGCAGAGTTTTGATGAAGTACAATAGCTCAGTATTTGATTTCTCTCTCAGAAAAGTTCATGACTGTCACAGTAAATAGTTACTCTTTTGGTTCTCTGCTCCCAGCTCTGGTTTCTCTGGAAACCATTCCCTGTCCATACACGTTACTGTGCAAGTTTGCTTTCCCTCCCCTCCCTTGGGGTGAGTCACAAAAACACTCGTCATGCTGATGGAGTCAGATGGGCTTTTTAAAAGCCTCCCTTTCTCCTGCACAGCAGATAACACAGTTCTCCTTCTGCCACGATAAAAATCAAGCCTGAGCTGGATATTGGCACTTGCTCAGGGCAGAAACCACTGATAAGCTGTGATATCAGCTGCTTTTAACACTTTCATTTGAAATCTTACTGCAACCTCCCCGTTATTCCAACTACAACCTTCTGGAGCATCCTTTTCCTGAGAAATCCCTCAAGAAAGCTTAACTGGCACAGAACTACAGATGTCACACACTATGGGAATGACTGAAGTGGGAAAGGGATAGTCTGCATTCAGTTCATCTTTATTTTAGTACGTGTTTCTTAATGTACTCCTGTTTCAGCAGATCCACTTTCACACTGTGAGCAAACACAGTTCCCCTTCTTCCTTCTGGAAAACACTTCAAAGCTTTCAGAAGTTTTTATTTTTCTTTTTTTTCCTTCTCCTTCGTACATTACCCATACATGAATATGCAGATTTTTTTTTTCTTCGTGCCTCTGAATGTTCTTTGTTAGTCCAAGTTAGAAAAGCCATTCCTTCCAGCTGCTGAAGTTCTCTATTGCTCCTCCCTGAACTTTATTCATATTATTCTGTTAATAATAATCCACATTGTTCATATCTTTCTGTTCAGAGTGTCAGCAGGATGGGCACCCCAGGTACCAAATCCACAGACTTTATTTGCTCCATCACCAAACATTCCCAAACACCCACCTCAAACACCACTGTAGCTCTTTTGTGTTACAACTTGCAAATGCCAAGTTTTCTGAGTTAAACTAATTTTGTTATTTCCTGCAATTTTAATACTGATTTCTGCTCATGGTACCATTCATTCTTTACTCAATGGCTTCAGCAGTAATTGTGGCAATTAGTGCTAACCTAAAATAAAAATTAGGGGAATAGAGAGCACCCTTCATTCCTCCACCCAGCACCTCCACACTCACCTCTCTGCAGACAGCAGCAATCTGTGCTTCATCCATACACGTCTCTGTGACCACATCTGTTAGAGAGCCTCCAGCCAGATACTCCATCACCACAAACAATTCATCCCCTACGAGGTAACTACAAAGAGAAAACCAAAAGCATGTCCCTGTTGCCATCAGTGTGACAGTCTACAGACAGCCTCATTTGCTTCCAAGACCCTTAGGTAGAGGAAGAGCAGGTCTGTGTAAGGGATAACCTCCTGTAACCCTTGGGATGAGGAATCAGCTGCATTTACCTGTCCAGGAAGTTGACTATGTTGGGGTTCTTTAGCTCCTTCATTACCAAGATCTCATTAATTATCAGCTCCTTCTTGGGCTGTTTCTGCAAATTGATCTGTTTAATAGCCACCTGAATAGGACAAAATAAAACAGCAATCTCAAACCTCAGTACCCAAACCTTTCAGTCACTCTTAATACAGTGAAAAGGCAGAAGGAATCCTGTAGCAACTCAAGAGAGAAAATGTGAGCCTTCCAATGCAAGGTGAGGCAATTTGTTGTTCTCTATTCTGACCAAATTGGTGTTTGGGTATAAGAAATGCTGGGAGGCAGAAAAAATTCCTCTCAAAGCCATTAATTCAATGAACTATCCCAGAGAGAAAAGGGAAGATAAAGGCCCACCTTATCCAGGAAATAAGCTAACAAGGACAAATACTACAGTTTACAATGGAGAAGAATCATCCCAGCTCTGTTAACTTCAACACTCTGAGGAGGCAGTTTGGAGTTCTGCAAGACAACCTGCCCGTGACTCCAAAACCAAACACAAGAACCAACACCAACCTGCAGAAATTATTGTTATATTGCCAAGGACATTAAAGGAAGAAATTCTCATCACTGTATGGCACAGAGTGACAAAATAACTGTGACTGGAGGGTGCAGCAGGTTGCTGAGGGTCTTCTGGGAGTTTGGAATGGAGACCTCAATGAGCAGATATTCCACAACCCCTCTTGAGCTCCTGTTCCCTGCCTGGGAGGGAAACCATTTCTAATATCTAACTCGAATTTCCCTTATGGTAATTTTTGTCTGTTCCCTCTGTCCTGTTGCTGTGTAGCTCTAAGAGGAGTGCTCCTCTTACTGATGAGCAGACCTAACCCTATCCTCAGGCATGAAGCAGAGGAAACCCCAGCACTGCATGAAGGCTGCAAGCCATCAACTGCATGGCAAAGCGCAGAGGAGGTCAAAGAAAGGCCCTGGACCCCAAAATTCACTCTGCAGTCAGTAAGAGGACATGAAATACTGCAGTGTGTAGAGAGCAAACTAAGAGACACACACTGAGATGATGGCAAGGCTCGTGTTTTATCAAGATATGGTGCTCCACTGCAGGACTGCTGAATGTGGTTACTGCTGAAAGGGCATTTATCAGTGACCTAAGGAATGCCTACTTGAGGATATTGAAAGGAAAGTTTAGGAAAGAAAGAAAAGCATTGAAAGAAAATTAAGGAAATCTGATGTTAAGTAGAGACAAATAATTCCTAAAATTCGAGTCCCAGAAGCCCTCTGGGTTGTCCCCCAAGACACAGGCACTGGATGACAAACATGCAGAGCATTGCTGATGCCACCAATTTCACTGGAGAAACCAAGGGATAAAGCAAAGAGCAGGACATGGAGAAGACATTCTGACTACAACAGGGCACCACACAAGACAAGCTGCTTCCCTAGAGACAGGCACAGCCAAGTGTGCAAAGGCTAAACAAAATTTCATTTCTCAAAACACAAGACACCAATGCCCGCAATTCTTGAAGGATAAACCATTTTCCAAACTCACATCTGGAACACCTCACTCCCTCTGCTTTTCACTGGAAAGACAAATCTCTATTTTTAGCTTTCATCATCTGATTACTGTAGAACAAGGCACACACTGTTACAAATGACTATGACAAACAGATCTGAGAGGTTGATAGCAGCGATGAGAGCCACTGAAGGAAATCAGTCAAATCATTCTAGCCACCTACAGAAGAACATTTAAACAAAAAATGAACACAGGAATCTTACCTCCTGCCCTGTTGCCACATCAATAGCTGTGAAAACTGTACCTGAAGCCCTGTGAAGAGAAAGAAAAATGTTACAGCAAGTTGCATTTCCCTGAGTAATGACATAAATGTGACAGCGAAGCCACAAACACAAAATTGTTTCAGTTTTCAATTCAAAATTTTCACCGTGTGACACCTTCACTGTTTATTTGCTTTACTCTTCATTGCCCAGAGAGGTCATGGCTGCCCCATCCCTGGAAGTGTTCAAGGACAGGGTTTGGAGCAACCTGGGCTAGTGGAAGGTCTCCCTGCCCATGGCAGGGAGTGGAACTTTAAGGAATGGATTTTAAGGTCCCTTCCCACCCTAACTAGGGGGGGATTCTGTGATTTATCACTGCTGAATGGAAGCCAACTTGGAAGCCAAGTCTCTGCCTGCACAGTAAGTGGTGTGAGGCAGAGAACAGCACCCTGCTGCTAACACTGGGAACAAAAGTTGGAGTCAATACTTACCCCTGCCCAATTTTTTCATATCTGGTGTATTTTTTCTTGGGATCTCCTATGCTTACAATAGTGCCTGAAAATAGGAAAAAAAACCCAATTAAAAAGTCAATCCAATCCCACTGTCCCCCCCACAGCAGGGCTGGCCTGGCCAAGATACAACCAAGAGTGGGTCAGCTCAAGTAGCAAAGCTGGTGCCCCAACAGCCAAAGCTGCATGGGAGCATCAACAGGGTGAAAAATCATCATCAAGATGGCTATGGAACAAGCAACAGCAGAAACTGTTTTGTGTTACTATGGTTTGATTAAAGTTCAGCTGTGATACTGTGATGTGCATGTATGACACAAACCCAAACCTGTTGTATCACTGTTTTCCACCCCACAGGGCTCCAAGCATTACCAACCACCCGAGCCAATGCAGCGCTCTCAGCTGCTGCTGGACACAAAGCTACCCAAGCACTGCACTGCACACAAAGCAAGGGTGAGGGCAAAACTGGAATAAAGCCCTCCCCCAGCCCTAAAGCCTTTGTTTATCTGAAATGAAGGCACCTACGTAGTTTTTCCATGATGTCTTCATCTGACATCTTGGTTTTCTTTTTCTGCTTATCCCCCGCTTTCGAGGCGCTGTCGGCGCAGGTGTCGCCGGCTGGGGCAGGGATGGGGTCAATGACAGAGCGGGTGTAAATCTGTAAGGGACACCAGAGACCTGAGCACCTGCTCTGCCATCACTGACCTTCAGATGAAACCCACCACAGCTCTGCAAAGATCCCCAAGCATCATTTTACAACAGGTACAAGGCAGAAATTAGACCTGAGACACATTAAAGTTCCATAAATCGAGATGCTGGCAACATTACTGACCTCTGAAAGAGACCCAGGCACCTCCTGAACAGACTGGGTGCCAGCACATTCCACAGTGGGTTTCTCAGTTTTTTATCTGCTTATTCTTTAAAAGCCATACTAGCTAACAGAGCAGAAACCACTATTTAATACTGAGATCAACTTATACTAAGATCTAAAGGCAAAAGATTTGTGATTGCCATGAAAAGAAGGATGTGATTCTAAATTATTTCCCAGTTGTCCCCAATTTAAGGGTTTTTTTAAGGGATTTAATTTCTTGGAGCTTTATTTAATTTCCTCCTGAGCTGTTCACAAACATACACAGCTACTCTAGAAATATCCAGCTGTGGACCTCTCACCTTTTAGATGTCTAAATCCCCCAAGAGTGGGAAATTATAAAGCAATATCCCTAGACAAATAAACGTTAATTCACATTTGCACTCCTGGGAGAAGTGGGCAACAGAGAGGCAAAATGTACAGCTCCCACAGCCAAAAGAAGGAGCTGGAGTAAGTGGGATCCCTGGGACACCATGGATCCAAGGTGTGTAGATGAAGGCTACCCTAAAACTTCATGAACAACTTCTCAAGCGTTTCACTGTTCCTGTAGTGCTGATGACTTTGTGAGTGAAAAAAGCTTTCAAATCTAAAATTTGCATTGGTTGGGGTTTAGGTGGTGTACCTGGAGAGGCTACCACACTGCAATCCAATCAAATACCACAAAGCAAATACATTACACCTGGATCAACTGTGCTGTGCGAAGTTACACAAACTGCCTACTGGTTTTATTTAGGAATAAAAAGCCTCCTCCTCACATGTTGGGTTGAAGGATAAGCATAACTGGACGTCTTCAACACAAGCTGACAAAGAAATCAACAAATTTCAATGATCTGAGAGGTCTTTTCCAACCTAAATGATCCTATGATTCTATTAATTACAGGATTTCTAATCCAACTGATATTCAGAAATGAGGTATTTTCTTAGCAAATTCAAACAACAGAAGTTTCCCCTAAAAACTTACAGCAGCCTGTTGCCCAAATTAAACACCTCCCTAAAAAGCAGAAGTTCTGCAATGCTGAGAAATGTAGGTCTGTCAGTTTTTACAGCTGCTCACCGATTTTGTGTGATCTGGCCGTGGAGCAATCACAGGAGGAGGAGCCTCTTCATCATCCTCATCATCATCTGCCACAGCTGTTGATGGTTCTGAACCTTTGGCATTGGTCTGCATTTTTACCAAAGTTTAAAAAAGACAGATAAACAAATTGTCTCCCCCACAGTATTAAAGACTTCAAGTTTTTTCTTCATATTAAGATAAAAGAATTCTTACTGATGTCAGAATAACTTAAACCCCTCAACCTAACCTTAAGTTATTACATTTTACTATGAGACTCAAACACTGCTGCTCCAGTGAAATACATCATTGACCACCCGAATTTATGTTTTTATTCCACAAAAAAAAATTCCTAATTTTTATACTTTTAATCTTTATACCGTTTAACACTTCAAGATTTGGGATATAACAAGTAGAGAAGACCTGAACTTGTATGCATCACAGAATATCCAAATAATAGCAAACACACTCACCGTTGGCGTTCCTGAAGGGAAACCGTCTTTTTCTAAACAGGACAAATAGCAGAATACATAAAATCATCAGAAAGAAAATAGTAATAAAAAGAGAACTTTGTAGAGTACAGGGTAAAAACATTACAAAGCCTTATTACTCAGCTACTTTCAGAAAGAATTTGGAAGAAAAGTAGGTAAAACTGCACCTATTTGTGGGACAGTCCTCCTCTCAGCCCCCCAACACAGGCCCCCATCTAGGAGTCACAAATTATTCTGCATGGCTGATGTCACCAGCTGGTGACATCAAGTTCAGAGACAGCTGTGAGGAGCAAGGTCTCCAGCATGAAACCAGTTCATCCCAGTCCCAGAGCCCCAGCTTGATATACACAGCCCATTCAAGTTCATTTTGGCTGCTATTCTGAATGATCCAGTTCCCTTTCTTCCCCTCTCCACTTAAAACAGGAAATTAACTGGACAACGCCAGTTTCCAGGCAGTTTTCAATCCATCTTTGTATATTTGTGCCTCATTGAAATGCACCTTGATTTTAGCACTTGAATCTTATTTATCGTTCTGACAGAGAGGAAGACTGTGCTCCAAATACCCAACTCCAGTGTCTGGCACACTTGGCTCTCACCTGGAGCAGAAAAACTCAGATATTTCTGTTTTGCTGTGTCTTTGGAGTCGTAGAATTTCAGCACATCTAGTACCGCCTGGGGGTTCTTCTTCTGTTCTAGCTTGGTGATATTTGAGGTCTGAAGCAACCGAGCCCATTGTTCTGGCATTCCCTGAAAAAACAGGGAATTTAAGCATCCTTTTTATACTCTAAAGGTTTTTAAAAAGCAAACCAAATTTCTTCCCTCTATAAAAGCATAACATGCACAGCCTTAAGCACACAAGCAAGTAGGATGGGGAGCCAAAGGTGAAAACACAGATCACAGTGCTGACATAACTCTTCCAGGTGTGCTGGGCCAGATGTGAGCGGTGGGAATACAGAAACACTCAACAGCTCCAGTGTTACCCACTAAAGACAGCAAACTGAAGAGGGTTTGTCAGGGAGGCCTCTCCCAGGTGACCCAAAGCATCAGATGTGACAGTGGCACGGCAGAAGCACTAACAGGTCACAGTGTGCTGTACAAACACACAGGAAAAATAGTTCTTTGGTAGAAACAAAGACTAACTTGTACTTTATTCTAAAGCTCTGCCTTGGCTTCGCTGCAGCCCTGACCTGTGGTGTTTCCTGAGGTGCCACAAGGCAGGAATACTCACAGTGAACTCTCCAGTAACAGCATCAAAGCCAACATGGATGGTATGTTCAAAATCTGATGGTGGGGAGATTTCTGGCCTTTCCTTTTCCTTCTTCTTGCTTCCTGAAAAAGACAGTCAAAGATCTCAATGTTAGAAAGAAATTCTTCCCTGTGAGGGTGCTGAGGCCCTGGCACAGGGTGCCCAGAGCAGCTGTGGTTGCCCCATCCCTGGAAGTGTTCCAGGCCAGGTTGGACAGGGCTTGGAGCAACTTGGGATAGTGGAAGGAGTCCCTGCCCATGGCAGGTATGGGCTTTAAGGTCCCTTCCAACCCCAGCCATGATGGGATTTTGTGATTCCAAGAACCAATACCTTGTTCCATTCAAATAATTTATATTATGGCAGCAAGAAAATAAGAGATTAAGAGCACCAGAGTGCTCTGTTGAGCACATGAAATCTAAACATATTAAATGTTTACAATGCAAAAAAGGACATTTTAATATAGATTAAGAACAGCAGAAAAGACAACTTCATTCCAACCTCAAGTTCACCCTAAAGACACTTAAAACTCAGTTGACTCACTGCTTCAATTCAAGGTAATTAATGCAAACTAGGACTTCCTGTGATAAAGATAAGAGTTTATAGCCTCAGAGCAATTACCTAATTTAAATTAAAAGGGGGGGGGGAAGCATAATAAGTACCAGAAGCAGGAACAGATAATTAAAAGGATCACATGCACAATCCAACATAGATTCAATCAAATTGATATTTTCTAACACCTGGGGCTTTGGATTTTTGTTTGTTTGTTTTGGGAGTTTTCAGGGGGTGGCTCAGGGTTTTTTTTTTAGTTTTTCCTTTATTTTTCTGCTTTGTTTTTAAATTCACCTTAAAAGTCCTCTTGCTTCAGTATGGAAAAAGCAGGTAAAGCAGCACCACCCTCTTGGTTACTACGAGGCAAGCAAAGATGGTGCTGCTCAGAGCCAGGAATCCGTCTGAAATCCCCTCAGGCTGGCGGGAAGGGAAGGACGGGGAGCAAGGACAATACTCCCAAATGAAAAGCCATGTGGGCTGCCTGCAGCTGAACAATGCCGTGGAAAGACACGGCTGTTATAAACAGGATATCTTTAATATGGCTGCACAGGGCAGAGCCAAAAAGCCAACGGGCTGTCAGACGTTTCATTAACGGCGCTCAGTCACAGCACAGGAGAAAGTCGCTGCTGTGAAAACCAAGGAAAGCACCAATTCTGCCCTGTTTCTTGCAGTTTTTTATGTGGAAGCAAGGGGAAACATATGTATGTATAGAGAGATATAGATATAAAAAGTTGTATTCCTCAGGAAGGCTCCTGTTTGGGAGCACTTGACACGCAGCGAACAGGAGCTGGTGCTCAAGCCCTCCAGCACGTGCTGGGTAAATAAACCCACTCCTTCCAAAAATACACAGATCCCATGAGTAGGCAAGGCAAGCAGACTAAAACCCATTGCTCTGCCCACAGGAACAGCAGTGCAGCACTTCAAACAAACAGCCCCAGCCAGAGGCAAGCCCGGTGAGTCATGAGCTGGCAGGACATCCTCGAGCTCCGAGAACAAGGCCACGCTGAGGCCACGCTGACTCCAGCCCCTGGCTCGGGCTCCGGATTGAGACGGGAATCCCTTCAGTGAAGGGCAATGCTCCTTTCAAACTGCACATGGTGGTCTTTCTACTGACATGGGTGAGCCCCAAAGAGCAAAGTCTGTAAGGAGAACATGAGAAGCTACTTCAGGTTAGTGGCAGCACCCCGAGAGAGACTCCAGCCCTCTGAGGGTGCTGAATTCGGGTGCTGAAGGTGGCAGATCTGGGTGCTGTCAGCTCAGTGCAGTGCAGTATGTCTGGAGGAAGTTCTGCCTTAGCCCTTCAATCCTGCAGAAATGGGTGTTTTACCATTTCATTATTGGTCATGGGACCCAGAATTTGCCCCTAGGCCCTGAAGAGACAGCAACATAGCCCCCCGTTCCCAAGAGGGGAAGACACACAGGTCCTCTGGAAGGATTTGGTGAGCTGGAGAAATGCTCTGTCTGATTAAGAAGGTGCCTCAAATACAACCGGACTCTTCCCCAAATGAAGCCTCAGGCATTCAGCAAGGTGCCAGCCTCGGTACTTCCCAGGGCAAACCCATCCTCAGGCTGCCCTCACTTCCCCCCAGCCAAATTCCATACACAAGGCAAGAAACACAGCTGTTTCCCAACAGCTGGAGGTAGCAGGCAGCTGACTCCAGATGTGCACCTGGAGTTGCTGAGCCCCAGCTGAAACCACACCGAAATGTGCCCTGAGCACGTGACATGCAGGATCTGGGTGATGCCCTCAGCACCTCCTTCAATCCTTTCTGCTCAAAGACAAACATTTCTGGTTTTAGGGGACTATTTTAAAGCTTTCCAAAACCACACAGAGGTTCCTTTGACTTCAGAAGTCAAGCCAAGAAAATTCATGGCAATAAAGTACTCTAGTAAGAAGATGACTATCACTTCATTTATCCTAAACAATGGAACCAGGGGGGAAAAACCCTCCATGACTGGTGGTTAAATAATCCCTTCCAACCCTTATGATTATTACAGCACAGAACTAGCTCAGACTTGGGACAGAAACTGTGTGATTGCTAAACCTCTTCATCTGCAAGTCCCCCAAAGCACAAGAACCTCCCAAGAGAGGATCCACGAGCAGATGAAGCTGGCCAGGAGGGACCTTGCAAAATCATATGGACAGAGACGTGCAGACAAAGCCAAACAACATTTCAGGATAATGGCAAGGATTTTTTCATTTTCTGAAAAGGAAAACTGAACATTTTTGTACTGATTTGTTAACTTAAGTGCTGCCTGGAGACATTTTTCCCATGACAAAACTTCTACCCCAGGCTGACAGATTATTTTGCATCTAGTCCCAACGTATTTTTTAAATCTGGGCAGGAAGTTAGTATTTCTGTAAAGCTTCCCAGCAGATTAACTTAAAGAATAAAAGGATTTAAATGGGCATTTCTGGGGAGGGTGCGTCCTAGCCATGCTAATGAACAAAACAACTAACATCTGACTATTGTGTGAGTGCCAGAAAGACACTGTGCCCACTTCTGTTCTGCTTACATTTGACAGCCAGTTTTGCAGACTTGAGGGCCAAAATCCCTTCTTTGGATATTTACATTAGCCTTGCTGCAGCTCATCCAATAGAAAAGTTTCTTCCAAATTAAAAAAATACAATTTTCAGATAGTTTCTTTAAGTTAGGTAATTCAATTTCCATTTTTCCTAATACCTTGCCATGCAGGAAAGCCTGCTTTTTTTCAGGAGGACATTACTCGAATTACTTTTTAACATCTAGA
Source organism: Coloeus monedula (assembly GCF_965178545.1). Lineage (NCBI taxonomy): Eukaryota > Metazoa > Chordata > Aves > Passeriformes > Corvidae > Coloeus > Coloeus monedula. The sequence goes on from NC_138790.1 coordinate 2,689,099, forward strand.
AAACACAAACTGACACCCATTTCCTCTAAAATCTACTTTTCTCAGCAGAAATTCTTTCTTCTATTTTTAGTTTGCAACACTAAGTACCAGAAGGTAGATGCTAAACAAATAGGCAGATTAATTTCCCTAAATTAGGTACATGTCAATATCTAGAGTGGTCTGAATAAGCATCAAAGGACTCCAAAGAAACTTCAAATGAGCCAATGCAACTTTAGATAATTCTTCAACCACCTCCCCATTCCAGCAACAAACAAACCCACCATCAAAATGAAAAGAGAAAATGTCCACGGAGAAAAAAAGGTGTCATGGAATGTCACAATGCTCACCAGCTGTACTTGCACCCACTTGCATTCATAATCCATTTGTTACTAATTCAGAGCAAGGGAAACCTTCCTTCACGTGGGGTTTATGTTCTACTTCATTATATCCCTGTCTGTAAAGGGGCTCAAATGCTCTGATGAACCACCAGTGAAACAGCATAAAGACAACTGCCATCCCAGCTCCTAAACTGCTCTCCTTGCCTGAAGATGGACAGATTTGATCCTTCCATGAGATTTCCTTGCAGAACTCACCAAGACAAATTCTGGGTATTTCCTTGTGCGATCAACAACAAAATGGTAAAACACCATTTCTGCAGGATTGAAGGACTAAGGTAGAACTTCCTCCAGACACACAGCACTACACTGAGCTGACAGCACCCAGACCTGCCACCCTCAGCACCCAAATTCAGCACCCTCAGAGGGCTGGAGTCTCTCTCAGGGTGCTGCCACCAACCTGTAGTAGCGTCTTATGTTCTCCTTACAGACTGGTCTTTAGGGCTCAGCCATGTCAGTAGAAAGACCACCACAGCTACTGCCATAGCCCAGCCACAGACAGGCTATTTCACAGTAAATGACCTTGTGAAATAACTATTCTGCCTCCAAAAGCTATACTGGCCAAATTCTTCCATCCTCCAAAAAGAGAAACACACCTACTGTTGAGAGTAGAAAGCCAGATCTCAGGAACAGAAGGAAGCCTGTCTCTCTGGATTTGATCTCCAGGGAGAGGCATGGCTGCAGAGCTGCTCACACAGCTGAGTGAGAGCGAAAACCAGCCCTGGGAAAAACACTCAGCCAACAGAATAATCAACCAGAGGAGCAAAATTTCTTCTAACAACCAAACTTGTGTCGGCATGACTGAACCAGTCCTGCCCAGCACACCAGTAGCAAGGCACAGGGAGCCAAGAGCACAACTAGGAAGGCATCAAGAGCAGCAGGGTCTTCTCCAAGGTGCATATTTAAAAGCAATGTTAACTAGTAGATTAATAAAATGCTTAGCAGATTCAGGTCAGGCTTAAGTCCCTGTGCAGTTTTACCACCACAGATGTTAGAAGGTATTTCTATCTATGCATTATTTTGTTGTACATGGACACACATTCTGGAGAGCCAGGATGAAGGGCTCCACTGCTGTACATGCATTCCCCATACAGAAAAGAGGACAAACACCACACAAATACAGTCTAGTATTCATTATAGTTTTTTTTTTCTCAGAAATAATCTTTTTTACAGCAAGCCAGGTTTATCTCCACTAGTAATCAATCCTAACAGTGCAGTTTCACAGACAAAAAGATGAAACTTCTCTGAGTTTTCCCTCACGCAACTGCACCTTCACCACTATCTCTCTACTCACTTTTTTTCTCCTCAAGGTGCCATATAAATGATCATCAACATGAAATAACCTCCAAACCAGCTGGGTGCCCAGTTTAAACTGGAAATCTGCATTTAAGTAACATGATCCCCAGGAATGCCAGACATTGATTGGGGTTGTTTGGAAATGCATTAGTTCAAACTGGGCAGCAAATAAGGAGTGGTTTTCCAATCCCCTACACTTGGACAGGCTGGACTCTGACATCTAAAGCACTACCAAAAGGAGAGTAAAGGAATGCAAGTGGAAAAAAGGAGGCATCTTACCTTTTTCATTGCTATAGAATATGGAGATGATTTTATGCCTGGGTTTCCTCTCTTCTGGGACAGAGGGCAGGGGTTTATAGCTGTGGTTGGTTGCCAACTGATCTTTGCCCCCTGCACTGAAGATAGCACTGCTCATCCGGACAGGAGGGGCAGGGGGCTTGTCTTCCAGTTCTCCGTTGTCAGACATGGTTCTCAATAGCTAGGGGGAAGCCCTGGAAGAGAAATGGGATTTGAACACAGGAAAAGAGCATGGAATACATGAACGTACCATTCCTTCTGCTGGCAGAGGGGAAGGAGGCGTGAATTCAACTCTGAGGAACGCAGACACTGACGCCTCCACCAAAGGAAGCAAATCCCTTCCTCGTTCCCACTTCTGGGCCACCCATTCATTTGTGCCAGCAGCAGCATTTGTGGGATGGAGTGACAAACATTTCCAGTGATAAAAGTAATCCAGACCAAATTAACAATTCCCAGATCTGGTTCTCTGTTCCCACAAAGGGCCTAAGTACAACATCCTTTAGGGGTAGTTCTAGTCCAAAAAGCTTCATGCTCTAGTACCAAACAGCTTTAAAAGCCTTAGATGCTTTCCTTCTTGTCATTTATCAGACAAGATCTTGGGGGCAAAGGAACAGCTTATGTTTGTAAGCCATAACTCAGCACACCATCCACATTAAGTCGCACTCAGAGCATCTCTACTCAAATCACACAGCCTGCATTCGAGAGCACAGCACTGAGATCCACAGGATGCTCTCCACTTCTGAATGAGGCTTGCCTTGCTTCCCCACTTGGTGCCAAACTTTCTCCGCTTGCAGAAAATAACATATAGTATCACCACAATCCTCTTTGAATCCTCAATAAAACCATGAGCGAAAACAAGGACAAACAGCTGCTACAGCTACAACCACAGCACAATAAAACATCTACGTGACACATTCCCCATTCAAAAAGATCTCTGCTAGCATTTCCTCCCTCCTCGTAGTATTTTGGAGATTTTTCTCTGATCACCAGGAAACAGGCAGCCTCCCTGCTACAAGTAAAGAGTACAAAGAAAGATGTACAGAAATTACCTCTCAATGACAGGTAACAGTAACAAATGTACCCTCGATTCCTCTGTTCACTCAAACGACAAGCTACCTCCTTGGAACAGGAGCCAACACATCTGTGTTGACCTCCTCCTCCTCTCACAACAGTTTGGGAAATGAATGGCTTCCTGGCACCCACCAGCTTCCCATCACATCTCAAGGCACGTCTCACCTTATCAGTGTCATTCACAAGAGCCACGACAAGGAGTGCAATCCCCTCTCAGTTATTGTGCTCCCAGCAACACAACACCTGCATCCTGCCCAGCAGCAGAACTAAAACAACATGGGCTGTTGTTCCCTGGCATTTCACAGAGTGGGTGAATGCTGCCAAACCCCACCAGAGGGACGCGAGTCAGGCCAGCAGCCTGGACTGGAGCAGCACTCTGGTTTATGTTGTGGAGTTCAAGGGAGATTAACATTAATTATCCCCAAAAATGCCCATGAAAGAACATAATTTCTGTAAAACACCATCAATGGCACAACGTTCTGGCAGTGCAGTAGAAACTGGACATGTGCTGGTTGCTCCATGACCTGGAGGCCAGGAAGAAGAGCACTCCAAGCTGTGCAGCACCCACCTACACAGCCCTGCCTTGGAGCCCCTCTCTGCTGACGGAATTATAAACAGACCTGCCACCTGAACGTGGCTGCAGGGATGCAGCTGTGAATCAGGCAGCGATTCCCAACACTCTTCCAAATCCACTCTTTCAGATATTGCAAGGCATCTGCAAGATTGCCTTGTTTTCCAATACCTGCACCGTAATATGGGGGACAAAAGTTAAGTATCCTGCAACCCAACAGCAGACCTGAGCAGCCAACCCACAGGGATTTTAACTCCAAATGCTTCCCATACCAGACGTTGCAACAAGTACATGCCACCCATTTGAGATGTATAAATCAAATAAGGTATTTGCCTTCTAAACATATAGATACAAGAGATTCACCAAATCAAACTGATATACTCATATATATGTATATATTCCTATACAGGTATATTCATATATACAGATAAATATTGAAGTTGGGTTTGGAGTGATGGTAGTACAGGGGACCATAATCTGTGTCCCTTCTGTTCATCAAACCTCAGAAAAGGGGTGGATATAGGGTCCTTAGGTATCCAAATAGGGACAGACAGGTTAAACAAAACATTCCTTCTTTGCAACAAATGCAACCAGACAGCTAAATAAACCACAGCAGGTAAATAAGTGCATCACGTCAACTTGAAAGCCAAAATGATACACTGTGCAAAAAAAGCAACCCCATGAGTAGCCTTTTGTACTTTTCTAAAGCAAACCCTATTACTTCCTCCATCTGTGCAGTTTTTCTGAGCTGTCTGATAAGAGCAAGAGCAGGATGTAAGGATAAACAACTCACCTGCACCTGAAACTGGACAAGAACAGACTTGGCCCTCCAAACCCACAGTAATTCCCCACACACTCCCTTAGAGAGGCCAGTCACTAAATTAACAACACTGTCATGTGGCATTCAGGCTACAAATTAAAAAAAAAAACCAACCCCCCACACCAAAAAAACCCAACCAACTGCACTTCTGCTGATGTAATTTTAAAATAAAATTCTCACTCTAGTAAAAATCCTTCATTTTCAGTGACACAAGCAGCTCATTACATACTCAGTCTTGATCCAAAACAAATTATTCCTTAGTATCTCATGTGCTCCAAAGAGACTGTGAAGTAACAAGTTGGAAGGAAGGATACAGAAATCCAAATCCATTTCAAAAGAAAACCAGGCACTTCAAAGAACTGGTGGACAAGAGATGCTGGTGTAGCAGCATCTGAGCAGAACCCTCAGAGCTGCAGCTCTGATCAGCTGCTGACTGTTCAAAGCGTTCACAGAGATCCTTGACCTCGCTCAAAGTACAGCACAGGAGCTCCACAGCAGGAAAACAACCTGTGGGGCTGGTGGAGCAAACTGGAGAGACAGAAAGAGCTCAGGCATCAGCTTCCCACCTTGGGGACTGGCTCCAGCACCAAAATCCTTCCAGCTCATTGCATTTGTGGTCTAGGAAAACCTCAGCTTTAAGGAAAAACTTAAACTGTGATTTATTTAACAACACATGGCAGAATTTCTGAGTGGCTGTTTCAAAGATCATTGCTAAAATAAAGTGCTGAATTCAAACCTAGTTTGCACAAAAGCCCATTTCAAAGCACGGCAGCTTTGAATTCATCATTTAAATAAATGACAACAGCTCCACTCACACCAAGCATGTCACGAAGCACAGTTCCGATCCTTCAGTCGTCATCGGAAATGAAAAATCAATCATTTTGTCCAGGTTCAAATCCAAATAGCTCTCTCTCTTCTGCACTCAGCCAAAGAACAGAGCAGTTCCCCTCTCCTTTATCCTTATCCTGCCTTCATCATGCAAGGAAAGTTTCCACGGCGGCGTCAGGAAGTATTTGGAAATGGCTACGGAGGTTTGGTATTATTGGCAATAAATGGAGTAGGGATTTTAAAAAAGGAAAAAAAAAGTTTAAAAAGAAGAGTGCAAATACCCCCCAAAGCTCTGCTTCTGCTCTCTCAGCCCCCAAAGAGGAGAAGGAGCGTGTTCAGATCACAGCAGCCAGATGGAATCACTCCTGCACCATCACCCACGTGCCTGCCCTGCTGATTCATTCCTTGTGCAGGGAATTGCAAAGACATGGGGAATTTTTTTTCAGTGCCTGCCGGGAGTCTGTAACCCAGCAAAGGGGATGTCAGGTTCGTATTTCTCTGACACAATCAGACAACACAAGTAATGGTAGGGTTTTTTAGCCTGGCTGAAAGACATTTACTAAAATAGTTCGCCCGAGTTTGAGCAGCCTCACAAAAGTATGCTAAAGGTAATACACGGAAGAGGGATTCACTTTGATCTTTGCCAGTGAAGGAAATACCAGTAATAATAACGTATTCAGCACATCAGCAGCTCCCCCACAATCACTACTCACTACACTTAATACAAGAATTAGAAAGCAGTGGACTGAACCACAGAGATGAGCTGAGAAGCTACAAATAATACTTAACTACAGCCTTCAGACAGGTTCAGTCCCACCACAGGACACAACTGCAGCCCATCACACTCCCAACAAAACAGACACAAGAAGAGCTAAAAGCTTTTCTCCCCACAGTTCTGCTATTTAACCCACAAAACACATTCACAGGTGCCAGTGCTGTGACCAGAGCTCTGATTCTCAGTCCTCATCCCCAGTACATGACACTCCTCCCAGCTGCTGTCCCTTCCTTTTGACAAAGATTTCTTGCCCTGCACTAGGGCAGTGAAAATGAAGTGCTCTGTCCATCCTAAACAGCCAAAGAACAAAGGTGCTCTTCTGCAGAGGCAGAAGCGAGTGTCCAGCAGGGCCTGGGTGTCCTAAATCCCTCACCACCAACGCTGGGAGACCTGGAACCACGTTCCTCCCAACTGCAACTCCTCTCTCCCATCAAATCATTTAGCTTGGAAATGATCTCTCAGATCATTAACTCAGCACAATTAACCTTTCCACCTTTGCCCAGAGAGGCTGAGGCAAGCCATGCACAGGGATCTCCTTGGGTAGCTTAACCCACCTCCTGTCCCTCCCAGCCCCTGAACAGACCTGCCCACCACGTTCACATGTGCCGAGTTTCATTTTTACAATCTACATCCTGCTGCTCACTAGCTCCTCTTTTGAGGATGGAAAGGGCCCAAGAACCCACGGTCATAGCCAGGTCACAAGAGAGGCACAGCCGTTCCTGTCACTGCCACGGGTGGGAAAACACCCAGAGAAACGTAACCCCAACAACGAGTAAAAGCTGAAGCGAGGCCTGGGCAGTGCTTTCAGAAAGCTGACAAACACACACTGCTGCAGCACGTTAGTCTGAATGCTTTGGCTTGGACTTGCCCTTTTTTGTTGTTTGTCCCCCCCAGTTCCCCTTGTGTGAGGATAAAGCTGGGCTGCTTCCTGAAGGACTTCCTAAGCACAGCTCTTGTGCCGGCCCCGGCTCCCTCGTGACAGGGATGGAGCCTGACACGCACTCCCAGCCCAGCTGAAGCTCTGCATTGCTCTCCAGCTCCTCTGACTTCTAGAAAAGGACAAACATTTCTCCTCTCAAACTTGTCTCCAGACAAGGAAAGGAAATAAAAGGAAAAAAAAGGAATAAAAGGATGAAAGGAAATAAAATAAAATAGAAGTCAATCATTCTGCTATCTGCTATAATGCACGTTCACATTTTCTCTGGAGCACTTGTATTTGAACAGATTCAGTTTTAAATCCCGATTACAGTGCACACACAAGAGCCTCATAAAGCCCTGAGCAGGGGTAGGACGATGGTACCGTGTGTCAAACCAAACAGCTGGTGTAGAAAGTTCTCACATCACAGTGACCTGAATTTGTCTTCTTAAGATGTTCAAATTAATGTATTTGAGCAGTCTAGGCTGCACCTGTACTTCACTGCCTGGGATATGATTCAAAGCTCCATTGGAATACTGCTTGGAAAAAGAAACCAAAACAAAACACATCCAGCTCAGAGCAGCTTGATAACATGTCCCTAAATTCCTGCTCCGGGCACACAGTGCTGTGCTTTACACTGCCACTGATCTCTGAGGAGCCAGAACTGAATCAGTGAAGTACATCAAATAAATCTGTGACAGGAGCCTCAGAGAGCTGCCAACTGAACTCAGCTCTTCACTGCAGGTAAAAATTACTCAGCTCACTTACTATCAGCAGCACAACACAGAAGGAGCAGCACAAACGTCACATTTAAGTCCATTTGGCAGGGCTGAGCAAAAAGGAGGAGTAACAAATTTGAGGCTAGCAGCAAGGCATTAAGAAACACAACCACTTTGCTTCTGATGTGCCACTACAGCTGCAGGGTACTTTTGGGACAACACCTGAACTACAAAACATTTGGGCTATGGACACAGCTTGAAGGCAACACAGCAAAACTGTCTGTGGTCTGACAGAAGGAACTGAAGAAAAGAAAACAGGCCAAAACCGCAGGAAGGGCTGCTGGTGGGTGCAGTCCCTGCAGAGGACACCAGGGCTGAGAAGTGAGTTACCACCACAGCATCCCCAGGCAGCAGCTTCACCACTTCCCGGGGAGCCTTATGGGGCCACTGGCAGCACTTGTCACTGCATCCGGGACAGCCAGGGCCAGAGCAGAGGAAAAGAGCAAAGGAGATGTCCGGGAAACAAATCTCCAAGGCAGAAGATGTCATGTGAAAAAGAGCACAGAGCCAGTAAGAACAATACAAAAGCTAGTGTGTGATGCTGCAAGAAAAGACTGGTGTGACAAGGCAGATTTAAGATAGTCATGTCCCACTCTTGCTTCATATTATAAAAATCCTTGCTGAAAATGCCTGGAGACTCATTCCCATTGCCCCCAGGCCTGCAGTGGGTTTGGCAGTTTGTTTATACACAGCCTCCCCACACCACCGCCTCTTAATACCTGAAAATCACCATACTGGAAGAGATGAGACTTGAGGCTTCATAGTTCTGGGAAAGAGGTGCAGTTTTTAAGTGGAGATTGGAGGGCTGCTCACTTCATCAGATATTCCATTTTCTTAGATTGAACAGATTTTGGAGCCCAAAAGCAGAATGAAAAGTCTCCATGGGTATTCTTCTTTTCTCCCTGCCCCCTCCTTTTTTTTTTCAAAGGCTCCTGTTGAGCAATAGATTTCCTGTGATTAGCTCACTTAGTGCTGATTATAGCTCACTTCCTCCCAGGGATTAGCAGAAAGCAGCTTTCTGACAAGTTTTTATTCAGATGGTGCTACCTAGCCACAGCTTCCTGCCCCATCACTAACAGTCTCTTAGTTCAGCAGCTCAACAGCTTCAAATTATTTCACTGCTGCAGAAAAATTCATAAAACCAGCAAATCTCAGACTGTCTTCTCCATGAAAAACAAAACAAGTCTTTTGGGATGCCTAGCTTTCCAACTTGAAGCATTTGGATCCACGAGATTTATTTAATCAGATCCAAAAAGGAGGTTTTTGGAACAGAATGAGACTACCTTCCGAGACCGAAAATACTTATCTCATCATTTCAACTGAGAAAACTGTGCAAAAAAACCCAGCAGTGGCAGACAAAGAATTGCTTTCTTGCAGACTTGGCAAATGTAGTCCCAGATCTTCTGCTTGCCAAGGGAGGACTCGTGCAAAAGCATGGACAAGAGTAACTGTGATAGTGGCCAGGAAGAGCCAGCGGGATAATCTGTTCCACCTACGGTTATTGGAAACGCCTGCGGATGCTCCAACGCAACACGCGGCGCTCGAGCCATCCCACCTCTGGAAAGGCAGGTACCAACCTCCACAGGATGTGCTGGAACCTCTCCATCCAGCTTTAGGGGGTCTCAGAAAAGAGGATTTGGTCAATGCCAAACCACACACCGGCAAAAACCAAGTTGTTTTTATTTAGCTTTTCTTTGTTTAGCAGAGGAACCTATCTAACCTAGAATATTCCAAACAAGCTCAGATTCCCTAATTTACAATCACAAACAGGCAAGAGACTCGCCCTACAAATGATGCAGTTGAGAGAACAGCTGAAAAAGAAACCCAGAAATAAAAAAGATCTGAGCCCAACCAATTTGTCATTAAGATTTACAAAGGGACACAGCAACCAAAGCAACTACCATGAAGTTTACAAGCAGGTCAGGTCCCCCCTTACCACCTTCCCTTTATTGCTACAGGTGACAGAGGGAAAACATAACATTCCCACTCTTAACAAGGAGGAAGGAGAACCTCAGCCTGATTTGGCAAAATGAGACTGGATGACACATAGAACATACCCAGCTAAATTCTTTCCAATTTGTCTTTTTCCAATCCCTTCATTTCCTTACGATTTTTGCTAAGTCACACAAATAGAAGGGAAACACAGCACAAATAACTGCTGTTTAATTGCCAAGTGATAAAGAGATTTGGGGGAAAAAAGAAGATAAAAATCACAGTTGAGTGGAAGGAATAAAAAAAGCAGAGAGGAAATTATCTTTAGCACAGAAGAAGGAATAGCCAAAACTGTAATAGATGTGCTTACCATGAACTGAGTTACACAAGACAAATATCCTATTGAGGGGTATTTGAAAGGGTTCCTAAGGGTCCCTAAAGGAAAATATTCTTCAAACCTGTTGCCAAAGTCCATTACAACCTGGAGCAATTATTGGCTGTGTAAGGCACTGAGCAGATGTGCAAACTCTTGCACTGAAAATGAGCAACTGGGCTGCAAAAATGTCATTTTTGAAATCAAAAGGGATCTCAGTCTTTTGAGGAAGATCGTGACTGAAAAAAATTAACGGGGAAAATCTGAGTAGGCCCAGACTACTGCCAAGATGTGCAAGAATCCTGGTAAAAGCCCATTAGTAATAGAAAATTTAAGCAAATTAACAATATTTAGCTCACTGAATACTGGGGCCACCTGTAAGTTGCGATTCATCTGCGCTTTGTCCCTTGAACCCTGCAGAGCACTCAACGCCCACCCGAGTCGTCACTTCTGCTTCGTGAAATAAATGTGGTTCTGCTGAACTGTGGTGGCATTTTGCCACCAGCAAACCAGGAACCTCTCCTCTGCTTTATCACCTCTGAAACACCTCAAACACCACAGATGACAGTACCGGATGGGCCTCAGAAGTGACTTCCCAACTGCCTTGATTTCCCATTTCCCTTAAGTTTGGCAGGAAAAACTCACTTTGGAAGGCAGCTGATGACAGCAGCACATGGAAACAAGGCAGAGGGATGAGCTAATGGACACAGATGCCCATTCCCACCTTTCTCTGAGGCAGCCCTTGCAGGAACACAGAGGTCTAAGGAGCGTGGTGGAGGAGGAATGAAATCCAAAGGGATCCAAAGGATCCATTCCCACCCTCTGCCACGGGGCTGGGGAGTTGCTGCCTACCCACCAAATTTAGGCCACACTCCGCTTTATCCAGCCCGCAGCCAGAGTTTTCCTTCAAGGAACCACTGTGCAAAGATGCATAATGATAATACGTGCTCCAGGGTGTTTGAACCAGCCTGTTCAGCACTGAACAAGGAAATTATCCTTGTTCTGCCTCCTGAAAATCCTGAGTCAACTAAAGGCAGACAAGGCAGCCGGCGGCGGGCACAGCGCATGCAAATCTGTGAGTCGAGGTGTTTGTGCTTACTCATATTTCACCACCTAGCAGACACTTTTCTGCCTTTATTTTTATAGCTGAGGTTTTCTAAACATCAAAGGAGAATAGGGAAAAGGGCAAGTAGGGAAAGTTTACAAGAAAATTAAAAAAAAAAAAAAAAAGAAAGAAAAAAGTCTACATCTCATTGTTGAGATTCTCTCTTAATTAAAGCTGACATTTACAGGCAGGGAGGGACCACGAATTCCAGAGCAAAAGTTATTTGACTAAAGGCTGCCCTGCACGAGGCACCTGTAGAGCTTGGTGCATTTCTGTGTTAATAACAGCGTTCCCAGCTCTTTAACCTGGAGATTCACCACGCCAAGAGAGCTCTAAAAGCCTCAGGCTGCTGGCAAAGTGCAGAAGGGTCACCAGTAACCCCAACACAGAATGAAAGCACTTTTGTAACCTTTTTTTTTAACTCCAGAAATATTACTGGGCAATGGTAAGACAAGGCCATGGCTTCCCCATCCAGATTAGAGGCAACTGGAAAGAGAAGAGGTAATACAAAGTGTACGTGAAGGTGGCAAAACCAGAAAGAATCCAAGGTTAAGGGATCTTGGCACTCCCTCATCGTTCTGGTAGAGCTGCCAGATGTCAGCTAAGGGAAAAAGGAATAACAAGGGAAAAGACAAAGGGGAAAGATGAAATGTCTCCCTCCAGAAGAGCTCTCTTTTTCATGGGCACTCAGAATGGAGCTCTTTGTTTCTCTCTAGTGGCTGCCCAAGGCTTGCTCCAACCACTGTTACCACAGCGGATGGTGGGAACTTCAGCTTGGCTGAGCAGCCCTGGGGCCAAACCCTTGATTCTTCTTACAGGAGTGCCAACCTGCCACAAAATGCCACAGGGGGAAATCCCAGGGGACACCAGTACAGCTGCCGACCAGACAGTCACAGCCCCTGGGAAAGGTTCACCAGTTTGCTGAAACCCCTGCATAACCCAAGCTCAAGATGCTTCCTTTCTCATACCCACACCGGACACAAATTCGGCCAGAGAGAGCAAAGGCTCCAAGAAATCAAATGCAGGAGCTGTGAATACCAAAAGCACGTGAGCACAGCAAAAAACAAATCCCCCCCCCAGAGATGGCTTCAGTGGACACAGCTCATTTCCCAAGCGTATTCCAGCAGCACTACACAGAAACTAGAGACAATTTCTCCTGGGAGAGTTCTATTCCATTTGTGCCACAACAGACTACACTGACTTCTCCAAACATGGAAACTTCTGCAGGAGCAGGGTTCCCTGCAGCATCCCACTTCTGCACCACGAAGTTCACTGCTGATAGCTGGGAAAGCTGTTTGGGGAAGGGACCTTAAAGCTCATCTCATTCCACCCCTTGCCATGGGCAGGAACACCTTCCACTAGCCCAGGTTGCTCCAAGCCCCATCCAACCTGGTTGCTCCTGCCCCATCCAGGGATGGGGCAGCCACAGCTTCTCTGAGCAATCTGTGCCAGGGCCTCCCCACCCTCCCAGGCAAGAATTTCTTCCCAATATCCCATCTAAATCTCTCCCCTTTTATTGTAAAACCATTCCCCGCCGTATTATTGCACTCTGCCTGTGTAAAAAGTCTCTCCCTCTTTTTTATAATCCCCCTTTAGACACTGGAAGGTCTTCTGTGGAGCCTTCTCTTCTCCAGGCTGGAGACTCCCAGCCTGTGTCCACAGTAGAGAAGCTCCAGCTCTCAGAGCATCTCTGCAGCCTCCTCTGAACTTACTTTAACAGGTCCACGTTTCTTCTGCTGAAGACTCCAGAGGGGGATGCATTATTCCCAGTGGAATCTTTTAATTAAATGAGAAAGCAACAAGCTCAGGAAGGGTCACCCCAATATCTCCCTGCCAACAGCTGCTCAGGATGAAATCAGATCTTAGTAAAATACTCGCAGAGCTCAGCTGCGGAACCTCACTCACACTTCTGCCACAGCATCTGCACGAGTGTTTCAGGACTGTCACATTCAGAGAGAACTTCACTGATGAGGTTTGAAGTTTTACAGATTTTATACAAGGACACAAGCCCTCATTTTATTTTTTCCTGGCATATTTAGGTCTATTAGGAAAGGTGAAGTACCTAGATGAGGTATACAACCAATTCTGCAGCACCCCAGGCAACCCCTTCCCCATTATTTCAAGACAAAATAAACAGTACAAAAAGTACAAAGCACAGCTGCCACAAACTCAAATTATCCTGAATACTCAGATACAGCTCTGAACATTAGACCTGGATTCCTCAACAGAAAAACAAAACACTGTAATAATGTTTTCCTTCAAAAAGGGGAAAGATGAGCAAGGCAGAGGTGCTCTGGCAATCACTCGCCGCAGTTCACACTCCAGTACTCCTGTTGTGACACTGCCCGAGTTTTCCTTCTGTGCTGTTACAGATTTTCTACTTTAAAATTATTTGTACACATACAAGCAGCACATTCACTTACATTACTTACATTACAGCTTAATGCAGCAAACTCCCTGAAATTTGGGCTAATGTTCTTGTATGCCTTTCAGGGAGTGAGAGCGCTCATTTGGACACTGGAAATAACAATTTCCACTTAAAATGCTGGCTGCCAGATTGAGTTTTTAAACTAGCTTCCTAATTTTTCTTTTTTAAGTCATTCCTAGTAAAACTACTTTTCTCACTCTTCTCACCCATAAGTAGATTTTCATCTAAAATGCCAAAGAAAACTAATCCAAACCAACTAGAACTGGTGCACAAGCTGCAAATCAAAATATACTAAACAGCCAAAAAAGCATGAAACTGTATCATAATTCAAAATATATAAATAATTCTTGTGATGATGTGGAGATTAATTTTTGCCAAGCCTACAGGACAAGTACAGGAGCCAGCAAGTAGGGAAAAAATATGAAAAGCCCCAACATTTTAATATGGCCACTCCATACACCACTTACAACTGGCAAATCAAATGATCAAAATACCCTAAACATAGATATTTAAATAAATGTACAATGGTTTAAATGCCAATTGTGAGTGGTTAAACAAACTGAATTTTCAGAGTTATTTAATACATCCCACCAATATTAGTACACTTTGAGGGAGTTACTATCCATGGCTGTTTATATAGGATGCTGCAGCACCACAGCCACAAAAATTGATTTTACAGCTCAAGAATGAAATACTTCTTAAAAAAATAAAAATACAAAATGAAGAACACAGTTACCAACTGAATAGACAAAAGGCCTGTGAAAACTACAACCAGGCAGGATAACCAGCACCCTGGGAATCTGAAGAGCTTCCAAAGGAAGCTGTCAAGTTGAAAAAATATTGAAAGAGTTGACAAAACATAATATTGCACTTAGAAAGCTGCAAAGGGCTTGAAAAAACCTACTTACATTGTACAAATTCTGAGTTTAACACATAAGCACAGGTGACTGTGCCTGCTCATTAAACCATGAATGGCATTCCTATAGGCAGAATTAGAAGATTTCAGTGAAATATGACAGAGCAAGAGTAAAACTCCAGAAAATGCATTTTCAGGAGGCTCAGGCATTTACACACCAAAAGGATGCAGTTGTCAGACCTGGTTCTACCTTATTATCTTGCCCCAGTAACTGTAGCTGTGCAATTATAAAGCCAAGGAAGATGTTTGTGAGGGTGAGACTGAACTCACATAAAACAGACCTCCAAGACCAAGGTCTGACATGCACAAAACACAAACTCAACCATGACATGGAGGTGTCTGTCCATGACATCCTCACGCACACACACCACCCCAATTCCGAATTAAAGCTATTTATTTTAACAGAAACAAGAAAGACAGCACTTATCTGAGGGGTCTAATTCCACTGCAAGGGATGCATGGTGATAATTACGGGAAAACATCAGACGTGGCTCGTGCTGTGCCATCAGCACAAGAACTGAAGACAAATCTCAGCATTGCCTTCACCTCCAGCTTCCCTGAGCCCTCATCACAGGAGGGTGAGGGGAGGCATTCATAATCTATTCCTTCAGCCACAAGAACACAAACAGCAGCCCAAGCAAATCCTGGGCCACATCCCAGCTCCAAAAACCCACTTAACAGAGTCCTCCCACTAAGCCAGTATCCATCACAATGACACTGCAGTCACCACATCGGGCAACTCACATCACTCAGCACAACAATTTGATGCCTTCCAAACCTTCCTCTTTTTAATTCACAATTAGCTGCTACCAGTGAGGGTGAACACAGAAACAAGGGCATAAAACATTTCCGCTGCAACAAATGAGCATGGAGGACTTACACTTTTTGTGTTTATGAAAATCCAAATACATTTTTTTAATTTAAAAAAAACCCAAACAATTATTCTCCTCTCATAAATTTTACTGTAACTATAGATGAAGGCCATACCTTTAGGAGTGGCCAGCTTTCCAAGAGTTGGTCATCTAAAGGAAAATTTTCTCAGGTCCTTTCAATTGTTAAGAAAACAGGAAGCAAATTTCAGTAAGCCATTTCAATAGAATAAAACAGAGATAAAGATCTCTATTAAACTTGGCAGCAAAGGTAGAGCCCACAGATAGCGGTCTGAGCAGCCCCTTGCCACCAGTCTGTGCCACTCTGCTCACTGGGAAATGGCCCATCATCCACTGTCGACCAGCTGTGGCTGCCCCTGGATCCCTGGCAGTGTCCAAGGCCAGGCTGGACAGGGCTGGGAGCAACCTGGGCTAGTGGAAG
Source organism: Coloeus monedula (assembly GCF_965178545.1). NCBI lineage: Eukaryota > Metazoa > Chordata > Aves > Passeriformes > Corvidae > Coloeus > Coloeus monedula. The sequence continues at coordinate 2,704,891 of NC_138790.1, forward strand.
GTGTCCCTGCCCACGGCAGGGGGTGGCACTGGATGGGCTTTATGGTCCCTTCCAACCCAAACCATCCTGGGATTCTACAACCAGGTTCGTGTGAGTGCAGAGGCAGCGAGCGAGAAACCAGAAGAAAGCACTGATGGCCACCCACATCTCATTTAGGAAATTAAAAACATGACCAAGAGAAAGGGACAATAAAGGTCCAATAATCCAAGTACTGAGGATTATTGACAAATTATTTGACAAAACATTTCAAGGTTGGGCAGCAAAAGCTGCTTCAGCAGCACAGGAAACACGGTCACTCTTGCAAAGCAGAGCAGTAGGGAATGAAAGTCACATCTATTTCCTATCTTGACCAAGACCCTTGAAACAAAGATTTCTCCAGCTCAGACGTGTTTAAATTCAGAAAGTTGGCATCTTGCTTTGGTCCATGGGCTTTGGAAGTGCTGAGGAAGTAAAGTGCATCCACTATCAGACTCTTAGCCAAGTACAACCAGGCAAAAAGGTGCTGCCAAAGACTTACTGCCAAAGATCTTCAATCCCAGAGCAAGAAAGATCTCCAAGGAGCCCTGCCCGAAATGTTACAAGATAAAACTCAGTGCCACTCGTGTGTCTGACAAGTACCTCTTAGGCAGCAAAGAGGGAATGAAAAAAAAGTAATTTAAATCCTGACGGTGTTAGTAAAAATTTTGTTTTGCCGGAGTAACAAAGTCATCACTGCCACGAATTAAACCAAATTAAAAACCATTTCATCTCAGTATTTTCACTTACCTTTTGTTCTTTCAGTTTATTCCCTAACTCTTCTTTCTATTTTTTTTTAAGACAGTAAAACTTTATTATAGGAGATACTCCAAGTTCTAGTCAGATTGATGTGGATGTATAGGTTTACCAGGACTCTTAACTTCTTCCACAGCAAAACTCCATCCAGGTTTACCAAGAAGGAGTACATTTCCTTGTGCTGCAAAAACTTTCCAGCACGCACAACAAGCCAAGGAGAATGAGACTTACGGCTTTCAGAAGTAAAATATTTTACAATGCAATAATTATTAATGAATAAGAAAACAAAAGACATCACAACCACACATTAAAACACACAGCCCTGCTTGCAAAGAAACCACCCAAACCAGCTCTACTAAACTATCCTGAATTTTTATTTTTTGTTTCCAGCAGCTACCTGGGAAAATAATCTACATCTAAAAATCTCAACACCAAGTCCCCTCTAAAAAAATATATAAATATATAAAATCCCAAAAGGGCTGAAAAGAAAAAGCAGCCGTCACAAAAGCAATGAGTCTTCAGCCAACACATACTTTGGTTACTGTGAAATAGCCTCATCCCAAAAATCAGGAGGAGGTACTTGCCTGGATTTCCTGGCTGCAGGAGTCAAGGCACTCTTTACCACAAAGAATTACTTCCTAAGCTTGGACATTGGTATCAAAGAGCCTTAGCACATTGGCATCAGATTAAATTAACTGTTCTTGTTGCTAAATAGCTTTGAAAATCCCAGACTTCACTCTTCCCTTCGCTTTTTCCACTCAGGGGTAGAAGCAGAAAATGTTTCACACTTGGTGATAATGCCCCAGCTCTGACAAATCAAAGATTTCACATGATTTATTTCTGTAATAGTGACAGCTAGCATTTCACACATTGAAAAATAAAAGGCTGTTTCAAAGCAAAAAATCATTTAACAACATTAGAAACCTATTTGTTACGCCACAGAAAACGATGGCAGCATTTCATGAGATCTTGTTCATGTTTGTGTTTGATCTGAAGCAGCACTCCCAAAAGCTCAGCAAACACGTGAAAAAGGCAGGAGGAGGAGAAAGCCAGACACACTCCCAGCGTTACAAACCATTAGTGTCAGATCACTCAGCAACATTCGCAAGCCAAGTTTAACATCAGGGATTCCTTTTCCAGCAGTCAATTCCCTGACTTGGATCCCCACACCCACAGAGGGACATCGGGATGACTGGAACAACTGGTTTGAGGCTGGGGGAAGGCAAAACCCAAACTGTGCCTGGTGCCACTTGCCCAGGTGGCCCCAAGGAACAACTTTATGGTCACAGTTTTGTCAAAATTATTGCCAGCAGGTGGATTTAACGTCCCAGTAAAATCTCAAGCACTCAGCTTATTTAACACAAGGATAAAATACCAAGTTTACCTTTTAAGTAATGGTTTTGAATTTTAGAAGTTGCTCACTTTCAAACATTACCATAACTTACTAAACAACTGGTTATTTTTCACCCTGAAGCAGATAATTCACAAGCTGAAGCCCCTGCCAGTGAGCTATTTCCACAGGAATCTGCCCAGCCAGGTCCTGCCTGGAGCCCAAATCCCCAGATCCCTTTAAACAGCCTTTTGCTGTAGACAGGCTTAGGGGAAAGATACTGTCATTCTTCCAGGTTCTCACTTTACTGGAGACCTTTTCAAAAGGAAATGGGTTAAATATTCAAAGGTGATTTTAAAAAGCATCTTCCAGAAGCAGCTTTTTCTTGCTCTTGCCCAGGAGATACCTCTGCTAGCTAAAGCAGTTCTAAAATGACTGTAAGTGAAAAACTAATGCAACATAGAGTAGAAAACATCCCATTTCTAAAATAAACTCCACGCTATCAGATAACTCTAATTTTACTCGTTAAAGAAGCTGTGGGAAAGCTGACAGTGGGTACACGCTGAGTTAAACATCCAGCACCTAAACAGGAAGCAGAAAACTTTAGGGGGGAAAAAAAAAAAAGTAGAAGTTGAACTGGAAAAATTTTTCAATGTATTTCCATTCCTTACTACACCTGCCCTCACTGTGATTCACACGATGTTAAATCCCTCTCAGAACACTAAACACCACTTAAATTACACTCACCACTGCCCCAGTATGTTGGCTCCTTCTTGCAGCTGCTTCTGCGCTAAATCAAACTACAGAATTAAAAATAATTAAACCTGTCTTATTGAAATAACTCCTCTAAAGATATAAAACAACTTTTGCTAATTAGCTGAGCGAACAGCCCTGACCTAAGACTCAAATATCGCTCAGCTTTGAGCTACACCAACACCACTGCTGGGCTCAGATCTTTTGGGAAACAATGACCTATCAATTATACAAAGCCCCCAGTATTTCCATGAGTGTTAAAAATACTGTCTTTCCCTAGTAAGGTGTATTCATTCAAACAATTTTAAGCACCAACATATCATCAGCAGCTGAAGCGAAGATTTTTTTAAAAGCATTTTCAAATTCACAAACAGAAATTAGATACATGCATCTGAGAATTTCAAAATCCACTTGTTTTGCTTGAAAGGAAAGAGCTGCCTCACCAATTTTTGGAGCATTTCAATGTACTGTAACCTTTAGAGAGCATGAGGAATTCCTGCTATGAATTCACAGTGTATCTAGTCAAAACTTATCTCAACAGAAAAACTGAAACTCAGTTTTAAGTCATCCTCTTAACACTTACATCCCGGCCTGCCAGGTGAGACATTTTCAAAGCCTGGTTAATCCCCATTTCCAGCTGAGAAAATAGAAAGAAGCTGAGAAAACATTAAGAATGATCCACTTAAAAAGCTGGCAAGTCAGGTAGAGAGCTAGGACCAAAACCAGCATTTCCAGCTCTCAGTGACAGACACTGCCCACTACATCAGTCAAAATACAAACACTGAAGTGTGTATTTTCCCTTTAAAGGAAACAACTTTAACAGCTTTAGGTAAAATCATGCTCTGAGCTCTCACAAACCTTGAAGACTGAAGTAAGGCTTGAACATAAACGCTGAGCTCCATTTGCAGGTCACTGCAAATTACCTGGTAGGTCACTAGGACATTTCTTCTCACCTGAAAACATCTACTACCTCTTACCACCTGCATTTAATTGCAAATAAGAGCTTTCTAAAGTCTTATCAAGCTCAAGACACAGGAAAGCACAGCATGATGAGAATCCTGAAGCCTGCAGGGAACACTGCAGTGTTTCCTTGCTAAAATGAACCAGTGCCCTGCCCAAGGCTTTCTTGTCCTTTGCCCCCAGGTGAGCGCTCTGGACTCCTTCTCTCCTCCCCACCTACTCCTGAAAGCTGGGAGGAGATGCTGCCTCCTCCATGGTTTTTTCCTGGTCAAGCTGCCCTTGCCAAGAGGCAGAACCAATCCAGCTCTGCATTAATTGGACTTTTATCTTTTCTTGGAGCCAGCCTAGCACCCAGTGACTGGTTATCTCTGGGAGGGCAAGTAGCAACCTCGGCAGTGGCAACATTCAAGGCACCTGCAAAGGTTCAGTCCCTGGCACGACAGGTACATAAACCTCTCCAAGAGGACACTGTGCCCTCCAAGCCCGGGGCCAGTCACATTTCATTTAGATTTAGGAGGAAGGTGCCTGCATGGAAACTGAAAATGGAGCATGGTACAGCCGTGCTGAATCAATCTGAGCCCAAAGGAGTGCCTTTGCTTCGATCACGTTTCTAGGAAAAGAAGGGAAAGCTCCACAACCACCTTACTTCAGCCTTTTCCCAGCTGCCAGCAGCAAGCAGGATGAACGTAATCCATGGAGTCTGGCTGCTCACATCCCCTCCTTCCCCTTGCTCTCCCCATCACCAGGCCTCTGCTTCCATCTCCCCATGGATGCCTTGGAGACTCAGCTCCCTTCCAAAGCCATGCCCCGGTGTGTGAGCCAGGACTTGGAGCTCTGCTGGTGCTGACCCTGGGCCGAGCCATCCGGAGCAGCCTCTGTGACTCGGGGTTGTTTGCAGAACAAAGAGCTGCTTCACAGACACGTCAGTAACTGTGTGTGTTGTGAGGAACAAGAAAATACTGGCACAAACCTCAGAGCCCAGAAACCTCCTCATGCAGAAAACAGATAAAAGGGGGAAAAACCCAAACAAAACCAACCCAAGACAGGTGAGAGGGCTCTGAAGCAGAAGTATTTTATTAGTAACACACAGACCTAGACTGGGGTCCCTGCGGCTTTTCTTGTCACAAGAACAAAACCAACACCCTTAGTTCAGCATCAACCAATACCCTTAATTCTGAAGTTATTCTGAAACCAAAGCTGCTTCAATAATTTCCCCCTTTAAACACAACCAAAATGTTGAGCAACAACACAAGCACACTTGGGATTTTAAAAGGTGATTAATTTAAAATATGCCCAAGAGTGGAGCTGCCTTACGTGGTCGAAGCATCCACCCACCTACCCCAGCATCCAGCCTGGAGAGGGAGCACAAGCAGGTGCCTCTGGGAATAAATTCCCACTGTCAGCCAAAGGTCCAAGCTGTATCCCAGCACAAATTTCATCCCACTAAATCAGCCTCTGGCAAGCGGCTGCCCAGCAGAGCACAAGCCTCAGATGCACTGAATACGCTGCACGGTGATAAAAAGTGCAAAATATACAGACAGAGCCAATATTCCACAGTTAACAGCCTGATATTTTTGTTTTAACAACCACATCTGTACAAAGATGAGCCCAATTCCGTATGCAACTTAGCACAGAAAATCCAAGTTACTCTCCCTCAAGCATTTCTGTTCTGGCCTCCAGAACTGCAATATCCAACCAGTGAACTTTAGAGTGAGATGCTTCCTGCCTCTAAAATACATTACCCAGAGCATTTTGTTTAAAGTGCTCCTACTATCTCAAAGATTCCACTCAAAAATTCATAAAACAATGACTTTGCATTTTTGTATTTCTACTTTCCTCCTATTTTATTTCAGTCTGTAGTGACAAACCAGTCCCCTGGCAACATATGCTTTAACCTGCCTCCACAACATCCCTGTAAGTTTAATTACTTTTGTCTCTAAAACGAAGAAACTGAAGCACAAAGTAGCTAATCCCTGGTTTTGTTAGGGAGATACCACCCCAGGACTCACATTATGAGGACGCTCCAACTGCAAAGCAAATCCCAGACTCTCTAGAGCAGGCCCTGCTTTCTGAAGTATTAAAAACACAGCAAAAAAAGGCAAAACCAGAGAAAGACAGAAATGATAAAAACTTCACAATATACCATGTTTGAATTGCACCGAACACTGCTATTTCTGCAGGACCTCCAAAGCAATGTTTATATTACATATCCAGACATCACTGGCCGTAGGGCAGCTCGTGAACTGGTTTATTTTGTCTCCAGCAAAGCCCAGCCTTGCTCCTCGAAAGCAGCTGATGAACTCTCTGCTCCCAAATCAGCCTTTGGGCAGTTGCCACATGGACCAGGCTAAATCCAACTTTACTCTCCTCACTCCCCACTGCCATTAACCTACTCAGAGTACATTTAGATCAGATATTAGCAAGAAATTGTTCTCTGTGAGGGAGGTGAGGCCCTGGCACAGGGTGCCCAGAGAAGCTGTGGCTGCCCCGGGATCCCTGGCAATGTCCAAGGCCAGGCTGGATGGAGCTTGGAGCACCCTGGGCTAGTGGCAGGTGTCCCTGCCCACAGCAGGGGGTGGCACAGGATGGGCTTTAAGGTCCCTTCCAACACCAGCCATCCCGTATTTCTGTGATTCTAACCCATCCTGCTTGGCTTTGACGGGATAAACACAAAAAGCAGCCACAGCAACGAGGCAGAAACACAGCGAGCTGTAAAACCAGGCGGGTGCGGGGCCCGGGGAGCAGCAGCTTTTCAGAGGGATGGAAAGAGCGGGCCCGCGAACCGCCGGGGCCAGCGGGGCTCTGACAGCCCGCGGGGCCCGGTGCGCGGCTTTCCCGCAGCTCCTCATGCCGGGGGCCACAAAAGCCGCGCTGCCCCCGCGCTTACCGGGGCTCGGCCCCGCTGCCCGGGGAACGCAGCAGCGCCCGGCGCGGCTCTCCTGCAAGCGGGGGCCGAGGCGGAGCCCGCCGGGGCCCGCAGGAAGCGGGGCCGAGCCGCGGGGCCGCGGCCGGGGCGGGCAGGGGCAGCGGGGCCGGGCCGGAGGGAGCGCGGGGAGAGCGAGGGAAGGAGCGGGGGGCGATCCACGCCCCGGGCGCGCCCGCCGCAGGCCCGGCCCGGCCGGGGCCGCACAAAGGGCGGGGAGGCGCGGCCGGCAGGTGTGAGCGGACTCACCGGGTGGGGCGGCGCCGCCGCCTCGGCGGACGGACGGAGGGACGGACGGAGCGGGACGGAGCGGGGCAGCGGCGGGACCGGGACCCGGCGGGGCGGCGGCGGCGGGGCCGGAGGGGAAGCGGAACCGCCGCGCGTGGCCACAGCCCGCGGGGGCGGGGGCGGGGCGGGGCATCGCCGCGGGGGCACCGCCCGCCGTGCGCCGGAAGGTGCGTGCCGCGGGGCATGACGGGAGTTGTAGTTCGCTCCTTGCTGCGGGGAAATGCGCCTTGCAAGGTAAATCTAGAATTGATGGTTATTTATTTATACCTATTTTTATATAAAAAAGCTTATATTTCTCTGGACCAGAGTCAGGGAAAAATAAAAGAGCCTCAAAGCAGTAAAAAATTATATATATTATATACATGAATAATATTTATATAACATTTTATAATAAATGTTATGTATAACATATGTATTATATGTGATATAATAATATATAGTGTATCTATAAAATGCACTTATTTAGTATACATATAGCATATAGTATACAATATATATTACATACAATGAATGTTATGCATAATGTATTACATATAATAAATGTTGTAACATTTATTATATAATACATATCTTCTATATATTATATAGCATGTAATAGATATTGTTTTATTATATATGTTATATATAGAAATATATATTTTATGGATAACATTTCTCTTTTTCTAGGCTGTTTGGATCTCCTGTTTTTCTCTGGCTGTGGACAACAACCAGCTGCAGGGGGTAAAGGCCACCACCCTAAAAAATCCAGCATCCATCTAAACTGGCTCTCCTCCGCCCTCACTTCCGTGTTGTGGTGCTTAAATGAGAGTTTATTTTGTGAGGAAAACCAGTTCAGCCCCACACGGGGGTTTCTTGCTGTGTCTGAGTGTCTCCTCCAGGTCTGTCCTGGCTCACGGAGGTGCAGCCCACCCTGCTCCAGTAGTGTGGAGGTATCAGAACACCACAGGGCTTTGTGGAGTCATGGAATGGCCTGGGTTGGAAAGGACCTTAAAGCTCATCCCCTTTCACCCCCTGCCATGGGCAGGGACACTTTCCACCAGACCAGGTTGGCCTTGGACAGTTCCGAACACACAACGACAGGGATGGGGCAGCCACAGCTTCTCTGGGCAAACTGTTCCTGTTCCTCCTCTGTGCTCCACTCTCTCTTCCTTTTGCACTGGAAGGGGCTCGTTTTGTCTCTTCTGTGTGAATACAGCAGAGAAAAAATTAACCCTCCTCCCACCAACCTGTCGGGTCCCTCTCAGAGCCCATCTAGGGCGGGGGGGTCACATCACTGGTGACAGCAGCAGGACACCCAGCAGCAGGACACCCAGAAGCTGGACACCCAGCAGCAGGACACTCAGCAGCTCTCCATGCTGCCACTTCCAGTGGCACAAGCTCCCAGCTGGATTCGCAGCTTCCAAGGAATCCAGTAGGAATACACCTGGGGAAGCAGCGTACGTGCCCTCAAGGCTTCTCCCCCAAAATTCCTGGGATCCATTTAATCTTCCACATGACTTCTCCTAGCTTCCACCTGCCCTGGGGGCTGGATCTCACCTCCTTCTGTCCACCTGGGTTTGAAGCAACATCCGATTTTCCTTTCGGAAGGAGCAGGACACACAGCAGGCAGCTCCTCTTCCCCAGGTGTTGGGGGAATAGATCCGCACACACCTCAATCCTCCCTGCAGGTCCAGGCACACCTGAATTCCCCACTTGTGGGTTCCAGCCAACACCTGTTGGCTCTCTGCTCCCTCAGTCCCCACAGGACCTCTGCAGAGCCACAGAACACTTGTCCCTACAGAGCTGCCCATTTTCCAGGAACGCTATTCCCAAGTGGCGCTGAGGTGGCTCGGCTCCGACTCCCTGCGGGCACAGCCGTCCTTTCACTTCTCTTTCCATGCTCGCTATTTTCCCTTTCTGACTCAGCTCAGCCGCTGCTAACTCACCTCTGCATCACCCCTGGAGAATCCGCAGCAGGTTTTGGCTTCGCTGTTCCCTCACCTCTTCTCCCCATCCCTGTGAGGCTCCTCACCTCTCCGTGCTGCCTCAGCCTCCTACTCCAACCCCTCTCAGGTCCAGCTCCATTTGCTGAATCCTGACCCCCCCCCCCCCCATCCTTCTGTCTCCCTCCCCAGGCACAGCTTTTTAAATAAACTAGGAGGGTTTTTTTGTTGGATTTTTTTTTGTTATGTCCATTTCTTTATGATTCAGAAAGCCTTAATTCCCAACATGTCCTTTAACACCCCATCCCCTTTTCTTTCCCTGATCTCATTCAGTCCTTACACACACTAAGGATGGATAAGTTTGTGTCCAACCCTTGTAGTGGTGCTTTCTTGCCAAGAACTCCTCAACACCTTATTCCTGTCTCCAAAACTGCCAGAATTTTTGCACAAGCTTTACAGCTCCTCCTCTGATCTCTGTGATCCCTCTGGGGCTGGCACTTGAATCCTCCTGCATGGTACACCTGCTAAATTCTGTGCTGGCTTAGTGACAGCAGTTTCTGCTCTGAGAGAGAGATTCACTACCAAATTCCTTTGTAATTAACGCTGCTATAGTTATCAGACTTACTTACAGCTTGTAAGGAAAAATGTGTCTGCTGTATTTGTAATGCAAGTGCTGTTGATTTAAAAACAGCAAATATTTGTCACAACAAAAACCACCCCTTGTGATGCTCTGCCACTCCTCTCATATTTTACAGTAATCATAATCAATTACTTAAGTTCAGTTGAAAAGTTGATGATGGGAATCTTGATATATACTTTACTTCCATATTTTTTCCACTTGAAATAATTTTTCTCATTTGCCCAGAGGACATTCCTATTCCCATTCCCTTGGTTTTGTCAGGGAGATTGATTTAGCTGAGGGATTCAACCTGTGATTTTCAGGTGTTACCTGCTATTAAAAACCAAGCAATGAAGTCCTGTGACTCAGCTCTGGCAATCTGGGATGTTGCCATTCCAAGGGGCAGGCTACAACACGGAGCTACCTACGTAAGACAGCACAGGAACAAACTCAGCTCTGGGAGATAAAAATCCCACTAGGAGACGAGTGATACAGTGCTGGTCCCAGTGCTGACAGGGTTAAACAGCCCAAATCTCTCTTTGATTGTTTCCAGCCTGCCGTGGAAGTAGTCACAAGGAACTCACTCTGTTGAATTCCAGCAGGAGAAAGATGCCCAAGGGAGCCTGAGGCTGCAGCTGGGCATCGATGAAAGGCTGCACACCGAGCCCTTGAAGGGAATTTTCATTCACCCCCTCACACACACACACACACACACACACACACTCCCCCCAAAATTACTTGCTCTGACTAATTTACTCGAAGTTTGTCGGGAATAGAATGTATTTTCTCCACACGGGGGTTACCGTGGGCTCCCAGTGCCACCTACTGACAACTGCGGACAGTACCCGAGCTCTGCCGCTCCAGAGCCTCTCGGCTCTTCCATTAGGTAATTTCCTCCCTATTTCCTTCTATTTATCAACTGTCCTGGAGACTGAATGCAGATCTTCTAAATACTTGCTTCTAGTCACTATCCTGTCCCTGACGTTCATCTTCCAAGGGGTCTCTTTCCACTCATGGAATAGGGTGAAATTTCAAATATTCTCCAACACTTTCAACTCTGCCCAATTGTTCAGCCTGGAGAAAAGGAGGTTCAGGGGACCCTTCTCTCTCTCCACAACTCCCTGACAGGAGGGTGGCCAGGTGGGGCTCGGGCTCTTCTCCCAGGAAACAAGGGACAGGTCAAGAGGAAACAGCCTCAAGCTGTGCCAGGGGAGATTTAAACTGGATATTGGGAAGGGTTCGTATTGGGAAGGGCTGTCCAGCCCTGGCACAGCTGCCCAGGGCAGTGGTGGAGTCCCCATCCCTAGAGGGATTTAACAGACGTGTGGATGTGGCACTTGGGGACATGGGTTAGGAGTGGCTTTGGCAGTGCTGGGGGAATGGTTGGACTCAATGATCCTAGAGGGCTTTTCCAACCTTAATGACTCTTTGATTCTAATTTGACCAAGAGCAGCCAACCCCTCACAGTTATTAGAATGGGAGAGATTATTGACCTGTCCAAGGTATGCACAGAATGTCTCTTTGCAAATGCATACATAACCCACCTGCACAACAAGCTGAAACTTCAGAGACTTTAATGATTCAATAATGTTTTTCATACCCTTAATAACCAATCCCTGAGTCAAGAAATACAAACAACTCTGCAAGAGGCAGCACTGTACTGGAAGCAGGCTCTGGGCCAGCAGGAGGGAACAGGAGCCCCAAAGCCACTCCTGACTGTTGCCTCATTGCCCACGGCAGTGCTTTCAGCTTTTTGAGGCTTTTTCCTACCCTCCATCTGCTTTGAATATCGACAACACATCCAGAATGTCTCCTGGGCCGTGGAAGGCATTTGTAAGCATTATGAGCCAAAGGAACTATAATCCATTATGGGACCCTTGCACCCCCTAAGACATAAAGAACAGTAGAGTAGGATCCATTGAGGAATCCAGTGTAATATCCAGTCAGTTTTGCTGGATGGAGGTCAGACATTCCATGTTTCCTCAGGTCACTGGGAGAAGTGTCCGTACTTGCAGGCAGCAGCGAGGATCAGGCCAGAGCAGAGCCCCGTGGTGAGCAGGGTCAGGGCACACACCAGGGAACTGTGCTCCCTGAGCCCCACAGGAACCCTCAGCATCAATTCCTCATATGCCTACAAAGGAAAATAAATATATAACACACATTTGACCAGCTGTTTGTTTTTTTGACTGCAATTGGGAGGATTAGGAACCAGACCCTGATTTAATTAGCCCTTGGCTAAGGCTTCCTCTGAGATTCAGTATCAGAACCAGGATGGGTCATCCCCTTTAAGTCACAGCAAACACAGTGCCAGCCACAGATCAGGAAATGGATCTGCTGCCATCTGTATCCCTGTATCTCTGCTCCTACTCCAGCCTTGAGGGTGTGTATGGAATACTGCATGGAGAGCAGCTCCCACAGTGAGCTCAGATCACTAAGGAGACAGATTTCTCCAAAGTGAACAATTATTTGGTTTTTCATGGATACAGGAAGCTCCAAAACATTTATGGACAAGAGCTACACATGTCCCAATGGTCTGCAGGTAACTTAAATATAGGAAGGCAAATGTGTCACAACAACAACAGATTATTTTATTATATGAATTAGTCTAATTTCTGAATCTCTACACTACTGTGACACTTTTGAGCATCAAAGACAGTTGTTGGCCACACTAAAGACCAAACTTTCCTTGGTTTTGAACACAATAAGAAATTTCACCTTTTCCTAAATACTCACCCAACCAGACAACAACCATACAAATAGGAGTGGCCTTTTTTTTAGGATGCTATTCCTTAAATCTTCGCAGTTTTACCATTACTTTAGTTAGATCATCATTTTCCACGTTGCTACTCCTCTAAAGCACCAAGGTTGTGAAGACTTTTCTTAATTTGACCAGTGCCAATTATATCCTAGGATTCCAAGTAGGGGGCAAAAAAAAGGTCAGGAGAGCAGCCATGCTAAAGGGCCAGAAGAGCAGAGAGTGACTGTAAACACAGCAGAAGGGCAGGATGACCCCCACTAAAAGCCAGTCAGAAAGGAGAAAGGAGCCTGCCAAAGGGGGAACCACCCAGCTAGTCTTTTACTGATTAATTCTTGTGCTATGGAAGGTGTTAATCACAGAAAAAAGGCAGCAGTTGTTAAAAAGAACCAGAAGGAGAACTCACAGGTCTGTGTTTTGTGCTGTGCCACTGACAGGGACCGGTGTCGTCGGAAGAGCAGGGAGCATCCACTTCAGCAGGTTCCCAGCATTCTGCAGACAGGTGACCTAGGGAAGGCATTCCTGCATCACCAGGAGCCAGGCAGGATAAGCAATCTGGCCTCCAAGATTTTTTTCCAAGTAAGGGATCTTTTCCACCACAACAGCTCAACAGAATCTACTCCCTGGGAGCCAAGTGGTGAAACACCTCTGCATGGCCAAAGTGATGCTGGGCAGTCCTTGCTGTGAACTTTGCAATTCTTCCCTTCCTGATACAGCAGGTACCCAAGAAAGAATCTCACCTGGCCTTTCTGTCCTTAACAGGGCAAAGAATTCCTGGTTAGCCTGCAGACCACTCAACTTTAGCCACGTAGCTAGAATTTTCCCCAAAATAAGTAAGTCTTTCTTCCAGTTCTCTTCTTGGCCTCCTGTCAGCACATAAAAGACCTCCCTTCCAATACTTTAAATCCTTTCCCATCAATAATAAATGTTTCCCTGCTTGTAAGTAGTAAATGTGGCAGAAACCCAGGAAGATTTAACATCCTTATTTTAAATGACTGGGTAGTCCTGCCTGCCCGTGTGCTTATCCCAGAAAATCAATGCTCAAATGATACACAAGTAAAGAAAAAGGAGTTGAAAATCATTAGTGTGCTTGAGTTGGCAGGAATGATTTTGTGAAGGGACTCAAAATTTGTACCAAAAATATAGGATTTCATTGTTCACATAACTTGAAACATTCACTGTCAGTGGATATCAGGTTCTTGTTTCATCAGAGTTGGAGACTCTGACCATTCCAAGCTTCAGGCACAGCTTCCTACATTCCCCCTTTATATAAAGGGAACGCAGCAACACAGTGTGAGAAACCATCTGAACACTTTGATTACTCTAAATAGGTGACAGTGGCTATTAAATACACCCTGCACAACTCCAGCTGCCAAGGGAAATGCAGTCAGAGCAGGCCCTGCTGGGATCGTGACAAACACGGATCGTGACAACTGCCACGTCCTCCAGCTGGAAGAGCCCAAGCAGCACAGGGCTACAATGGCAGCAGCACAACACAGAGCAGGCTCTGACAACCCCCTGCCTTTGGCCAGGCAGCACCACTCAGTGAGGAAGACAACGAGGTCTTTATCAGGGCCACGCTTTCCGCTTTATGTTCATGCAACTACCAAGAGCTCCATCTCAGACACAAGCACATTCCGAGCTCTGGACTGCCCAAGAACATCAATGAGAATCTCACTGTGGCAGCAGCAGAGCAGCACCTCTGGGCTCTCCAGAACAACCAAGGCTTCCTCTGTCCCCTCGGCCGGCCGGTGGTACCGCGCGTGCACGGGCACAGCAGCTCGGAAGCAGCGGGAACAGCGTGCGTCCGGCTCCAGGAAGAGCAGCAGGAGAAGAGCCCTGGCTAAGTATTCAGGAGCCTCCACGTCAATGACATCAGGAATTAACACTGCCTGCAAGCAGGGAGAGAGACACGTGGGGTTGTGATGGAAATCGAGAACCATTTGGCTCATTCTGTTTTCTAACGCTGAGCTTGATTTTGTGGTCAGGATGATCAAGTTGGGAATTCCAGCTTTAAGCTGTTCCAAAATACCTTTTCAAGACTGTCTTCAGTGAGTGATTCCTACGTGTGAAAAGTGTCACTGTGCCTACAGCCAAACCTGTGAGGTGCCAGACAGAGGTGCTGTGTGTCAGCAAGGGCAGACCTGCACCGCAGGCATCCCAAGGGCAGGAGCTGCCCACAGCCTTTGCATGCATGTTTCAGCCAAATTAAGCACCTAAGGAGATAAAAGCCACACCCTCTGCACATCTCTCTACCTAAAATGTGAAGCAAAGAGTGGAAAGCAGCACAGAAAGCTGGGATAAAAACAAAGCTGGGAAGTTGCTCAGTCCAAACACACAGGACATGACTCACAGCTCACCAGCACCTCTTTGGGGGTTTCCCTTCCACCTTCTCCTTTTACCCTTTTACCACCCTTTTACCGCAGCTGCTCACCTGGGGCTAAGAGAGGAGCAGCAGCTCCCTGGCACACTCCCTGTGTGTGAGAATATCAGCAGCACAGGGCATGGGGATGCTGAGCAAGCTGAGCTACAAGGAGACACCAGGAAGATGATCCTGCTTGGCACTTCCTTTTAGGAATTAATCACCTTGGTACAACGAGCCAGATAATGACCAGATAATACAACTCTCTGAGTCCTTATCTGAGTGGATGCCAGATCTCCCTGCACTGGGGCCATTACCTTTGTCAGATTGTGCTGCTGCAGCGTTGCCAGCTCGTAGGGATCCACGTAGATTCCCGGTGGAAGATGCATTCTAGCTGCCACTGCACATCCTCCTGCATCCTCCCCGAGCTCTACCTTCACCGACAGGTCCCTCCAAACAAGAACAGGAGCAAAACATTTATACCCACACTTCAAAAGCTGGCACAAGACCCCCCAAGAGACATTTCTCAGACGAGATGAGAGGCAGCTCTCACACTGTGGGCGACTAATCCCAATCACACTTCCCTGTCGAGCCTTCCTCACCCCAACTGCACATCCATGGCCAAAAGGAAGTTTCACGTCTTTGTTAATGTCTCAGAACTACCAATGGCCTCCACACAAGTTTTAGAAAGGGGTCTCCCATTCTCTCTCCACTACAGATTGTTAATCCCTTGATCCTGTTAGTACATTCCTGACACATGCTCAGGGATCACGCCTCAGGGGAGTGATACAACTGCACATGAAAGGAAGAGAAGCTTCTTCCCACAGAAAATCACGTGGCACATTATGCTGATGGAGGGCAGGGGGAGGACTCACCTGTGAAACCCCTCTTTCAGGAGCTCCTGTGTGACAGTGGTGTCCTGAAAGGCTGCCTGCACATCTAAGGTGACACAGAGCCAACAGTGTAACAGCACAGTGATCACAGGCGCCGGCAACTTCAACAAGTGAAGTTTTATAACTCATGAATGTCTCATCTGCAAACCCTCTCCCAGCAGAAGGGAAACAGTATTTGACTGTGATCAAAGAGCAGAAGGTTTCTTGGTTCACTGGCCGAGCCATACTTCCCAAATCCAGAGTCACGGGATGGTTTGGGTTGGAAGGGACATTAAAGTCCTTCTTGTTCCAACCCTCTGCTTTGGGCATCGACACCTTCCCCAAGACCAGGGTGCTCCAGGTCTGTTCTTGAACGCTTCCAGACACAGCTTCTCTACGCAACCTGTGCCAGGGCCTCACCACGCTCACAAGGAAAAATTCCCACCCAATAACGCACCCAACCCTGCCCTCTTGCAGTGGGAAGCCATTCCCCCTTGTTCTCTCACTCCAGGCCCTTGCCCAAAGTCCCTCTCCAGCTCTCCTGGAGCCCCTGTAGGCACTGGGAGGGACTCTAGGGCCCTGGAGAAACCTTCTCTTCTCCAGATGGAACACCCCCAGCTCTCCCAGCCTGTCTCCACAGCAGAGGGCCCAGTCCCCCGCGGGCACTCACGGAGGGCGCAGAGCAGCGCGCCCAGCCCGGCCCCGACCCGCATCGGCTCCCGCCGCCCGCCCGCCATGGCGGCCCGCTCCGCACGGCCCCGCGCGGGCTGTCCCCAGCGCCGCCTGACCGCCCGGAGCCCGCCCGCCCGCTGTTCCGCGGCGCCGTGTTCCTCAGGCGTTACCGTGGGCAGCCCGAAAGGGGCCTTCAGCGAGGGGGCCTTTACCGCTAGGACTCGGCGGCGGCGCTGTAGCCATGGCAACCGTCCAGGGAGGCGGGGCCGGCCCGAGGGAGGAGCAGGAGGAGGAGGAGGAGGAGGAGGAGGAGGAAAAAGAGGAAGAAGTGGTTTTCTGCGCTGCCCGAGGTGAGGGGACAGGGCGGGAGTACAAGAGTGATATGGAGCTGCTGGAGCGGGGCCCGCAGAGGCTGCGGAGATGAGGAAGGGCCTGGAGCATCTCCGTGCCCAGCACAGGCTGAGGGAGCCGGGGCTGCTCAGCCTCGAGAGGAGCCCCAGCTGAGAGGGGCCCTCAGCCCTGGGTGGCTCTGGCTGCAGGGAGGGCTCCGGGCAGGGCCCGGGCTCTGCCCCGGGGACCCAGCAATGGCACCAGAGCAACGGGCAGGAACTGATCCCAGGAAGTTCCACCTGGACATGAGGAAGAACTTTCCTGGGCAGTGCCCGGGCCCTGAACAGATCCCAGAGAGGCTGTGGAGTCTCCCTCACTGGAGATATCCCAGTCTGTGCTGTGTGCTCTGGGATGGCCCTGCTGGGGCAGGGAGGTGGCACCAGGTGACCACTGTGGTCCCTTCCAGCCTGGCCCATCCTGGGATTCTGGGAAGGGCAGGAGGGACCAACCCGGCGCTGCCCCGCTGCCCTTCGTGCTCAGAGTTCGGGCCTCGGCCGCGCCTCCCGGCTCTGAAGGGCACCGGGCGCTGGCACGGCCATAAAACCCCCGGGCTGTGCTGCAGAGCCGCTGGCAGCCGCCCGCCACGCCGGCAGCGAAGGGCTCAGCCCGGCTCACCAGGAGATCCAAACGCTCTTTCCCGTAGATCCAAAGAGCTGCTCGCGTTTCTGTTTCTCGTCTTCGTAGAAGCCTGGAATGGTTTGGGTTGGAGGGACCTTAAAGCTCTTCTCGTTCTAACCCCTGCCATGTGCAGGGACACTTTCCTCTACACCACATTCCTCCAAGCCCCGTGCAACCTGGCCTTGGAAATTTTCACTATTAAGGACGTTACTGCGAGTTTGAAGTCTTTCTATGTGATTTTTTACAAAGGAGGAAGTGTTTCCAATTCTGCCTCAAAGGAGCTTTTGAATGTTAATGTGGTTTTTCTTGATTTGGAGAAGTACACTGATTTTTTTGGGTATAATATGTTGCTTTGCTGTACTGCAGTCTGTAGGGCAGTTGGAGATCACCTTCATGTTTGACATACTTTCACTTTGTTTAAAACCAAAATAAAAGTAACACCTGCCCTCAGTGCTGTCCACTGAGCTGGGAAACAGGATGTGCAGCAGCTTTGGATTTTTAACTCCCCTCTAATTTAATTTCATAATTCATTTCCATGGGCTTTAAGATCCATTCTGACCCAAACCACTCTGGAAGTCTGTGATTTTGCTGAACCCTACTCCTGACAAAAAGACCAGCACTGAGAGACTCTCCCACTTGTTTTCCTTTCTCCAGGTCTTCCAGAGAGCGCTGCCATTGTTAAGAACTCTGATGGAGCCACAGCTGGCACCACAATGACTTTCAGCGCTCAGAAGTGCGGGGTCTGCTTCCAGCCCCCATCCATCATCCTCATCTACAAAGATAACAGCCAGGATAAGACTCGCCAGCGCATCATGCCCATCAGGAATTTCTCCAAGTTCTCAGGTGAGGTGCATTCATTCCTGTCTGGTCCCCCCCAGACCCGTGGAGAGGAACTCATTGGTAACAGCATTGTTAGGAATCACTGAGTACCCTCCTAGCAGCGTGCAGGGAGGGGCTGTTTTGGGGTAATGTTGTCTTCCCAAGGAGGCCAAGGCAACATCTCAACCTGAGCAATGGCTCTCTGAGCCTGGACGGTTTGGAGAGACCCCTGGGGAGGGTTTGGGAGAAGATGTGTCTGTGGGAAGGGGTTTGTTGCAGCTGCAGGTGCCCGTGTTGGCTCTCCCCAGACTGCAGCAGGGCTGCTGAGGAGCTGAAGAACAACCCTCGGCACAAGGCCTACCTGGAAGGGGTCTCGCTGCGTCAGCTCCAGAAGCTCTACAGTTTGCTGAGAGGTCATTTGAAAGGACAGAGCCTGGCTGAGAGCTTGCAAAAGTTTCAGCAGGAAGAGACCATTGACCCAGAGGAGGATATGAACAAACTGGATGACAAGGAACTAGCCAAAAGGAAGAGCATCATGGATGAGCTCTTCGAAAAGAACAGGAAGAAGAAGGATGACCCTGACTTCGTTTACAACGTTGAGGTGGAGTTCCCACAGGATGAGCAGCTGGAGTCCTGTGGCTGGGACATTGAGTCAGATGAAGAAATCTGATTCCAGACAAAGGTGTCCTGGATGGGCAGTTCAGAGACAAATCTCAGCATCCAGCAGAGTGAACAGTGTCATCATACACGTTCTGTCCCACAGAACTGATGCATGTTGGCTCAGGAGAATGTGAGGGGCCACACCAATCCCAGGCTTAAGTAAGCTTTGTTTAAGAACCCAGACTTGATTAAATGGAAACTGGGCAGCTGGAATTGTTGGGTGGTTTTAGTCTTTTCCTATGTAAAAGAATTTTAAATTATTTAATCTTTCAATTTTTTTACATTTCAGTCAGCTTTGGCTGAAAATGAAGCATTAAATATTCATGTCCTGAAGACACTGTTAAAGCTGTACTGTACAAATAGGGTGATTATTGTTGCCTGCTGGGAAGTTAAATATGTGTCAGTCATTCTGGATAAATCAACTCTGCATTGAGAATATTACTCTCACATTTCCCTAGAAATGCTTAAATCTCCAGTAAGAAATGCTTACACTCCAGTGTAAGTTTTAGCTTACACAAAAATAAATCCTTTCATGTAAGAAAAGGACTATCTTGAAAATCAATTAGTCTTGAAAGTGCATTTGAAAACACAGTGATTTCAAACTGCTGCAATGGGATGGTTGGATCCTTACACTCCTGGATGATGCTTCCTCATAAGTGCTCAGTTCTGGGAGAATGTGCTTAAAGAATCCAAAAAAACCAAAGGGGTAGAAGTGGTCAAAGTCTGGAGGTGGTTCTAGAGTAAGACAAACTCACCCCACTGAAGGTTTTAATCCAGCTGTCTACCTTGGCTGGTCTGTACTAGATCAGTCCTGCT
This sequence comes from Coloeus monedula, assembly GCF_965178545.1. NCBI lineage: Eukaryota > Metazoa > Chordata > Aves > Passeriformes > Corvidae > Coloeus > Coloeus monedula. The sequence goes on from NC_138790.1 coordinate 2,724,421, forward strand.
CTCATGTAAGAACTGGAGGACTAAGATTAGGATTCTTGGGGAAATTTTACAACTCCAAAAGCTTCCTGGGTTTTGGCTTTCTGAACCCACGCAGCTGTGAAGGCTGTGGATGAGATGGGTCTTCATCCCAAATTGAGGGGCCTCAACAAATTGCTGCCTGACATAACTTAAGAGGAGCAGCTGGAAGAGCTCTCCTCCTCCACCCCAAAACTAGAGTCTCTGCTGTGAAAAACATAGAACAAGTGCCAGTTAAACCACAGTGCTTTGCCATCGCTAGGGAGGATGAGGGAGCTCATGCTTGGTCAAGGAGGTCTCCAGTCAAGAGAGAAATGGAAGCTGAGGCCTCACTTGCCAAAATTTTAAAAACGTGAAGGCTGACTCAGCTCTCCCAGGACCGGAAAGGGTGTGCAGGGGTCTGGCACAGGCCTTCCCACAACAATTGCAACATAACAACACAGAAGGATCTCCCACTCAGGAGGGAGAGGGCCCCTGGGAACCTCTCCTGCACTGCCAGCCTGCCCCCAGCTTCTCAGAGCATGTGGCCTGTGCCCAGCCCTGGGCATGGCCTCCTCTCCAGTGAGGGCTATGGGAGGCCAAGTGGGTGCCTGGATCATGAGGTTCCTGCTGGCCTGTTCCTCCAGCCCACCCCAGAGCTTCAGCATGGAGCCCTACTGGTCTTCCCAGTTTGGGATCCTCTGTGAACTTGACAGGAAGGCACTTCACAGCCACCTTTAGATCATGCATAAAGACATGAAATGGGACAGATCCCAAAACAGTCCCCTCAGCAGCCGCCTGGTAGAGCACATCCTACATCCCACAGCGCTCTGCACTTCACTCCCACTGATCCTGACCTGCCTGGCTGCCCACCCATCCAGACCGAGACACCTGCACTTGGGTGAAGAACGTTGTGGGACACTGTGTCCAAAGCCTTGCTGAGGCAGATGGAATCCACCACTCTCCCCCTGCCTACAGATCCATCCATTTCATCCTGAGAGGAAAGCAGGTTGGGCAGGCATGACTTAACCTCAGCAGTCCATGCTGACTTCTTCCAGGCACCCTCTTTTTCTAGAATTGTGCTCCAAACAATGAACATTCATTCCATGGTTTTCCCAACATGGAGGTGATGCCCTGTTGCTCTCTGGGATGGCCTTTTGGCCATTACTGAAGCTGGGTGGGACCCTTGGGTTCTCCAGTCACCAAGGACCTTCCCTGATCACCATGGCCTTGCAAAGATGGTGAGAGCAGCTTTGTAAGGACACCCACCACTCAGAAAGCAGAATCTCCTCTTGTTGTCCTGACATCCCATGCACATCACAGCTCCAGGCGAGCCGTGGCTTTCCAGGCCCCATGATGAGGGAATGCTGAGTATCCCCATCAACTCCATACAGTTAAGAACACCCCCTTTTAATCCATGCCCTGGGCAGTGCCAGGTGCCTGGGTTCCTCCCTGTGTGTTCTCCCATGGCTGCACCCTGCAGCCCACGCTGGATGGAGCAGCAGCAGCATTGGCTGTGGTGGTGGGCAAGGACACACATCCCCCTCCAAGCCCAGCACCAGGGAGAGGGGAGCTCGCAGGGAGACGCCGGGATGCAGCCAGGGGACAGAGCAGGGATGTATTTATAGGTCACTGGTGTCCCCCAGGGTGCAGCTTACGGGCAAAAGAAGGGCTGAAAGAGGCTGAGGGACTCCCCAGTTGGGGCCTGGTTTGGTTTTGGCTCTTTCAGTCTAAAATTGGGGCAGAAAGTGGCTGTTTCTGAGCCAGATCTGACATCTGGGTTTCCAGGGCCTTTACTGCACTCAGCCCCAGTGGAGCTGCCAGCTGGCCTAGCAGGGTCTGACCCACACCATTTCCCAGCCTTGCACAGCCACCAGCCACACCAGGCTCCCCCATGAGCCCAGTCCCACCCCTGTGCCTGGGAGGGGTTTGCCCTGCTGCCAGCCTTGGCTCCCCCTGCCTGCACCATCCCCAGCATCCTCCCAGTCCCACGCCAGCCTCGGACATCTCCCTCCATCACCTCCCAGGACAACTCCACTGGGCTTGAGTCATCAGCACCGGCTGAGCCCGCCCACACCCTGGCAAGGACAAGCCCCCAGAATTCCCCCTCCAGCTCTGCTGCACACTTCCCTGTGCCTCGTTCCCGTTAAATGTGTTTCACTAGAAAAATCCCAGCAGTGCCACAGGAATAAAGCCACTCCAGTTCTCAGCAGGGCTTCAGAGTTAGCACAAACCACCATCACTTCTCCTTTCCCTCAGTGACCCCCGAGGAACACTTCCCCAGGTAGTGCCTGCTGCTCTGAGAGAGCCAGAGCGTGCTGTGAGCAGAGCTGGGTGGAGGAAACTCCCAGGCACTGCCCTGGGAGCAGAGCTTGCACAACAAGGAGGAAGGATTTCTCTTGTTTCCTTTGTATGTTTAATCCAGCAGTCACTGGAGGAATACAAATCCATGATAAAATATCACCGAGGGATATAATTTACTCTGCTACTTCTCAATCAATGTTTCACTTTGTTGCAACTTGGGCTGTTTTTAATGGACTTTTCTAACCCAGACTGTGACTTAGTGAAGAAACAACACCCCAAAATGTGTCTTTCAGCCCTGCTGACAACACCTGTCTTATCAGCATATGCACATGGTGCACGACCAGGGCTGGCTGCAAGTTTGGCAGTGCCGGCAAGAGCAGTGTGGAAAGCTGTGGCTACAGAGACCCTTCTCCACAGCGCCCAGGTGATGTTTGCTCCAGCCTGGGGCACTTTGTGGAGGCTGGTTGCAGATGTGGAGGACATTTTGAGTTGGCTACAGGTGGGAATAAATAAAGGGAACTGCCTGAAGGGGGGAAAAAGCAGTGCTGGAGAAAACAGTCACAGAATCCCAGAATGGTCTGAGTTGGAAGGGACCTTAAAAACCCATCTGGTTACAACCCTTGGCATGGACAGGGACACCTTCTTCTAGACCAGATTGCTCCAAGCCCACTCCAACCTGGCCTTGAACACTTCCACAAATGGGGCAGCTACTGATTTTCTGGGCAACCTGTCCTTTTAGCCAAGGAATGTTTGGTGTTGTGTCCACTCAGCTCTCACCAACACCAGCTGAAGGTTTCTGCTGAAGACACGTTCCTTGGGGATTCCCAGCACTCCATCACCAGACACGACCCACACCCTTTGGGTGCCATTAGGGCAGGAATGGCAGCTCTCCCAGCACCTCCTGTCCTGCACCATCAGTTTTCCATCTTGACCACCTCGGAGGGGTTACCACCTGTACTCCTGACCACCCACTCGTATTGACCGTTCCCGAGCCCTTCCTCCTCCTCAGCCATCAGTAAGGGCTGGACACCCCACACCGGGTTTTCACCATTTTCAGCAGCTTCTCCTTGAGCATGAGGAAGATGACGACGAAGGCCACCAGGAGCGTCAGGCAGGTGGGCAGAGCCAACACCAGGTAGAGCAGCGCCAGGTCGGCCGTCTGCCAGCGGCAGCTCTGCAGGACAGGCTCGGGCAGCGCGCCGGGGCTCAGCGCGCGGGAGCCGTGGCTGCAGGTCACCTCCCGCCCGTCGGGGACGTGCAGGCCCTCCGCCTGCTGCAGGGCGTCCCACCAGCCCAGCGTGCAGCAGTTGTAGGGGTTTCGGCTGAGGTAGAGCTCCCGCAGGCTCCTCCCCAGAGGCACCTGCGCCACGTCCGGCGGCAGCGCCGGGAGGCAGTTGTCCCGCAGGTCCAGGCTCTGCAGCCTCAGGGTGCCCAGCGAGCTGGGGAATGCAGCCAAGGAATTCCCTGAAAGGTCCAAGCACACGAGGTTGTTCAGGGCAGAGAAGTCCATGGTGGTGGAAGAGAGGCTGGTGTTCCTCAGAGAGAGCACCTGCAGTGTCAGAACGAGGTCCTGCAGCCACGCCCGGTCCCCAGACAGCGCCTGGTGGTTGTCAGAGAGGTCCAGATGCATCAGCGATGTCCCCTGGAAGGGGCGGCCGCCCAGCCCCTGCAGACCACAGCCAGCCAAGGAGAGATGGGTCAAGGTCTCCACACCCCTGATATCCACGCAGGGGGGACTCTCGGCCTCACCTGGCTGGGGACAGAGGGCAACCCGGTTGCGGCTGAGGTCCAGGGTAGTGATCTTCCTGGTGCGGGTGAAAATCCCAGGAGGAAGCGCCTGCAGCCTGTTGGTGCTGAGGTTGAAGAGCTGCAGGTTGGGCAGGATGTCCCCAGTGCCCACCTTCACCCCCAGCTCTACCAGCTGGTTCTGGCTGAGGTCCAGCTCTGTCAGCATGGCCAAGGGGTCCTCCTCTGACAGGTGAAATGCCTCCATGCAGTTCTGGTTGAGCTTCAGGTGGGTCAGGGATGGCATCTGGGCCAGGAAATCATCTGGCAGGCCCCAGACCTGGTTCTGGCTCATGTCCAGGAGGTGCAGGGAGGAGAGGTTGCTGTGGCAGAGGTCATCCCAGAGCCTGACCGTTGTGATGTTGGTGGAGTTGCCATCGATGATGAGGAACTGCACGGTGACGTTGGCCAGGGAGGTGCCGTTGGGGAGGCGCTGGTAGAAGCTCATCCTGTTGTCCTGCAGCAGCAAGGAGTGCAGCTTGCTCTGCCGGGGCAGCACAGGGAAGAACAGGAGGCGGTTGTGAGACAGGTCCAGCACCTCCAGCTCAAAGAGGTCATCACTTTCCAGGGTCAGAAACCACTCAATGATGTTGTTGCTGATGTTGAGTACCCTGAGGTGGGTCAGGCTGAACCCCACCAGACATGGGAGGTAGTTGTAAGCTATGTTGAGCTTCTGCAGCCTCTGCAGCCCTTCAAAAGCATTGTCAATCTCAAAGATGTAGTTCTTCTCCAGGTTCAGCTCCAGCAGCTGTGTCAGGTTTGTGAAGATGGACGAGTCCAGCCTCATGATGATGTTCCTGGCCACAGACAGGGACTCCAAGGAAGAGAGGTTCGAGACTAAAACCGACACCATGTCCTCGGTGAGCTGGTTTCCAGCCAGATCCAGTGTCCTCAAGGTGGGCAGAGTAGAAAGAGCGGCTGCTGTCAGCGAGTAGTTGGTGAAGAGCAGGTTGTCTGTCAAGGAGAGCACCTGCAGGCCTTGGCTGCTGAGGAAGGCACCGGGCTCAATGAGCTCCAGCCGGTTCCTGGTCAAGCTGAGAAGCCAGAGCTGAGGGTACAGGAGCAGAGAGGCATTGCCCAGGACCTGGATAGTGTTGTCATCAAGAAACAGCTCCTCAGTATCGCCTCGAAGGTTTCCTGGGATGGAACTCAGCCATCTCCCAGTGCAGTCCATGATGCTCTGCACCTGAAGGAAGAGGAGAATGTATAACACCACCAGGGGAGGCAGGAGGTGAAGAGAGAGAAGTCTGGAGAGCAGAGTAAGGGGGGAGGAGGTGGCTCTTTGGTTATGGCCTTGGCACACCAGTCCACTCCAAGCCAGTAGCTGGGATGGAGAAGGTCTGGAGATGCTGAGTTGCCTGGGCTTTGCCAGGCAGGACCAAGCACTCAGAGGGGTGAGGGTTCACAAGAGAGGACTTACGAGCTCACAGCTCCCAGGAGATGGTGCCCAGGCTGTGTCCATCCTGCTTCCCCATCCCACTGCCAGGAGGAGAAGAAGCAGGGAGAGACCAGGGAGCGGGGCCTCCATCTCAGTGGCGGCACTCCTGTGGAGAGGGAGGCAGAGGTGAGGAGGTCAGAAGCTGCAAACTGTTCACCCCAAAAGGCCCAAGTGACCTGGGCCACCATGAGCTGTCCATAGAGAAAGGGCACAGAGCTTTGGCACCGAGCCCACCCACCCCAGCAGAAGCTCTCGTGGGGCTCCCCCAGTTTGAGCCTGGAGGGCAGGGGAGGAGCAGGGACAGGGGTGGCAGCTCAGTCCCACCTGGGGCAGCACACAGGGGGAAGGCACCGTCGGTGCTGCACAGCTGCTCGTGAAGGCCATTGAGCTGCATCCTTCGAGCAGGGAGTCCCCCCAGCAGGGCTCCTGTGCCCCCTCTTGGCACCAAACACTCCCCCAGGGGACACCAACCCACCCCCCACCAAGTCCCCCTAGTGCCCATCCCTGCTGGGGGCCCTCCCAGGAAAGCAGAGGCTCTCCAGCAGGAGCTGCCCCATTACTGACCTGGTGGGACCGGAGCTGACGGCATTTGCATCTGGGGAAAAGCTGAGACGCAGGCAAATGAGCAGCGAGGGCTCGGCGAGTGTTTGGCACGCGGCACTTTCACAACTGCCGCTGCGTGAAGGAGAAACAGGGTTATTTTGGGCAGCCCAGGTAGCCAGAGCCTTGCAGCACAGAGGGAGCAGGGCATGTCCCGGGCTGTCTCCTTCCTTGGGACAGCCGAAGCGTTGAGCTGGTGCCTTATCAAAGCAGGATTTATTACTCTGGGGGGGATGGAGAGGATGGATCCCCCTTCCCCAGGCTGCAGCTGACACACAGCACCTTTGGCTGTCTCAAGTCCTTGGAGTCCAGCAGCACCTCATACCCAGGCACGGTGGCAGGAGAGGGACCCTGCTGTGTCCTCACTGCACCCAAAGAACACCAGTTTTGGTTCTGGCTCCTGAACCCCTCTGCAGAGAATCCCACATTCCTTCACCCAGCTCAGCCTTTCTTGGCTTCTTCCAACACCAGAAGCTCCTCCATCCTCCCAGTGCTCCCTGGAGCTGCTGGGATAGCACCTGCCCAGCCAGGAGAGGAGGCAGCAGCCCCCAGCAGGAAACCCTCACCCGCAGCGCTACACCCGAGCCCACATCCAAGAGCTGCTCTGGGAGCTCCCGGGGTGCTCCCCACATTTCACACCAGCCCCGGCACGGCCCCACGCAGCCACGGCTCTGCGAGCGTGGGCATTAGTGATGCACAGCCACCACAGATCCCCAGACTGGCACAGGGAACCCCCGTGGTGTTTTCCCCCAGCATAGGTGTCGGGGAGAGTCACTCACCGCGTGGGCTTCGGCACGGTCCATCCTGCGGCCCCTCAGCTGCGCTCAGGGGGGTGCTGGGGCCAGGGGTGGGGGTGACCCGCGGGGTCCGTGTGCCACCCGCGGGGTCCGTGTGCCACCCGCCGGGGCCGTGTCCCACCGCCCTCTCGCCGAGCACCAATTTAGCCTTTGCGGAAGGAGCCAACGGAAACTGCAGTCACATGGAGGCAGCGAGCGCGGCCCGGCTCTCGCTTACTGATCTCAGCACTCCCGGCCTGGCTCATGCACCCGCACACGGCTCCCCGGCAAGGAGGAACCGCGGGGCCCAGCAGGCAGCGAGGGCTACAGGGGGAACCAGCCCCACCGGGGTCACGCCGCTCCTAGGGACGAGCCAGCACCGGGGACAAGCCTTGCACGGCCACTCCTCTGCACAGCTCCAGCAGCAGAAGCCTTCCTCAGGGTTTCAGGCCACAGAGATGGCGACTGGGAGTGGTTCTGTCCTGCACAGCCATGCCACCGATCCTGCGGGGTGGAGAAATGCCACCTCTGCACGGCACCTATTCCCATTGTGTCCCTCCAGACCCCTCTTGCCTCCAGCGCCCAGCTCAGCGGTTCGACAGGAGTCTGGGGACACGCGTCCCACGAGGGAAGAAGGTGCTCTGTGTTATGTCCTGTTGCATCCCAAGCCAAGGCTGGACATGTCCCAGGTGCTGAGTCCCCAACAACTTTGGGATGCCAGTGCCTGTCCCTCACATTGTCTAAGTGAGATTCAGAATGCTCTTATCCCTCTGCCCCCAGATCTTTGGGTGTCGTGGGGCTGCTCAGAACTTCAGCAAGCCCAGCACCCAGGGCACAAGTCAGAACCACCCGGATACAGGGACCTCCTGAGTGCCAGTCCCTGTGTGAAAGTCAGCGGAAATGGCTTTTCCTGCAGCTGCCAGGAAACAAAGATCCACATTTCCAAGGCAATATGAAGAGGGATATCTCCTTCCTCCTCACCCCCATCTACCCCTGCTCTCCATCTCCCCACCCCAGGTCTCATGCACCCCCAAGTCCCCAGCAAATCCAGCCTCTGAGGAGGAAAACTTTTGCCCAGATCTACCTAGCTGGGAAAGGGTTCAAAGCTGTGGAGAAAGGCACCAGCCCTGCAGCAGGACCCTGTCTGGGATCAGCAGGTCCATGCTCCACATGCCACATGTTCCATGGTGCCAGTGGGATATTTGCAGAGTCGGGAGTGAACTGTGTCACTGCAGCACACCAAGACCCCCTCCAAGGGATACCCCAGCCAGGGTCCCCCCTCCCTGCCAGACCACGTGGCCCCCAAACTCCCGAAACCAGCACAAATGGCCAGGGAGATGATTTTCTTGCCTTCCCCCTAAATTTCATTTCTTCTCTGGGAGAAGGCTGACCTCTCCCATGTCACTCACAAAAAAGCCCTGTGGTTTCATTTCCTCCATTTTCAAGGAAGTTTGACGTATAAAAATCAAGAAGGAGAAGAGAGAAGCGAACAGGAGTGGCAGAAGCTCACAGCAGGGCAAAATTCCCATGGGCATTGCTCAAGGGCACACGAAAGGCTGAGCTCAGCTGATGACCACAAACTCCTCATCCCAAGCCCTGCCACGAGCCCACACTCAAATCCCTCACCTGGTGCTTGGAGACACGGGAGCTGGCAGAGCTGCAAAACTTGGGCATCCTCAGCTCCGCTCTCTGGATCGGGAGGCTCCTGGGAGACCTTCTGATGAGATTCCTTCTTGTGGTGCCACCATCGAGGTGATGCCCTGAGGGTCAAACCAGCTTCCTCCTGCAGCCCAGCAGGAGCTGGGAGAGGAAACAAGCTGCTTCATTCCCTGCTTTGCCCCCAGCCCATCACCAAAGCCATGCCAGTGTAACCCCGCTCCCTCCCCAGCAGCACCATGGGCTGGCAGAGCCCCTGCCCAGCCACGCAGGTTTCCCCCACCCCGGGGTCCCTGGAAAGCAGCTCCACTCTCGGGCTGAGCCCGCGGCTCCGCGCTGGGGCATCGGCAGCAGAACTGCTGCTGTTCTTCACACTTTCCCCACATCCTGCAGCCGGATGGTTCTGAAAATGTCCTGAAGCTGCTGCTTGGTCCCCTCCTTTTCCTCCCCTCAAACCCCCAACCAGTCCTCTCGGTAAGGATTTGATGTGTGCTTTGAGAGGGAGTAATTTATTTTTTAAGATCAGCGCAGGGAAGCGACAGGGATTGAGATGCCAAGAGCTGCTGCTCTGATCAGCTCTTCAGGAAGCTCCAGTGCAGCTCAGTGGCACAGGTGGGTTAAACTGAAGGAGATTCAGCTGCTTGGAGTAGATGGGTCTACGTGCAGCTGCAATTCCTGCAGCTGTAGGAGAGGACTGGGAATCCCCTTATGGTTTTACATCCAGTGAGCTTCTTCCGTTCCTCCCACCTCCTCTTCCTCCAAACCATCTTTTTCCCTTAACAACCTTCAAATTGTCAAACACAACCCAAGAGCAAAGTTGTGACAAGAGGGCAGGCTCCCAGTTTCTCCTGGAATGCACCAGGCACGGGACCTTTGGGAAAGGGGAAACAGCAACCTCATTACTGAACATGTGTTTTCCTGCAGGAAATGTGATTTATTCCCGAGTGGAAGCACCAGAAGGGTCACTCACGGTTCACACAGCAGCAGGACCTGGTGAGTGGGGAAAAAGGGAAACACAAATGTTTCTCCATGGGCTTCCTTGACTCCCACTGGGATGGAGAACCGGCCAGAATTAAACAAGTGGTTCTGCAAGGGATGATGGTGCAAAGCACCATTATTTTATTTTATTTTATTTTGTTTTGTTTTGTTTTGTTTTATTTTATCACACCAATTGCTCTGGATAAAACAAGGGAAGCTTGAGGTCTCCTGTATCTCAGGAGCTGCCAGCAGCAGTAGTTGCCTTTAATTTAAGAGGAACTCTAAACACAAAAAAGAAAACAGAATTTGTTCTATGGGCAAAAGGGAAAAGCTAAAATGGACAGCTCAATGCCTGAAGTTTAAACTTGAGCTCTGGAGTTTCATCTGGAGGAATTTCCCAATGGCAATCCACGCAGTTTAACCCCAGGGGGTAGCTGGGGATGAGGCCCATCCCAGGAGGGTGCCTTGCTGTCCAGGGGCGTGGGCTCACAGCAGCAGGACTGCAGCTCTGCAGGAAGCACAGCTCCCCCCGGGGCACCTCCTGCAGGGGAAACCAAGGGACGAAAATCAAGGATTTATAGTCAGCCTCAAAACCATCTTTTCAACCAAGCTGTGGCCAAACCACCTCCCTGCTGCTGCTCCTGGGGCCAAGGAAAGGCCCGTGCCAGCTCTTGCATCAGTCACTAAAGCTCCAGGCTCTGGTTTTGCAGTGACTTGTGTGTCTGGGAGCCCCTGGAGCCCCAGCACCCTCCTCTGGGACGACTCCCCCACTCCAGCAGCTGCCCACACTCCTGGCTCCTCCTTCTCCACAATTACACATTTAGCCACAGCCAAGCTCAGCCTTTCTCCCCCATTCCACAGAATCACAGGAATGGTTTGGGTTGGAAGGAACATTAAAGCTCATCCCATTCCACCCCCTGCCATGGGCAGGGACACCTTCCACTGTCCCAGGCTGCTCCAAGCCCTGTCCAACCTGGCCTTGGACACTTCCAGGTATCCAGGGGCAGCCACAGCTGCTCTGGGCACCCTGTGCCAGGGCCTCACCTCCATCACAGCCAAGAATTTCTTCTATATATTCCCAGCTGTCAGGAATCTCCTAGCTCTTGACAGGTTTTCTGATGGATAGCAGGGTTCAAAGAAGACTTCTTTGAAGCCAGGATTAGTTCTGGGCTGTTCTGAGCAGAGCCCTGGGCTTGCTCACCCACCCTTGCAGCATCGTGCTGGCTGCCGACACCAGAGGAGTTGGGGCTGTGGGAGATCGGGGAGGAGGGGGGAGACAATAACCCCCAGACTGACAACATGCAACAAGCCTACAGGGATCCAGCTGAACTGCAGCAAAAACAATTGAGAAAATTATGTTTTCGGGCTTGGAGGACATTTGATCAAAAACTTAAACACCAGTCAGGAGCCCCACAGCAAGAACTTCATAGAGGATCCCACCTGTGACCCCTCAGTCCCCAAAAGGTGCCCATTTCCTCTATGGGACTCAGAAGAAAGGTTTTAGTGGGAAGCAAACCCATGTTCCCGAGAGCACAGGGCAGGAAGGGAAGAGGGGAGCTGGTCAGTGGCTCGGCCACAGCCCCTTCCCAGATCCCAAGCTGCGGGTGAGGCTCCACCCGGTTCCCTTCCCGCAGGGAGCTCCAGCCCGGGCAGCTCCACCCGCGGTCACGGCTCTTCCTCCTCGGCCTGTAAATGAGGAGGAAGCGGCTGGAGAGGGAAAGCTGCCGGAGGGATCTCATTTCCCCCCTGCTCCCGCCCTGCGGCCGGGCTCCGGCACCGCTCGCAGCTGTCACACACCCGCCGTTCCCAGGCTGGCATTTGAGGGCTCCTCGGGATCCACCACCACGAGGCTGAGGCGAATCTGCTCCCGGGAGAGCGGGACAGCATCCGGATCACACGGTCTCCACAGCAGAGCCTGGACGTGTCGGGTGCTGGAGCACCTGGTATTTCTGAGCAACTGGAAGCCAAGTGCATCCCCTCCCTTATGATCCCAGACAGCCGAGATGCTCTAGAGAACGGCCTCTGCAGGAGAAGCCGGTGCCCAAAGCCAGAAAATGCCTCTGATCTTTTGCCAAGAGTGGTTGTGGCTGCCCCTGGATCCCTGGAAGTGTCCAAGGCCAGGCTGGATGGGGCTTGGAGCAGCCTGGGATAGTGGAAGGTGTCGCTGCCCTTGGCAGGGGGTGAAACAAGATGGGCTTTAATGTTCCTTCCAACCCAAACCATCCTGGGATTCCATGATTTTCCTCCTAGATCTCCTCAAGGGCTGGGAAGCCCCACAACCAGGTTGCTTTCATCGAGTTTGGACTTTGGTTGCAGTTAGACCTGAAGGAGCTGCCCGAACTTTTCCCATAGGATTGCCAAAAGTGTGGATAAATTGACCTTTTTTGTACTGTACAATAAAATAAACCATTGAAAGCAATAAACCCCCCTGACCCATCTACTCCAGCACATTAACCAACGTTTTTTATCATAGAATCATGGAATGGTTTGGGTTGGAAGGCACATTAAAGGCCATCTCATTCTACTCCCTGCTGTGGCCAGGGACACCTTTTGCTAGTCCAGGCTGCTCCAAGCCCCATCCAACCTGGCCTTGGACACTTCCAGGGAAGGGGCAGCTTCTCTGGGCACCCTGTGCCAGGAGGGAAGAATTTTGTCCTAATATCAAATCTAAACCTCCTCTCTGTCAGTTTTTAGCCTAAAACTCTCAAGGCTGGAGGCTGTAAGTCACCAGAAGGAGAAGATTTGGACAAGTCACCGCTGTGACATCATTTAGGAATGCAAATTGTGACAAAAAAACCTGCTCCCATCTGCAGCCCCACAAACTCCCTCCCTGCTGCTGTTCTGCTTCAGAGGAGTGAGTAATTCTGTCATGAGCACCAAGGGAAGTGAAACTCTCTCAACTCCTTGCAGAGCTCAGCATGTCCCACCCATCTTCCTCTCTGGCCAGAAGGGCCAGCATCCCTGTGCCACAGCCTGGGCTGGTAGGCAGATCTCCTGGAAGCAAATTCACACTACAAAGTCGTCTTCTCCCAGGTTTTCAGCCATGGGGCTCAGCATCCCTGCTTTCTAGCACGCTACCTGAGGGACAAGGGACAAAGCCTGTCTGTGGGTTTTGGGGTTTGGAGTTGGAGCACACTCTTGCACTTAGGACACATCCCTTGGTCTTCGGTAAGAAAACAGGAGAACTGCCAGGATATGTTTCTGTGGGTTTTGAAAACAAACTCTACCACGTGACATCATTGTAACACAGGTGACATCATTGCTCTATCCAAAATGCCATCCCTGCAGCTACACCTGGGAGAGGCTCAAAGCAGTTCCACCTCTCAGCCTGGGACCTGAATCAGCACAGGAGTGCAGGAGGGGGAGGTTCAGCCACACACACAGATCAATACTCAGATCTCCCCTCCTGCTCTCCTCGTTCCTGCCGGGAAGAGCAGCTCACACTGCCAGGAAAGAGGCATGTCCCAGAGCTGTGCAGCACCATGGTGTGAGGTGGGCACGTAAAACCACCTGGTTTCCATCCTCCACACTCTCCTGAGTCCCACTAATGTTCCAACTCTGATCCAGTTCTGCTCACGTTCATTATTTTTCCAGCAATAGATACAATCTTATGCTGAAGCTGAGATAAAATCTTTTGGCTGCTTCCAAAGCAAGATCCCACCCTCCAGCTCTGCTCTTGCACAAGACCCTGCAGAAGGGCTCAGGTGCCCCATGTCAGATGGGATCTGGCATGAGGAAAGTGGCCTCTGTCACCTGAGCACAGAGAAACAAACAGAAAGCCATCAAAGAGACCCAAAAGGTGATTTGGAACTGGCAAAGGCTGGTAGAGCCTGGTCTAGTGGAAGGTATCCCTGCTCATGACAGGAGGTGGAACTGGATGAGTCCTTTCCAGACCAAACCAATCTGGGATTCCGTGAAAAATGTTAACCCTTGCAGTATTTGAATACGATAAAAAAGCATTTTGGCCAACAGCCATTTCCTTACTGGCAGGTTTGTCCAGCACTTTATAAAGCCACATATTGGAGCTGGCAGAGTTTGCTCTCTTAGATTGCTATTTAAACGTGATGGGATATGGCTAAGTTCTCCTAAGCAAAGGAAGCTCAGGATTAAAAAGACAAAATAAATCAAGCAGACATGAAACCACTGCAGGTAGCTCACACCACACCTGCCAGTGCAGGCATGAAGGCAAAATCCATTCAATTCCTGACTTGGTAAAATTGCAGAAGAATGAACAACACTTGTAACGTAGAGTGAGTTTTATTTCAAAATCCCTTTTCAATTACTTTGATTTTTTAAAAATAATCTTTTGTTGATATCACTATTTCCTTATCATGAACACCTGAGGGGAAGAAAAGCAAGTCTGGGAAAAAGTGGACCTTGAACAGCAACCCTGACAGTTTGTTTGAGCCTCTCAAATCCCTTTCAATCCTTTAAGGTGATCTTGGAGCTTTGGCTCAGCTTGGTGTCACTAAAAATCATTTTCTGAAATGCAAGTATTTGCTCAGCCTATTTTAGGACGCTGGGTTCAAATGAAGGAACGAACTTTAAAAAATTCTATGTCCATCATCCACTTCTGCTGAGGGTTTTTAGTTTGGTTTGGTTTTTGAAAAGAACGGGAAGTAATTGTTAAGGGAGAAGGTTCCACATTAAAAACATTTATTGTACTCAGCACTTGTTTGAGCACAAGTTAAGGCTCCCCCAGCTTTGCCCTCTCGTGGGGAGATGGGAGAGTTCCTTCAGAAGTCACCCAGCATCATCCAGCAGTAGGAAAAACACCTGCTTAAGGAATTAATTAGTAGGTCCAGCAGCACTGCAGGAAAAGCTTTGTGTGTTCATTCAATGCTTCATTCGTTTTTTCTTTCAGTCACACTCTAGCACAAGGTGGGCCACTGTCACTTACAGAGTCCAACACAGCCACTGCCAACCCCCTGAAAACCTGCTTTGTAAGTGCAGAAAGGATCCTAGTGCAATTTCAATAATGCTGTTTTCTGTCTGCAGATTTCACTGCGTGTAAGTGAAAAAAATTTCACTTACACATCTAAGAGCTATTTATAACATGCCAAAACTGAAATATCCACATGGAAATACATAGCTTAAGGAATGACTGAGGGCCACTCACCTCTCAAATACTTTAAGAAAACCAGTTTTGCACAATCAGACTGTGATCAGGCCCAGTGTTATTTTAACTCATCGCTGCTGTCATCAAACCCAGTGAAAATGGAAGAGGAAAAAACATAGAGGCAGCCATCTGGAAACACACCCGTGTGCACAGGGAATTTAGAAACGTAGATCAGAAATAAGCAGGGAGAAAAGTTGGATGTCTCGCTGTCGGATTCCAAGGCAGGCAGGGAAGAGCACAGCCACAGCTCCAGGGCCATCTGCTCCTGCCTGGGTTTGTCACCTGAAATGTGGCCAGGAGGGACGGGACCGAGTGGCCTTTGCCAGGGGAAGGTGCACACAAGCCTCCCAAAAATGTACACTTGCTGCAGCCTTTCAACTGGGATAAAAGCATTTTCCAGGAGGGAGTTTCCCACCCCATCTTGATTCATCTGTTTGTCAGCAGCACCTGAGGAGTCCACAACTGGCTTAGGGCCAGCACAAGGCACCACCAAGGCCAAGAACAGCCTCTGCCCCCAAACTAGTGACCATATCGAGCTCCTCACCTCCTCAGAGATATGACAGGGACAGAGGACCAAGTGTTCAGCTCCCAACAGATTTCACAGCACACTCAAACCACAAGGAGTTCTGAATTTTATTAAAATGACAGATAAAATGCTCACTTATCCCAAAATCCTGTAAGATTCTGAAGCCAAGACTGATTTCTGTACTGGGGGCTGTGAACACTTGATGTTCCCCCTGAACAAAGTGCTTAAATCCCTTGTCAGGGTAGGAAAAATATCCCAAACACTGCTCAGCTGACCCTGAGGTACCTCAGGTTAAAAAAAACCCAACTTTGCTTTCTTGGCGAGCCAGCACCAAACATCTCTGCTCCTAAAGGAGGTGTCAGCCAAGATTTGCTGCTTAAAAGCAAACCCTTGGTGCAGAGAGTTTGGAAAGTGCCTCAGAGCTCAAAACCACAATACTTCTTCCTAAAAGCACCATGAAATGTTGAACTTCCATAGGGAAAGCTAAGAAAACAGCAGGAAGCTGAGGGAGGAAGGAGACCCCTCAGTGCAGCAGTGGGGCAGTGACCACACCACCCCAACTCCAATCCAGAGGCCTCCAGGAGGCAGGAATGCCTCTCCCACGGTCATGAGTGAGCATCCCTGTTTCAGAGGAGGCAATTTCCCAAGCACAGGTACCAGATCCCCGAGATTCCAAGCTCTCCTTAACCACTCATCAGACTCTCTCTTTCCCAGCAGTCACACAGCAGATCACACAGGCCCAATGCCTCCATCCTCTTGGTGCACCAAACTGCAGCTCCCTCCTTCCCATCTGGGGGATTCCGCAGGTGCCATTCCAACAATCCACACCACCAGATCCTTCTGAATGATAGCAGAGTTTATTTTAATATTTTGTACAGCCAGCATTGGTCTCCAGGAATAAGTTATAATCTTACATAAGTGAGTCCACCCAAACCCACCCTTAAGGAATGTTCTCAACTTTCAGCATTTCTGATTTAGAGGGAAATTATTTAGAGGGTAAGATGCAGTCTGAAGAATGGGAATCAATCTGAATTTGTGATTAAAACTCCTCGGAATTCTCAGGGTTTCCTTGCCTCTAACTGGATCATGGGCAATCGCAGAGGTTGCGTCTTTCAGGACTGCACTGAGAATACATTCATCCTGGGGACTATTTATTTTCCTAAACTGGGCAGTTTCCTTTATCCCCAACTCTATGTCCCATGGTTCTGCTCTGCAGACACACTTTAGAGTCCAGTACAATCAATGCCTGTAACAGATTTGTCCGGGAGGTACTTGGATGCCCATCCCACATCCTTTATTTGGCTGTTCTCAGCACCACCAAAAACACCTCCATTGCTCACAGCACATTCTGTCTGATGCAGCAGGAGGAACAGACCTTGAATTGCCTTTCAGCAATGAACACACAAAACAAATAAATACTTTTAAATCCTTTAAATGGTAACAACTTACACAGTTCCAGGGCAGAACCTGGTGATCTACCCGGCCAAAAGCACTCCAAGGCAAAGCCTCACTCACCTCCTTGAGGAACAGGGAGGGGGATGAACAACAGCCCAAGAGGGATTCCTCTTTCTTCCATGCTCAGAGAATTGCCAGTGTCTGATACCAAGCAACTCACATTCTCTAGCACAAAACAAAACCAAAAAAAAAAACCCAAGCAAAAAGAGGTTGTATAAATATTTCCTTCTCCCTCTCCAAAAAGCAGCTCTGAAACAGCACAGGCAGCTCTGGGAAACACCAACCAGCACAAAACCAGAGTCACGAGCCAGCCGTGGGGCTCACAGCCTTCCTGCCCTGTTAAAGGGCCCTCCTGGGGGACCCTACAGACCTTCCAGCCTCACAGGAAAGTGGTTTCACCAGGAATTCCCTCCTCACTACACCTGGCAGCTTCCCAGCCTGCCCATGCCAGCACATGGACACGCCTGGGGGGTCTGTACATGGCTTTGAGAAAACCAGTGAAGAGCACAAACACTGAATGTGATCCAGAATCCCCATCAAAGGGCTGGTGAGAGTTTTACTAGTCCTGGGCAGGTGAATGCTGGGGTACTGGGGGATTTGATTCAGTTAAGAAAGGTTCAGGCAAGCCTTAAAGCCTTATAAAGCCACTGAAGCTGAAGGTAAGGTCTGGTTGCAGAAGGCCAATGCTCCTTCCACATCATTTTGAGACATCTCACAACAGTGATGAGCAAGTGTAAGAATGCTTTGAAAAGGTGGTGGTTTTGACGTGGAAAGGAAGGCAAGCTCAGTGCTGTGCTCAGCCTTCCTTCCCCCAGGGGAGCGCAAGTTCTGGTGAAAGGAAACTCGTGGGGAAAACGTTTCTGTTTCCTACAGAGAACAAACCTGTCACTGAAGCCATGGAAACTTTCACAGGAAACAACCCAAAGTAGCACCGCACTCCACAAGAGCATCCCAAAACACATTACAACAGAACTGCACTGACATGAAGGCTGTACCCCTGTCCCAGGTGTGCATTCTGGTGCCAGGGAGGGGGGGATTTTTTCCTTTAAGAAATTCTGTACCCAGTTAGAATAAAGCAAACCCTTTCTTTTAGCTGTTCTTTCAACGTTTTCTTTATATACAACCCTTAAAATACACTTAAAAATAGCTGCACACGTGTTGTATGGTTATACCAGAGAAGGGCAGTTGCACAGCCCGTGCCTCTCAGGACACCAGAAACTGTAAATACCCCCAGCAGCCCTGCTCTGCTCCAGCCCCCACGCTGGCCCCAAGGAGGGAAGGAAGGAACAAGCAGTTTGGAAATGGGAGTCTCTCACAAAACACGCCACGTACAAATCCCAGGGTAATTTCCTCAAGCATTTTTGTATCAAGTCCTTTCTTAAATGTTTGAGGTCACACTGCCATTTTAGCAATAAAATCTGTTGCAACATGCATGTGTCAGCTTCCCACTCAACCAACTGCAGCCCTGAGGATTTTTCTGGCCTGGTAGAAAGAGGAAATGTAACACAATTTCTGAAGTACGGCTGGTCCTCTGTTTCCAAACTCCATGTGGTTCCCTCGATGGCTCTTGGACACACACACACACTTTTTTGTTGTTTTTTTTCCTCTAACACACGTTTCCCTCTAACCAACATGCAGATTTCTCCTCCCAAACATCCACATCTCGACGTGCCAACGAAACAATCCATGTCATCCATCCAGAGGCTTTCCCAGGTAGACCAAAGTCACTTCTGTGTTACCATACACAGCAGACACTGCTGGATACAGGCAAACTTTTGGCAGTCCTCTGAAGGCAACTCCCAAGAACTCATAGCCCCTCTCAAACGCTAATGTTTTGTCTTCCATGTCCAGGATAACTCGAATCCTTTCACCTATCTGGAAACAGAGACAGGAAGGGGAGTAAAAATAATACACAGAAAGAGTCAGCATGTTCAGATGGAGGCAAAAATAATGCAAAGTATAATGTAGCAGAGAATTTTAAAGCAAGGCTGTCCTGTGTCTCACAATTGATTGCTCTTAGGATGGGAATTTCTCAATTTCACCATGATCCTGAGTACCTCTGAAGCAGAGTATCCACCTGTATCCAGCACCTATTTAAGATAATAAACATGGCCCTTCCCATAGGAACCTCTGAGACCACTGAGAGCAGGCACTGCGTGCTGTGTGCTTTGGAAACACTGCAGAGCTTTGGAATCTTTGCAATGGTCTCCAAGTTACCTGAACTCTGTGTTCAGCTGCTGCTGTCGCTGAGCAGCAACTGCTCTGTGAGGAACATTTTTAAAGACAATGGATTTGTTTAAGAAAGGCAAGTGCCACCTACAAAAAAATCCCAGAACAGACTAATATGCAGCTGCTGTTGCTGACAGAGGTGTTCCCTCACCAAGGCAAAAAGAAATTTCAGTACAAAATGTAAAATGAAAACCCTAAAATATATATATATACATATATATACACACACATACACACGTGAAACCAACATTGACCACAGCAAGAGTTTTGGATCCAGGCAGGCCCGGAGCTCCCTGTATTTATCTAGCACACGTTATTTCAGACATCAATGAAAGTCTCAGAGGACAGCTACAAGCACAGCAGGCGCCACACAAACTCCTGACTCTTCTCCAGCCAGCCCCAGCACTGGGAATTTCTTCCAGCCAACACTACCACACACATGTGTTTCCTGTAAGTACATTTTCTAAGAGCAGATCACTGCACATGTCTTAATAAACTCCAAAGGATCACTGATTTGACCTTTCACACAAAATTTAGGAATATCAGATACAAGTTACTACACAGATCTTCACCCCCAAGTGAAACATAAGCCAGTACAAAGCCACAGCACTGGGGGTTGGACGGGATAAAGTCCCTTCCAACCCATTCTCTGAATATGAGATGGAAACTACAACGATCCAGTTTAAGTTGTAACACAAGCAAATCCAGCAGTGCAAAGGCAGTTGTGTGAGCAGGCAGAACAACAAGACAAGCACTTCTATAAGGACAAAAAAGTAGGGTGGCATCTGCTCTTTAATACCCTGAAGTTATCTGAACATCAGATTCCAAATACGGGATGTCACCCACGGGAAGGTGGCCAGTGAGCAAAGCAGCAGCAATCAGCACTGCTGCAGGTTTTTGCAGGAAGACTCTCACCTAAGTACTAACTTCAGCTCACCCTGCCAGACAACAAAGGGGTACAAGCCCTCAGAGACTCACCTTGCTGTGGGGCAAGTCGCTACTTCAGAAAGCTACACCAGTCTTTTCAGGTTTTATTCCAAAAAGCACCACGAAGCAGACACCCACAGTACAGGTTTCACACTCAGTGGTTTGAGATTGAAGTGTGGAAACAACACAGGGTCAGGTGCACTGAACACCAGACAGGTGTAGCCTACAGAAGCAGTAAACGAAGGGGGAGAAGGCTCACAAGGTGGAATCATTTGCCTTCTGCAGGGAAAGCAAAGAGACCTTTGAGGGTCACTTAGGAGCAATTCAGCAGCCAGCCGGGACAGCGAGGAACAGCCAGCACCCCCCCTAGCCCCGGCACAGCACCCAGCCCACACCAAGCCCCCTCACCTGGTATTTGGGCGCGTTATTGCACTGGGGGAAGCTGCCGTTCACCTCCCCGTTATGCAGCAAGTTATTGTCCACCAGGTTCCAGCCCCAACTCTGGTCGTCGCTGCCCAGCAGGGCCACGTAGCCCTGGCACTGCATGGCCGCGCGCTTCGTGGCGATGCCGATGACGGCCACGGTGCCCAGCGGGCCCTCCCACCACACCTCCCAGGCGTGCCGGCCCTCGCTGAAGCCGATCTTGGTGCGCGCCCCGTCCGTGCTCTGCGCGATGGGGTTGCGGTGCAGCGTGAAGCCGTTCTTCTTGATGTACACGTTCCTCGAGCAGTCGTTGGTGCTGAACGCGTGGTGGAAGGCACGGACCTGGGCGAGAGAAGGTGGGTGGGGGAGATGGACGGGGCTTGGAGCAGCCTGGTCTACTGGGAGGTATCCCTACCCGTGGCAGCTTTAAGGTCCCTTCCAACCCAAGCCATTGTGGTTCTAAGAGATAAAACCCTGTCATGTTTTTCAGCCTCCCGCCCCCTTCGTTTCCAATGGCGGGTGGGCCGGAGGGCTGTGGGGGTGTCCCCAGGCGGCAGGGGAGGCGGTGAAGGGGTGTCCCGGCGGGGTGGGGGTGTCCCCGCGGATCGGGGGTCCCGGCCTCACCTTGCCCTTGTAGGTGGGCACGTTGCAGAGGATGTCGGTGCGCAGGGCCTCCTCGGCCAGGCAGCGGGCGGCCAGGCTGCGCCACACCTCGCTGTTCTCGTCGCCGTGCAGGACGCGGTGCCACAGCTTGCAGACCAGCGCGCAGCTCCGCAGCTCCCGCAGCTCCAGGTACGAGAACACCAGCTCCAGCACTCTCCCCGGCAACCGCCAGCCCGGCCCTCCCCACGACGCCGCGGCCGCCCCGGGGCCGGGCCCGGGGCCGGGCCCCGCCGCCATCGCCCCCCGCGCTCCCCTCGCCCGCCCGGTGTCGCCGGGGCCGCCCGAGGCCTCACGGCGCGGGGGCGCGCGGCGCCGCCATCTCGGCCGCGGGCACCGCCCCGCGCGTGCGCGGCGGGCGCGGGGGGCCGGCGAGGCGCGGGGGTGGCGGAGCGGAGCCGAGCGGAGCCCGGGGGAGGCGAGGGGCGCCCAGCGGAGCTGAGGGGAGCTAAGGTGAGAGCTGAGGCCCCCGGGCCTCCCGAACCCCACCCCCCCCCGGGACGGCCCCGGCAGCGCCGCGCCCCGCGGGCCGGGCCGGGGGGCGGCCCCAGCACCGGGCTCTGCCGGGGCGGGGGGCGGTGGGACCCAGCTGCCGCAGGGCCCGGGGGTTGGCAGGGAACGACTCACCTCGGGCCCCCGGGGAGCGGCGGCCGCGAATCTGCCCCGACGCGAGCTGCGGGGAAGGTATCGGCCCTCTCTGTAGTGTTATTTAATCGCCAAGACTGAAGTTCCTCTAGTGGAATGAATGGGCTCTGGCTGCTCTTTAGATCTGGGTCTACAAAAGTCACATGGAAAACATAACATGGTAAAAAAAAAAAAAAAAAGAAGAAGAAAGGTAAAAACACCAGAAACAACCCGTTTATTGCCTAATAGTTAAATAAATTCACGGACCTTAGGACAGCGAAGCGGCTGCAGGGCTTTCACACAAACCCCATGTGCCTCTCTCCTTTGCCCCGCAGCGTCCCAGTCCCTCCAACACTTCTGTGCTGCCTTTTTTCGCCCTTCACTTAATTTTCTGCTGATGTGCTTCCCTAAGCAGTGCTGTGACGCAGGCAGCTGTGGGCAGTCACGCCTGGGAAGGTTAAGCTTGGTAAGCGCCATGGGTGTGCTCTGAGAGCCAATTAAATGTGTTGCAACCTGTTTTAAATTAGTAATTCTTCTTTAAAAGAGACTCACTGTGTCATTTAGGTTGGAAAAGACCGGCTAGCGCTGTGGTTGTGCCTGGTGTCTTTGCTGTTTGAGCGAAAGCTCCGTTTGGGTACTGAGCTGTCCTGAGGTGCTTGTTTTAACTGGACACTGGAGTTTCAAGTAGTTTGCAGGATGCTCTTGTTCCTTGATAAGTTTCTGCTGTAATGAGGCCAACAACCACCTCAGTTCAGGAGTTGTTTTTGTTCGTTTCAGGGGTGTCCCTGAAGCATGGCAGTCAAGTGGAGTGGTGGACATTCCTCCTCTGTACTGTGCCTGAACGTGAGCGCAGAAGGGCTGGTGGCCTCCGGCGCGGAGCGGGGCGAGCTGGCGCTCTGGGATGGGGGAGGCTCGCCGGTGGCTCAGCTGCGGCTCCCGCAGGCGGAGGACGTGACCTCGGTGGTGTTCTCCGCCCGGCGCCCCAGCACGCTGTACACATCCCACGGAGAAACCATCAGCGTGCTGGATGTCCGATCCCTCCAGGAGCCCCTGGAGCGCTTCCACGTGAACGAGGAGGAGATCAACTGCCTCTCAGTGAACGACACCGACAGCTTCCTGGCCGCGGCAGATGACTCGGGGGCGATAAAGGTTTTGGACTTGGAAAGCAAGAAAGTCAGCCGGTCCTTGAGGCACTCCAACATCTGCTCGTCTGTTGCCTTCCGACCTCAGCGGCCTCAAAGCCTGGTTTCCTGTGGACTGGACATGCAGGTGATTTGCATACGTATGCACAGCTATTAATGAAGTGAAACAGTAATTACCCACCTGTGTAGTGAGGTGCCCACAGACTTTCACCGAGTGTGAAGGTGCTCAGCCTGCAGTCACCGGAAAACTCCCTCACTATACTGAAGTAGTTTTGGCCCGAAAACTAAGTGTTGAGGCTGTTGGTGCCATGTTCTACTGAGCAGCTTCTGCCCCTGTTTTTATCTTCCTTAACATTTATAATTCAAAAGTGAGCAGGGTGGGGGGAAATCAGAATATGCTGCAGAGCTCACTCATGCCATATTAGCTCTTTGTTGGACTGAGGAAAACCAGCAGCTGTCCCTAGGGATCAGTTGTGGCTGCAGACGAGATGGAAAGGATGGTGAGGACAAGGCACAGTGCTCGAGGCAGGCAGGTAGGGCAGTATCTTTCCAAATGGAATGTATCACTGTGAGGACAAGTGATTTGTATAATTTATCCTTTGTTCTGTTGATATCTTGGAAGCATGAAATGTTCTTTGCCTTTTACACTTCTCTATCCTCATCAAGAGGAAACTTTGTCTTTTGTGTTCTGAGAAGAGCCATGCTGGGAGTTAAGTCCAGAGCTGGCCACCCAGAACAGATATTTTTCAGTAATTTCTTTCCCGTGGTTGAGGTCTGACCACATTCCTGGTTTAGCCTGATTTGAAAACTGTCACTTCTCAAAGGTTTCTGTGGTTCGTGTGACAGCGTTGAGCAGTTTCACCCTGTGTTCTTGAAACCAAAGTACATCTCACACCCATTAGAGCAAATACACGCTGATAGTTAGTATAAACTGTATTTTTCTGTGTTAAAGCCATGATAATAGAGCCTTTCTGGGAGGAGTAAACACTCAGTACCTCAGCTAGCTTAATTCTGGCCCCTAAAATGCAGATACACAAGCTTGTGGCTGTAAACTTCTTAACAGAATTGGAAACGTTTATGTATAGCTAAGTACAAGTGAGATGATTATTTTTTGTGACGTTTTAGTATTAGTTTCATTTATTGTAGCTCAGCAAGTTGGTTTTTAGGTGAAAGTCAATATCCCAAAACGGGATTTCGTTAGTGTGTTTTTGTACAGTGAAAAGAGCATCATTCTGCATTGAGGCTGCATTTAAGATACATCATTTCCCTAAGGGGAGCTTAGCTGCAGAACTCTGAAGCCCTGTGCTGCACCATGCCTTTGGACAAGAGGTGAGCTCTACGAGCATCAAAACATGTTCTGGGCTTGTCAAGCCCTCTGGGAAGCCGTGGCTGAGGAGAATTGAAATTTAGGTTGCTGGAGTTCTTTCAGGAGTTCTGATGAAGCAGGGAAAATGCCATGAGGACAGAAAATACTTAGTTTGCATAAAACTTGTCAGCAGTTGATGGATTCATCAGGCTCTTGTGTCTGTGATGAAAACAGGACTATTTTCTGTAAGCATAACCCAGCCCCTCTGATTTACAGTAAATCACAGTTGTTGTGGAAGTAGTTTTAGTGCAGCAGCAACAGCAGACACTGAAACAGGAAAGTGACAGAAAATGTATTTCAGATGTCTTATTGTGATTTGGATTCCAGAAATGCAGTGCCAGGCTCTTTTGTGAACTAAATTTAAAGACTCCTGTACTTCTTATTGGTGATTGCTACTGAAGGAATATTTTTATTAATAACAAATTGAAGCTTAGCTTTATTAAGTTAACAGTACACCAGTGTTGCATTAGACTGACTTGTGCTTTTTGATCTGTTGGCCTTGGGAATGCTCATTGTCAATTCAGATCCAACAAAAGTCTTGAGAGAATTATTTTTAATTGGTATAAATCTGTAATGCTTGAACTGCTGTACAAGAGACACAGGATTCTTCACTGGGGGCTTGGAGGTGGGCTGGCATTGGAAGACCAAGTCTAAAAGCACGACCTGCCCCATCTCAGCAGGTAAAGCATGCCCTACTCCATTGCACAAACCAGATCTACTCATTGGATATAAAAATAAATACAAATATGCCTGTTTAAAAACAACAGCCTCAACTACTGTTTGACTTTTGCTGTCCTGTTTTTCAGACACATTCTTGGAAGTGACTATTTTAGGCCAAGTAGCAGAGACGGAAATCCAGAATGATAATGATCTCTATTCACTCCTAGCATTTCCGTGTCCCTCCTTCTAAAAAATTGATGTGCAGTACATCATGATTATTACTGCTGAGATGAAGGCAAAAGCTTTTAGAGCAGTGTTTGCATCCCTTTCATGGTCTAAAGGTCTGAGTCATTGACTGCAGAGTATGGTGGTTGGGGTTTGGAAAGCAGGCCAGAAAGATTTGCTACATTTATTAGGGCAACTTTAACCTCACCACACACCTTACACCTCTTGGAGTCGTGCACAGCCTTTGCTCTGCTAGGGCAAGAAGTGTGGCTGTCTGTTTTTAGTACTAAAGGTCCGATTTTATGTAAAACACAGAAATTATTGATTCATCCTGTGGTTTTTTTCCAGGTGATGCTGTGGAACCTGCAGAAAGCTCGCCCCTTGTGGACCACAAACCTGCAGGAGTGTGACATGGAGGAAGAGAGCCCGCAGTCAGCCGGGCAGCTCTTCAACCCGCCGCTCGCACATTCCCTGTCCGTCGCCTCCTGCGGCAACATCTTCGGCTGCGGAGCTCAAGACGGTAAAGTCAGAATATTCCGAGTCACTGGTGTCAGGTTTGAACGTGAGCTGGACTTCCAGGCTCACAGCTTGGGAGTCTCACAGGTGCTCTTTATGCCAGAGGCATACTGGTTGTTGTCTGGAGGAAACGACGGGAAAGTCTTGCTCTGGGATGTCAGCAGCAGCGTCGGAAAGCAGCAGAAAAGTCCAGCAAAGTCTCTGCACAGGAGGAAGGCCCAAGCAGCTGCTTCCAGTGGAAAAGATGGGAAGCTCAGCAAAGTGGCCTCAAATGAACACGCTGGAGTTGTGCCAAAGCTCACCATTGAGCACGGAGAGAAGGTGAACTGGCTCTCGTGTGCAGAGATCAAAGGCTCCAGGAGAGTGTTGGTTGCTGACCAGACCAGCTCTGTATCAGCCTATTCATTGCCAGAACCTTAAGGCACCCAGCTGTTTACAGAAATCTGAGGGACAAAACCACTTCTTGGAGCCAGTTGCATCCACTGACAGTGAACTGGACAGTGAACCCCTCTGGGTCCCTGGCAAGGGGAAGGGATTTGCTGTGCACTCGTGATGTCCCTGGCCTTGTGCTGGTTCTTTCTGGCTGTCGTGTTCACAGCCACTGTCTCTTGCAGGGTTGGCAGTTTGCTGCTTGAATTTAAGTGAAACGGGTCTCTCTATTTAGGGGTAACATTAGTTCATGACTAAGCGGACATAATTAAGGGTGGAGGAGGAAATTAGTGCTAAGGAGACACCCACAATGCTAAGTGAGGCTGCTGAACAGTAGCAGGGCTGTCACTGGCCCAGCTCTATGTGGTTTGGGCTGTTGCAGTACTCACTGTGGCTTTTCCCATGAAGCTGTGTCCCAGCTGGCTTAAACTGGTCATAGCAGAATCTGGTTTTCATTACTCTGTCAGCAGCTGCATAGACTAGAGATGCATCAATTAACAAGTAATCAAATGAGTTTCCCTGTGGTTGCCAACTGTATTTTTTCACTGCAGCCAAGGAAGGAGCAGGGGAACTGGTACACCTGTTTGCTGGGTCAGTTGTCAGTTGTGTATCCCAGGGAAAAAGAGCTATTACACGTGTCTTAATAAATGCTTTCTCTCTCGCTGCTCCCTTGTCCTTAGACTCGCTCTAATAGTGCCAAACTCACACAAAACTGTGTCAAAAAGTGTATTGTACCCCCATCACAGGGGGAATACGAAGGGCTGAAGGCACAGCTTCTCCTTACCCAAATACTTCCTGTCTTCCCAAAGCTATGAAACACAGTGAGCAGAACTTGGCTTGCTAGAAGCTTCCCTTCACTTGCAGACTGAAGGTAGGAAGACCTAAGTGGCAGTGCACGTTCAGTTCATGCTGGATTTCCCATAAAGTGGGCAAATAATTTTAAAAAAAGAAATTTTTCCCAGGCTGTCCTTAACCTGTAACAGAACTGAATTCCTGGTGCTGGCTGAGGACTTGCTGCACTGACAGGGGGTTTGTGCTGCTGTGTTTCACCAGATGGACTGTTACCAGACCCATATTATTATGGAAAAATTTACAGCTCTTTTTTTTTACATACCCAGCTCCGGAAAATCATTATCCGGTTGTGCTGCCTCTCTCCACCCTTTGTGGAAGAGATTCCAACTGTCTTGGTTTTGCTCAAAGCAGCTCCCTGCAACCAAACACAACTCATTCTCATCCAAATCAGATATTACCTTCGTACCTTTTTAATTAAAAAAACCAAAGGCAATCTGCTTGTACAGCCTTTCCCAGCAGGAGACTTTGGCCCAAGACATGATCTGGTGGGCGCAACAGCAAATTGAAGCCAAAACACAGAAAAAAAAAAAAAAGTAGGAAAGTGTAGTTATTCCCTTTTGTGCTACCTGTGAATTAATTTATTTATGAAGAGAAAGGACCAGTGGGGCAGAGGAAGGGGTCGGGTCAGACTGTGTGGTTCAGTGTGTGATATGTCCATGAACGTGTGTTGGTGCATCCATGACCTATATTTGGATACACAGGCTATAAAAAGCCTCAGAACAAACAACCTCCTGCAGGACTCGGATCCCCTGTCCCTGCTGTTGCTGCTGGCTTCAGGAGACAGGAGCAAGCCCCACTCCAGCTTTTATTTCTTCTGTTGGTGTTCTCCAGGAGGATGGCGAAAGCCAGCATCTCCCTGCGCTCCCTGAATGAGACACTGAACAGGTCCTGCCGGGGCTGGGCTCACACCGCGCGAAGGGACGGGCAGGGCGCGGAGGGCTGGGGCATGGGACACCACACCAGACAATCCCTGAGCACAGCAAACCTGTGCTTCCTTGCAAACTTCGTGGGCAACAGGGTTTAAATAGGCATTGTGTGTATACAGGGAGGGAGCAGTTCATGAGTAGGGTTAATCTCTCCTTCACTCACTGGGGAGGAAAGAGGGACAGAGCTGTCAGCTCCATGGTGGTGTTCATTCCATGGCTGCCATCCTGGCTGTTTGCTGCAGGATTTGGGCAGTTGCTCCATCACCCATAGCCTGCAGCTGCATGAAGTGTCACCAGGCAATGAGGGCACTTGGTCTGTTCAGCCTGGAGGAGACTGAGGGGAGACCTCATTGCGGTTTACGACTTTCTCATGAGGGAGGGAGGAGAGGCAGACACTGATCTCTGCGGACAGGACCCAAGGGAATGGCCTGAAGTTGTGCCAGGGGAGGTTTAGATTGGGTACTAGAAAAAGGTTCTTCCCCCAGAGGGTGGCTGGGCACTGAACAGGACAGTGGTCACAGCACCAAACCTGTCAGAGCTAAAGAAGCATTTGGACAATGCTCTCAGGTACAGGGTGGGATTGCTGGGGTGTCTGCGCAGCGCCAGGAGTTGGATCCTTGTGGATCCCTTCCAACTCAGCATATTCTGTGATTCTGTGAAATTCGGGCTTGCTGTTCCAATTGGAGATTTGAGGTGAACTTCTGATTTTCAGACCATGCCTCAGTCTGGAGGGTTCGAAGATAGGGAGTAAGTGGTTATCATTAGCAAAAAGAAAACCAAAAATGGACCTTTCTTATAAGTTTAAGGAAAGCAAATCATCATCACTGGGGAATCAGGACATAGGTGACGCTGATTCACCCTCCATTTCCAAAGCCTGCACTTGGCAGGTTCACAGACTTCCTGTAAAATAATCCAGCCTCAGCTGCCCCTGCTGGCACTGCTTGGTGCTCGGCTGTGCAGCAGCAGGCACCAGTGGTGCTGGCTCAGAGCAGATATAAAGATATGAGCATGAATCTTCAGGAAAAAGAGTCAAAAAAGGGTCTGAAATTCTCAGCAGTTAGAGACAGGCAGGATATTGTCCCCACTCTGTGGATTTTCACATCTGGATTTTCATGTTACTGTGAGGGTGGGGAGGCCCTGGCACAGGGTGCCCAGAGAAGCTGTGGCTGCCCCTGGATCCCTGGAAGTGTCCAAGGCCAGGTTGGACAGGGCTTGGAGCAACCTGGGCTAGTGGAAGGTGTCCCTGCCCATGGCAGGGGGTGGAATGAGGTGGACTTAAATGTCCCTTCCAACCCCAACCATTCTGGGACTCTATGATATGTTACCTTTACAGGCAAACTGTGCAAACAGTGTCAAGACATTTTAAAGTCAAATCAGGTGGCATACATACTACTGTGGTTTACTTGCAGTAAAAATAATCCCTATCACAGCTGATGGGATGCAGTACTTCTGCTTAGGAAATGAATGATTATGTGTTGACTAACAGCTGACAGACTTGGAAAGAAACTGCTCCTCTTGTCGAGATACTGTGGATACTGTTGGTTTACCTACAGCCTTTATGACTCTGATTCACACAGTGGTGAACACAAAAGTAGCTTTTGGAGACCTGACCAGAGGGAAAAATAATGGAACCACTCCTGAAAGAAAAAAAGTGAAAATTAATTCA
This sequence comes from Coloeus monedula, assembly GCF_965178545.1. Taxonomy (NCBI): domain Eukaryota; kingdom Metazoa; phylum Chordata; class Aves; order Passeriformes; family Corvidae; genus Coloeus; species Coloeus monedula. The sequence continues at coordinate 2,753,697 of NC_138790.1, forward strand.
GTGGGAAGCTGCTTGAAGAAGTGTGTGTCTAACGTACCATGGAGTGAGTGAATGGGGAGAGCTTGGAGAAGTGTGGGGTGCTGCACTGGTCCAGAAAACAAAACCCACGTGACAGCTCTAAAATTTCATTTTCCGTAAATGCCTGAATAGCAGAAATAAGGTTTCACATAGAACCACACTTCCAGAGAAGTGGGAATGCTGGAGCTTCTACTGCATGGCTTCCAAGTAAGTTCTGTGTGCTAACAAGAGGGGAATTTTAGAAGCTTGCTGGTAAAGAATGGGGATGTGGTTTGTGCGTACGCTAGTCAGAGTTAGAGGTCACTGACTTAGTGGTAACTTCACTTACACTAAAAGAAAAAGTGTTCAGAGGTCATGATGGAAATGAAAGCAGGAGGTTTAATCCATTCTTCCCCTTTTCATTCCAAACTTAGATGAAGAGGCAGCAGCACTCAGTTTATCAGAACTCAGTAACAGCTGTGGGAGATCAGTTATGGATCTACTGTGGTATAACTGAACAGACATTTTTAGATCCAAAATTAGCAAATGCTGAAATGTTTGTTGCAGGTACTTAAAAATACAGGAGATTAATTTATGGACAGGCAATCACAAAAATGCTTGAGAGACAAAACTGGTCAAATAGCAAAGCGTTGGACTGAATGCTGCTGGGAAACTACTGCTGCACTGAGAGTAGCATTAGTGATGGGCTCTTGGATAACTTTACTCTTACTTGTAGAGAAGGAAGTTGGAAATTGGGCCATGAGGAAGCTTATTTACCATGCTGCAAACCACGAAGCAATTCATCAGCAAGGTCACTCATTATCTGACAACCCAGCTCTGAAACTCATTCAACAGCAAACCCCAACTCACCTCACCTCAGTTTCTGCACTTGCTCTCCCTGTGCTGACAGATTCGATCCAATTATGACACATCAATCCTTCCAATTCGTCGGGAACTCCCTACATTTGTACATGACACCATCTTAATTTTCCAATTAAAGTTCTATTTTAGTCCCAAAATTCTCGCTGAAGCAAGAGGAGTCCCACCGCAGTAAGACGAGCTTTCACCAGGCTGCAGAGGAAGCCTCGTAGCCTCAGGAAACAACAGAAAATCGTTAGACAAAGGATGTGCACAAAGCGGTCAGACAATGAATTAAGGTCGGGGATGCTTAGTAAAATATGCCGCTGTTGATGTCTTTTTATTTTCTCCTCATTCAGGTCAGCTGCAGACAGAATGCAAAGTAGGGTTTGGTTTGGAGAAGGGGGAAGGAGGAGTAGAGGCAGGCAGGGAGAGGGAGGAGCTGCTGATAGGAAAAAATGGCATTTTTGGTCCGTCTCTTATAACATCAGGCTTTAAAATATTGTGGGATATGTGTCAAAGAACGGAAAAATGTTTGAAGAGTTTTGTTTTGTTTGGGCTTTTTATTTTTTAATGACACCACCTGAAAGCTGCTGTGTATTTTATCCTTAGAAAAAGTTTAGTCAAAGATATACACGTAGTAGGGCCACAACAAACAAGGCAAAGACATGAATGGAGTGTTTAGCACAGGTAGGTCACAATTCAGAACTCAATTCCCTAAACATTAAAACAATACAATAATAATAATAATAATAACAGAAGCAGTGGAGTGAACTAGGGATGAAAAAAGAGAAGAAAAATATGCAGGGTCTTCTCTGTAATACTATTTGCTGATGGTGTAGTTATTGTTAGCTGATACAGCCTGCAGTTCTGCCAGTAAAATAAAAAGAAAAATCACCAAAACTTCTGTAAGGAGTAGGTGATGTTCTGCTAGTAAATCGCTACTGAGTACATAGTGCTGAGATAGTTGTTCAGTATTTACGAAGGAACTTTGAATTATTTATATTAGCTTTGAGATCCTCAGGATTCTCAAGAACATGCCTTGATGTCAATCAGATAACTGAGGAAAATGTGGAGAAAACTGTCTTTACAAAAACCACCCAAAGTGAGAGAAGCCCAGAACACCCTGTATCTCCAAGAAAGAGAGAGATGGGTAAAAACATAAATACTTGCATTCCCTTGTATCTTGCCTCAACACAGCAAGTTCTTTTAAACCAGGCAGTTTTCTTCAGCAAAAAAGGAGTAGCTTAAAACTCAAAACCTCATCCTTATAATTTACAATTTTAAACAAGGAAAAATACAACAGGTACCAAATAATGAAAAAGCAGTTAATAAATACAAGCTATGAAGCAGTTTTTATTAAAGTTGTTCCATGGAAGGACACTCCTATTAAAGGGAAAACCAGAGCAGGATGAACTGCTAGGAGAGAAAAACACTGCCGGTGGCTTATTATTTGCCTAATTTTTGACCAGAGGAGTAACGAGAAGTTCTGCTCAGTGTTAAATGAAAATGGTTCAAAAGACCATAACATTACAAATAAAAGCATAAATCACCTCAAAATGTGTTAGAGAAAAACCTGTGACACTAATAATGCACAGCTGAGAGCTGCAGATAAACCTACATGCTGGCTTTGCAGCTGTGTTTGGAGTTTGTAAGATCTCTGCACCAGAAAAGGGCCAAAAAACGTGGGATGTGACAAAACCCCTTGACTTTTAGTGGTGTTTGTTCTCACAAAGCTTGGGAGGACCCTCAGAACGGGGTCTGGAGCTGTTCACACTGCAACGTCACGGCAGAGAGCCCCAGATCCTTCCGAAATTCCCTTACTCTTCTTTTCCATCGCCCAGAGTAGAAAGCAGGCTGCTGTCCCTGGAGGCTCGGTTCGCACAGCTGGACTCCAGCCTGCAGACCCTGGCGCAGGAGTTTGACCTGCAGGCGGAGATGCTGGAGGAGGACCTGAGGCGGGACATGCCCTGGGCTCCTGCGGCCAGGTGAGCACGGCCAGGGACCAAAGCCAGCGACCAAACCCCGGCTCCAAGCCCGGCCTGCGGCACTACCGGGGACGGGGCAGCCGCGGCTTCTCAGGGCAGCCTGTGCCAGCGCCTCACCACCCTCACAGGGAAGGATTTGTTCCTAACATCCCACCTAACCCTGCCCTCTGACTGTGGGAAGCCATTCCTGCTCGTCCTATCACAACAGGCGAGCCTCCCTTCCCCCTGAGGGCCCGCGGCCTCTGTCTCCCAGCAGCCTCGGCGGACCAGGTGGAAGAGGAGAAGGAGGAGATAGAAGAAGGGGAGGAGAAGAAGGAGGAGGAGGAGGAGGAAGGAGAAGAGGAGAAGGAGGAGAAAAAGGAGGAGGAGGCGGAGCCCTCAGCCGGGCGGCGGGAACGGCCCCTCAGTGAGGGGCGGAGCGGGGCCGCCATTGCGGGAGCCGCGGCCTTTCCTGGGCACCGGAGTGGTGGGTGCCGAGTCCTCGCTGGGACCCCCTCAGGGGCTGGGGGTGACGGGGGCCGGGGGGGAACGAGGGGTCCCTTTTCGCTGGGCGCCGACGTGCTGGGGGTTATTTTTTGTCAATAAAAATAGCGGAAATAATAAAACCCGCCTTAACGTGTATTTGTCTCCATGGCGAGTTCTCTGTGAGGAATGGCAGCTTTTCTTTCAAGGGCCTCCTGTCTCTGAAGCTGCCTGTTTAAGAAGCTTGTAACTTAAAAATCAGTGGGTTTCCTCTTTTGTTACGTGTGTCTTTTGTTTTCTCTCCCACAGTATTGCTGGGTCAAGTGGAAAAACCGTGTGAGGAGACAGATGACCCCCACAGTTTCAAGTCATACAGGAAGGTGCTGGAGTCTTAATTCTTAATTTATCTTAAGAAAAAAAGGTATTTTAGCTTTATAGTCCTAGCTTAAGCGAGCGAATGAATGAGAAAGAAGCTGCTCTTCTCTGATATATTTCACATTCAGAATGTGCTGGAAGCAAGCTTGTGCCGAAAGCAGCTCTCAAAGGATGTGGATATACTGAAAAAATGAGTGAATGGAAGGTTGAAGTAACTGGAATAACATATGCAGCATATCATGGATAGGGAGTGGTGGGAGGAGAGGGGAGTAACAGAAGTGGCTGGAAGAACTCTCACCTTCTTTTCCCCCCTCTCCTTACCACCTCCTTGCTATCCCCAAAGCACCTGTTACAGTAGGAAAACCTGGCAGTTTTTCCGTGACTTCTGTAAAGATCTGGTTCTTTCTCAGGAATCTCTCAGGTCCTGAGCAAAAGCAACCACTTAAGCAGGCTTCTAAATCCACGAATGTTTTCTTAAAGTAGCTGTAAAACATTTTGTATTTTCCTTTTCTTTTTACTTCCCATAAGGAACATAAATGTTTCTTTTTGCTTTCAGGCCCTGATGTTGTCCTAGTGCTGTTCCTGTAGCTCAAGTCAATATGTCGACGAAATCCAAGGCCCCGCTTTCCTTGTCCGACTGCCTCTGCCAGATTTGCATGGAGATCTTTGTGGAGCCTGTCACGCTGCCATGCAGCCATACCCTCTGTAATTCCTGCTTCCAGATGACAGTGGAAAAGGCCAGTCTTTGTTGCCCCTTTTGTAGGCGTCGAGTCTCTTCCTGGGCACGGTACAATACCCGCAGAAATACTCTTATCAACTGGGAGCTCTGGGAGAAGATTCAGAAGAATTACCCGGAGGCATGCGAGCGGAGGATTAACGGGCAGGATTTGGATGAGGAGAGTAAGTGAAATGTCTCTTGTCCTGGGATGTCTCTGCTTTGCCATGGTAATTACTGTGGGTGGACTTCAGATGTTGGGAAATACGGAGCTGTGGGTAGGCAGCTGTGAGACAGAGCTCTCCTGCAAAAGGGGCAGGGAAGAGGTGGGCAATGCCTTTTTGATTTGCAGTACAGAGGATGGAAATTACATTGTCTGGTCATTTCAGTGGGTATTTGTTTATGCCTTTGGTGCAAGGTATTGGTGTGTGGCTGCCTAGCCTTGTTCATTGCTCATTTGCAGCTGTAGCATGTGCAAGCAGAGTGTTTGAGTCTGTGGGTGTGTTTCTTTATTGCTGTCAAGTAGATGAAGTGATTAAAAGATTTTTAGGTGTTAATTAGTTTGGTTGAAATTCCAGGGGTTCAGTCAACGGAGGAATCTCTGAGCTGAAAATTGTGGTGTCAGAGAGAAAGAAGTGAAATCTGATTAATTTTTGAAGAAGGATTTTGGGGTTTATTATGTTGCAAGCTCCCTTGGGGGAGGTTTTTGATTGGTTGGCTGTAGGGCAATTTGTTCCACTTGCAGTGTGCTGAGGTCTTTTTAATAAAAAAGAGTGAAAGACACAAGTTATGGTCAATGTACCAACAGAGAATGAACGAGGGAATGGTTTGGGACCTTAAAGATCATCCCATTCCACCTCCCTGCCATGGGCAGGGACACCTTCCACTGGACCAGGATGCTCCAAGCTCCATCTGGCCTGGCTTTGGATGCTTCCAGGGATGAGGCAGCCACAGCTTCTCTGGGCAGCTTGTTCCATTGTATTTGCTTTATATACAGTGCTTGGAAAACACCGCCTGTTCCTGCCACTGTAACACTGTGCTTTTCTGCTGTGTAAACTTTGTTCCTTGGTATTTTTTGCTTTATTCTTTCCTTTTTTTAATCACAGCGCTTGATTTAAGTCAAATCATTTCCATGACAGGGTATGGAGTTAAAATCCTTTGTTGTTGTTAAAATCCTTTGTGGTTGACTGTCATGACTTTGTGTTTGTTGACTTTGTTTTTTTCTTCTCCTTCCTCTTGCTTAGTCTGTGTCCCCAAGCCACAGCACCAGCTGAGCAAGCCTGGGGAGCTGAGGCAGGAATATGAAGCAGAGATTAGTAAGGTAAGTCTAAAAATACATTTAAAAAGCATAAATGGTTAGTATCCAGTTATTTGAATTGTTCCCACAAACAGCTGTAATGTTATTTAATAATAAAGATACTTAAAAGGGCACTGCACCTGCAAGAACCTACAGGTCACTCCTGAATCATGAATTAAATTGATGGGAGGGATTTCTTTGTATTTGACATGAGGTGACATTTCTCAGGTTTTCTTGATCTATAACCTCCTACCTCACCTCTCGGTCAATGTACATGAAAGCAGCAAATGTAGAAATTTGGAACTGTTTGGGCTTTGGGTTTATTTTTGCTGCCTTGATTTCCCTCCAAGTAAGAGGCTGCAATTAGATAACCTTCAGTAATGAACATACAGGATTTTCTTTCTTTGTTCACTCTGTTCCCTGTGCTCATTTGAAAATCAGAAAAGATTTTAAAGAATTCCCAATTTTGCCTATTTAAGGATCCTTCTTCCAATTCAGACATAGTAGTATTAAGATTTAGAGTTGGCAAATATATGAGAATGCACCTTTCCCTGAGAGCCCCTTGCTGGTGGTGACAGGAGCACATGCAGCAGAGGACTGGGGGGAATTTCCAAAAAAAGCTTTATTCTTGAATTACTTTGCTGTCCTCGTGGAGTTGCTGGTAACTGATCTCTCAGCACATGTCTGCTGTAAGGAAGGCAGATTTAAAATTCTTGGCCTGCTGCTTTGGGTTTTGTGTGTTTCAAGAGAGCAGGACTTCTAGAAGGGAGATGTGCTGTCTTTGGGATATATAATGATGAAAGCAGGTTGAGCAAATGCTGTGGAATAGCTGGCATTCAGCCTTAGAAAGAATTCTAATCCCAATTTCTCTGTAGATCCGTGTATTTGGAGATCTTAGTTTTTGTTACTAACACTAACGGAGTTTAGCCTTGCAGCTGAGCAAGGTTAATGGTATAATCTTACAGAAACCAAAAGGTTTGTCACTGTGGTCAAACCCAAGGCTGTACACACAATATCCATGTGATTCTTACACCTTTGAGACTCGTGCAATGAAATACTGCTGTATTTTTGTGAACAGTTAAGGAGTGTCAGCTGAGAGGTTCTGGTGTAAAGTGTGGTCCTGCAGTAGTAACCAGGTGGATTTTTTTAAAACATCTGGTTTAGGTGGAGGCAGAAAGGCGAGCACACGAACAGGAGGAGAACAAGGCGAGTGAGGAGTACATCCAGCGGCTGCTGGCAGAGGAGGAGGAGGAGCACAGGTTGGCAGAAGAGAGACGGAAGGAGATGGAAAAGCAGCTGAAGCAAGATGAAGAGCTGGCCTGGCAGCTCAGTAACAGTCTGGTGAGTTAGCATCGAGGGGGACAGCAGCAAATGTCAGTATAGTGCAAGCAACTTGGATTTCTAAGAGCAAATGTTAAAATTTGGAATAATGTAAATTTATTTTAGTTGTAGTTGGAAGCTGTCATCAACCCCCCAAGTACTTTAAAGCCTTGATTGACCATTAATTTCTGAAAAACCAGTGGGAGGGTGAAGCCTGTGTAATACACACTTGAAATCCAGCATGTGTACTGCATGTTTTCATTGTGAAACATTTTAAAACATTGATTTTCTGCTGTATGCTTCCTTTTCCTCATAATTTTAAAAATGCTTCTTTGGAAGAAATGAGTATCTGTAACCTGTACTGGAAGAAAGGAACGTACAGGAAATATGTACCTTACCTTTTGGAGGTTTTTTTGTTTGATTAATTTGTTTTGGTTAGTTGAATTTTTGCTGCCTAGTGATGAAACCTGTGTACTTATTTGAGCAAAGCCTCCTGTCCCTCAGTGCTAGATCCAGGAAGGTGTATGGAACAGGGAACATGTGTTTTTCCATAACCACCCATTACAGTTCTAGAATTCTTTGGACAAAAGTAACTAATTCTGCAGCAAAACCAAAGTAGTTCCCTGAGGTTTCTGCAGTTTGTGTTGTGTTTTGTTTTACCTAATGCTGTTTTTACTTGTCATGGAAGAATGAGGATTCCGAGGGACACGTGCTCGGCAGCCCGTCACCAGCACACAGCCTCTCCCTTCAGACATCCCCACTGAACTCGGGCAAGGCAAAGAACAAACCAAGCAACTCTGGAGACATTCAGAAGTAAGGCATTCAGCCAAGTGTTTCTTCTTTAATTATTGGCCTGTTTCAGTGTCCCTCTGCTCCATTTGCTTCTTGGGAATGCTGTCAGCCATCTTCCCTAGATAACTGGGGACAAATGTGAAGTGTTGAAGGTTAAAATCTTGCCTCAAAAGAGGAGAAGGGAAACACTTGCCCTTGTTGTTTTTTGTTTGTCAGAATGAACCTGAAGATCTTGAGTAATGCAAAGGACTGATAGTTCAGGGACAAAATGTTTAAAGGGGTATCCTTTTTTTTCCTTTTAAGGTATCTGTCTCCAAAGAATTATGGTATGTTGGGATCAGCATCGTTCTCTAGTACCACAGGAGGAGGCAGGAGCAACTCTGTCTCTGCGGTAACTGGAATCATTCTGTTATAAATCTCAAAGTTAGTCATTATTGGGATATTTTCCCCTTGCCTGTAGGATTCCAGTGCTCTATTCCCCTTGCACATCAGCACTGGGCAGGTTATGCTGCCCTTATTAAGCTTCCCAGTTCTGGAGCCTACTGGAAGAGGATGTACCCTGATTTACATCATTCTGTGGCTGTCTGTCTCATCATTCCTGTGACACCTCTGAAGAAGATGAGCAGGCCTGCACAGCTGGTCTGAGTCACTGATAAGAGGAAAATGCTGCAGTTGTGGTTTCAGTCCTTTAGCTGGCCTGCTGCAGTTATTTTAAGTATTTTCATTATTATTAAACAGTTAAGTATTTTTTAAAAAGAGAAGTATCTGAGTTGCTATCCCAGAGCACTCAGGGGCAATGCAGCCATGAGAAGTGAATTTGGTATTTATTCACACCCATGGGCTTTTGATAAATTTACTTTATTAATGGTGTTTCCCTTTCCTTCAGGAGACCAACAGCAATGAAGGCAGCAGTTCTGTGCTGCAGGATGAGCAAGAAGAAATGCCAACCCTGTCTCCACAGCTGACCAGTGTAAATAAAGATTCCGGTGCTAAGGATTCATTTTTGGAATCATGCATGAACTATTTCAGTGCCTCAGCTTCAGGTGAAACTGCCACTGTCAAGCAGGAAAAAACACCAGGACCAAGTAGTTTAGAAGATGGAGTTCCAGATGCACTTCATGGGACCATAGAAGGGGAGGGGTCTAGAACAGTTCTTCCTACATCCAAAGAAGATGATGGAATTGAGTCAGACAGTGGCAATTTAACAGATGTCCAAAGGATAAACCTTGAAAAGTCTGATGAAACTTGTACCTCTGTTGAGTTAGGGATGAACTGTGTGATGTCTGACAGCCAGACTGCATTGCATGATCTGGGGAAAGAGGCTGGACACTCAGATGTAGAGACACCAGAGAGGCCACAAAACTCTAAGGAGGTTCCCAAAAGGAAGTTACTGGAGGCCCCAGCTGATGTCACGATTGACTTGGGCATTCTTGATAAGAGGAGAAGAACCTTTTCAGAAAGTGTAGAAGACCAAGGAGAGCAGATGAGTGATTTTAACTTGCAAACACAAAGAGCCTTTGAGCAGCAGTTCTATGAAAGGCGCAGGCAGGAGGAGCAGGACAGGCTTCTGGCTCTGCAGCTACAGAAGGAGCTCAACAAGGAGGAAAGGACACTTAACCGACAGAAGGGCTCTCCAGATGAGTATCTTCTTCGCACCAAGCCACCTCTGTCTGTGAAAGACTCTCCTGCCAGAAAAGGAAGTTCCAAGGTGGCAAAAGACTCAAAGGGATCAAAAACACAGGCTGAAACCAATCACCACAAGACTCGGAAAGGTTCCTGCAATGAAAACTGGCAGTCCCCTGCCAGGGTCCGGGTGAAATCCCCCAGCGTCAAGGAAGGAAAGGTTTTGAATTGTGTGGTTAATACCAGTGACACAAATGATATTTGTTCACTGCCTAAGAACAAGCAAAAGACAATCCTGCAGATGTTTAAAAGCCCTGTCGCAGAGTAGATCAGCAGAGCCATGGACATGTGGTGGAGTGGGAATGGTAACTGGAGTGGGAATGTGGTGATGTTCTCCTGTGTTAGGCAAAGCTTCCCTAAGCAGTTCTGAGTTGTTGCTTTGGAGTGGAACCACTTTGGGCAGCGGTGCTCTGAGTTCTGAGAAGTTTTAGTAACATACACCCCCAGAATGTAATATTTTTTAATTGTGCTTTTCTTGAATATTGTTTTCTAGCACTTGCAGCGCTTCTTGCAGGACTCGGAGCATTTCTTATTTTCTAGCTTGCATTTACATGGTTTGGAGTGTGAATACTGGTAGTGTTGAAAAACAAGGATAACTGATGGTCTGATCATAAAATGAGAATCTGAAGCCTTTAATGGAAAAGATGCACATTCTGTGGAGGAAACAAGTGAAAAATGAGTCTGTATTCCCAGCTGGCTTTCAGCTGCAAGGTTGAAGCTTCCCTCAGCACAACCACTGTTCTGTAAATTGAAGCATGTTGCTGGAATTTAGGCTGTTTCTGGAATTGCATTGTTTGCACACCCATTAACACGAGTGTAACCAGCCAGCCACTCTTTGCCTCTCGTATGCTAACCCCTCCCTCAGACAAAGAGGAAAGAAACTGGTCATTCTCCACTGCCAAAGCCAAGGGTCTTTCATGGATGCCAAGGCTGTGGGCTCCCATTCACCTCTATTCAGAGAGATCCCTCCTGCAGATCCCATTTTCCCTGTTGTTAAGAACAAGAGACTTTTGTTTTCTTATTGTTAATGTTCTGCAACTTTACTCTTGTACAACTGTTACTGTATTTAATGCTGTTTAATTTTCATACTCAAACTGGTTTGAGTATGATTACAGCAATAGTCCAGAAGTCAGTTATGATGGAGAAAGTTAAAACAAAAGGAAAAAAGCAACTGACAACTGGAGTTGTCAGTAATGACATAACTGTAATTAGAGGTTCACATAACTGCCCTGCCTGGCTGTAACTGTTCCCCTCCCTTTTTAGAGGCACTACCAAATACTGTTCCTGTTGGGTTTAAAACTAAAATAACTCAAAAAATTTTATAATTTAGACGTGGAGGTGCTGAGGCCTGTAGGAGGTTGAGGCTGGTCCAGAGGCAACCAGATCCTACTATGCAGAGGAAGTTTTCCTGCTAATTGTTTCATCTGTTGTTTTATGAAGCCGTATTTTGGCTTTTCTTTGCTTCTTCAGAGCTACTTTTGCACTGTCTGTATTTGAAATAGAGCCAAGTGCCAGCTGCAGTGCTGAAGGGTGTGTGCTAGTCACCAAAGTCAGCAAATGTTTGAGTTTTGTCCATTTTTGGAACCCCATTGGTGAATTTAATTCTTTTCTGGGAAATTCCTAACAGACTTGTTTCTTCATCATCATCTTCTGACGGTTTAAGTTTTAAAAAAACAAATTTTATGGAAAGCATGACCAGCACACTGAGCAAAAAATATTAATTGTTGGGGTTTTCTTTTTCCCTGAAGCCTGCGTGTCTCTATCATTGTTGGGCTTCTCACAAATAAATGTTCTGTTCAGAGATGTTTTTTGAGACAGTTACAGCAGGTGACCAGTGGCAAATCCTTCGATTTTTCTTCTGCTGCCTCGGCCATTGTTCTGGAAGCCTTCCTTCAATATGGATCTGTTTTTCTTTAATCCTTACCACAGTTGGGATTATTTTCTGTTTTACCCATGACATCAAAAAAAATTAATTAAAGTTTTTTTTAAGGCAGAGCTAATGTCTGTTTCCATCCTGGTGACCTTCAGCCTTTCCAGTCAGGGTAAGCCTGTAAAAAACAAACTCATTTTTCAAAGCAGATGAGGAGAGTGTTTATTTGCTGCCAAAACTCTTTATGCCTGAGAGACAGCTTTGGTACCTGGGGACTCCCCATGAATTAATTCCAGATGTTAAAGGGGTAGGGGAAGTGTTAAGGGGGAAGAGGGTGAGGGAGAAGGGACCGTTTCCCTTTCTGGCAGCACTGTGCCTTGTGCAAGTGGCATGAAATCACATCCCAGTACATGGATTGCTGCATTTCACACCAGCCTCATTCCCTTTTCCTCCACAAGCTGTTCCATGGATTCTTCTTCCTTTCAGTGTGTGACTGTGTCCCTCTTTTATGTAAGACTTGAGACATGCACTGAACTAACCCCAGTTGGGAGTTCAGTAAGGAGGGTGCTTGCACAGACTTACTCCCTTAACAGCAGTGGCAAATCCTGCTGCTGAGATTCCACTGAAAATCACAACAAAAATTACAAAACCTGCCATTTCAAAGGTTGAGATAGCTCATAAGTGTTTTCTGGGGTGTGTGTATCTACACCGGAGGGTGTGTTAAAGGATTTGGGGGATATTTGTGTTTTTCCATCTCGCTGAATGTTGTCTGTGTCAGAAGGGCCTTTTACATAAGAATTGTTATTGTTTTTAAACAGAATGCAAAAAAGCAGGACTAAAAATTGATTGTTAGATAAAACCCAAACTTAACTGCAAAGTGTACAAAACCTGTCACCTACAGCAGCAGCCCTATCCAAGGTGGAGTGCTGCAATCCCTCAGGTCCCCCAAATGATCCCATTCCTCACCATATCCATGGCACAGTAATCCTCACTAGGCGTAATTTGGCCTATTTTGGATGTTCATTTTTAGAGGGTGGGATTTGGTCACTGCTGAGTGGATTTTGGTTGTTCCAACAGCTTGTTTCTGACCCTGTGGTCCGGGAGCTTCGAAGCAGGTGAAATCAGCTTTGTTTTACTACTGTTTGTGAAGCAGGAGCCTGTATTTGGGGTGTCTGGGCTGGTGTAACCATTCACTGCTGCTCACCTGCCTTCAGCCCTGGTGATTCACTTGTCCTGTTTGTGAACAAGTTTAGCTCATCCAGCTGCCAGGGAAAACAAAGCAAGTGCCAAAACTCCAAATACTTTACAGGCTTGGTTGCTTGCCTGAGCACCAGAGCTGGTGTGGGGTTGGGAAGCAGGGAGGGAATAAGGGAACAGATGTACCTGTTTCCATAGCAAGTGAGGTATTAAATTTTTAGAATTCTAGGGGAACCTGAGTTTTCTGTGGTACTCACAGAGTTGACAAGTGTTACTGGCAAGGTGTTCAGCAGCAAGGCAGTCACATTCCTGCTGTGCCGGGAAACAGGCAAGGAGTAAAACATTCCTTTCCTGCCATTTCTCCAGGTGGCCTGGGGATCAGAAACACCTGGCACGGTGGGTGGGGACAAATCCAGGGGTTTCCTCTTCTGGCTTTGTGAAAATGATGGCAGGGTGACAGCTGTTCCTTGACCACCTCAGGTCCTGCCCCACAGAAGCCCAGGCTGGAAGGGACCACAGTGGTCACCTGGTGCCACCTCCCTGCCCCAGCAGGGCCGTCCCAGAGCACACAGCACAGATTGTGTCCATATGGCTCTGGGATATCTCCAGTGAGGGAGACTCCACACCCTCTCTGGGATCTGTTCAGGACCCGGGCACTGCCCAGGAAAGTTCTTCCTCATGTCCAGGTGGAACTTCCTGGGATCAGTTCCTGCCCGTTGCTCTGGTGCCATTGCTGGGTCCCCGGGGCAGAGCCCAGGCCCTGCCCTGAGCCCTCCCTGCAGCCAGAGCCACCCAGGGCTGAGGGCCCCTCTCAGCTGGGGCTCCTCTCGAGGCTGAGCAGCCCCGGCTCCCTCAGCCTGTGCTGGGCACGGAGATGCTCCAGGCCCTTCCTCATCTCCGCAGCCTCTGCGGGCCCCGCTCCAGCAGCTCCAGGTGTCTCCTCAGGAGCCCAGAGCTGGACACAGCACTCCAGATGTGCCTCACAGGGATGAACAGAGGGAGGGGATCACTCCCTGACCTGCTGGCAGTGCTCTTCCCAGTGCCCTCCAGGATCCCACTGGCCCTTCTGGCCCCCAGGACACTCTGCCGGCTCGGGGACAGCTGGTTGCCTATCAGGACCCCCAGGTGCTCCGCAGCGCTGCTCTCCAGCAGGTACCCCCGCCTGTGCTGGTGGTCAGAGGTATTCCTGCGTCTCTCCGGTCACAGCACCTGGACCTGTTCCGCACTGGGCCCGCGGCCTGCCCGGCCCCTCGCAGTGCCGCGGGCCTCTGTGAGGGAGTAAATCCGCGTGGGAATCCCGGGCGCGTGTCCTGCGAGTGCCGGCACGGCCGCTACGGCCCGCGCTCGCTGGAGGCGGCGGGTCGGGAATACCGAGAGGATTCCCAGGGAAAGCCGCTGAGGCGGCGGGGGGTCGAGGGGGGGAAAGGAGGGCGTTGCCACGGCAACTCCCGCCTCCCGCGCGGCCGAAGGGGCGGGGCTCGTTACCACGGCAACCGAGACCCCGCCCCCTCGCGGCGGCGGGCGGGGGAAGGGGCGCGCGCGCGGGCGGGCCCCGCGCATGCGCGGCGCGCGCCGGCCGGCGGCGCGTGTGTTGTGGTGCGGCGGCGGCAAGATGGCGGCGCCCGGGGGCTCGGCGGGCGCCGCGGCGCTGAGGGCGCTGGTCCAGCAGTTCACCGCCATCACCGGTGGGTTCGGGGCGCGGGGCGCGCCGAGGCCGCCGAGTTTCCTCGGGAGGGTCCCGCCCGGCACCCACCGCCGGCGGGCCGGGGGCGGGAGGTGCGGGCCGAGGCGGAGCGGTTCCGGGCGCGCTGCCCCTGTCCCCAGAGCGCCTCCCGCTGGGCGCCGGCGGTGCCGGGGCCTGTCCGCGGGCGCGCCCCGGGGCCGCCCAATGCGGCGGGGCTGCCCCGGGCCCGGCCCCGCTCCCTGCGCGGCGGAGAGCTCGCCTCCTTTTGAGCGGCGGTTCCTCTCGGTTGTCCCGGTGGCGCGGGTGCGTGTCCTGCTCCCTCCCTGCCTCTTCCCCTCCCTCCCGCCTGCGCTCCGCCCCGGGAGCCACTTCCCGCTCCTGCTTACGGCCGGCGGGGACCCGGGAGCTGAACCCCGAGCCCGCCTTTGGAAAAACAGAAATATCCTATAGCGCGGGCGACTTGCGGCGAATTGAGTTCGCAAATGCAGAGAGCGGGTTGCTTTTCCGTGGAAGTTCGCGTCAGGTGACAGCTCCTGCTTCAGGTTGTGTACTTGGAGCGCTTGACCCACTTTGTGTTTAATCTGCTTCACCGTAGTTACCCCCTGGCTGATGGATTTGTATGTCAGGTACTGCAGGAGTGTTTAATAAGATGTATTAACTATAGAGGCAAAGAGAAGTGAAACTGCTTTAATTCGGTTGTCCAGACTAGCCCTGTTTCAGGTTGTGTCCCTGTACTTGGACACACTCAAATCCACAACAGGATGTAAGCAGGGAAATTATTGATCTCTCAGCTATTCCTAAAGAATCTTTGTAGAGTAAACCCTTTGAACCAAAAGAACCCACAGCAAATATATTTTCAGTAATATGTGCCTATGTGGGAGATATTTGCTAAAACCTGAACGAGATCAGGCAGAGCTGTGCTGGTTTCCTCTTCCTGACACCTTTTATGTTTAGACACGTTTTATGCTCAACATAAGAGAACCCCTCTGTGCTTTCAGAAATGGAAAAAAATAGCCTACTGGGCTTCACCCATCCACCATTAAGTGGAGTTTTGAAGTTTTGGTTTTCCCTGTAACAGAGTTGAAGGTTGTGTCTGAAGGTTGTGTTGTCAGGGAGCTTGTCTGGCTGATGCTGGTGTGGTGTGACAGGTGCTCACACCTCAGTGCTTTGTGTTAGTAGCTTTTTCTACTCGGAGTTGTAAGTGTATGCCATCACTCCTGTCTGTGGGGGAAAGGCTGAGGGAATACTCTCCAGCATGAGGGATGGGGAGAAATAGTCCTTGACGCTTTTCTTTGGTCCTGGTGGCAGAATTGTGTTTCTTTGGTGCTCTCATCCAGGAAAGTACTGCTAAGAGAGTGTAACTCCTGCATGTCTTCCTCAAGGAAATCTGTGAAATTTGCTTTGAGACTTAACAAATATTTAGAATTTTCTGTTTTCCAGCACAAGGAGTGAAAGCTTTGATATGCTGGCACTTTCCTCAGGAATGATGATGGACCAGTGAAGGCACTTTCTGTGTCAGTGTCTTTGTAAATAATAGCAGAGGGTTGAATTATCATTTTTCTTCCTGTTCTTGCAAATGAATGCCTTTGCATGACTCTACAGTGAGGTGTAGAGTGGTGTGTGTGTGTGTGTTCCAGGCTCACAGGTGTGGTTTCGTTGCTACAGTTAACATTGAAAAGAGCTGAAAATGCCAAAAAATAGTTTGAGTGAAGAACCTGAACTTCTCATTGTTTTTTGGGATAGTTTTTATTTTGCACTTTCTTCAGCTCAGTTAAGGTCTTAAAATACAGCTGACTGTCATCCCAGCGTGCTTGTTGTGGCAGGTTGGGTGTTTTGGGAAACCAGTTCCCTGAGTCAGTTTGGCTTTCTCAGTGGTTTGATGTGCAGGTTATTTAGAACTGAGTGATCTCCACTGTTTCAAAGTGTATTCTCTGTTCAAACCAGAGCTTCTTGAGTCTTTCTCAGAAAATCTGGGAAACATCTGAGTATGTTTTGCCCAGACTGATGTTATCTGTGAGCCTGGTCTTGGGCAAAGTGTTTTCATCGTTTTGGTGACTTGCTGTGAACTTAGGAAGAATTACTACAGATCGCAAAGCTGCTCCCAGACTGGTTCAGCTGCATTTTACCACTCTTCCTCTCTACCAGCCTTTCCAAAGGAAAATAAGCTCTTTGGCAGACCACCACCTATGGAGAAGGTGCTGTAAAGAATTGGGTTGCAAGAGAGCTGCTTCTCCTGAGGGAGCTTTTGCTGATGGGATGGTTTTTGAGGAGAAGTTGGGAGGTAGAGGCTCATCCTCTGAGGAAGGACTTACAGGTGATGTTAGGAACTGTTGCTTCATCTTGAACAGCAACATCAAAACTGGGATTAGTTGTACTTTAGGTGTTCAAAGCCAGTCTGAACAGGGCCTGAAGCAACCTGGGGTAGTGGAAGGTGTCCCTTCCCCTGGCAGGGAGTGGAACTGGATAAGCTTTAAGCTCCCTTCCAAGCCAAACCATTCCATGATTATGTGATTTGAATAAATGTTAGTCATTATACAAAGAATTCTGTAGACAAGTACTACTTTCTCCCTCTTGGCTGCTTTTTTTTCCCTTCTTGCATAAACTGAGCTTCTGCTGGTTCGTTTTTGCTTTTCAGCAGAATCAGTAAATCAGGGTGTCTTTTCTTCCATCTCTAAATGTCTGTTACAAGTGCATAAAAAACTTTAGCAGCTGATTCAATATTCTTCCTGTTAAAATGTTAAGTCAGGTTTTCTTTTTTCTTTGTGTATGCCTGCTTGTGTTTGGAAAGTGCATGGAATCGTGGAATGGTTTGGCTCGGAAGGGGCCTTAAAGCTCATCTTGTTCTACCTGCTGTGATGGGCAGGGACACCTTCCACTATCCCAAGTTGCTCCAAGTCTATCCTTGGACACTTCAGGCATGGAGCAGCCACAGCTGCTCTGGGCAACCTGTGCCAGGGCCTCCCCACCCTCACAGGGAAGAACTTCTCCCCAAGATTCCATGTAACACTGCCCTCTGGCAGTGGGAAGCCATTCCCCCTTGTCCTGTCCCTCCATCCCCCCTTGTCCTGTCCCTCCATCCCCCCTTGTCCTGTCCCTCCATCCCTTGTCCCCAGTCCCTCTCCAGCTCTCTTGGAGCCCCTTTAGACCCTGGAAGGGGCTCTAAGGTCTCCCCAGAACCTTCTCTTCTCCAGGTGAACACCCCCAGCTCTCCCAGCCTGGCTTTAGAGCAGAGGAGCTTCAGCCCTCACAGCACCTTCGTGGTGTCCTCTGGACTCATTCCAACAGGTCCAAGTACCAGGAAAGTGTCAGACCTCTAGAAGAAAATCCAGATCATGCTGAAACCCCTCAGATGGTTTCCACTAGGTTTTCAGTTGCTGGCAGGAAGAAGCCTGGCAGTCCTGACTGCAAGCATTCCCTTCCCCCTGAGCTCTGCATGTTTGTCTCCGTTCGCAGTTGTGCTTCGGGGATAAATGGCAGCTGATGAACTGTTCCTCCTAATTATTAATGCTTTGAGAGGGAAAGCTGTTGTGGGCGCTTCCAGTCAAAACGCTGTGATTTCCCTTTGGCATTCCAGGTGCCAGTGAAAGCGTGGGGAAGCATATGCTTGAAGCATGCAACAACAACCTGGAGATGGCTGTCACCATGTTCCTGGACGGAGGAGGGATAGCAGAGGAGCCCAGCACCAGCTCCGCCGCGGTGTCTGCTGTTCGCCCGCACCCCGAGTACGTACCCGGGAGCACGGCTGTGCAAACCAGCCCGTCCTACCAATGTCACAGTGGAAAGCACGACGAATCAGGCACTTGTCACTTTGCACTCACAGCAATACACACTGCTTTGATCTTGTTAAATTGATTGCTCCAGTGTTGTTCTGGGTGTTCTGGCTTGTAGACCAGAAGTGAGTCTCTTGCGTGTACTTCAGAATTTTTCTGTAGATTTCTGCCTGCTGTTTTTTGCAAACAAAGCCTGAGTCATTAAAGTGGGGATCCAGTAAAAAGAGAGTCTTATTTTTAAATTGCTTCAGCAATCTTGCTTTACACTAATTTGCCAGTTAGAGAGTTCTGTTTGTTTGGTCCTTATAAATGAAGCCACCTTACTCCCATTTCATAGATTCATGAATTTCAGGTTGGAAAAGACCTCTAAGATCATCAGGGCCAGCCATCAACCCAGCACCACCACCACGTTCACCACTAACCCATGTCGCCACATCCACATGTTTTTTGAACACCTCCAGGGATGGTGACTCCACCACTGCCCTGGGCAGCCTGTGCCAGTGCTTTACAACCCTTTCTGTGAAGGTATTTGCCATAATATCTAACATAAACCTCCCCTGGCACAACTTGAGGCCGTTTTGTCTCATCCTGTCTCTTGTTACCTGGGAGAAGAGTGTGACTTGAGAGGGTTTTATTGTGGTGGTTTAGGCCAGGCCCTGTACACCAGTATGCAGAGGAATCAGCAACTTCAACACCTTCATCAGTCTCTCAAACATCAGATGCCTGAAAAGGGAAGAGAATTTCCACTTAAGCGTGGCAGAGAGTCTGTGTTGCCTATAAATGTGACTGCTTGGGATAAAAGGAATATCTTGAGAGGTATAAATCACATTCATTAAATATGGTAAATTAAACATAAGCCAGGCTTTTGTCCTTAGGAAAATCTTCCACTCCAGGAAAAAGACAACTAACTTACCGAGGAAAATCCTTGCCTCTCATACTTCCTGAAGCACATGTATAAATTTAAACAATTCTTTTATTGCTAACCTTTATAGCTGATGCGAGGTGCCTTCCTGCTTGAACCTTTGACAGGTAACAAAGTTAAAATAGGTATATAGGTTAGTGTTCTTATTTCTAGGCAACTTCTGACACATCAGTGACTTCAGATTTTTCTTGGAATACTTTCTTTTTTATACTCAACACCCTCCAGGTGCTGATCAGCTTAGTGTTCCTTCTGGGATGAGAGAACAGTAAATGTGCAAATGGAGAGTAACTAGCTGCACAGAGCAATCAAAGCTGTGGAGTTAAGGGCAAGGTTAGTGCATCCTGCTGATGTGCTGAGGTACTTTTTGAAACCTGCACGGTCAAGAGCCGCAAAGTGCACACTTCACACCTTGGAAGTCTGAGGGAAGAGGGAGTTCATAGACAGGCTGTAGCAATGGATGAACCCTTCTCCACACAGATCCGTGGGCCAGGTGACCACACCATTGTCACAGTGATGCTTGTGATTTCCTTTCTTCTCCTAATTGTGGTTTCAGATTATCTCTAAGTCTCTGCAAGCATAACTGACTGTGCTGTTGACATGTGAGGGAGCCCAGCTAAGTAAGCTCCCTTATGTGTAAGCCAAGAACTGCATCAGAAAGGGGGAAAATGGCCATCTTGACCTTGTTTTCCTTCCTCTGGAAAAAAAAGAGGTGTGACTTTCAGGTGGAAGCAAAAAAGTTTTCTGACAGATAAAAGCTGGTAATAAGGAAGATAATATTTTTTTCTATGTAGCTAGCAAGGAAAGGAGGCTGGCAAGTGGATTATTTGGCAGCTTTTGCTGAGTTTTTAGAAACTTTTCCAAGTTCTAACAAAGTTATTCAAGAAGAAAAAACATTTAAATAGTAGATGGACAAAGCCTGGGATTGAGTCACTCAGGGGTTTGCATAATCTTCTATCAAAGGTCATCCATGCCAGCTCTGAGTGCACAGGGTATCAGGTCCAGCAGCAGTGCCATGAGTGGGAACAGATGCTCCCTCGAGGTCCCACTTAATCCCAAACCTTTTCATTCTTTGCACGGGTACAGCAGCATCTTTAACTGGTTCAAGCTGCAGGAGCCTTGGAGCATAATGAGATGTGGTTTGTACAGTACTTGGAATATTATTGTCTCTCTGATATTTTCTTTGTTGTTTCCTCTCCTTTGATAGGGATGAAGTACGAGCTCCAATTCCTCAAAAGCAGGAAATCTTAGTAGAGCCTGAGCCCTTGTTTGGAGGTAGGCTTGTGTTCTTATTTTGTTTCTGGTTTTTTTTACCTTGAGATGAGCTAAGTGACAAAAAAAATCAAAACTTGCTGAATATGAGGAAGTAACACCAGTGGTGTTGAAAACCTCACACAAGAGAGATGCTACATTCCCAGGAGTACTGATTTGCTAAATCTTGTTTCGTGATACTTTGTGAGGTGACAGCCAATTAACTTAATTAAGTATACATCTGCATTCTGGGGGCCCAGAACTGTGGGGTACTGCTGTGGAAATGTTTGAGGTGCTGAGATGGAAGATCCAGCCTTGGCTGATGAGTGAAAATGAAGAGGACAAATGCCTGCATCTCGAGGAAACGACAGATCAGAAAAAAGGGCTGAACTGTGTGGTTGCTCATAACCTTCTCCATTTCTCAAGCAGGAATTTAATTTGCTCTTTAAGCTGTGCCATGCAGCTCCTTTTCTTGTCTCTGTCCTTCTCATGTGGACCAGGCCATTTCTGGGCTGGCCTTTGCCATGTCAGATGGATTGAGAGCTTTGCCCTTTTCACCAAGGAAGGCCATGCGAGTGCTCATCACTGCAGTGGTCTCACACCCGTGGGAAATGCTCTTTTCTATCATTTAGTTCCTGTGTTAGAGAGGAGGAGGCCAGGCTTCAGGCTTAGCCCAGAACTGATTTTGTCTTGATTCTGTTTTCAGATTGGTGTTTAGCCAGGATGCACAAGCTGAGGGGTGGTTCAGAGGGCAGCACACAATGCCAGGCAATACAGGTGCACTCCACTTGCCTTTTTGCACTTAGCACAGACAGCAATATTAGCTTTTCTAGTTTTAGTCCTTGTTGCAATTTTTTTCCTGTCTGTTTTGGGAGCTGGAAAATTTAGACTCCTTTAATATGCGTCAGTCCCCAGACCCATCAGAATATGTTTATTCCTTAGAATATGAATCACTGAAATGGTCTAACTTAGCTTCCACTTCTGCATACTGATGTGAGATGCATAAAGTACCAAGTTTGAAATACACACCTAATTTGCATTTGGGCAAAAAGGGAATGACATACAAAGTGTCTGCTTTCGTTGAAGTGCTTTTGCAGTTCTGTGAGCTTCACTGATGTCACTTCATGTGATTCCCCTTGCTGCTGAAAGGCCACCTTGTCAGCAACAGTGATGCTGGACTTCGAAGGTCTCAGCCATCAGATGCAGTGACACAAAACCAAAGGCATACTGTGTTTATCTAATCCTTGCACTTCCCATCCTACCTGGATTTTGGAAGTGAGGTGTTTAGCAGCAGAGGAGGGCAGTTCTGCAGCAGCAAATGTACATCCAGAGGAAGATGCCCTGCCGATGCCTCTCTGAAAATGGAGGAGCTCTCTGCACTTTTTCCTGTGGCCCAACAGAGTTTTTGACAGAGATCTATTGACTCCTGTGGGTTACCAGGATTAAGATCTACTGACCCTAGTGCTTGGCCTTCTTATACCTACCTGGTTACACACTGATCTCGGTCACACTGTCACTGACCACCACTGAGGTGACCTGGATCAGTGATACCCTCCTGGCACTATCTGATCCACCAATGCCACTTGTGTTTCTGGCACAGAGCAGCCTGACAAAGCAGCTGAACCTGAAGAGATAATTGGTCTCAGCTCTAGTCTTAGTGCAGGGGAGGTGGCAGTTTCTAAGGGTCATACTGAAGTGATTGTATAAGCTCATGCTTTTTCCAGTTGAAGAGGTGACCGTGTATATTTGTGCCCTGCTGGATGCATGGATCCCATCATGCAGTATAAAGGATCCTCCTGGACTGCTGAGAGCCTCTTCACCTGGGCTGCCAGGCTGGAGCTGAGCCTGGCAGGGACATGCTGCTTTTGCTGAAGTGGTCCTTCAGTTGCTATTCCAACTGAGTTTAAGTTGTTCTGAGGTTGGCTTTAGAGGGTTGTGCTTGTGCCTGAGCACTCAGGGTGAAGGAGATCTTACTCCCTGGAGCTGAGAGGTGTTATTCCCCAGCACATTCCTTGTTCAGGCTTGCTTGCTTTTTCCATGATAGTCTGTATCATCACATTTCCACTGGGTATACTATGCATTTATCTTTAATTTGTTTATTATTTATTATGTCTTGTAGCAATTGGGCTTTGAAAGTTCTGTCTTTCAGGTGATAGTAAAGGAGATAAGTAGCTGGAATAATCTTGGCAGGCGGTTGTGTTTTCCTTCCAAGTTGTGTTTCCACTTCCAAGTGCAGTGGTTGTGCTGTACCTTAGGATTTCAGTGGGACTTGGGGGTACTATTTCTGATACCTGCCTGGGCTGCAGTCTCTGTCCAGCTGCAGATAATCAGTTCTGAAGGTTTCCTTGCAAACAGTGATGCTGGGTCTAATGGAAGAGGGTGGCTGTTCAGTCCAGCCAAGAAGTTTGGACAGGATCAGCATAAGAGTTTAGAAAAGAATAGAAATGCATTGCGGAAAAAACAAATGTGGTTTTTTATTAAAAACAATATTTTCTCATGGGGTTTAATCTTTTAAAGGTTTTCATCCACTTGAAGGCCTTAGGTAAAATCTTGACTGGAATTGTGACAAGGTGATGCTGTGACAGCACTGCCACTGCATGCTGAAGGGCCTTGGTGAGCCCATCAGACGGGGTTTTAAGCCTCTCTGTATTGTTGATACTGTTTTGTTTCTGGTCTAAGGTTTGCTGGAGGGAGGACATGTTAGGAAATGGAATTTACAAACCACCTACTGCCTATTTCCATCCATCTCCAGCTCTTCCTAATGACCTCTACTCCCACATCATCCCCGCTTCAGGTTCCTATTCTGTTTTCCTGCCCGTGTGATGGAAAGCACTAATATGTATTTATTTTGATAATACACTTTTGAAATAATTCTTGAATTTTTTTTTAAGCTCCTAAAAGACGCAGACCTGCTCGCTCAATATTCGATGGCTTTCGGGATTTTCAGACAGAAACCAGTAAGTGTCTACAGATCAGTAAGCCTGATATTCTATTTTCTTCCTTTTGGTGCAAATAAGATGGAGAAATCATTCCTGTTGTAGGCTAGGACAGCTTTCAGTTGTTGAAACATTTTTAAATTGCCTATTGTATAGCAAGGTACATTATTAGAAATATAGAATCATGATTATCACAGTATATTCTGTCTGCTTTGGCATGCTAAATACTGTCATGCTAATTCTCAAAAAACCTCTTTTTCTGCTCTACAGGGAACAAAAAAGGGGGAAGAATCTTAACACCCAAGTAGAAATTAAATTTATCCACTGAATATTTCTTGGCTAGGCGGTGGACGTTCTGGCACCTGAATTCCATTTGAGTAGCCCTGAGGCTTCTTGGCCACACACGAGGCTCTCATGGCTTTAATTGCTGTTTGCCCGTGGCTGCTCATACACAGAATCTCCACATGCCAAGGCACTGGCTGTTATTTCATCCATGAAGTGTCACAGCATGGGATTCTGTGACAGCACAGCTCCAGGTGTTTCACAGCTGAGTTATGGCTGTTGTGCTGATGTTGCTGGAGTGTTCCAGAGGTGTAACCACAGAATCAGTAAGGTTGAAAAGGTCCTCTGAGACTGAATCCAACCATTCCCCAGCACTGCTGAGGCCACCACTGCCCCACATCCCCAGGTGCCACATCCACACATCTGTTAAATCCCTGCAGGGATGGCGACTCCACTGCTGCCCTGGGCAGCTGTGCCAGGGCTGGACAACTCTTTCCATGAAGAAATTTTCCCTAATATCCAATCTCAGCTGCCCCTGGTGCAACCTGAGGCCGTTTCCTCATCCTGTCACTGGTTACTGGGATCCACGGACCATGTTCCCACACAGTTAGGGGTTGGCTGCCAAACTGAAAATGTGTGTTGGTAGTTACTTTCTTTGCCCTTACAGGTTTGGTTAGGGTTTTCCAATAATGGTGAACACACCAAGTATTGAAATCACTGGCAGCTGTGTAAATGAAAATGCACCAGGTACAGAATCAATACCCTTAAATTTTTTCTCACCATCTTCCAACCTGGTCTAGCAGGTGTTCCAGCCCATGGCAGGAGGGGGCTGAAGTGGGTGATCTTTAGGGTGTCTTCCAAACCATACCACCCTGTGATTCCACTCTTAAGACATTTAGAGATGCCCAACTATGTGAGAGATACAGTGTGAGGGTTTATGGTGAGACTTTATCATGCTTGTTGGCAGAACTTTACAGGTGGACATCACTGTCTGGAAAAGCAGCCCTGGCTATGAAATTCCAGATTATCTCCTGGCTCCTAGGGCTGCTCCACAGGGATGCTTTATTTCCTGTGTGTCTGCTCAGGCGTGGTTTTTATGCTTTGGACCATTGACAGCTCCTTCCACACTGGAAAATTTTTAGCCATGGGATAGTTATTGCTCATTTCAGCTGACCTGGTTCTGTAAAATACATCACATATCTGCTGTAGCTTACCTTTATTGTCCCTGGTCATGTCTGTGCAGGAAATGTATTCTGTATTATTTCAGATGGAATTGAGATGCTTTAAAAGAAACATCCAAAGAGATTTCTCCATGTAAACTAAATCCATTCGTTTCTTTCTTTCCCGTGGGATTGCCCCACAGTCAACTAATGGAAACACTGCAATAGAAATACTCCTTTTAAAAGTTATATTGCTACAGTCTAGCTCAGTTTCCCATTTAAAAGCATCACTGGGGACAAGTCACAGCTTTTTTTGGCTCATTTGTTTTCAAATACTGGTATGTGACCCCTCAGGTTTATTAAGACGTTGTTTAAAAGTGAAAGCACATGAAAAAGCTGAGGCAAAGGGGTTCTGCCCTTACACACCAGCTAATCTTGTTCTGTGGGGTCTAACCCTGTGACTCCATAAGAGAGATCCTAGGATTTGTGCTCATATTCCTCCCACTAACTGCTCTAGCCCTGTTCTCCCCACACCTCCTAGGAGCTCGAGGGAATTTCACCCCAGAAGTTCTTTGTTTGAGCATTTAGCCAGTAATAAATCCCCCTTGTGAGTATGTTCAGTCTAATTCTGCTCCCTTTCCTCTTGGGGCTGTGCAGTCCGGCAGGAGCAGGAGCTCCGGAACGGAGGGGCAGTGGACAAGAAGCTGACCACGCTGGCAGACCTCTTCAGACCTCCCATTGACCTGATGCACAAAGGCAGCTTTGAAACGGTGAGGGCTCACATTTGGGTGCAGATCCTTATAGGGTGGCTTGGGAGGGTGTCAGGATGGATCCATGGCCGGACAATCAGAAGGTTCCAAAAGATTGGGCAGTGATAAATACTTGATGGACTGCATATGGGAATGTTGGTGACACATTGAAGGACTTCACTGATGATGGTGTCACCTGGAATGGGCCCACAAGGATCATCGAGTCCAACTCCTGACCATGCAGACCACGTTGTTCTATGTTTCAGTATCAGTGTGGCAAATCACACGCGGTGGGAGACTTCAGTGAGCAAGGGAGGCTGGTCAGGATGGGAAGATTGTGTCCCTTGAGCTGTCTCCATAGAGGATACAGAGAATGCTGGAGTAAGATTGCTTTGGATAAGTGAGGGAGGACTTTGCAAGGGGCAGTGTGGTTTGCAGCACAGCCCTGCTGAGAAGCTCAGGTGGAGTTAACACAGCTGAGTGGCTTCTGATACCTAAGTGAGTAAAAGTATTTGAATGCAGCTTTGCCATCAAGCCACAACTTCATCCTCAGTGGAGGTGTTGCTCTTGTATAAAATCACAGTGGTTGTCTTCTACTTCTGGTGGTGCTAGGGAAAGTATCCCAGAGATACAGGACACTGTCAGCTTTAAACAATCTCAGGTGTCACCTTCCCTGGCTGTGTAGGCATGTGTGGATCTATTCCTAAATTGTTATGATGGGGGTCAATGACTTAACTAATGATTACAGAACATGCAGATTGGTATATATTTTTAACTTTTGAGTCCATAATTTCCAGATATGCTTCAGAAACTCCAGTTACTACTGAGCTTTCTCCTGGTCATTTTTGAATAGATAAGATTGATGATGGTGATGATCATTATTGTTACTGCATGAGAATGCAAACTAATGATTAAATGGTGCAATACAGATGCTGGAGAACCGACTGCACAAGCTGAACAAAAATATTATTTACCTTGTTTTCATATGTGCCTTGACTGCTGTGCACAAGTACTAGAGCACTGCTGGAGAGTTTTGGTGAAACACTGTGTGCCTTTATGGAGTCTCCAGCTCTCATCCCATTACCCTCATCTCTTTTTTTATGCTTCCCAAGTCACCAGGGATCAGTTTCCTTGTCACTGATTCCTGAGTTCTGAGGGTGCCCTCCACAATCTCCTTAATAGAATTCCAGGTGTGAAAGGATGCTGGCAGAGAAGAGCAGTGTCCACCTTGGGAAGGAATTTGGTGCAGTGGGAGCAGAGGAGCAGCCTGAAGCAGTTGATGCTCAGGTATCCCTGCCTTGTGATCTGTGGTGTAGGGTTTACTTTAAAACACATGTGTCAGGTTTTCAGCTGATGCTGCTGCTGGGCCTGGGGTCCAGAGCTGTTGGTGAGACCAGCAAATGTGTGGTTAAAGGCACCAGTAAGGGGAATTCATGTGGCAACAACCAGTGCTGCTCCAGGAACAGTCAGCAAGTGCCCTCTGAGCTCTGCTGTGGAGTTTGAGATGGGTGCTTGTCTTTCCTTGGGTCTTGCTGGAAACATATGGAGACTTGAGCAATGTTGATTGTGGCATCTGTCACAGTCAAAAGTAGTGTCAGAGAGTGACATAACTGACGGATGGATTTGTTTGTCCTAAAGTCTCTGCATTCTTATTCAGTCTGGAAAAAGAATTTTTAAAAAGGGGTGGGCTGGGGGTGGGGAAGGGGTTTATATATACTCACCTTGCCCTGTTCTGTGCAGTACCTGCACTCTGAAGACCTGTATGCTTCCAGGTGTTGGCACTCACCTTGCTGTGTTCTTGTACAGTTCCTTGTCCCATGGGATACCCTTCATTTCACACTCATGCTCCTCAACTTCACTGCAGTACAACTCTTCACCTTCTCACTGTGTTGACCATTTCCCCTTGCATTTTACCTTTTCTGACTGCACACTGCTCTACTGCTCTGCTGCTTCAGCCTGGGACGATGTCAGGCCTCAGTGACCACAGTCTCTCAAAATTCATCTCTGGCAAGCTGCTGTTGGCTTCTCCGTTCTCTGTATGCTGAGATAAATATATATAAACCATATGATAAATCAGAGATGCTCATCACATTGCACAGTATCAAAGACTAAACACTGTCATTGTGATGCTCTTGTAGTTAAGCTTTGATCTAAGTAGGGTTTTCTTTCCAAGGTTGGGGTGTGCAGGAACACTCTGCCAGGGTTGAGCCATGTACATTTATCAGAGAATCATTTAGAATTCAGGGCTTCATTAGCAGGAGTGGTGACATTTGTCACTCATCAACTGTTGCTGCTCTTTGGGTACCTTAAGGTTGGTTTTTGATAGTAAGTACATGTAATTATCTTTAGTCTTCCCCAAGAAACCTCATTTTTCTTCAGTTACAAAGAAACTGCTACCAGTAAGGCCCAAATAATTGCTGTTTCATTTTAACTCAGTAATACTAGCTGTAGGAATAGGTGAGGTTGACTTCATGGCAGAAAAATTTTCAAGTGTTGACTGACATTGCTTTGTGTTTTTTTAACTTGCTGTATGTGAAAAAGCATTGTGCTTCACATGCAGAACAACTTATGATCACTGTACTTGTAGAGTTCAGGGTGTGATTGACTAAACTAGAGTTCCCCCATTAATGTGGGATCTGCTAGGAGTAAATCACTCAAGGAGAATAAATAAATTGCACACCAGACATGTCTGATAGAGAACAGTGTGGTTTTGTTCTCATCTCAGACTGCTTCCAAGAACTACAGGTGTTCTCTCTTCATGCCTGTGATGTGAGAGATGATTGAATTTGGGGGCTACACACCAAATTGACTGAGTTTGCAGTTCTTGTTGCGGGAGGAGATGGTTCTAGTGTGTGCAGTTCTGTGCTCAACACTCAATAGGGTTTCAGTGAAGTGACTGAATGTAATGTTGCAGAGTTTCAAGTCTGCCTGTATGATTTTTTTCCCCATTTAACAGTAACCTTTTCTAGCTGCTCCCTGGTTTACAGCTGAGACTGAGGGGATTTTTTTTGTTTCTGCTTAACAAGCAGCAATAATTTGGATGCTGATCTGGTCACTGTATTCAAATGGAACAATTACCTGTGCATAAGGTGCTTCCAGCCTGGTTTGGGTCAGCACAGCTGCAGGTACAGCTGTGGCTCAGGAGTGGCTGGGTGCTGAAAGGATCTATGCCCTGCCCCAGGTAGGAAGGGGAAGTGTGGCCCACACAGGAGATTTCTTGTTTGATAGTGTCCTGCTCTGACTCCCTGTCAGCTGTTGTCTTCCACACTGAGTCACACACATGTCCAGAGGGTCACAAGGTGCTGGCTCCACTTCCTTCTTTTCTCTGCTGCCTTGAAAGGATTGCATTTCAACAAAACTGAGCCAGCAGGAACCACCCCAGCATTTTTAAATCATGTTCAGAGAAGTCAAATGAGAGGAAAACTTATTTTTAGTAGTGAAAGAGTCAGAGTTACACAGGGAGATGCAGCACTGAGTGTAAACCAAGACTTGTCTCACAGATTGTCTCACCAGATCGCTGGTTTGCTGCCCTAAGTTGTAATGATGAAATATGTGACTGGGCAGAAAGGGTAAAGGCACACTTAGGACAGATTGGATTGGTTTGGGTTGGTTTTTGCATCTGGGCTCCACTGGCTCTGCTCTCAAAGAGTGGCTCTTCTATACTGCCCTATGTGTGGGCTCTGTTAAGTGCCTGGCACTGGCCTTTATACCTCAAGGAAGGAGGGGAATGGGAGAGAGCACTTGGTGTTGGAAACAGAGAATCTAAATCCATCCACTTTTGGGATACACAAGCCAGCTCTTGAGCCTTCCCTTGTTGTCTTGTCACTTACCAAAATGACCCACCCATATAATCTCTAAACCCACAGTGTTTCTTCTTCTCACACTCTTGTCCTTCCACCCCCTCAGAAGAATCCCTGGAGCTGTGTAAAAGCAGAGCTCTGTGTGTGTGTGAGGTAGCAGCAGTTTAACTGTGTCCTTTTAAATGTTAAACCCAAAGCTTGTTTTTAGAAGGAAGCTAAAAGTAGTTGCAAAAGTTCTGCCTGCTCTGCAGGTGAAAACTCAGTTTTGCAAATTTTCTGTGTGGAATTTCCTGCTTGCATCCTTCCAAGGCCATTAGCTGGACAGAGGAGAGGCAGGACCAGAGGTTTTCATTAATATTGAAAGATACACAGAGCGAGGGTAGAAGAGCAAGATGCACTTCTCAGCTTTCTAATTACATTTTTCTGGGAGTGTTCTTTTATCAGACAGACTACATGAGAACACAGGACTAAGGCAATCCAACTGTCTTAAATAACATAAGGATTTTTGTTCCCTTTAAATTTGGGCAGTACCTCTAGGCCTCATCTCAAACTGATTTCTTTGAATTAATTCTCAAAATGCACAGTTAACTCAAAACAAGTCCTTTAAATAGAAGCATGATGACTGTATTTAAGATCCTTGCCAGTTACTTAGGTGTCACCTGCCCCACTTTTCTCACCTGGTGACCAAATACTGGATTCTGGCAGTGTAAATTAGTGGTAAGTAGTTAGTGTGAGGCCTCTTGTGAGAACAGGACTATTCCATGCTTCTACCTTCATTTTTTTTTCCTTTGAGTCATACAAGAGCTGCCTCTGCAGGGCACTTGGCCACGCAGACTGACCTTGTAGGCTGAGATTCTTGCCTTGGTGAAGGAGAGTGTGTGGGTTTCACGTCTGTCTGTTACACAGTGGGCAGGCAGACTCTTCCAAATTGCACTGGCTAAAATTCATCTCAAAAGTAGAAACTTTGGTTTGGGGAACAAAGTAGTGCCCAAACAGCAAAATCTTGCGTAACATCCTGATTCCCCTGATTTTTTTGTCCTTTGAATTCCTTAACAGTAGATTACCAGCAGGATGGTGAGCATAACTTCTAAGGGGTTTTTTTTTTTTTTTAAAGCAAAGAGAGTTCCTATGCCAGTTCCAGTCTTTCCAGGTGGTAAGAGCATTCCTGCTGTTGATCTAGCCCTCTTTTTTTCAACAGGTATGACAGTTCAGCGATCAGAATTACATTCTTGATCAAACTCCTACCATTAACTTGCAACCAAGCAATCAGACAGTGCCAGCTTTGTGACTCAAACCAGTAAGACTTCTTCCTGCGCCTTCCTTTCTCCCTCCCCACTTGCAGTCTGGATAAGCAGCATCAAAAAAGGATGCCTAATTCGGCAGTTGGACAGTCACAGAGTAACTCAAAACTTGGAGAGAAAAAGAAAACACGCAGAGAAGGGGTCCTGTTGAATCAATGCAAGTCCTCTGTCAATTATGCAACCTACTTAACTAGATGATCCATGGGTTTATCTTTAGACTGAGCAGGTCGTTGTTGTCAGATCAGTGGGACTGACTCCACTTTTCCCTGAATAAATACTTTATTCAGCATCGCCATGTGTGTCCCCCCTCCGAGTTGCTTTTCCCACCCTGTGCTTGGCTTGTTGAAATCCAGCAGCTCTGTTCATCGATGTGATTCTGTAATTCCACCAGGCTCATTTAAAGCAGATCCTTCAGCCCTGCCTTCTGTTTTGTGGGTGCCTTTTCACTAGCTCTGTCCATCCTCCTCACTGCGAAGGGGTTTGGTGGAAGGTCTGGCAGTGGTAGAAGCCATCTCTGATCATTGCTGCCATCGGTGGTGTCCGGCCCTTCAGCCTGACCTAACCAAGCTTTTCCCTCTGCTTCCAGGCCAAGGAGTGTGGTCAGATGCAGAACAAATGGCTCATGATAAACATTCAGAACGTGCAAGATTTCGCCTGCCAGTGCCTCAACCGTGACGTCTGGAGCAACGAGGCTGTGAAGAACATCATCCGGGACCACTTCATTTTTTGGCAGGTGAGAAATTGCCTGGGGATGGATGTGTGGGTAACTTGCTGCCTAGGTAGATGGGACAGTGGGGAAAAAAAAAAGGATTTCTTTGAAAAAGATGGAATTCTCTTGGCACATTTGCAGCAAAGGTGTATTTCATGGAGTGTATGTAGTTTATGGTGGAGATTTAATTCATGGATATGCATTTGAAGGCATAAACTGCCTTTGCACTTGTGCAACAAGATGTTACCACGTAGCTTCTAATACATGGAGAGCTGGAGGTTTTCTTCCAGCTTGTCAGAGTTACTGAGAGCTCTGTGTACCATTTGCAGTTTCTACTGTAGAAGAGAGAAAAACTCTGGGCATTTTCAAGGTTCAGTTTGTTTGGGTTCCCTCTGCAGCCACTAATCTGCCCAATTTTGTAGGTGTACCATGACAGCGAGGAAGGACAGCGGTACATACAGTTTTATAAATTAGCAGACTTCCCTTATGTCTCCATCCTGGATCCCAGGACAGGTAAGACAAGTGGCACCTGGTTACCTGGAGTTATCCCATGGGAAGGACTGACAGCTGTAGGCTGGAATACTTTCCACTGCAGTTTGTGTTACGTTTGGCTTAAGAATCTCTTCAAGACCCGAAGGACTGACTCAGCATGTTCCCAGAGGAACTAAGGGAATAAAACACCCAAAAATTGCAGAAATTCTGTGTATTTGAAGCTTAAGCAAGTATTTTGCTTAGAAAGTGAAAATAGTTCCATCTGGTAGAAAAACTCTGGAATTCTTTTTTTTAAATCTTTCAAAAGCTTCTTGAAGTCATGTGATGAATAACTGCAATATTTGTAAGCACTACATGAATCTGCTTTCTGCTCCTCCCACAGAGCTTTGTGAGGCTTAGCAATGACTTTGTAAATTGCATCTTAATTTTGAAATTAAGTCAAATTCAAGTTTTTGTTTTGTTTTGCTTGTTTTATTACCTGAACAATCAAACTTCTCCCTCTCCCTCCAGCTCTTTTTTAAAGGTGTTGCTTTTTCTTTTGTATCCAACAGCTTCTTTTATCGTCATATAATGCAGCTGTCTGGTTATATAATGCTGGTCTGGTCTCCTGCTTCTAAGGACTGAAGTGATAGTGTCTGTGATCTGTGATCAGAGCTGAGATCTCTTTGTAGCTGACTTAAACCACCCAAAAATACATCTATTTTTTAATGTTGCAGCTGAAGTTAGGATACTCTCCTTAGCACTTTACTTCTGGGGACAAATGCTGTTTGCCAAGGGTTAGAATCAGTTATGCAAGAATGGAGAAATGCTTCTTCATAAACTCAGTGGTTTGGTGATTATTCACTTTGAGGCCAAATTCACCATTCTGTTTCCCATGGATAAAAAGAAAGAAATGGAAATAAACTGGGTCTATATCTATGTCTGTCCCTGTTCAAGGGAGTGGAAGGAGGAAGCTCCATAATCATCAGCTGGTAGCCTGTGGGAAGCTGCAGTTCCTCAAACAGGGACTTGCAGCAGTGAGTTGGTGTGTTTGACCACTAAACTGCAGTGTTTTGCTGAAATTTTGTTTGAGACCAACTTCTGTGATGCCACCTTTTGTTCCCTAGGCCAGAAGCTCGTGGAGTGGCATCAGTTAGATGTGACTTCTTTCTTGGACCAAGTGACCGGCTTCCTGAGTGAGCATGGCCAGCTGGACGGCCATTCCAGCAGCCCTCCCCAGAAATGCTCCCGCTCAGTAAGTGTGGGGCTCTTTGGGAGACACCTGAAGGAACACCTGTGCTTACCCAGTTCTCCCAATTTCCCTCACAGACTCCATGAGTTAGTGCAAGGGCACACAAAAATACAGCGTGCTAGGGAATGCCTTCTCCCAGGGTCACTGCTTGTGCTTTCAGCACTTGGTTTGGATTTAGCAGGCACAGTGTGAAAGGAAAATGGATTACTCCATGCAGAACTCCAGGGAGAAGCCATTCAGTAATTACAGCATGCCTGGCTTTCCCTGCTGTGTGTTCCTGACAGGTTTAGTGGCTTCCCTTCTGGAAGACTGATGTCCTCTTGGTTTCAGTACGTATTTGAAGGCAGTTGTGATGTATGTGTGTTGTCTGCATCCCACAGGAGAGTCTCATCGATGCCAGTGAGGACAGCCAGCTGGAAGCTGCCATCAGAGCCTCGCTCCAGGAGACACATTTTGATTCCTCGCAGGCCAAGCAGGAGAGCCGGTCGGACGAGGAGTCGGAGTCGGAGCTTTTTTCTGGAAGCGAAGAGTTTATTTCTGTTTGCGGATCCGAGGAGGAGGAGGAGTCGGAGATTCCAGCCAAGCTGAGGAAGTCTCCACACAAGGACCTGGGGTATAAAAAAGAGGAGAGCCGGAGGCCTCAGCCTGAGCCCTCTGCAAGGACTGAGCCTGGGACAGCATCAAACCACAGAGTCCTGCCCTGCATCGATGCAGGGGCACTGGAGGAGTCACCTGACAAGCCTGAAAGTACGTTCCGGGGCCTCGACGTGAATGGTAAGTGCTCGCTTTTTATGGCTTTTGTTGTGGCTTTTTTTGCCTGAAACTGTTTATAGGCTGCCAAGCCTGGTTTCATCCCTTCTTTTAAGAATCCCTTCTGATTTCCTGCCTCCTTGCCAGCAGACATGTGAGTGATTCACCAGCAGCACCCCTTTGGCACAGCAGTGCCCCAGCCTCAGAGCCCTCTTGGTCCCTGAGCTCGTGTCTTGCCCAGGAGTAAGGTCCACGCTGGTGTAACTCAGGTGCAGTGTGCTCTGGGCACGCTGGCTGCTGTCAGTCACTGCTGCTTTGAAAGAGTCCTGAGCCTGATGTGTTTGTTTTGAGCATTGAGGTAGAAATTTATCTCCACAGACTGGATCTTTGTGTTTGTCTCCAGTCCCTCACCCTGCTGTGCTGTCCCACCTAAAATCTACACAGGAGTTCAGCTGCCCTGTTGTTAACTTGTGGTGACTTCCTTTGTGTAGGACCAAAGGCACAGCTGATGCTGAGGTATCCAGATGGAAAGAGGGAACAAGTTTCACTGCCTGAACAAGCTAAACTTCTGGTGAGTGGAGTTAATGGGAATCCTTGTCTGAGCACAGGAAAGCCAAAACTGGAGAATTTCTATACCTGGGCTGGCAGTGTTCAAGTCAGGTCTAGTGGGAGAGGTGTATCCAGGGAGTGCTTGCCCTGTCATTCCGCTGTGTTCCACGTCATTCCTCTCTGATAACTACTGCCTCTGTGTGTCTCCATTGCAGCTTGGGTTTTGTGCACACTCCAGTGTCTTCCTTAATCCCCACACTGCTCATTGCCATTCTGAAATGGCTCTTAAATGGCTTTTGCATTAATCGTTAATTACCATAAAATTACCTCTCAGCTTTCTCACTTTTGGGGCTTTGTTTCTAAAAGTAGTTGGTTCCCATGGTAAAATCATGGCAAAAGTCTTCATTCTCATTCTCTATCTCTCCCATCATACTTCCACCCTCCCTTCAGGAGTCCCAAAACAAATTTATTACAATATTACTTAATTACTGTGCCTCAGGTTTGCGTCTCAACTGTGCTTTGGGCTCCTTACCTTGGAGAAGTCCATGTGAATGGCATTTCCATCAAAATTTTGCAGGTGCTTACCTGGAAGCAGAGTATAAAGAGGTCACTGTGTTCCTGTTTGCCATGAGGCACAGTGGCCAGTTAAGCTCATTTAAATGTAATCAATCTAATAGCTGGAGCCATAGGGAAGGCAAAAGCACACCTCACAGAAGGATTTTGTGTAGATTTGGGAGAAAAGGGTGCTATCTCTTACAGAAATGAGTCAGCAGCTCTAGGAATGTGCAGTATCCTCTGCTCATGTTCTCATCCTTGACTCTCCTGCTTGAAAGTGAAAGGAAAAAAAAGCTTGACTGCTTTCTGAATGCAGCTTGTTCAGTAAATTTGCACGTATTGTTAAACATGTAGCACTTTGGAATACTTAAGCAATTCAATCAGGCAGTACATAAGTGTAATACTGAAATATCCCTGATAATCCTGACTTTTGGTTTGACTTTTGGTTTGGCTCCTTTTACAGACTGTGGAAGTGAAAGGAAATTGATCTCAGCATACGATTTCCCTTCTGCTCTACAGTCAGCAGAGGAATTTAGCTGTGTCAAGGCTTGTGGGTAAAGACATCTTTTAGTTGCAGAGCTGAACAGGCAGCATTTGTGCTCATCTCATCTCCTGTGATCTTCTGGAGCCTTTCAGTCTGATCCAGATTGAGTCTCAGGTGTTTCTTTGTGGGCATCATTTCCATAGTGATTTTTTTAACTCAGTAGCTTCCATTTTAAAGCTGGCCAGAACTAGCAAAAGAAATTGCTTAAGGAGACAGTTGCACTTTCAGGAGTTTTAACTGATGGTGCTCCCCAACACTGGTTTTAAAAATGCTTTATTTTTAATTGTTGTGTTGTTATTGATGAAGCACTGGCTTCTTTACACACCTTATTTCCAAGAGGTGCTTATGCTTCCAATATTACCATGATGCCCTTTCTTCCCCTCAAGCAAAAAAAAAAAAGGCAAAGGCAACACTGCCTCACTGCCTTTTTATGGAAGGAGGTGCTCACTGTGTGCAAATTAAGTTGACTTTACTCTGTTCAGCAGCTCGGCCCTTCCTCCACATCCTGAATACCTTTGGTTTGCCAGGTGTTTAAGGTGTGCAGGAAAGACTGGTCTGTGAAGGGACAGGGAGGGATGTGGGCAGGAAAGTTGACTGAAATATTTAAATTCAGTGGTTTGTAAAGGAATTTTGATCATCTTTGTTGCTGTGATTTGCTGTGAGTTACTGGCATAAGTTGCCACCAAAACAATGTGAACAGTATTGATAGGACCCCCCAATGTTTTTCACACTTTGTTTTATTACATACAAATTATCTTTCCTTCCTCTCTTACAAAAGCTACAACTCCTCCTTCTGCCCACATCTTGCTCTGTTTCTGTGCCCTCTTTTCTTCTGCCAATCCCCACTTCTCTGCCCCTCTCTGTTTGTGCTTTAGGTTCTCATCTGCTGTGTTTCCTGGTGAGCTTAAGAAATCTCTCTTGCCACAGCACAGACACGGGCTCTTCCTGACATGGCTTGGGGTGTGAGGCTGGTACCCCTCATCCCAATGCTCTGTATCCTGCCCCAGTTGCTTCTGTAGGCAGAGAAGCCAGTGAATTGAAAAGATCTTTAAAAAACTAAAATCAAACAACCCCAAACTCTCCAACTTTTTGAAAAAAAGAAAAAAAAAAAAAGAGTAAAAGTACTGCATTTATTTTGGTCAGTGCTACCTCACAAAAGTGCTTCTTTGGTGGCCTTTAGCTTTAGGGTAGGGACGCCATCTGATAAACAAATGAGGAGGCTTCTATTTTCGGGTATTTAAGGCTTTTTTTTTCAGATTCTGTTTCACTGAGACTTGAATGTGTGGTGTGGAATTCAGCTGTCTTGCATTAATGCACTAGTATGTTTAGTTTTATGTGTAGTTTACCTTGTGTGTAAAGCATCAGTTTCGGTAAGGAATGACTGGTAACTAGTTTTTGTGATTAACCATACCCATGTGTGGGCCAAATTAGATGTTAAAGTAAAAGAGGGTCTGTGAGTTTAAAAATCTTCAAAAAGATTTTAAAATCTTCTTTGCCCGTGATTGCAAACTTCCTTTTTAAAGGAAAAACGGGATTTTGTGGTTTTTACATTCTGAATTCTGTGACACCTGTGACATTCTGTGACACCTTCCTTCCTCTGCAGGCGCTGGTGAAACACGTCCAGTCGAAAGGATACCCCAACGAACGCTTTGAACTGCTCACCAACTTCCCTCGGAGGAAGCTCTCCCACCTGGACTATGAGATCACGTTACAGGAGGCAGGCCTGTGTCCTCAAGAGACTGTCTTTGTGCAGGAAAGGAATTAGCACTGTGGCCTGAGTTCTCCCAGCCTTCCTCCCTCTCCTCTTTGCCTGGGACAAGAGTCGTTAAATATGCAGTTAAGGGTCATGGGATTGCAGTGCTGGAATCAGGCAGCTGACTGGCCCTTCCTTCTCCCTCCTCCTCTCTCTCCCTCCCTTCTCCCGCTCTAGTGACCAAATGAGAGTGCTCAGAGTTTTATTTTCTTCCACAGCTGCAGAGAGCATTGGGAAGAACATCTTTCCTCTGCTTTCCTGGAATAAAGTAAAACAGTGATCTGTGTATCCAGCACGCTGGAGCTTGGAGTGGCCATAATACACAAACCCTTCTCGCTGCTATTCTTAAATCTGTTTTGTTTAATTTATTTTTGAAAAGAACGTGTGGTAAGGCACTGAGGCATCTCTCTGTAAGGAGAGAGCATAACCTTCAGGACACTCTTTCCCTTGTTTGGATTCCCTACACAAAAGGTCTCCATTAACCTTCCAGCCTTCTCTCACACAGCGCTCTGGTTTTGGAAAGGAGTTGGATTGAGCCGTGGTAAAATACTCTGCCCCACCTCATTCAAAGGCTTCTAGATTGCCTGCATGTTTTCCTCCTGCTTTAAATTGCCAGTGGACATAGTAAAAAAACCAGCCAACCCCCCAAAAAGACAACTGTGCTCCATATGGGATTGACTGCTTGGCCCAGAGGCAAAGCTGTGAGTCCAGTGCTGGAGCAGAACCAGCTCCTTCATGGGAGTGGGTGAGTTTTCCATGTTCTCTTCCAGCATCTTCAAAGTGTCTCCTTAACTTGCTCTCAGGATTTTGCAAATGACAAGGGTACTCTAAAGGCTTTGGATTCTCTGAAAACACCTGCCACAGAGTACCTGACAGTCAGTTGGCTTTTTTTCCTTGGCACAGTGGTTGGTTTTGAGTTGGTTTTTGGTTGGCTTTGCAGGCATTTTACAGCACTGACTGCATTGAGCATCAGTTAATGCTTCATAAAACACTTCCCAGTCTGGTGGCTTGAATTCCCTGGGACAATTTTTATTCTATTTCCATGTTCATCCACTGTCACTTATCTCTAAATTTGGAGGGCTGCATGGAAAGCTGCTCCTTGGTGCAGGCTTTCCTTTCAGCTCTGGAAGCTTGGCACCAGAAGTCAGTGCCCAGGTTTTCCTCCAGTGTGTTCTCTAGCCATGGAGCTGCTGGTCAGTTGATGTTTCAGCAGCTGTTCCAGTGGGACAGGAGTTAACTAGCACAGCCCTCAGCAGAGTGTGGTGGATTTGTGTATTTACAGCTAAAAACTCAGTTTAATGTGCTCTTCAGTCACTGAGGAGAAAGGCACATGAGACCTGGCATCACTGCTGACTTTTTCTGCCACTCTCAGATGATTGTTCTTGTTAAAGACTTCAGTAGTCAGAAATTTACATATTCCATATTTTGCCTTTGATTTCATCTGTACTTTGGAACCTTTAAATGCAAGAAATCACAGAAAATGTCTTGCATTCCCCATGGAAACTTCAGCTCACAGCTGTCTCCTGCTCATAATTGAGGTTTGGCATGTAATCATGCAATTGTATAAATTGATTTCCCTTTCTGCTGCAGGATGTAGTGTCAGGAAAGCAGAATCTCATCTCAGTTTCCTGATCAGTGGTTGATGTGACACCAGATGTCATCTTTGGTTTGTAAAGACACCCTGGTGTGGAGGCTGCTCCCAGCATGGGGAAGGGGGGGGAGCCTTGTGTTTGGCCTGTGAAGCAGCAGTGGCACTTCTAGCCTGAAGGATCCTTTAGTTCTGGATATCCAGATTCCTAACTCGCATTTCCACGTAGACCTAAAGCTTCCTGAAGCAGCTCCAGCTGTCTGGTTGGAATAACAAGTCCCAGGTGTGGTTTATTGGCAGCTTCCCTCCCCTGCCCCTCCCGGGCCTCCTCCTGTGTGTGGGGCTGGGCTGAGCCCTGTGATGAGACCAGGATTTGCTCAAACAGGGGAAAGAAGAATGGGAAGCTGAACATTGACATTGAAAACTGCATTTTCTTGTAGTTTGTTCTGTTCCAGGAAACTGTGATCCTGGGTTGAGGGGTTTTTTTTTGTTTGTTTCTGTCTCACAGTGTGGTTTTTCTATCACTTTTCTTTTGCTTTGCTTTGAGGGCAAGAGACAGAGAAAAGAATTTTTAAGGAATATGTATCCCTGCATGTGGCTCTTCTCTTTGTTCATTCCTCCCTCTCCTTCCCAACCCAAACCAGCCCAGTGCTGTGACACACATCAGCTGTGCTGTGGGGGGGCTGAAAGCTGAGGAGAAACTACACCAACCAGGACAGAACCTCTTCAGCTCTTCATCCCTTTGGAGGAATGTGTTTTGCTGGCCTGAGGAATATGGAAAACATGAATCAAGTCCTGCCTGGGACAGCTCATAGCAGTGAAGGTGATGGCTGGTTGGGCACTGTTTAAGGAGCCTTTAAACAGTCACTTCTAGATGTGAAATCTGAAGCTCAAATTGCCTTGGCTGGAAAAAATGTGTTAGATTGGATTGGGAAATACATGGTGAACTATGAAGGACAAAGGAAACCAATCCTTCAAAGGCTGTGGTTTGTGGCTTCCTGTGGGTGTCACTTGGTCAGGATTTGCATG
This sequence comes from Coloeus monedula, assembly GCF_965178545.1. Lineage (NCBI taxonomy): Eukaryota > Metazoa > Chordata > Aves > Passeriformes > Corvidae > Coloeus > Coloeus monedula. Next base: position 2,793,303 of record NC_138790.1, read on the forward strand.
TGGTGTTGCAAGCACTGGTGGGGTTGGAGGAGCAGCAGTGCATGTAGGCAGTAGAGATTCTTCTGAGTGCAGAACTGGTCAGGGCTCTCGTGTTTGAAGCTGGAGCTCCTTGCTGCTGGTGGAGATGTTCCCTTTGCCTGTGCTCTTCATCCAGCACGGCTTCATTTTGGGATGTAATGTCCAGCAGTCCCAGTCACAGCCACAGTTCTGGAACAGCAGGTGGAACAAGCACTGGCTTTCCCTGCCAGGTGCTGCTGACGCATTTACTTCCCATTTCAGAGGCCCACAGAAGAATTTTGGATCTTTCTGATGCTACCTGCTCTTATGTCAGGCTGGTTGACCAGCTTCAACCTCACAGCATTCCCCATGGTCCTAAAAAGGGCAGGTAAAGGCTGGGCCAAACATTTCTGGCCAGACTTGTGTTATTTTCTTTAGGCTTTGAGCTAAGGTCTGCGATTTTTACCATTTCTGACATTCATGGACTGCAGTGCGTTGCTTTTCCTGGTGAATCAGCTCAGTTAACACCACCAGTCTTAGAGGGATGTCCACTATGTGCAGGTAGCTTGTAAAATACAGCTGCCTGTAAAAGGCATCCAAAGGTACCATTATTCCTAAGTAGATCTAAACAGGAATTTTCCATCAGCTCTCCCCTGAGATCCCTGACCTTCTCCTCACTGTCAGGGGGAAGTGACACCTCTCCTTTGTCCAGTTTGTGTTTCACAGGGTCCACGTCCTTCAGAGCCAGTTTGTACACTCAGCTTGCCCTGGGACTGGTGCTGTGGTTTGTACCTTTGCAGAAACTGGGTTTGGTGCAATTTTCAGTAACTCAGCCTCTTTGCTGAGTTTCAAATTCCTCTGCTGGGTCTGGAGCAACAAGGGCTACATTAAAACCACTTTTCTTTTGGGGGCAGGGTAGCATTTGGGCTGTTGGTCAGGTAGCAAATGCTGCAGAGATGTTTGAAATGTGATGGTTTTTCAGTAAACCCCATAAAAATGAACTGTGAACGCAGGGACCTGTGTAGGAATGTCCGTGTGAGTGGGAAGATCTGTGTCGTTTCAGGGCCTTATCGCTTCATTTTTATTCCTTTTTAGTTTGTATTAAATGTCAGTGCTTTCTTCTGGTTTAATCCCTGTTTAGTGAAGTTGATATTCTGGTGTTCCAAGAGAAGGGGTGGCAGAGATGTGCTTTAGGTGGGTGAAGTGCTTGCTGTCCCTTAAGGACTGGCTGTGCCTTGTCTGGCTGTTCCCATAGACTCAAATCCAGCCTCTGCTCTCCCTCACCCTTTCTGTTTATTTATTTTCACGAGAGATTTTCTATAAACAGAGCAGCTCCTGTCTCAAAGACAAAACAGACTGATGCTGAGCCCTGTGCTGGCTGTGCTCTCGGGAGGACCCCACGGGCCTGTTTGGCTTTGGAGCTGGTGAGGTTAATGGATGCCCTTTCTGGGATGACTTTTATTCCCATCTCCTCGTGTCTGTGCACTCCCAACAAACAGAGCCATATGTATTTACACACGCAGGGGTTTAGTCAGAGACTGCTGCCCCTGACAGCAGTGCCTCAACCTGCCTCGGGTTATCCACTGTGTTCCATGGGCACCTTGGGAGTGAGGGCAGAAATTCGGGATTTGGGCGCTGTCTCTGATGGCTGGGGGTGTCTGCAGTGCAGAGAAAAGTCACTTTGTAACTGCTCGTGAAATGGTGCCCGAACGGCCGGTGTGGAACTGAAGCTGTGTGGAGCAGGGGATGAGGTGCTATTTTATAGACCAGATTTATATGAAAAACAGCTGGGTGAAACTCAACTCAGAGACACCAGACTTTAGGACAGATGATTTTTTAAAAATGAGGCTGTCTCCTGGAACTGGGGAACATCCAGTTTCTAAGGGACAGCTTTTCACAATGGCCACTTCCTTCAATGATGGCAACTTCATGTGGGAGGAGGGAGAGGATTAATTTGAAAGTTTTCAGCTCACTGTGCTGGGAGGGACCAAACTCAAGGAAACCTCTGATCTATATACACAACTGCTGCATTTTTTATAAATATATGTAAATGTCCTATTGTAATATTTGATCCTGGAAATAAAACAAACTGTTTTCAGTAGCTTCCTTCAGCTCTTGGTTTTTTGTGGTTGGGGTCTATTTGTTGGTTTAGTTCTAATGAAAGTCTGTCCCTGTATTATCTGGGGAGTTCCTGAGTTTCTCCTTAAGGATACTGGGGTAGAAGGATAAGGACCTGTTGATGACAGCACTGCCCAAGAAAGCTTCAGGCTGTTCTAGACGATACAAAATCTTGAAGTGAGACAAACTTACAGGACCTTGACAGGAAAAATGCCCATATGAAAACTAATAACTAGAGGCAGGGCTAGGATTTGCCATCCTTCCCAATGAAAGAGCAGAGAAAATGGGGCTTTCTATTCTGAACTGTCAGCATCCTCCTGGTGCAGGTGTTGTTGAGGCAGAGCCTCTGACTTCTGCAATTGTCTTTGGGCTCCTTGGGACATTCCTGCCGTGGCCTCGCATGAAATGGCGATGAGCAGAGCCCCTTCTGGACAAGGACTTGGCAGGTGCAGCAGAGAAACAGAAATTAAGAAACCAGTTTTGGGTCATCCTCATGTTCCTGAGGTAGGGTTTCCACTGAAACAGTGGAACTCAGCCCCTGCCTTGAAGCTGGAAAGCCCTGAACTCTTCACGCAGCCTAGGAAAATATTCCCAGTTCCAACTGAGTCAGGAATCTTTCCATCAGTCTGCAGGTCAAGGAACTACAGGGATACCTCCAACTCAGAATACCTCTTGGGTTTCATTTACTTACTTTTGCTCTCTGTAAACTTCCAACTTTTCACGGGGTTGCTTTATCTGAACTGTAAATTTGGGTAACGTTTGTAAGCCCTCAAGTGAATATTGTCCAGCATCCCGTTGGTGCTTCCTCAGTCAGTTCTAGCCACGAACACCCTGCAGGACTTGTCTAAGGGGATTTTGGAGAAGTCTTGGCTGAGCAGAGGCAGAAGTAGATTTGCAGATGCTATGGAGAGGAGTGGAAGAGACCAGAGTCATGCTGAACATCTTCCAGCCAGGCCCAAGGTGGAGACTTGTTTGGCACAAATGGTTCCTTCTCACCAATTCAAACTCAACTCTGGTTCTCCTTGAAGCCAAACCACTCTTGAAACCCAGCCTGCTGTGCAATTTCCCCAGCCCCAAAGGAATCTGGGGAAGAAAAGGGCAGGGGAGCAGGAAGTGAAGGCATTTCTTCAGCTGTGAGGAATCAGCCAGGAGGACCTTGCCAGGCTGGAATTGTGTTACATGGGCTGCAGCAGGGCTGGGTGACTTGGCAGCAAGTTCCTTGTCCATAATTGCTGTGCTGATACTTTCACAGTTGAGCTCTGGTGTGAGGAAGGCAGGCACACGGCTCCTCATGTGCGGGGCTAAAGTTAGCCTTCTGTTGGGATTAGTCTTATAAGGAGAAGATCAGAAATCCTGGAAAGAGACTGTCACCCTGATGCTTCACACTTCCTGGCGTGGGGTTTTCTGTGCGAGATGATGGAGCAGATCATGTGTATGGTGGGAGCCTCAGCTTGCTGTGACGTAGGAAAGGCACAGGATGAGGTTGCAAAACATTTTCTTCCAGCAGAGAGGAGAACAGGTTTCCCTCTTTCTAAGCAAAAAAAAGAGAGGAAGGAGAACTTGTACTATGCTTATCCTGCATGCATTGTCTTTGTCTTCATTTTAGAGAATAATTTGTCTTATTTAAGGATTAACTCAGGTGCTTGAGGACGGTGTTGATGATGCTCAGGCCACAGGTTCAGTCCCTGCATGGACCACTCCAGAGCTGGGCTCGATGATCCTGCTGGGTCCCTCCTCCCTCAGACTAGTCTGCGATTCTGTGACTAAAACAGGAATTCCTCTCCTGGTGCCAACTCTGATTTTCCTTTCAGAGGAACTGTCAGATAATCTGCTCCTCATTTTTGCCAGAGAATTGGAATTGCCTGCTGTAACTGGGCCTCACCCATTCATCTTTTCCCATGTGCCTCTTGGAGGGCTCTGACTCCATCTTCTATTTCTTCCCAGAGCAGGATTTATCCCCTTGACAGTCCCATACCCATTGATTTGAAAGCAGGAAAAGCCAATGTCAGCAAATGCTGCTTGTGTGGGTCACACTGGGGAGAGCAGGCCGGGGAGGGCACCAAAGGCAGCACCCCAAATGCTGCCTGTACTTCCCCTGTCAGAGCGCTGTCTCGGGGCACCACGGCGGCTTCATGGCCATGGCACATGGGGAGCCCCATCCCAAGCCTCAGGTCCTCATGATGAACGCAGGAGGAATAGGAACCTTCTCAAACTCTGCCTTGAGAAGGTTCCTCTTTCTGCCTGCACAGCCCACGAGCTGTTCTTCTCTTGCTTGTGCCACCTGCAACTCCTCTGCCAACAAAACTGCCCAATTTTTGCCACTTTTTGGTGCTACAGCTGCCCTGACTCCTGTTCTCGGACACAGAGGTCGTTCATGTTCTCCTGAGCCTGTTCCTGACCTTCTCTGTGGGAACAGGAGTTTCCTTGTTGCATGTTAACTGCCAGCCATGGCAGATAGGAAATGCTGATGACTGATAATAATTAAGATATCCAGAAATAACCTTTCTCTCTCAGTCTTATTACCAAGGCATGAGATACTCACCTGGTGGGGATGCACTCAACACCTGAGGAAAAGCTGAGACACCTGTGAGGAAGCAAAGGGCAGGAGGTAGGAACCAGTTGACAGCTGGGAATGTTTATTCTGGAGCTTTAATTGAAGCATTAGTGAGAGAGGGAAGTATTATCCCAACATATTGACCCCAGTTTGTTCCAGGAGCAACGGTGCTCACTACTCGGGCACTGGTTAAGGCATTTAGTGCAGATGTGGTAGAAGCCCTAAAATCTGAGATTGTGCCTTTTTTGGTGCACTCTGCCAGTGTAAATTGTGAAATGGGGAAGAACAAGGCAGAAGCGCAGCCACAGCGTTGGCAGGGACTGGCTCATCCACGCAGTCATCCTTCCTTGGGATGGGGCAGCTGGAGGATCATGATCAGGTGGGCGGCCCTTGAGGGGGAGGAGGGGAGGGGCGCACACGCCGGGGTGTCATAAATAGTGACCCATGGGTGATGCCTCCAGGACTGGGCTCGTCTGAGGGGTGGACGCTGCTGGCTCTGCCTGCCATCACTCCAGGTAAGCTGGCAAGTGGGGAGGATGAATTCCCTGGGCTTTGCTGGAATCTCTGTGCTTCTGGTCATGGAGATGTGCTGACAGAAGGGAGTCCTGCTTTCAAGGGTCCTGATGGAGACACGACCAGGTGCACTTTGGCTTTGCCTCCCCTGCACAAGGGTTTGTCTGGACTGGCTGAGGAGTTGCTTGCTCAAGGGAATGTTTTGAGGGGACAGCATGCCCTGGGAGCTTCCTGGGGGAAAGAATCCTCTTGCCATCCCCAGGGAGAGGGCAGCAGTGGAGGGGAAGGAGAGTCCTTGGAGAGGTTGAGGGGAGATGTGCAGAAAAGCTCTGGCTGGGGAGAGCCCAGACTGTGAGCTCACAGGAGCAGGAGCTGTTCCAGAAGGTGGTGGGGAGGTGGAACTCAGCACTGGGTACTCATGGCTGTGGGAGGAAAAAACCCCACACAATCCCTGGGCTGCAGGCAGGACCTCCCTGGGGGCAAGAGCCCCTAAATTCCCTATAACCAAGGCAGGGAGGATGGAAATCAAGAGAAATTCCAGGATGGGTGGAGCTGATGTTCCACCTCAGGTGTCTTGGCTTGTGTCCTCCCCACACAGGTCTCACAGCCCTGTTCCTCCATGCTCCGCCCTCCCCAGTGTCCTGCTGGGACTGGCGTGGCTGGTCCCAAGCAGACCCCACTGGACCCGTGTCCCCCAGCCCCTCGGGCCATGCCAGGGCTGGAAGCGCTGCCCCGGCTGCTCCTCCCCAGCGCTGAGGCCCTGCACGAGGGGGCTGAGGCAGCTCTTCCCACGGAAACAAGCACGTGGTGCCACAGCTGCTTCTGCTTTGCAAAGCCAGACAGAGCATGAAAAAAATCAGCCAGAGCAGGAAACAGCTCGACCTCGGGGAGCTTGTGCAAAATGGGTTGAGATCTACCAGGAAAGGGGAAAATGTGTTAGCCCAACTTCGAGCAAAAAGAACTCAGGGTAGAAAACACCTGGGAGGCAGGACAACAGCAAACCATGTGGTTTCCAGCAGTTCCAGAGTGACCAGTGGACATCCTGTACAAGATGAGGATCTTGTAGGTAGAGAAGAGAAGCAATTTTGGACAAGGTATCACCTGGAGATGGGCAGGTGCTTTCTAGATAAACTCATAACTTAATAAGATGCTGGAGGGTAGGTAATAATGTTTTCTTAATTAAATTTAATTCATTTCAACATACTCAGACCTATGGTAGGACTAGTGTGTGCCAGGGATGGAATTGCTGTTGGATTTGATTGGAGACTCAGGTGCTTCCACAAGCCCTTGTACAAGGATTTTGCCTCATTCCTGGCTCCCTCCTGCTTGTTAAAACTGAAAGCCAAACTGAGCCGTGGTGGGTGGTTGTCTCCCAGCAGTAACATTTTCATAGAACCTCAGACTCGTTTGTGTTGGAAGGGACCTTAAAGACCTTCCCCCTGCCATGAGCTGGGACACATCTTGGAAGAGCCACCCCTGAGGCTGCACAGATCTTGGGGTTTGATGTGGGAACTCCACTGCCCATTTGGCAATTAGAGTTTCCATTGGAAATTGCCCTCAGGTAGCGGCAGTGCCAGTGGCGTGGGCTGAGAGCCAAAAGCACAACCCAGCAACTCCCATCCACCCACAGCTGTGAGATGGGCGTGGGGTGGGAAAGCCTTGGGGCGCTGCGGGGCCAAACGCAGCCCTTTCCTCTCCTCCTCTTCCTCCCCGTTCCTGTGCAGGACAGCCATGTGTGTGGGGAAGTGCAGTCGGATCGTGGGCCCCTGCCTGCTGGTGCTGGGCACGCTCTCCATGGCAGCCAGCATCCTGCTGCTCTTCCCTGCTGGAGCATCCAAGTACCTGCTGGAGGGGCACATCAGCAGCCACGCCAAGGCCGTGCCGGGCGTCTGGGGCGGTGGCATCGCCGTGAGTACTGCGGGATGTACCCGTCCTTCCTCCCGGGTCTGCAGCAGGGACAGAGGGATGGAGCAGGGCAGGTGGCTCCCCTTTGCCCCCAGCTGTGTTTTTGTCCCTGCAGGTGCTGCTGGCAGGGACCCACATCACGGCGCTGGGCTGGCAGTGCTCTGGCTGCGGCACCCGCCACAACGTAAGGCAGCGCCGGGACCCCCAACCAAAGCAGGGATGTGGCCGTGTCCCACCTCTGCCATGGCCCTGCAGTGGGGTGTGGCAGGGATCCTCCTCTCCCACGGCCCCGTGGTGGATTGTGACAGGTCCCCCCTCTCCTGTGTTGGGTCACAGGCCCCTTTCTCATGGTCCCACGGTGGGGTGTGGTGGGGGCCCCTCTCCCACAGCAGATGCTGGCAGGGTGCTGCTCTCCGATGGCCCTGTGATGGGCCATGGCAGGGTTCCACCTCCCCAGAGCACAGGGCTCCATGTGAGTGCTGGGATGGGCTCTGCAGGTCACTGCCTCTCCCTGCCCACTTCTGCCCAGCCCACTGATGGCTCCATCCTCAGCCTCAGCTGGGGGGTGGAGTTTTCCCCCTCCCAAACTCTGCTGACAACCTGCAGCTGCCTTTTGGAGCCCCTCTGACTTTCTGTGCCCCCGTGGGTGCTCCCTGCAGGCGTTCATCTCCGTGGTGCTCTCCAAGCTGGCGCTCCTGGGCGCTGCCGCCTGCTTCGTCCTCTCTGGGGTGGGACTGACCAACGGCCCCCTCTGCTTCTACAACACCACCGAGCTCGGCCTCAGGCACGGAGCCCTCTGGGGTTACCCCTTCCTGGATGCCATCGACCAGGGGCCTGATGCCAGGTGAGGGGCTGAATCACCTGTGCTGCCTCATCAATTTATTGCTAATTAAGTGGATTAATTAGCCTGGTGAGGTGGGTGGGCGCTTGCTGGTTGGTGATTGATGCAAGACCCGGGTAGCTCAAGGAGTCCTCACCTGCCATGGATTTCTGCATGGTGCTTTCCATTTCCATCACCCCCCCTTAACCCTGCTCATCCTCGGGATGAAGGATGGGGTGTCTGGGAGATTCTGCACGGTAGAAAGCAATGGGATTCTGGACCTGCTGCAGGCAGCATCCTGTACCTTCTCCCCTTCCTGTCACACAGGGCTGAGAACTACCTGTACAGTCGGAGAACCTGGAATATCTGCATGGAGCCTGAGGGCATCGTGAGCTGGCACGTCGTCCTGTTCTCCCTCCTGCTGCTCATCAGCGTGGCTGAGATGGTGCTGGCTTTGCTCCAGATCCTCAACGGCTGCGTCGGCTGCCTCTGTGGCTTCTGCGAGGGGAAGTAAGGCCTGGTGGTGGTGCCAGGAGCTCGGAGGAGGGGTCACCCGGGTGTCACTTGGCTGCTGGCACACGCCGTGGAGGGGGCACGGCAGGCGCTGTCCCACCAGCCCGGTGCAGAGCCCTGTGAGAGATGGACAGAGCCGGATGGGGAGGGACACCCCAGGTGTTGAAGCAGCGCGTGGGGCCGATGTGCCAAGGGCTGCTCCTGTGCAGATGCCCCGGCCCGGGCCATACCCCTTCACTTGGGGCTGGCAGCTCTTTGGGGTTGGAAACTGGCCTGGTAAGGGATGGAGGTGAGGACCTGGCTTCCAGCATCCCGACATGAGCCCAGCAGCTGCCTCAGCCACTCGTTGTGATACTGAAATGAGGCAGAGAACCAATTTTGTCACACAATTTGAAGCATTAGAAAGCAGGCATTGTTTATCACAGAGCTGGACACACACAGGATATCCCCTCTAATTGAATGATTGTCGTGAAACTTCACAACAGGGTGTTCATTCCATCACGATCAGACATACTCACTACAAGGGACATCGTAGGGAATACATTAACATCACTTTCCTAGAATTAATTTACATGCCCCCACCCCTTCCTGGAAGTCCTTTTTTGGTCCTAGAGGGTTGTCTAAAGGGGTCTCTGGTGGTTGTACTCACTGAGTGCCCCAATATTGTGACCTTGCCTTGAACTTCTCTCAGGGCATGAGCTGTTGTTTGTTGTTACGTAACTTTACACAGAAGTCACTATGTTCCTCATTACCTGTTTCTCCACTGGTTCCAGCTACCTTTAGCATCCTGTGTGTCTGCTTTTACATCCTTTTATCTAATTTGCTAGTTAGTCTTTAAGTTCTGTTTTGCAAATTCAAGGGAACTGAAAGTTTATATTCTCTGTGTTGTCTGTCACTTGTCAGCTTCCACTCACCCTGGTGCAAAATGAGGCATGGTCCTGTCACAGACTGAAGAGCTGGACACTGTTGTTAATTGATTCACACTTAGGGCAGTTGAGCTGGTGTTTGTCACCTGTACAGGGCAGGAGAGGTGAGGGAGACCAAAGGAGCTGAGCTGGGGCACTTGGATGGAGTCATGTTGGTGGAGGCAGAGCTGGAATTGAGGTGTAGCTCCCCAAAGTTCACCCACACACAAGTGTCAGGAGCAGCTGCTGCTCACTCCCAGGAGCAGAACCCCCTTCTGTGCTCAACCCCATCCCCATAAGCTTTACAGGACCCAATGTATGCCTGCCCATGCTGGGAGAGGATTTACCCCCAGACTGACAGTGGTCAGAGGAGAGCAGTGATGGCCATGGCACATTAAAAAACCAAATCCCAGACCAGATTAAACAGTTACTGGGCCATTGGGGTGGCTGAACCCCAGCTGGCACCTGAGCACCACCCAGCCACTCATCCCCTGCCCGTGGGAGGGGAAGAGAATTGGAGGGGTAAAAGTGAGACATCTCCTGGGTTGACATAAGAACAGTTTAATAATTGAAATAATAATCATAAATAGGAATGAAAAGGAAAATAACAGAGAGAGAGAACTAAAAGCCCAGACAGACAAGTAATGCAACACAAACATTTCTTTATCATCAGCCCAAATATAAAACCCAGCCCCATCCCAGCTACAAAGAAGGAGCAGAACTCTACACCAGCCCAAACCCTCACAGTGACTTCAGAGAGACCATTGAGAAAAAGTCTTTTCATGAAAAAGAAGGAATTTAACATTATATAACATATTTAGATAGCCTATTTATGACGAGGGGAGGAAAGTCCTCAGAGCAGGGTGTTGGTACCAGGCATGGCACAGCTGAGGCACATCATGTCCCCCTGAGCCAGCACCTGGCACACAGGGATGGCACAGGGTACCCCTGGCTGCCTCCCCCCTGCACTGCTGCTGTTGCCCCCCAGTATCTGTTTCCAAAGGTGTCTCTCTCTTGGAGAGGAGTGTGGGGCAGTGCTGGGGGCAAAAGCCTCCCCACCCAACCAATATAGAATTAAAAAAATAGCAATAAAAATGAGATAAAACCCAGTTTGGGGACAGTAACACACCTCTGTGTGATGTGGCCGTGTTGGATGGTGGCAGGACCCAGGCTGTGGGTTGATGCTCCAGGATCCAGCACCAGGGGGACGGGGGAGCTGAGCTTGGGGGTTCTAGGAGATGAGGCAGCTCCTTCGCCTCCTCTTCCCCCTGTGGCACGTGGGGCTGCGGCCCCGCCGCGGAGCAGCGGCCGTCAGGGGAATGTTCTGGAGCACGTCGAGCAGCGTGAACATGCTGAAGGAGATCTGCTCGTAGGGTGACCTCATCCCGTTCTCATAGAGGCAGGCAAAGGCGATGGCAGTGCCGCCGGCCACCGGCGCCTCCCTGTAGGGCAGCTCCATGTAAGCCAGGTCCGAGTAAGCGCTCGGGCCCTCGAAGATGACCCAGGGCTCTGTCCAGCTCTCCGCATCCCTAGGGAAGGTGCTCAGGTGAACCCCCATGTTGACCCGCGACATGGAGCTGGTGGGGTGGGAGTAGAGGATCCAGGTTGGCGCTTGGAAGAAGGGAGTGGGGCTGGGGGGGGTTGCTGCAGAGTCCCCCTGGACCATGGTGACATTATGGGCATCATCGTGATGCCCAGGGGTAGGACAATCCTCATCGGGCCCATCTGGCTCATGGTGGTTGCCAGTGGGCAGCTCAGCACCTCCTGCCCATTGGGTGGGCAGGTGCCTAAACCCCCGGAGTGCCCCAGGGAGTGGCCAGCGATGTGAGCCCCCGAGGGGCATCCCAGTGTCCCGGGAGGTGGAGGGCACATACACGAATGGTGCAGGGAAGCCAATGACACTGCCGTGACAGCCATGGGGGGGCTCGACCAGCCGCTGGACAAGCTGCCCCCTGTGGAAGACAGCCCCGTCATCTGTGCTGAGCGCCTGGACCCTGAAGCCCAAGGGGCTGCGGGCGTTGCAGTAGAGGACATTGGATCCATCCTCCTCGTCCACTGAGACCAGCTGGCACTCGCCCGTCTGCAGGTTGGGGATGAACTCCCCGAAGCGCCAGCCGCGGCCGTGGTCGTCGCTGTAGAAGGCGAAGGAGTGCGGGGTGGTCTTGCAGAGCTGCCCAAAGCACTCCTTGCAGTCGATGTGGTAACTGTAGGCAGGCACCAGCAGCCGGCCGGAGCGCAGCTGGATCCCGTGCCCAGGGCCCAGCGCGAACGTCGCCCAGTCTGGGGAGCGGAGATGGGATGGGGTGAAGGTGGGATGGGGTAGAGAGTGACCACCATGGTGCCCTGCCATGCCCAATGTGGAAGGGTCCCCACGGCTTCCTCTCAGTCAAGCCAAGCTAAGTGGTGGGGTGGGAGGGCAGCAGAGCCCAGTGCTGCCTGGTTGTCCTCGCACATGCTCCTACCCCTGGCTATGGGGCCTCTCCATCTTCTCCCCACCTCCAATAAGTGATATGGATACTCCCTCCATCCCTTCTGCCCTCTGCTTGAGGTCCTCTTCCACTCTTTTGGGTGCTTGTGGGATTCCTACGTCAAGGTCACCCCCAGAGATGCCACTGGTGGCTCCAGGAGGCCAAAACACAGGGCCACCCCCTTGCTGGCTGCTCTCCCCTCTCCTCACCCCCCGTGGATGGGTACCTTTGATGGTTGCACCAATGACCTGCTGCGTCAGGTCTGTGGCTGTGCTCCAGCTCAGGCCCTGGTCAGTACTGGTCACACAGCAGAGGCGGGTGACATTCTGGCCAGTGACAATCTGGTAGGCTTCGGGCGTCCTGCCCAGCACCGTGATGAAGAAGAGGAAGAGGGTGCCTGTGAACTCATCGTAGACTGGGCAGGGGTTCATTGACCGATGGTGCTGCAGCGTTGCCGTCTCCAGCACACGCATGTCTTCCCACTGCACAGGGAGGAGGAAGAGGAGGAGAGGACAGAGAGGGATGAAAGGGTTAAGGACCATCCCACTTTTTTGCCCACAGCAGCTGTGGCTGCCCCATCCCTGAGAGTGTTCCAAGCCAGGTTAGATGGGGCTTGGAACAACCTGGGATGATGGAAGGTGTCCCTGCCCATGGCAAGGCATGGAATGAGATGGCCTTGAAGGTCCCTTCCAACCCAAACCAATCCGTGACTCTGTGACTCACTTCACCCATGCCAGGATCCCCTCCCCATGTGGCTGCCTGCAGGAGCCTGGCTATGCCACACACAAGTGATGAGGACAGCCCCTGGTCTGTCCCCACGCTGGGTGCACCCCAGTCCCACCTCCACGTAGCTGCCGTAGATGGAGCCGCGGCGCAGCACCAGCAGGTTGGCGTGGGCATCGTCGGCACTGAGCCGCTCCTCGGCAAACGCCAGCAGCTTGGCCACACAGGGCAGGTAGAGCAGGGCGGGCACACGGTACGTGACACCGTTGGATTCCTTCTCGAAGAGCACGGTCCGGGCCGGGAAGTGCCGGGAGCCCATGGCAACTGCAGCAGAAGGATGTGGTGGGTTGATGAAGATGGGGGACTGGGTGCTGGGCGTGGCCAGGGGCACTGGGTTGTCCTTGGAAGGGTTTGGGGTTTAACTTGGGTCTGGGTAACCCACCGGGAGCAGGGGTGGAGGGGCAGGGCTGGGGTGGAGAGGGGCTGAATGTAGGCTGGCAAGTCACCACAGCTCAGAGGTGGGTCAGGGCATAGGGTACCAGCAAGGAGGCTGACCTGGAGACCCCAAAATAAAATGAAATAAAATGAATTTGATATTTAAAAATGTTTGTCTGGAAAATCAAGGCCAGTGAGCAAAGAGCCCGGTGAGATCTGCAGCTCCATGCTCTCTTCCAGCAGGCACTGGGAGGGCAGAGCCCACAGACGAGACTCCCGGAGCAGCCCAGGCTCATCGTGAGAGCGTCAGGGAGGGTTCCTGTGCCTCTGGTGCCTCCCGTGCAATGGACCCAGCTGGCCCCTTGTTCCCCCTCCTCTGCGGGGGGAACCGGAGGTGCACAGCACGGACAGTGAGGTCCCCAGCCGGGCTGTCCCTGTGGCAGTGGGTGAGAGCTGTCCCCAAATGCCTTTCCTCAGGGACAGGAGTGACACCACGGCCAGCTGTCCCCAGCTTACATATCCCTACATTTCCCTGGACATTATCACCACAGAAGCAGATGGCCATCCACTCCAGCCTCATCTGGAGCAGCCACAAGCCACTCTCACCTGTGGTTTCATCAGGAGCTTTTGCTGATTCAATATCCCCCGGAGAAAGTGAAGGCACTCACCGGCTCGTGCTCAGCTGGAGCGTCCCCTCTGTCCCTCGGCCCCACCACGGGGTAACGCCGGCTGTCGCCGTTGCCGCCTTTCCGCAGAGCTGTCGCCTCACTGCTTCGCTGCCACCCCCTCCCCTCGCAGGGTCCCCCCTCCGATGGGTCACGGGGCTGCCACGGCGGTGCCCGGGAAAAATCCCTGAGTCAGCAGTGGCGCTGGTGCGGCGCCCGTGGCACAAAGGCGCCGTTCTGGGCCGGGGCACGGCCGGGGCACCCGCGGCTGCCGAGCCACCTTGCTCGGATCCCCGGGAGGGGAAGCAAGGGGATCCATGGGGTGGGGATTGCATCTCCTGCCTCGGTTTCCCTCCTCCTGCAGGCTGGGAGACGCCAGACCTCCCTGTGCAGGTGCTCCGGCCGTGAGCTCCCCAGCCTGGGGACTGTAGTCCAGAGAGTCCCAGCCCTCCCGGGACCCCCAACCTTCCATGGACCCCCAAGCCCTCTCAGCCTTTCCAGGATCCTCAGCTTTCCCAAGACCCCAGTCTTCCCTGGATCCCCAGCCCTATCAGGACCCCCAGCACCACAGAATCCCCAAACTTCCCAGGATCCCCAGCCCTCCCAGGACTCCCAGACTTCCCAGGACCCCCATCTGCACATAGATCAGCTACTAAGAAACTATTTTTATACCTATATTCCATCTCTGTCATCAGTTTAGCTACAAGGGCTTGACAAAATTCACACGGCAAGTCACGGATCAAAAGCTCCAAGGGGAAAACTGAGGCGGAGACTGCAGAACGGCCGGGAAGGGCCCCTGGGATGGCCCAGGGTGACCACGTGTGGCTCCAGCAGCTCCGCCTGCCTGCTACAAAAGACTCTCAAGCCTTGGGTTAATTTTAGTGAGGGTTCCTGTAGCAGGGGACCGTGAAAGTGCTGTTAATCTGTGTTGATCCTGCTGGACACCTGGGCTGGTTAACCCCTGCCTCAGCTGCTAAACACAGCTGAGGGAAATCCTGGCTCTGGTTCTCACCCCTCTCCCCCTGACAGCATCATTCCTGCTTCCCGGCTGGAGCTGCTGCCCCACAGCTTCACCCCCAAGGCAACACTGCCAGCCAAGTGGCCCCAGATCCATGCTCCCCCATCTTGCCATCCAGGGCCCTGCTGCTGAGGCAGTGCCAGGAAGGTTTGTGAGGATGGCAGCCCCAAGCCCAATGGATTTGGGGTCACTGCTTGTGACGTGTTCCCAACACACCTGTCAGTGCCAACTGACACTGACAAAAACCCAATGTTTTAAAGCTGAGCCAGCATCTCCTCCTGCTCATGCTGGTGAGGGCGGCAGCAGGGACCGGGATGGCACCGGTGTGCCCAAAGCTGTGCCTCACTCCATCCCCTCCTAATCCATGCTGGAGAGTTTGGCCAACAGAGCAAGGGGAGCTCCAAAAAAGCATCTGCTGATAACGGGCTTTGGGGATGCTGCACCCAAAGGAACATCCATGCCCAGGGACTCTTGCCCGAGAGCAAAACCTCCTCTCAGGGGAGCATGGATCTTGCCCACAGGAGACAGAGGCTCATTCACCTGGTGACACATGTGAGAGGCACAAGTCACATGCCATTGGGCAAGGCAGCCAGCCTGCCTGGCTTTGGGCAGGATGCTTGGGGCTCCCATGCCAAAGGCAGCCCCAGCAGTGTGTGGTGGTTATCCTCACCGAGTGTGGATGGTGCTGGATGGGACACCCACTGTCTCTCCTGCTCCTTCGAGCACTGCGTCCTCTTGTCACGCTCCCCTCATTTCCCTGCCCTAAACCCTCCAAATCAGGACTTGCTCCAGTGAGCTGTGACCAGACTGGATGTAACCATGGATATCAAATAAAATCAAATGAAGGCAAATGATCATGCTCATGATTAATGATTAAGAGGCTGGAATGTCTAGGCCAGCTGCAGCCAGCCTGGCTCTTTCCAGCTGGGAGCAGGCAGGCAGGATCACCCAGGATCCAGCCAATGCAAATCCTTCGGCTCAAGGTCCCCAAATGCACAAGAGTCCTGTGGGTCAGTTACGTGTCAGACAAGGGATGATGCCAAGTGGTGGGAAGCTACACAGGTTGCCACATGTCCTAGTTGGGCACTGGGAGCGCCATCTTCTCCTGGAGGCTGGTCCACAGCAATGGCAATCCCAGCTCCTTCCTCTTCTTGTGCGGGTGTTGGACAGTGTAAAGGTAGGACGTGTACTGGAGCTCTGGCATGACCATTTTCTGGCACATTCTCAGAGTCCTGTTGTCCAAGTCTTGTTTGAGGTTGTAACCCAGAATATTTGCAGCTCCTGACTGGAAAGGCAGGAGACCTTTGTTTTTGATGTGATCCTTCCTCACTGCCTCCTGCTCTGAGAGACAGGTCTCCATGAGCTCCTTCTGTCTGGTCCGCAGGTGACCCACCTCCTTTTCCAGCACCTCGAGCCCTATGGTCTCCTCAATTCTCCTCCAGAAGCTCTGGTTGAAGTGCAGGTAGAGCTTCCAGTCCAGCGAGCACCACGCTTTTATCTGCTCCTCACTTTCTGGAGTCAATGTCTGGACAGTGTCCTGGCTTCTGGAATTGAGCTTGAAGTAAATCACGTCATCCAGATCCCAGCACAAAGCATGCTTCAAGAGGATCATGGACTCATCAAAGTAGTCTGCTATCAAGATGAGGTGGAAGTTCTGCTCAATCTCCTCCAGGATGGCCTGGGTGTACTTTGCGTCATCCTCCGCGTTGTTATCGTAGCCGAAGTCAAACCACATGATATTCCTGGCGTAGATGCTTTCCCTGTAATCCGCTGGGTGGTAGTACTTTGTGGGTGATGCCAGGAACTCGTTCACGTTCTTGGAGCTCCTGAAGGCAGGCACATTGTTCTTGTAGTAGATGTAGGAAGATTCCAGCAGAGGAATGGGGTTCCTCAGGATGGAGAAGTAGAAGGTGTTGGCTGCCATCACCTTTTTTACCTATTTGTGGGAGGGAGAAGAGGTTAGTCCTGCTGTCTCAACCAGGTTTCTCCGCAGGCGTCACGGCTCTTTCTTACCTCCAAGGGGTTAAACCGCAGGTGGTTGCACATGATGTTGTAATTTTGGCCTATGGCTTCAAAGCCCTCCACAAAGTGGGCCAGGAAAGTCCTCGGGTATCCCAGGTGGAAGAGTTGGTCAGCAGGGAGGGCGACAGTGAGGTTGTATCTCTCTGCAAACCTGAACATGATGTTGAGCACAGTGCTGCTGGCTGTCTTGTGGGTCTTGAGGAACATGACATTTGTCTTGGCATGGCACGGCATGGCAGGGATCAGCAGCTCCTCGTGGCTCTTTGAGATGCTGCAGGAAGACGACAGATGGGGCAAAGAGACTCTCTGGTGCTGCACCCCATCTCTGAGACCTGGCAAAGCCAAACCCAGGTGCTCCTCTGATACCACAGGCTGGTCCAAGGCTGCATCCAAACCAGCCCCAACCCTCCAGTGTGGATGTCAGACAGTTTTCCCCTTCTCCAGATTCTCACTTACCGAAGACTCCAGCTCAATCCCCTTTTTTTTCCCACACTGCTGATTTTGTCCCAAAGAGGCTGTGCTTTGGCTAATTCAATTCCTTCCCCAAACATGGACCACATCCAAACTAGGACAAACTATGGTCCAAACTAGGACCTGGTTTTGGGCCACCACCCTTCAAGCATTAGCCCAAGTCTCATGATAGATAAATCAGGTGTCAGAGGTCATATCCTGGCTGCTCCACGCACACGAAGCTCTGCAACCTTGCTTCTGCCTCACTTACCTGTAATTCTTATTCTTCATATGGAAGAATCCTGAGAGGCAGGAAAGTCCGAGGCAGAGGCTGAAAATGATGAGACACCTGACATGCCTGCAAAAAAAGAAGAGTTTCAGTGAATTTTTGTCCCATAGTCCTTCCCCAAACCACCACATTTTGCATCTTGCCCTTGGGAACTTTCATCACTGTGAGCACAGTTTTACATCTCAGTGGTGGCAGCCACCTTTGGCCCCCAAACTGTGTCAGCAGCTCTGGCATTAAAGGCAAGACAGTGAGAAATTGCACTTTCACTATTACTCTCCTAATTTTGGCCTTTGGCAAGACACAGTGTGCTTCAGACAGAGCCTCAGCTCCTCCCACAGCCTCCTGCTCTGCTTGGCTGCCTTTTGTTTTGCTTTTCTTTTGGTTTTCTGGGGCTTTAGAGCTTATTCACTATTCAAACTCCTAGATTATTCACCAGAAAACGAGCCCTTTGTAGGGGTATAAAGACTTCCCTGGTGAGAAACCTGAGCAGCTCCTGTAATCACATCACTGCAGAAGATGAGGATTGGAAAAAACCCACTAAACTGAGGTTGTTTTGCAATATAAATACGATTTTTCAGGACAGAAAATCAAATTACCCAACAGCACCTGTAATGGATTTATTACACTCCCCTTTCAAATGGGAGGGCTGGATAATAATGAGGTGGGAGTCTTTTCTAGCACTAGTTAAGCAACCATGATGTATCAAGGTGTCCCTGCACATGGCTGGGGGTTGGAATGGGATGGTCTTTAACATCTCAAACCATCCTATGGTACCATGGTCATCAGCAGTGCACTCCAGCTGGGACACAGAGAGGATCTTTTGAAGGTTTGATGCCCACCAAAAAGGAATTTTTCACCACAAAGTTTGATCTGATTTCTCTCATCGTAGATTTTTAACTCTGGGTGAATTCCATGTTTGCAGAATGCCCAAAATGCAGCAGATCTGGCTCAGGCTTTACACTGTTTTGAGAAGATATAATCCCAATTTACAGTATGGTATAGTCACACCTGTGGTTTCCACTCTCCAAAGAGAGCAAGCAAGCCTTCAAGCCTTCCTCCAAGAGCCCTTCCCAAAGCCAGGGAAGACCCTCAGCCACAGATGGAACCAACCTCTGACAGGAATTTGCAGCACAGCTTCTGCATTCAAGACTTTCAATACAGACCTGCAGGCAAGACTCCATCAGGATTTCCTAACTTCTTGGCCCCAGGTCTGTTAGGGGGATGGGAGTGGGACAATCCCTGGTCCTTGGAGATGAGATGGGAGAAGAAAGGCAGAGGAGCCCATGGGCAGCGAGCAGGCCACATGCAGACCCCGCCAATCTCCTTGGTCTTTCATTTAAACTGAAGCTGCCATTGGTGTGATGGTTTTCCAAAGCACATCACCCTGCCTGCCTGGAGGTCCTTCCTAAGCTGACATCCTCCTGCTGCACCTTTTCTGTCGAGTGTAATGGGTGCTGTAACAGTCCATTTATTCCTTTAGTGTTCCCAAAATGGCAACTCTGAGTGATGTGTTATGGGGCAAACAAATCACATACACCCAATACCATCCTGAAGGCAGATGTGGATCACAATATGCTCTGGAAGAACTATCAATCCCTGCTGCTGCAAGAAGACAGGCTCTGTAGACCTCTCCATCTTATCACCTCAAGGCATCCCACAATATTTTAATAGTTGTTTACTCAAATAAAGGATTACACAGTGCCATTCTGCCTCCAAATACTCAGACACGTTCAGCACACCGAGCTCATCTCCAGCCTAACTGAATGCTCCCAGTAGACCCATTTTGTCTGGATGTGCCCCAAACCAAAGAGGCAGATTTAGTCCCTGGAGACACAGGGAGCAATGAAGGTTTGAATTAGCCAGGCCAAAACTATGGTTACTGCCTGGCATGGCCAGTTTTAAGAAGCAAGAGTGACTGATCTCTGCAGGACATGGTCCATGGAGGTGCCAGTCTCCATGCAGAAATGGCAGGCTTCTTGTCCCAGGGGTAACAAACAATGCATTATCATGGCATGGTGCTTGTTCCTGTGCCTGGGATGGATGGATAGATAGATAGATGGATGGATGGATAGATATCTGCCTTCCAGCCCAGGGAGCAGGCAGAGTGGTGACACGGAGGGAACTCTGCTGCACCTCAGCCCAGCAAAGGTGAGTGAGGAAGGTGTCCAGGGGAAGAGCCAAGGGCAGGGATTGAGGAGATCCCCAGGGAGGAGTGTGGGAAAAAGGAGACTGGGGGGAGCAGAGGAGGGTTGCAGGTACGCAGGGTGCAGGTCAGTGCACTCATGGAGTCCTGTGCCTGACCACTGCAGGGGTCCTGTCCCCATCACCCCCTGGGCTCAGCCACCCACAGTTGTACTTGCAGAGCTGTCACTGGCTCCAGCGTGACATCCACACACACACTGTGGGAATAAGGGGGCTGAACAAACAAACCTCTCACGGAGCAAACTGAGCACCTTTCCCTCCTCTTACAACAAGCTTCCATCATTTCTGCAAGATCTGCAGATCTTGTGCTTGGAAACAAATGAGCTCTTGAAATGTTTCAGGGTTTTTACTGATTGAAAGCGTGTAGGATCTTCACCTGGAGCACACACACCCTGTTTTGAACACAGTGTGACTGCTCTCCCAGACAGCAGCACAGGGCCAATGTGGGATTTGCTACCAGACCTTGCTTCCAGTACTCATTCCAGAATGAGTAAGTCTGCTTGAAAGTTTGCTGAGAATAACGATTACATTTCAGGCTCTCTATGCTTCAAATACATGTCATGGAAATTATGAGAATTTCAAGAAGCATCTGGACAATGTTATCACACACTTGGTGTGATATTTGGGGTTGTCCTGTGCAGGACCAGAAGTTGCACTCGATGATCCCTGTGGATCCCTTCCAGTTCAGAATATTCTGATTCTATGTCTGCAAACCTGCACTGAGGTTTCACCCCTGCTAGGCACCCACCACCCCAGCACATCTCTGTGAGAGCCTTAAGCTGTGTTCCCTTAGCATCACACCCCCCCCTTTGTCACAACACTGCAAGTCTCTGACCTCAACAGCATCATCAAATTGCTTAGGCTGGAAAAGACCTCTAAGATCTGGCAAAGCAAAGCTCAAGAGAGAAAGCCTCAACTTGAATGTTGTGCTGAAGTTACCTGAGTGAGCCTGGGAGACCTTTGAGAAGCACTTGGGAGCTGACTGCTAAGACACAAAACTCTAAGAAGCCAAAAACCCCATGGAGCACTTGGCAGGGCTGGTGCCAGAGGTTCCACTTGCCTTTCCAGCCTGTGCTATCTCCCCTTTGGGAAGAAAACAGGGAAAACTACCTCTCTTAGAGGTACAGCTATGGATGCTTTAAGGCTTGGGACCCCCTTCTTGTTCCATTGGCTTAAGCTGAAAATAACAGACATCGGCATCAAACTAACAAGGGTCTTTTAAATTAAGATATCTGGAACACAGGCAAGAAACATTAATGGCAAAATGAATCCCTTCCCTGGAGCAAATTGTAACTACCTCCATAGGTTATTAACAACTTCCAGGGATTACTTGAACCAGACCTTCTTGCAAAGCAAGTTTTAATTCAGCACCCTGAGCACTCAGCTCCCTCTGCCCTTACCTTGGAGTGCACCCAGGGCTTTTCATGCTGCTTCGAGCTGAGAAGTATCTCCTTTGCAAATCGACTCCAGTGCCTGTTTGTCTCCTCTGGCTCTTCGTGGCCACGTCTCTATTTCTAGCATCCCTTCACTGCTATAAAGGGCTGGGATAGGTGAGGACAAAGGGAGTGGCCAGGTGTTCCCAGAAGTGGGTGGGAGTTAATTAATAAGCCATGAAAAGCGCTGGTATGGCAGGACACAGGTAAAAAGGTGCCTCGGGACATGGCATTTGCAGCAGCTTTGCTGGGAAGGAAAGGTTTAACGGGGATTCCTTAGTGGGGATCCCTTTCTCTCCTGGCTGCAGGAGGGAGGCGCTGGGGGCGGGATCCAGGCAGGATCCGGGCAGGGGGCTGGTGGAGGGCATTGAACCTTCGTCATCCTGCACAATATCACATCACCAGGGGCCACGGTCAGTGCCTGCTGTCCCTCTTCTCTGCTTCTTGCTCAGTGGGTAAGGACAGGAATTCCCTGCCAGATACATTTGGCAAGAGCAAATCAGGGACAACAGCCAAACAGGAATGGAGTTCACCTACGGAAAATTCCTCTTAAAACATTTAGACTTCAAACTTTTTGGTAAAAATGCAATTACTGTAGCTGGAGGTTAAGAGCTTAACAGACTCGGCTGTATCCAGGCCTTGGGAGGGAGAACTCTTGCCCCTAAAGGGGCATTATTTTATGCTTTGTCTCTGGTGTTATTAACAACTGTTACAACTCGTATTATGCAGGAATTTTAGATTCCACTGAGGCTGCTGTACACCAGCACTTCACAAACGGGGTTTGATGGTTGCAGTTCGCCCTGGGAGAGCAGAATTTGTCCTGCAGGTCTGGAGGTGGGGTCATCTCCCTGCTGCCCATACCAGGATGAAGCCAATGCTCTCCTCATTTGGGCAACAAAAAGTGTACCCACACCTCCCAGCCTGGATTTAGGGGGGATTGAGTTGCTGCTTTTGATCTTTTACAGCCATGCCACGGTCCATGCACCTCCTGGTGGTCTCCTTTCCCTCTCCACACACAGTGCCACCTTTCTAAACCTTGTATGCTGTTGGCCCAAGGTGCCTCACCAACAGCCAAATCCTCAGCACTCTGGGATCCTTCACCTACGTTGCTACATTTCCAGAGCACCCAAATACACAGCATTTCTTTTTAAATCACAGCTTCCCCAGAGCAGCCCCAAATCCAGCGCTTACCAAGATGCAGAGATTAGCAAGGTGTAGGGTTGCTTTTCTTGAGTTTCTTGGTAGAACCTGAGTCAATGTGCTCTTTTATGGAGAATTTCTAGGGTTACTCTTGGCATAGCACCAGCTGCTGCTGGCAGGGGGGGCACATTTCAGCGACCTCTTTCTCTTGTTACATTACACACGTCAGCCGTGCCATTTCTCGCTCAGGAGCTGCTAGAGCCCACGGATCACAAAAGCCCATTTTTTACACTTTTACAATTGATTCATTGCTCTCTCCTGGGGTGTTGTACACGAATCATCAGCTTTGGTTACGCCAAAAAAAATAAATGGTGCCAGGCACGAGTACTTGTCTTCATGTGGGGGTGGGCTGCTTGGAGACCGGGGCAGGGAAAGTCAGCCAGGTGACGCAGGATTAGTGAGCTGGGGTGGGATGCTGCATTCGTCACTCCATCCTGCCTCTGCTTCCTGTTGGGGGTCAGGCCCTGGGGGAGGTCAGTGCTATGCAGCAGGATGGGAGAATCAGAAGGTGGAAGTGCAAAAACTCGTGGGTTGCGATAAAGGCAGTTTAACAGGTAAAGCAAGACCTGCACGTGCAAGCAAATCAACAGGAATTCATTCCCTGCTTCCCACTGCAGGCAGGTGTTCAGCCATCCCCAGGAAAGCTGGACTCCATCATGCGTAACAGTGACTTGGGCATACCCCCCCTTCCTCCTTCCTCCCCAGCTTTTATTGCTGAGCACGGTGTCCTACGGTGTGAGAGACCTCTGTGGTCAGTCTGGGTCAGCTGTGTCCCCTCCCAGCTCCTTGCACACCCCAGCTCCTCGCTGATGGGGGAGGGTGAGGAGCAGGAAAGACCTTGACGCTGTGCAAGCACCACTCAGCAACGGCTACAACATTCCTGTGCTTCCATCGCTGATCCAAACACAGATCCAGACCAGCCACTGTGAAGAAAATTAACTCTATCCCAGCCATAAACCGTAAACAGTACAGAGAGAGGCAAAACCAATAGAGAGAGCCAAGCCCTTACTGTGCCAGAAGACCACTGGTTCTAAGTGTGGAACATCCACAACATTCTAGTATTTATGTCTGCCTCAGAAAAATTGGAATTTTGGACAAGAAATTCCTGTCACAATGATTCTTTCTAAAAATACACGTGCACGTACCCACCTTGTCTCTCCCTCCTATAAACAACAGTGCACCACTATGCGAAAGCATCTCCGAGAGCACAGAAGTAAGGTCTAGGAAAGATATTATAAAATAACCCTACAGTAACTCCTCCCTTGTATTCCCTCAGGGAACTGCTCTACTGCTTAGTGAAACAGTAAAACTTACATGGAGCTTTAGGATCTTCACACGTAAGGAAGATGGTTAAATGAAGCTCTGCCAGAACAGTTGTGTGTCTCCCTTCTGAGCACCCTCTCCACACATGGCTGAAAAAGAGAAGTATGGAAAGTTCCGCTTCCCAAAAAGAGCCTTTCATGTGGAAAGCCTGCATTTTAAACACTGATGGTCAGTAGTTTAGGGGAAAAAAGAAAGAATGGTGTAGGAAAAGGGCAGAAAATATAAACAGCCTGATCCGGAAAGAACGAGCTGCATCAGCCTATCCTGGCAGAAAGCAAATCCTGCACATTTCTTTTCCAACAACATCACGGACTTCCCATATTTGTGCATCACCCCACACCCAAGCACCACAGGCTAACTTCTCTTTTCACAGAGCCACAGAATTCCAGAAGCATTTGGGTTGGAAGAGACCGCCAAGACCATTGAGTTCAGCCTGTGACCAATCCCCCACCTTGTCACCCAGCCCAGAGCACAGAGTGCCACATCCAGGCATTCCTTGAACACCTCCAGGAGTGGGGACTCCAAACCTCCCTGGGCAGCCCCTTCCAATGTCTGACCACTGTTTCCATGACAAAATTCTCCCTCTTTGCTAATGATGGCATTGCTCACTTCACCCCAGAAGAGGATGATCAGCTCCTCTCTGACTGGTCCTGAGGGATGAAGGGAGAGGTGGGGAGTGTGCCATAGTGGAGAGAAAGGGTTGAATGGACAAGACTGGAGAGCAGGACTAGATAATGCCAGGCCATGTAACATATGGAGGTATTTCTGTCAAAAGCATCCATGTGGCCAAGCTGAGAGAGGTGTGATCTTAGAATTGTACTGAGAAGGGTGTTGCAACACATTGCTGAGCCCAAGCCAGCATCCTCAGTGCAATCTGACAGCATGCAGCCTTGCAGAGATTGTGTTCTGCCTTAAAACTGAAGGAAGCACTCTTTAGGATGGTTTTTCTTTGAAGAACAAGGCTCTGGATAGAGCAGTTATTTCACTGCTCTGTGGAAGAGCCAACATCACCGAAAAGCAGGTAGTGGAGAAGGTGGCTTCTGCCTAAGACACCACCTTTCCTACTCTCATCCCATCCAGGAAGGCTTCCCAAACCAGTACACCTGAGTGAAAGCCAGCAGATGGCACCCTCTGAGCACAGCCTGAGCCAGCTTATTACCTGTCTCGCAGCCCACCCAGGCAGTCCAGGAGAATCATGGAATCACAGGATGCTTTGGGTTGGAAGCTCATCTTGTTCCAACCCTCTGCCATGGGCAGGGGACACCTTCCACTAGACCAGGCAGCTCAAATCCCTGTCCAGCCTGGAGAAGATTGTGGGAAAGAGCATCAAAGGCGCTGCTGACATCCACTGCTCTCCTCATGCTGATAGAAAACATCCTTCTGTTGTAAAAGGTTGTCAGATTAGTGACACTATTTACCTTTGGCAAATCCCCAGCTATTTCTCATCACCACCTGCTTCATGTGGATAAAAGAGAGCCCGGGTTAAGAACAATGTGTTGGTAAACACAGATATGACTAGCAAACACCAAGTAAGCTGGAAGATGAAGGACTTACTGTCCTCTGTAGCAGAAGGGTGACAATGTGGTATTGTACAACAAACCATAAATTACAATCTCTTTGTAGAAGCAAATAAAATTAAACCCCAAAACCAACAAAACCCTCCATGTTACAATAGAACAGTTCCGCTGGAAGGAACTTAGGACAACCATCTGGTCCAACTGCCTGACCAGTTCAGGGCTGCCCTGAAGTGACACCATTGCCCAAATGACTCTTAGACACGACAGTCTGGGGCATCAACCACCTCTCCAGGAAGCCTGGTGCAGTATTTGATTATACAGAAAGAAAGTTTCTCTTTAAAGAAACACTTCCTGATATCTGGCCTGAACCTCCCCTGGCCCTGCTTTGAGAGCAGCATTCCCGTGAGATTGGCACTTCCCTCTCCATGCCCCCTCCTCAGGAAGCTGCAGAGGGGGATAAGGCTGTCCCTCAGCCTCCTTCTCTCCAAACCAGACAAACCCAGAGCCCTCAGCCTCCTCCCAGGACACGTCTTCCAGCCCCAGCACCAGCGTGGTTCTCCTCTCCTGGACACACTCAAGCACCTTCCCATCATCTTTAACGCTGGAGCGCTGTGGGTGAGGCCGCCCCAGTGCTGGGCACAGCCGGACCATCCCCTCTCCTGACCCGCTGGCCACGCTGTGTCCGGTGCCCCCAGGATGCCATTTGCCCTCCTGGCGATGGTTCCTACTGAGCTGCTGCCAACCAGCACCCCCAGATCCTTTCAGCAGGGCTGCTCCCAGCTGCTCCTCTCCCAGCTTACACTTGTGCTCGGTGTTGCTCCACCCTGGGCGCAGAATCCAGCACTTGGATTTAGTAATTCTGTGCCACTGGCAATTGCCTGATGGTGCATCTATCCAGGTCCCTCTGCAAGGCCTCTTGTCCCTCCAGAGAGTCCACAGCACTCCCAGTGCAGACTCACAGAGTGGTTTGGGTTGGAAGGGACCTTAAAGCCCATCTCATTCTACTTCTCCGCTATGGGCAGGGACACCTTCCACTAGACCAAGTTGCTCCAAGCCCCGTCCTTTTGGATTATCACTCAGGGTTCTCCCAGATATTAACCAGCCAGATTGGGAGGGATAATTTCACACCACTCTGTGAGAGCAAATCATGATGCACTGTGAAGAACAGACTGGAAGTCAAGGAAGCAGGGAATAGTGGCATGCCTAGAGCCTGGCCCTGGCCAGGCAGGTGTCCTGGGATCCCCTCCCTCAGCCTGGCTGCTGGTATTTCTCCTCCAGTTGATAAAATCCAGAAGCTGGATCTCCAGCACCCTCTCTTCTCTGGCCAGTCCTTCTAGCACTGCAAACCTGTACATGCGACAACACTGATGCTTATTTGGGACAGCCTGGAGGTGGCATCACTAAAGAGGCCATAACCAGATGCTGTTGTGGGCTGTGGGATAAGTGTATTAGACAAAACAAGTGAGGAAGAGCAACACCTTCACTTGGAAGGTTTGCATCCACAGGTTCTCCTGTGTCTCTGATGCTTCACTTGCACACCCCAAGTGAGAAAACGCTTCCTTTGGCTGCTGTCACTGATCAATCAGAGCAAACCTAAGGGGAAAGAGAGTTGGAATAGTCATACACACACAGTATCTCCATGTTTGGTTTCAATGTTCAGACTAAATAGGAAACCCAGTAGTGTGTTCTTCAGCAAGAGCAGGCACCCCTGAAAAGAGCAACCACATTTCTTTACTGGTTCCATCCCACTAACAAAATCAAACATGCAGCACTCCACACTCTTGCTGATCCACCAGTGTGTTTATGGCTCAAGTACAGGTACGGAGCTGGAGCTGCCCTGCTCTGCTGGCTCCTCAGCACGTGCTGCTCTCGAGAGCCGAGGGCAGCGTCTTGTAGGGGTTGAGGATCCCCTTGGGGTCCAGCATGGCTTTGAACTGCTGCATGAGCACCACTGCCTCGCGTGGTTTGCTGTACTGAATGAACTGCTTCTTCTTGAAGCCCAGCCCGTGCTCTGCACTGATGCTCCCACTGCATCTTGCAGTCCACTCATACACAAAGGGCTCGATGGCATCCAGCAGGGAATGACTGTAGGACTCTGCCGTGATGTTCAAATGCAAGTTCCCATCTCCTGGAAGAAAACATTGCACAGGTGGGTCTGGGAGAAAAACTTGGTGGCCCTGCAATGGATACTCATTCCTGGCTCCTCCACATTCTCAAACAACAGGGCCTTTGTTAGTCTGCAAACTGTGCAAAAAGGGCAAGCTCACTGTCCTACAAAAATCAGCCTCTCCATGCACAAATAATTCAAATAGGATCTTTGCTTTTCCACGCTCCCGGTGCAATATTTGAGGAAGGGTTCCAAGTTAAGCTACTTTCAAACTCCAACTTCTGTGATTTTAAAATTCCCACTGTGCTGCATTAATGATTGTGCCACCACTGTGATGCCATGACAAAGACTTCCCCAATGGCATTTCATAATGATCATTAGGCTTTAACATGGCCCTTCATCACTTTTTCTCTCCCTATTATGTTTGTGCAATGCTCTAAATGCACTTTGGCACCATGTCAACAGAAACAAAGAAAGCAGAACAATTTCTCCTTTTGCTGCTGCTTGTGACAGTATTTGATTAGGCACAGAGTTGCTGGGTACTCCAAAAGACAAAACGCACAAAGATAAATACAACTTACTCATCCTCCTCCTGCAGGAACCTCTTCCTGCATCCTAGCAAACCCTCACAACACACAGCTTAGTCCTCTAAGAGCTACCACAGGGAGCCTTTGTTATGCAACATGTCTTTCAAATTATCCTTAATCAAGTATGCTCAAGAGTGTTCCATGGTTTTTTTGTAACAGAACAGCTCTGCTAAGCGACCAATTTACCTGCTTGTAAAATCTGATTAGTTCCCCAGCATGCTGACAAATCTATCAGCCTTTCTGTGCATTTATCACTATCTCTCTCTCTCTCTCTCTCTCTCTCAGGGTTAATGGCTCACAAAAAAATTGATTTCCAGGAGGATTAATCACTTTGGACAAGAAAGTGGTTATCTGCCAAATGTGTCTAAGTACATCAACCAAACTGATGGTCCAATTGAACAATTTACATCTTTAAATAGAAAGTACACAGCAAGAAGACACAGATGACCAGTTCCATGGTTCACTGGCCAGCAACATGCCATCGGTGTATGGAAAACAGTCTGAAAGCAGTGAAATTCAAACACAAAGATCCTGACGTACCCTCCTCTTCCAGAGCCCTCTATTAAAGCCTCTCACTAATTGCTGCACAGTGAAACCTGCAGCACAGAAGGGCCATCACCTCCTTTCCCAGCACCCCCACTTACCCAAGTGGCCATAGCCCACCACATTTTTGGCACTCTGGCCCAGCCGAGCCCTCATATCAGTCACGAGGTCATAGAGCTTTCCCACAGGCAGAGAGATGTCATACTTGTACACATAACCCTCGTGAGTGAGGGCCTCGGTGATCCTCTCCCGCAGGCCCCACAGCATCTGAGGAATCAAGGATCACAGAAATCCATATAAACCAAGTAGCACTTGGGTTCCATGCATATACCAAACATCAGTCTGAACACTTCCCTATATAAAACACAAATCCACGTCAAAGAGATTTGTGGAAGAGGAAATGCTGACTTGCCTTTATTTTCTTGTCGTCCGTTGCCACAGTTCCATCAGTGACCAAACCAGAAGCCATGGCCTGTTCTAGGAAGTTGTTCAATTTCTCCTCATCATGGGTTGAGTTGGAGCCCGAAGTTTCAATTAAAACATAAAAAGGGCTGTCTGAGAATGAGGGAGAACAAAGTAAGCAGATGCCTTGGAGCAAAACAGAGGAATTCAGGGCAGGTTTTGGAGCTTTCCCCACATGTTATGTGCCAGAGAGGGCAGTCTTTTATCTGTAGGGCACTTCACTGACATGCTCTATCTTTTCTTTTGCAACCACTTTCCAGAAAGCTAGCAGTTTTGTGATGACACATACAAGTAAAAAATCTCATCCTTAAAGATAAAAGGTGGTTGGAATGGATAAATTAGATACAAAAATTATGAGCGATGCCCACACAATCGCCAACTTTTAAAAAGTCAGTGAGTCAACTTTTTAAAATTAGTCACTTTTTAAAAGTGTTTAAAACTAGTCTAAAAATCCCCGAGAAGTACAGTGCCCCCTTCTACAGTGTGAATGCCACTGGTACCTGTCACTGGGCTGGACAGCTTGAGATGTCTCTCAACCAATTCCATGCACTTCTCATCCATGAACTCATAAGCAGACAGGATCTCGCCCAGCATGGCTCTGCAGGTTGTGAATGTTTCCAGAACCTTAGCAAAACTCTGACACCCTTCAGACAGAACACAGACAGAAATAAGGACCAAAACCAGACACCACCCCAAACCCTTTGGAGGTTTCTGAGAAGTAAACAATTGTCAATGAAGGCTCCCTCACAAACAACTCTGGACCTGCTGAGGGACACCCAAAAGCAGCTTTTAAGCAGCTGTGCCTGGCCATGTACTCTGCTGATCCAGAGCCTGACCTGCAGATGTGACTTCTCAGCCTTGCCTTGTCACCTTGTTGCCCACCTGACTCCTGGATGGTGGCTGCCCCTGCCTACTGTCACAGTCTTGCTCTGCTCACCTCTTGAGCCTGTCAGACCAGGCCCTCACCAGTGAGGGGACTGTCCTGCCTGCCTCCTCACCCTGTTGAGCTCCTGGCTCCACTTTCCTTACAGAACAACCTGCCCTTGCAGGTATTTCAACAGATATTAAATATCTGCACAGGTATTTTAGCACAGAGCCCTACACTATTACCCAGAAACCAGCTGATGCTGGCAGTCCAGCTCAGCAGGCTGAGCAGTGCTTTTTCCTCTCCATCCCTATTCCCAGCCTCTGAATTCAGGTGTGAAATCATTAACATCAGTTTCTACCTAGGAATGCCAGATTCACAGCCTTAGGCTTCTGAGGACAGAGTATGGAGACAGCAGTGATAACTCCCAAGGTCCCCTCGGATCCTATGAAGAGCTGCTTCAGGTCATAGCCCGTGTTATCTTTACGCAGAGAGGTCAGACAGTCCAGAGCTGAGCCATCAGCCAGCACCTGTGGGAACACAGGGGCCCAGTCAGAGCACCTGGGTAGGAATGTGCTGTCATGAACTTACCTGTGACCAAGCTGATGGGAAGTGTCACTCACCTGGAGCACAGGGACACAGCTGCAGCCCACACTGCTCGTCCAGCCCCAGCTCTTCCCCCCCTCTATATCCTACCTGAGTAGGACAGAGTAGGTATTTCCCTCCTACTTCCCTCCTTCCATCAGGACAAGTAATAACAGTAGGTCTAGTTTGCTCTGCTTTTCTTATTAGTGGTGGAGAAGACCAGCCATTCTCTGCAGCCCTAGCTCTTATTATCCAGCAGAAACAAGGAAAGCTACTTGAAACAGTGAACAGTTAAGCAGAATGAAGTAAACCCTCTGCCACTTGAGCTTTAAATCAAGGCTGAGTATCTCCAAGAGAGGTTATTCATGGCTATTCTGACACTAGAGCCAAACTGACCTGAGACAAATGCTTTCCTTTCTAAGCCTACACAGTAAAACCATGCCATGCTTTTGTTCCCTGCCCAAATTTTTTCCCATTAATACTTTGCTCCCCAGCCCTGAAAACTTTTAGAACTCCTAATCCAGCCTTTACACCCCAAGGCACTCACCTGTAGGACAGGAGCAGCTGAGGAACAGCAGAGACTCTAGGACACAGCCAGCAGCCAAATGAACCCAAAGCAGACAGCTCTGTTATGGGGTGAGCTTTAAACCTTAAGAAGATCTTTAAATTCCTGTCCAACACAAACCAGTTTGTGATCCTATGATTCTATTAAAATCCAAGTGAGCAGCCACTAGAAAAGAGTGTTCCAGAGACCCACTGCTCAGAGGAACCAACTCCATGCAGATAACCTGGGATCCCCCAATCTCTCCCTACCTTCTTTTCACTTGTCTGGACTAGAAAACCACCTAACACCTCCTCTGTCAGCAAGCACTGGAAGTCAGGAAGCTGGAAACTGCAGCAGCAATAACATGCTACATGCATGAAGACATGTGGTGACCCTTCTCAAAAGAGACCAACAAGGAAAAGTTAAGAGTGGAAGCCTGGAGAAGAACTTGGCTGTGTGCTGGATAGTTAGAAGAACAGGAAGCAGTAAGAAGCAGAGGATTAAACAGAAAGGAACTGCCAGGTACTCGCCTTACCACTTCCAGGCCCAGCACCGTCCCTCGCAGAGAGCCGTATCTCAAGAGCCGCAAGCCTCCGGCATTGGTGGCCACATTCCCCCCGATGTGACAGCTGCCCTTGGCTCCCAGGTCGAGTGGCATGATAAACCCCTGCTCCTCCAAGTACTCATTGAGCCTCTCCAACACACAGCCCGCTTGGCACACGAGGATCCCTGCAACAGAAACGCCCTGCTACAAGCTGATGGCCGAGAAGAAGGTGCCTCCTCAAGAAGCAGGAGCAGTATGAGCAGATGCAACCATCTCTTCCTTCAAAACTTCCTGGGATTCAGCTTAAATGCACGAGTCTGTGCATGCTCCAGGGAACTGCCCCCTCCTCAAGCCTCAGGGAGCTTTGTTATTGCCTCAACATCTGGTGACCCACAACTCCGGACTGGTAAAACACAACCACATTAAGCGTGTCTCTGCCTTAAAGGGAAAGCAGCCTTCCCTTTAAGCCCTGCAAAAACTTTGCATGTACAGGTAGACTTGGCTGCTGTTGGGGGCAATGGGAAATGGTTTAAATTCTGCTTGTTGCTATCTTTCTTTGAACACAGATACTCACGCCAGCCTGACCCCTAACCCCCCAAATTCAAACAAACCTCCTTATGATGCTGCTGGGCTGAACCCTGCTGATCCTGCTGTTATCTGTTCCTAGGAAAATGCCTGTTTTGGGGCTCATTTCTGTGCCTCACATCTCTGGAATATTTACCAGACACCTTGTCAAAGCTGATGATCTGGTTCATGAGAGCAGTGGAGAGAATGATCTCATCAAAGACAGGAACGCTGCCCCCAACAAGGCCCGTATTACCCCCCTGAGGGTTCACTGCCAGGTTCCTCTCATGGCAGTACCTGGAAGGAAAAAGGTTTCTGAATTTTTATGCATTTAAAGGCCATAATCAGTCTGTCAGTCAAGTTTCACCTCTACATGAACATCTACCGTTGTGACAGTGCTCCTTAAAATTAAGCAGCATTTCACCGAAAGATTAAACTGATGCAAGGAGACAGTTTCAATGACAAAGCGAGAAAGTGCAACTCCTGTCTTAACTCAGCCCAGCGCTGGGCAAAGAACCAACACTTGGGGTTAGCCCCGTGTGTATCGAGGTGTGTGGCACACACCATCTGCCTGGAAAGCACTGCTTATGTTTCTACAGAAGCTGCTTCTGCAGCAGACTGTGTTAACAGCCTGGGCTCCTCAGTGGGCTCTGACAGCCAGCCTCTGGCAGTGGTTTCAGACATGACTGCTCTCCTCCTTCCAAGAAATTAATGCCATGTAGGCAACAAAATGTGCACCTGTGCCTCAGCTGCTCCACCTGCCACATCCCTGCCAAGTACCACCCACCACATCCTCTCTGAGCTCACAGCAGCTCCCGCACAAGGGATGGCGCAGAGCCCCACGGCACCAGAGTCCCTTGAGAAGCCCTGCCTGCCTTTCCTGTGCTCTGCATCCCTGTTTTAACAGAGCCAGGAGCAGGTTCCTGCAGCTTTCAGCTCCTCAGCCAAACAGTGATCTGGCACAGTACTGCCCAACCAGAGCTGTGCTCACACCAGTGAACCACGGGATGTGGATAAAACAGATCCTCAAACTGCCTGGTTCTGCCCTAACCTTCTTTACCGTTTCAAACAGACCCTCCTGAATCTTTCACAAAACTTCTCCTTTCTGAGCACCTGTACAATAGCTACTTTTAGTCATTTATTAGAACAGAAAAGTCATGAAGAAAACTGCCTGAGCAACTCCAGTGCTTAAGGAATTGGTGTCTGAACACCTACAAGTTCCCTTCACCTGCCAGATCATCCCTGACTCAACCCAAGTTTCCTCAGCACCAAGCCCAGCAGAAAAGGTCCACATTACCTGAGAATCTGAGACACCTCTGCTGTTGTCTTTGGCTTCAACACCAGCTGGCTGCACCCTGCAATGAAAGCAAGGGACTCTCAAGGCAAGCTGTGGCTCTGCAGAGGTCAGAAAGAAACAGGTGGGAAAGCATGAGGTGGGAAGTAACAATGCTCCCTCCACCGTTAGGCATTTTCAACCACTTTGACAACAAACATTTCAACAGCAGCCTTTCCCTTTAAGCCCTGCAAAAACTTTGCATGTATAGGTAGACTTGGCTGGGGGCAATGGGAAATGGTTTAAATTCTCATGGAATCTTTGACAGAAGCAACAGAGAACTCACAATGCTTGATTTAGAATCACAGGATGATTTGGGTTGGCAAGGACCTAAAACCTCATCTCATTCCACGAGCAGGGACACCTTCCACTAGCCCAGGTTGCTCCAAGCCACATCCAACCTGGCCTTGGACACTTCCAGGGCTGGGGCAGCCACAGCTTCTCTGGGCAACCTGTGCCAGGGCCTCACCACCCTCACAGGGTAGAATTTCTTCCCAGTATCCCATCTAACCCTTCCCTCTGCCAGTGGGAAGCCATTCCCCCTTGTCCTGCCACTCCAGGCCCGTATAAAAAGTCCCTCTCCCTCCTTTTCATAAGCCCCCTTAAGGTACTGGAAGGCTGCAATCAAGTCTCCCAAAAGCTTTCATATTCTCCTCTGAGGTTCAATCAAAACTCTTAGGTGAATCAATTTGTCTCAGGAAAAAATTAATTATTAAGTTAGAGAGTTAATTTTTTTTTTTTTAATGAAAGCCAAGTTTACCAAGTACCAGGTAATTCTTAAAGGAATATTTTTATGAGGAAAAACTCATTTTGGAGGGGCAGGCACTCATGTGGTCTCTGGTGACCAGTGACAGGACCCTAGGGAACAGCTGGAGCTCTGTCAGGAAAGGGTTAGGCTGGATACCAGGAAAAGGTTCTTCCTCCAGAGGGCGATCGGGCACTGAAGAGGCTCCCAGGGAATGGGCACGGCCCCAAAGCTGCCAGAGCGTTTGGACAACGCTCCCAGGCACAGGGTGCGATTATTGGGCTGTCTGTGCAGGGCCAGGAGTTGGGACTCAATAATCCTCATGGGTTCCTTCCAACTCTACAGCCTGTACACATGTGATCCGCCATAAATAAAGATAAGACTTCCTTTGGCAAACTTATTGCTGCGGTAATTAACGGAGGCAGGAAGGAAGTTTCACCAACCGAGCACAAGCAGCAGCTCCGCTTACCTCGCACCGACTTCAGCCAGTCCACGTTGAAGGGCTTCACCTCCTCCTCGCCCGTGACGACCCTGCCGGGCATGAGGCGCTCGAAGAAGGCCACATCGCCGTCCGCCAGCCGGGCGAAGGGCAACCTCCGCACCGCGTAGCGCTCGCAGGTCGCCACCACCTCCCGGCAGCAGCCCCTTCCCTGGAGCACGCCCGGGGCTTCCCGGCTGCGGCCGCGCTGCAGGACCGTCCCCCGGCAGCTCCTCAGCCAGGCGGCCCCGCGGCTCCACAGGGCTGTGGAAGCCATGGAAAAAAAAAAAAAAACAACCGCGGCCTCAGCGAGTCTCTCCCGCCGCTGCCACCGCGCAGCCCCGGGGCACCGCAACGCCACGCAGCCTTCGCCGTGGGGGTTGGCGCGGAGCGGGAGTGGGGAATTCGGGATTATGCCGGTGCACGGGAGATGCCAAGGACGCTCCGTGGCCGGGAAGCGCCGGGAACGCGCGGCGCGCCTCACACCGAGCCGCCAGGGGGCGCTGCCGCCCGCCCGCGCTGAGCGCGAACGCGCTCAGCGCGGGCGGGAGGCAGCGCCCCCTGGCGGCCGGAGGTTGCAACAGCACCCGCACCCCCCCCCAATCCTCACACATTTATTCCCAAAAATACTTTATTTATAATATAATCCAACATCTCCAAGATTCAAAAATACAGATATACATTTCTTTTTTTTTTTTTTTTAACTTTACATTCCTCTTTCCCCCCCCCCCCCCCTCTCGTTTCGGGTAATTGAGTGAAAGTCGGTTTCGACCTCAGGTTTGGATGAGCTGCAGTAAAGCTGGGCCTCTGGCAGGGCTTTTTTGGGCAATGTTGAGTGGGACTTTCCTTTAGGGATCACCCTTCTCCAGGAAACATTTAACACTGTACATTCAAAAGTCAGAAGATTTAAATCCTTTAGTAAGCAAAAATGAAGGCTGCTGGTATTTCTGTCTACAAGGAGTCGTAAAAAATCTCTACAACCAGGTCTAAGAGGGCAGCAGATTCTCCTGAGCCCATCCAAGCCCTGCACTGGCATGTTCCCAGTGGGAGAGTTTATTGCTGGTATCAGATCTCAGATGCTCTACACATCACAGATGTTGTAAAGAAGAGGAGAATGTTGTACCTCACACTATTCATAATTCCTAGCAAATTATCCTTCCTTTTGAGAGCTCTAGCTTCTAGAGCTTGTTTTCCTTTTTGCTTTGCTGGTTCAAGTGGAAAATACTCTTCAAAGCCCCAAAAGTACTTCTAAAAATGTGTCTTGTTATCCTACCTGACCAGAATTTTGGAGCTGAGGGAAGTCAGCTCCACACTGGCTCACCCAGAGCTGCTCTCTTCCCTCACGGCATGTTTCCAGCACCATCTCCAGAGTGGAATTTTGAGATTGTTTCAAATCAAATGCTTAATCCATGGCAATACCAGTACTAACAAAGCCTTAGGGAAAAAAAAGGGAAAAGAAGTTGTCTACAATACCATGGGATGGAAGGGGAAAACAAAACCTGGAACAGCATCGACACGGGTTGTCAGGACACAGCAATGCTCCCACTCAGGCCAGTACAGTGGGTGAAGGAGGAGCAGCTCTCACCCACTGGTGACTGGATTACAGGCTGGCTCATGAGGTATCACAAATCTGCTCTCATGAAGAGGCAGGAGAAGAAGAGGGCTCGCTGTACTCCAGGCCTGTGTGACTGTGCTGTTCCTCCTCCTTCCCTCCAGCACTCCAGCTTTCATTTCCCTGCCTGCTTTCCACGTGCTACTCCACGGCAGCAATGACAAATGTGCATCACAGACGTGCATTTTCATGCACAGAACTCTGCAAACTTCATCTCTCCGTGATGCAATGTAGTAAAGACACGTGCAACATCACACTGGAAATAACAGGACCCTGAAGATGGGGATTTTTTCCTAAAATCCATCCTTTTTTTCTGCCATAAATCAATGTTCATAGAAAAGCTGCCTCACGATTGAGAGGTTTCTTCTATGTCAGCAGCAAGCAAAAAGCCCCACAGAGTGAAGTGGCAGGAGCTGTGTTCTACTTTCCTTCACTGCAAAACATGAGGAAGAGGCTCAGTGCAACAGGAAAAGCCTTCTTTCTTTTGAGAACACGTGCCAGAATCTGAGTAGAAGTGTTTTTAATCTTCTGTACTATTTATTCAGCAGAAGAGAAGTTTATCTGGAAGCTTCTTTATGCCTTTCCAGCAGTCTGTACCAGGAGCTTCTGCACACTGGTAGGGAAAGCAGCACACAGCCCGGCACAGAACTGCCACCAACACCCACCAGGGACCAGAGCCAGCAAAGTTCATGAGTTTGGGGCTTTTTTTTTTCCTCCTTCCACCAGCAGGGAGGAAACCCTGCAGGCACCTCTCCTCACTACATCTTTCATTGTAGGCAGGTAAGCCTCGTGATGCAGGAGACAGATATGAAGGCAAGACTTTGCTCTTCCCTCAACTTCTGCATCCACTGTATCTCACAGGAAGGCAAAAAACAGAGTTTTGCTTTCTGACTCCTTATTTCCCCTCTCCCTTCTGCTGCAGCCACTGACACTGTGCTAATCCAAGGATTCACATTCATCATCTGAAAAGGCAGCTAAAGAAGTCAAGAACATGCAAATGTGGCCCATTAAAAAAAAAAAGACAAGAAGTCCTGTTGGAACATTCCTGAATGGCCTTCTTCAACAGCAGAGCCACACCATCATGGGAACAAACAGTGTCCTCATGGAGCCTTTCTCTAAAACCTGATTTCCTGATTTACCCAGGTGCCACACAGGCAATCACAGCTAACAACTCAGGCCTTCGTCTTATTTTGTGAATAAATCTGACCTTCTCTGTCTCTCTCTCCAAGAATACTGTAGGTTTCATCTTCACAGTGATGTACTTAAAGAATCTTTAGGGAAATGGAAACAGCCAGAAAAGGCAACACCCTCTCTCAGTATTATTGTGCAAGACTAACATAAATAAAATCTCCGTGGCAAATGGATTTGGGACTCCCTCCCAAAGTCTTAGGAAAGAACAGGAATTTCAACTGGCCACTGGATAATTAAATATCATACCGGAAAAAGATGGAGGATAGATTAACAAAAAATAATCAAAGGTAATATTGCAACATGGATGAAGGAATATATTAAATTCTTCTTGCCTCGGTGGTGTATTCCCCTCTACTCCTTACTTCTTTTTCTTTCTTTCCTGAACACAACGAGGACAAAACCTGTAAGAAAAAAGAAGCAGTAATTAGCTCCTGGAATTAACAGCACAGAGTCCAAGAACTGTTTTTAATATTTGTGCACAAATAAGCCTGCTTCTGACTGGCAACTTGTTAATTTGATTAAAATGGTCCATTAGATAAAAGTAACAAGCCCATGGTCCTTCCCAAGATGAGCACATACAGAGGTAGAACCCTGAGAAGTCTTCAAAATATTCCTCCAGAAGTGAAATGTATCTGAGGTATCTGTCTCTCAGTTTTAAGCACAGCCACAACTAGTGACAGCAAACCTCAGATGTAACATGTCCATGTTCACACAAGCCTCAGGTTAAAACCTGCTCTGTTTATCAGGCAGTTTTGCTCCCACCAGAACCTAAGACTTCTGTGGAAATGGATTTTAAGAACAAGGTTCGTCTTGTATCTTCTACCCTCAAACATAATCCCCAATCACAGTGGATTCAAACCCTCTGATGAGAAAAGCAAAGCTCCTCTGCCAGGCTCACAGCAGGGTTTTAATTCTTGTTAGGCAAACTGCAGCCTGATAAAAATCCCAAAGCTGAATGTTGTCCCACTCACCATTTCCCTTTTGGTTTGGTGGTCAGGTCCACACATGCAAAGTGGAACCACTCAATTGGGCACTGCAAAAGAGAAAGGAAAAACCCACAAGGGAGATTCTTAGTGATTCACAAACGTTCCCATCATTTGGTATGGGCTAACCGAGCAAGGACCCCCTCCTCGGATTGTACAGGGGTGGGAGGCAACAAACATCTGAAAACCAATCATCTCTCAAGTGCTTACATCTGGGTTGTCACAGCCAATCATCTCTCCATAGGACACCTGGTGACACAGGCAGTAGGTGGGTTCGTTGGGATCCACTGGCATGTCCAGGACATCCGAGGGATGCACTGACAGGATGGTATCAGCAAACTCAGACCTGTGGGCAAGGACAGAGTCAGGACAAAGCAACTCAGACAACACTGTGTTACAAGGGGATGGCTTCCCACTGCCAGAGGGCAGGGTTAGATGGGATATTGGGAAGGAATTCTTCCCTGTGATGGTGGGGAGGCCCTGGCACAGGGTGCCCAGAGCAGCTGGGGCTGCCCCATCCCTGAAGTGTTCATGGCCAGACTTAGAACAACTCAGGCTAGTGGGAGGTGTCCCTGCCCACAGGAGGGGCTGGAATGGGAGGGTCTTTAAGGTGCCTCCCAACACAAACCATTCTAGGATTTGATGTTTCCAAGATCTAAATCCTACTTGGGAAAATTAGTGTTCTACAGTATCTTCCCTAAACCACATGACCCTGTTTTAGAGTTTATATTTCATTACCACAGTCCATTAATTAAAATCATAAGGTAGGTTGGATCACAGTATGACTAGAAAGAATTAAGAGAGGGATTTGTAGATGTCATGAGTAAAGTAACAAAATTATCACACAGATCACTCCTGGCTGTGAGTAGAGTAACCTGTTTGGAGTTTTTCCCCAGCCTGTTTTAATAGACATGTTTTCTCATTGTCAGGCATGAGTGAACCCTCTTACTCTGACATGGGTGTGCTGACATGCCAGTAGCAGTCCATAGAAACTACTTTTAAGTTTCCTGTCCCTCCATTTAGCCAGCTGAAAATATCAGAATAAACCGAGCCCCTTTAATAGAAATCCCATCTCAGAGAGGGGACATGCTTTCCTCCTTGCCTCTCAAAACCAAATCAGATTATTCAAGGCTACCTAGGACACAATCCTTCGAAAACAACCCCCAAAATTCTCCAAGATTTCTAGAACAGCAGCACATCAGTTTCTGTCCTGATGGACAAGTGAGTTTCTTTTGCCATCAAGACCACGAACAACTGTTAAAAATAGCTCTGTGACAAAAATCAAAGCTATTTTCTCCCAGCTTGCCAACAGCAACAGGGAGGCTGATCCTGTCCTTCCAGTCAGAGTGTTCCAAGCATGCTGAGCTTCCACATGCCAACCAAGGAGTTAATTAACAATGCTGGCCTGTCCTAAGCAGGACATTAATGAAATGGAGTAAGACCAGAGCACTCTTAACACCGCTCGCCATCCGGACACGAGTCGTAAATAGGGTAACATGAGCTTGTGGAAAATTCATGAAGTGCCAAGCCCAAGGCCCTGGAGTTGTGCCTGGCCCTGCCTTACCCTCCTTTGAGTTTCTTTTTCTTTGGTGTATCTTCTTCAGATGTTCTCCTGCCTCGACCACGAGAGCTTCTTTTGTCTTTCTGACTTCGTCCCTCTAGAAAGGAAAAACAACCCCATCGTTTCAGCCTATCTGAGTGGCAGAAACATCCCCAGCTGTTGTTCTTTTGATGCAGTTACTGTCTTGAAATCCCTATTTCATATGTAACTGAGTAATCCTTATTATACATGTAATTGAATACGCTGACTGAAATGCATTTTTGAGCCAAAAATACACCAAACTGACAAGTACAACTGAGCACCAAACTCTTGTGTTTGCAGTTCTGGCAATAAAGCACTGCAGTACGTCAGCCCAAGTCATAAACAGCATCACACTTGATTAGACATGCAGTAATTTTTTTCAAATCTCAGTATATCCTTAAACACAGTTAATAGGTTACTCAATAACTAACATAACTTTTATCTCCACCTCCCTGCTCCCACCCCTTATTTCATAGTTCAAAGGCATCAAGCTGTGCTGTGCTGCTGTATCCACATTCCAGTGACACTGTAATCCCACAATATTTCAGCAAACACTGTAGAAACTGGTATCTTCCTTTAACTCCTAATTTTTCCTGAAACTAAGACTGTTACACACACCAGTGCAGTTTTGGCACAGCACTCTCCTTAGAGCCAGGATGAACAACTTCAGGATGATCTGTGCAACAGTTAAGTTTGATCCCAGCACCACATGTCTCTTCATCTCTTGCCCACTGTAAACATTTTGAAGAGCATTAAAAACAAGCAGAGAATGGTGCACTTCTTTCCTTCCTCCAGAAATAAGAGCCTATTTTACATCTCAGCCTTCCTGGTTTGATATTCTAAGTGCTGGAAAAGGCTCTCAATTGTATCAAATTTACCCACTTTTCAGGCTTCGAGATCCAGGGGTTTCGAAGTCGCTGCCTTCCAGTTTATCTTTGAGATCAGCTTCAAACCGCGCCAAGTCTGCATCCAGCCGGCGGATGTGCTTATCCACCTGCACCAAGAGGAAACCACAAACTGAATTACAAAGAAACACACACAAAAAAGAGAGCCCCAACGAAAACAGGAAGGGCTGAAACAGTGGCTGTTAGCAGCACAAACAGTGTGGTACCACAGAGCAAGGCATGGAAGGGGTACAGGCTGGGAAAAGGGAAATGGCACCCACAAAGGGAATGAAGGAGGCAAAAGCAGGAGGAGCCAATCCCTCTACAAGCGAGCAGAAAGGAAGGGAAAGGAAGGCAGCATAAAGGAGAGTCAAAGCAACTCAGACTAATGATTTTCAGAACAGACCAAGATGAGAGACACTAAAATAACTGGTTTGTCCCTGCAAATTTCAAAATTCAAATACAGTCCCTGAAATGCGTCAAGTTTTTCCCTGGTACTCCACTGTGATGTGAATCAAAGAAATTTAGCAATAAATACAGACAGAGGTTGACAATCCTCAGTAACAAGTCAACACACATTAATTAAGTACCTTGTACCACCCTGGCTGCAATAAAGTGACTTTCAGAACAGGGATTTTAATCCACCACCCCCAAACTGTGCTGCTGCAATACTTTGTCATCAAATGAGCTCCCTAGTTATCTAGGGCACTGATATTCCTGGGACATCATTTCCTTTACTGCAGTATTTGATGGCAATAAAACATCTACTGCAGCTGTAGCAAAACCCAAAGCATCTCTACAAGCTGGACAATAAACACTTAGCACAGTCAAAAGGATTCCTCTCACTCAAGTTTCATCCAGGGGGGTAAAACACCTGGAGAGAAGAATTATTCAAGGGACAGGAGAAAAAAAAAAAAAAAAAGTGGAGAGCTGCATCTTAAGAAATGGGATTTTCTCACAAGGTCCACTGAGGAGATTTTGACACCCAATAAACCAAGGCAATCGAGCAGAATTCCTGCTGCACCTCCACAACATAGTACAGCAGCTGGCTTAAAACAATTTTGCTTTCAACTAAGACCAGCCCTAAATAAATTATCAGTGACAGAGAGCTGCCAAGGAGGAGGGAGTGGGGGAAATTTACTGGCAGTATCACACAGCAGACGAGTACTACCGATAAAGTCACCTCCAAGGGGGACAAACTCACTAATTCTTCAGCAAAAGAGAAACCTGGTGCCACAGGAGAAGGCTTTTTGGGAATGGCAACAGTGAGAAACATACGCTTGAAGACTCCCAGTTTGTTTAGGTAAGCTATTAAAACAAAAAACCATAAAAAAACCAGCCAGAGAAAGCTGACACTGTGAGGTATCTCCTCGTGCACCACTCCAGAGAATGCCCATGGTTTCCATGGCTCACCATCTCGTAGGTCTGCATGGCCAGCTGCACTTTGTCGTCGCTGTACTCTTTGCACTTGCTGTAGGCACTCTGGATCTTCTTCAGGTGCTCCACTCGCTCCTCAGGTACCATGTTCTTCACTGACTCGATGTACGCTGCTGCCAGGCTGTCGATCTCTGCCTTCTTGTCTGAAAAACACACGAGGTACACGTCAGAGACCTGCCAGCCAAAGCAGGTATTTTTGGTTTTCCACTTCCTCGTGGTATTTAGGAGACCCTTCCTGAGAGCTTTTACATCCCCGTCAATTCCTGAATGCATTTTGCTTTTTAAAAACAAAAGCAATTCAGTTAAAGGTATTCACTCTTTTGACACTTGCGGTGTGATTCTGCTTTCTCAAGTGTTCTGCAGCTAATTCAGAAGTTAATTTGCAGTCAATTCACAGTTAAGATCAGAAACTGAACCCATGGGTTCACAAGTTGCTGCCTCTCTTCCCACATGCAGAACATTTTATCTATGGTGCAGTCACTTACTGTTCTGATGGTTCAAAATGAAAATTGTTAGCGTGCAGCCAGATACCAACAAAAGCTTCAAAAAGGAAAAAAAAAAAGGTCCTGCAAGGCACACAGGAATCTAGAACTTGGTAGATATGGAAATAAGTAGAAGGAAGGCCATCCAAGTGGCCACTGAGTACAGTGATCACAGAGCTGTGAATTTAAACTGACAACAAAATCAAGCCCTGTGATGTGAGCTGTATCCTCACAGGAAAGAGACAAACACTGCAGAGCACTCGAGCTGAGAAAAGGACAGCAACAGAGGAGAGACACATCCTCCAAAGCCCACCCTCACTGGGCTCTTCCCATCCTTCAGGCCGGGTTCTCTCGGCCTTTGCTTGCTGAAATGCCCGCACGTACCTTCTGTTCTCTGATCCAGCTCCCGCATCAGCTGGAAGTTCCTCTGCAGCTCGCACGGCAGATTCTCAATACCTGTAAGAGAAATGCTACTAAATACTCTGAGCAACCTTGTAAATGGAAGGTGTCCCTGCCTACGGCAGGGGCTGGAGCGAGATGAGCTTTAAGGTCCTTCCCAATCCAAGCCAAGCCATCCTGTGAGTCACGTACCACGAGCCGCCCGCTCACCTCAGCGGACCTTGAGCACCGTGCTGGGGGCCTTGGCAGGCGGGCGGCACCGGGGCCCAGCCGAGGGCGGGGAGCGGGAGCCCCACCGCAGGGAGGGAAGGGGAGCGGGAGCCCCTGCCCGGCTGACCCCCACAGCCGCCATGGCCTCCCCAGCGCGCACCGATGACGTAGCGCGGCGCCCGCTGATGACGCACACACAAGGCCGCGCCCCCCACCCCCCCCCCACGCTGCCCGTGGCGCAGTTTTAATTCCCGCGCTGCCGCCGCCGCCGCCCCCGCCCCAATCCCGCCGCCCCCGCCCCGGCCCCCGTCCCGGCCCCTCGGCCGCGCCCGCCCCTCGCTCACTGTCCAGGTAGTGCTCCAGGTACATGGCAGTCGCCATCTTGCGGCCCGCGCGCCGCTCCCCGCCGCCCGCCGGGCCCGCATGACAAGGCCCGCGGCCTCATCCCGTATTCACGGCCCGCGCGCCGCCCATTGGCCGCCGGCGCCGTTGGCGCTGCATATTCATGAGGGGCGGTGCGGGCGGCGATTGGCGGGCGCGGCGGAAGGGGCGGGGCGGCGCGCGGCTGGCGGGCGCGCGCGGGCGGGCATGGCGGCGCGGCGCGGGGCGCTGATCGCGCTGGAGGGCGTGGATCGCGCCGGGAAGAGCACCCAGGGCCGGCGGCTCGTGGAGGCCCTGCGGGCCGCGGGGCACGGCGCCGACCTCATCCGCTTCCCGGGTACGGCGCGGCTGGGAGCGGCCCGGGCCGCCAGGTGCTCGCGGTGAGCACCGGGGACGGGGCGGGGTGCCGTGCGGGGGCTCTCGCGGGCTGCTCCCACACTTGACAGATGGACCCTGACGCTTGGACAGAGGGACCGCCTCCGGCCCTGAGCGATAGACCCGTCCCACCCTGGGCGGACCGACCACCCGTGACAGATGGGACCCCCCGCGCCCGGACAGAGCGAGCGCCCCTCACCCGCGACTGGCGGATAGACCCCTCCCACTCCGGACAGACAGACTGATTCTCCCCCCTGGATGGACCGACCTCTTCCCCCCAACCTGTCACAGGCAGGTAGATCCCCAGCCCCTTAGGAACTGACGTTCTCCCACCCGTGACAAATAAATATACCCCTCACCCTGGCCAGACCGCCTGCCACCCGTGACCAACTCCCACCCTGGATGGACTGACCTTCTCCCATCCATGACAGACAGACCCTGCCGTGGTCAGACCAACCTCCCACCCGTAACAGACAGACCCCCAAGACAGATGGACACCCACCTGGGAAGAGCAGTTTGGGGCAGCTTTTGCATCCTCTCCCTTTCTTTCCTACAGACAGGACCACAGAGATTGGGCAGCTGATCAGCTCCTACCTGGGGAGGGAGAAGAACCTGGAGGACCACACCATTCACCTGCTCTTCTCTGCCAACCGCTGGGAACATGTGTAAAGATGATGTTTGTTCAGTTGTAAAAGAAAAATGTGTGGCGTTGAATCCCCCACGGTTCGAGCTTGCAGTGGGTACAGAAAGCACGAGAATGCGTTCCTGTTCAGACAGGAAAACAGGCTGGAAGTAGTGTCTTAAGGACTCTTACAGCTTTGGGTTTAATC
Source organism: Coloeus monedula (assembly GCF_965178545.1). Lineage (NCBI taxonomy): Eukaryota > Metazoa > Chordata > Aves > Passeriformes > Corvidae > Coloeus > Coloeus monedula. The sequence continues at coordinate 2,838,096 of NC_138790.1, forward strand.
ATAGAATCCCAGAATAGTTTGGGTTGGAAGGGACCTTAAAGCCCATCCCATTCTAGCCCCTGCCATGGGCAGGGACACCTTCCACTAGCCCAGGTTGCTCCAAGCCCTGTCCAGCCTGGCCTTGGACACTGCCAGGGATTCAGGGGCAGCCACAGCTTCTCTGGGCACCTTGTGCCAGGGCCTGCCCACCCTCACAGGGAACAATTTCTTCCCAAAATCCCATCTATCCCTGCCATTGTAATCTTAGATCAGATCCCACAGCTTGGTTTTTTGGAATCATTGGTGCCATATTTCCAACTCCTGTGCTCTACTGGATTAAAGAACTGGGGAGCTGAGACTGAACCAGCCTAGACTGTGAATTTACTGTCTTTCCTGAGGATACCTTGCTTTGCCAGGTAGTCCCTGTGAGTGACACTGGCTAAGGAATTGTGCCCAAATTTCCCCTCTAGCCAAAGGCTATGTTCAGCTGTAACTGGCTGTCCTTGCTTTAGTCACAGACTGTGTGTGGAGGTGGGGAAATCAGTGTTGGCTGTTGTTTTTACCTGGAAATACAGATTTCAAAATGTTCTCATTTTACAGAAAAGCTTTCCTGGCTCTGCTGCAGTGGCAGTGCCAATTAAGCTGGGAGAACAGAAGGCAGATAAGTGAGCTCTGAGAAGAACTGTCGTGAATTCAGGTGGCAGAGCGTATCACAAAATCTACTGCACCACCTAAAAAGGGAAGAGGACTAAACTGTTCATGTAAATATATTTAATCTGTGATCTTTCCTGTAAGCCCTGGAGCTGCCTAGAGCAGTGCCCAGCACTTGGCACCCCGAATTTGGGTGTCATGAAAGGGTGTTTGGTCAATGCCTGGTGGAGAATACAAACAGCTCTTCACCTGCCATCTGCATCACAGCTGCCCCTGCCTGTGATCTCCATAAATGTTGACTTACTTGGAGTTTTAGATGAACTCCTTTCATTTCTGTCACTATCAAGGAATGGAACTTTATTATTTTATCTCCTGTATGGTTTCAGACCGACGATGAAGGAGAAACTACAGCAGGGGATCACGGTTGTGGTTGACAGATACGCCTTCTCTGGAGTGGCCTTCACAAGTGCCAAAGGGGTGAGTGAGACCTGCAGCAGCCCCTGCCCCTCTCTCTGTTTGGGAAAGCAGCTCCAGATAGAGGCTGTTGGTGTGAACGGCCATGGGGCCATTCTTCTTCTGGGAAATGAGGACTGGAAATGAGGGAAGTTTCAGCTCAGGTATTAACCTCAGGGTATTGTTCCCCAGAACAAACAGAGAAACTTACTTGGTGACTTTTTGTAAATCTGGACAGACTGTTGGACTGCAAGCTGACCTGTGTGACTCTGGAGAATGATTCTGGGAGTTTATTTAAGACTCTCTGTACTTGCTCAGGCTGCTGGCCCATGAATTTGTGAAACATAACAGAACCACATACATTAGAAAGGACCTGTGGAATTCATGAAGCCCAGCCTCCAACAGGCTGCTTGGACCTACATCCTGCCAAGGTTAGAGTATCTCCAGGGATGTATATCCACTCCTTTCTGGGTTCTTCTCTGCTCACATTCAGAGTAAAAGTGATTTTCTTCATTTAGCCTGAATTTCTCGCATTCCCACTTGTGCTTTTTGGCCTGTCCCTGCTTTCAGAACAAGGCAGTTCTGTCAGCCTCCCCTTGAGCCATTCTGCACAGACACTCTTGTCCCACTTCATCATATGTGTCCCATTCCTGCTGAGCAGCCATCAATCCCCATCAATCCTGTGGTCACAGAAGCTCCAGCCATGCCTGCAGCACCAGCTGTGACCTACATTCATTCTTGCCCAAGCCTTTCCCTGCGTCCTGGAAGGACTGAGGAGATCCTGGGCCCCCAGGCCCTGCACCCTCACCTGCATCTTCTTCCACCCTCCTGCTTCCCTGGACATTGTGTGGCTTGGGGCTTAACCCTGGAACAGTTGCATTGAAGCATTTAGGTGCTAAGCAGGTGTCTACAAAAGCCCCAAATTAGGAGCCATGACATGTGACACGAGCTGAGTCACCCCAAAATTATGATCCCAAATACACATAGGCACAACCAGGAATGTTCTGCTACTCTCTGGTGGGGTAGAAAGGGTGTCTTAAAGTGTCTACATTTCTTTGAAAGTAGCTGGTGACCTGCATCCTCAGCCATGCGGATGCAACCCTTGGGAAGCAGGGATGGCATCCTTTGCTGCTGGAAGGGACCTCCTCTGCTTCTTAAAATAATGGAGTTTGGCATTTTTTTCACTCAAGAAGCATTCCCAGAAGAAGGAGAGATGTTGATGCCCATATCTAACACAAAAGCTTACTGGCAGCCAGAGCTCACACCCAAGACATTGTGGCTTCCAGCTTCTCTTACCCCCTCATGGTATTGAAAAACTCACTGCACATACATCCAAAAAATACCCAGATGCAGAACATCTGGGGAGAAACTGGAGGACAGATGTGCCTACTCCTGTTAGAGGGAGCTAAGATGTGGATGAGCAGTAAGTGGACAAGCCTCTGTAGTCTCACCAACATCATGGATTCACGTGCCCTGATCGAAGTCTTCAGATCTGTCAACAAAATCCCAAAGCTGGAGAAAACTGCATCTCTTGTGTCTGGGCTGAAATTCCTGGGTAGGTGAGTATTGGAAAGGAGCCTGCATGGGCTCAGAGAGATCTGCACTGCAGCTGTGTGGTGTTTGTGTTTGGGAGCAGCTTTCTTTAGGACTGAGCACGTTTTGGAATGGTAACGGCTGTGCGGAGGCTCAGAGTGTGCCTTGGTAGAGCTCAGATGGGCTCTGCAGAAGAGGCATGAAAAGCTTTTGCTCTGCCCAACTTAAATGGGCACAAGAGGTGCTGAACACCTGACAAAACCTGCTCGCCTCCAAACTGCCAGGACTGAATTCCCACATGGTAAGCTGTGACATCACCTTTTCAGTTTGTAGCCTGTGCAGAGCGTTTCAGGTTGCGATTCCTGCCGTCCTTGGCTGTTCCTTTCCCACCTCACTCTCCAGCCAACCTGCTGCTTTCCTGTCTTTGTGTGTGTCTCACCTCAAACTCGGTTGTCTTTGCTTGGGACAGAACTTCTGCCTGGACTGGTGCAAACAGCCTGATGTTGGACTCCCAAAGCCAGACCTGATCTTGTTTCTCCAGTTAAGCCCGGAAGAAGCAGCGGAACGAGGGAACTTTGGACATGAACGTTATGAGACCAGCCCCTTCCAAGAGAAAGTTCTCCAGTCCTTCTATTGCTTAATGGAAGACAAGACCCTAAACTGGAAGGTGAGGAAATAACTCTAATGGGCTTGTCATGGACCGGGGTGGGGGTCTCTAATGAGAGCTCCCAAATTCTGCCTGTCATATCCCTGTGCTCCCCTCTTCCCACTTCTGCTCAGCAGGACACATTGGGGACCAGCCAAGGGCAGTGTGAGATGTGGCAGAGAGGGCACTGCCCTGTTCCAGGACACCCTGGTCAGCTCTTTGTGCACTTGGGATGAATGCCTAGCTTACCTGCCTCTGTCACACACCCCAAAGACTGCCAGCAAACAACGTGCAGCTGCAGTTTCTTCTGTTTCCCTTCACCCACCCTCATGTCTACTTCTTAAATGTCTGTTCCTACACACATACTGGTTTTTCCTAAATCCACTCCAGAAACTGCAGAGAGGAGGTGTAATTAGCTCATTTCACTGCTCAGGAAGAACAACAATATTGAGTAATGGGGGGAAGCAGATGTTAACAACAAGGTTTTTCTCATTTGTTGGTGTCCAGTAACACATTTCTGTATTCTCTGTTATCTATCCTGTATTTTTTTTTCATCTTGGAAACAGACAGTGGATGCTTCAAAGAGTATTGAAGACTTGCACAGAGAAATCAAGTCCATTGCAGAGAAAACTATGCAGGAGGTTCAGAATAAACCTCTGGGCGAGCTCTGGAAATGAAACTTCATACAGGTCTAAAAGAATAAGGGAAAAGTCACTTCTTGGCTCCTCTGCACTTGGATGACTCTGTGACATCCCAGCAGCTACAGCTTAGATCCTGTGTTGTATTCTGGGTCCAAGATGCTGCTGCTGTGCTTGTTACTATCTGCCCCTCCCCTCCATCCTGCATAGTCCCTTCTGCATTTTTTAAATGAGTATGCCATGAGCATGTATCAAATTCTTCCTAAAAACCTCCCTCCTCAATCAGGAGTTCTTGTTGTAGCGCCTGGAGTTCAGATGTGGGTGTGGAGCCCAGGGCCATCCCTGGACAGAGAGTGTTCCCATTTTTGGGGAATTGCCATGTGTCTGATCATTCTTCCTCTCTAGTAAATGCATCCTCCATGTTCAAACCAGTTTGTAGAAGACTTGCTAATAAATTATTCTTTTAAGCATTTGACATAGGGCATTTTTTTTTCAGTATGATCCTTTATCTTCTAGAAGGAGATATGGGAGGTGAAAGTGCCGCAGTTCAGGCACTAAATCCAAGGAAAGCTGTTTGCTAGAGCTGTGGAAAAAAGGGAGAGGTGAGTTCAAGCCTTCTCCCCAGCTGTGTACTGCTGTGAGCAGTAAAAGCATTAAATAGATGGATTAGCTCAAAACAAGGCCAGTTTGGAGTGTAAGCAGCACATAAATTATTTTAGACTGGCCAAGATGAGAGGAATAGCCACCTGTGGCTCCTGACACACCCCAGGGCAGTTTGAAACCAGACCTGCTATGAATCACCTAAATCACCAGTACAAACTGGAATGTTAATCACTTGCAAGGGGCACTGAGAGATGGGCATGGCCAGGAGAGTTCAGCTCACCTTCCAGTAGGGTGGTCTGCTCTGATCTCCACAGACTAAATCCTCTCTAAGGTGGAGAGGCAGATTGAACAGATTAATGAGCAGGGAGAGGAAGGTAAATATTTAAACCAAAATTGCTAATACAAGCACCAGCTACAATGGCAAAAGGTGCTGCCTATCCCCCACAGCTGCCCAGCACTTGGCAGCCAGACACTCCTGGTGAAGGAGGTGAGCCCCTGCAATGCTGCATCAGGCCCTGACCGTAACACTTGGGACACAACAACACACTGAAAAGCCAGAAATACCCGTTAAAGATCTAAGCTGAGCTTAGCTGTGCTATTTGGGTTGTTAACACTCGGGTAAAATCTGGCTGAGCTGTCCTTAAACATAAAACCATGAACATGAAATAAACAGTAGAATCACTTTGGGTTGGAAAGTGATCTTAAGGATCATCTTTTTCCATGGGCAGGGACACCTTCCACTATCCCAGGATACTCCAAGCCCCATCCAACCTGGCCTTGGACACTGCCAGGGATCCAGGGGCAGCCCCAGCTTCTCTGGGCACCCTGTGCCAGGGCCTCGGCACCCTCACATGGAAGAATTCCTTCCTAATATCCCATCTAACCCTGCCCTCTGGCAGTGGGAAGCTATTTCCCCTTGGTCTGTCCTTGAGGCCCTTGTTCACAGTCATTCTCCAGCTCTCTTGGAGCCCCTCTGCACACTGGACTCATCTGGTGTACTGCCTACTACCCACCACCTCCTTCAACGTGTGCAAGGACATCAGGACAGGCAAAGATTTTAGATCTGTTTATTCAGATAGAAATTGAAAGCAGATGAATGGAGCACAGCCCCACTTCCTCTGCTGCCTCTTCCCCTGACTACAAGAGAGAAGAGGAGAAGCAGGAAGAAAGCAGCAAATAATAATTTAGTGACAGAAGCATTGTGGTTCCCAGTTCAAACCTCTGCTTTCGAGTATCACGGGGACAGTTAGAGCATCAGTAGGTCAGTCACGGGGGAAACAGGTCATTTCTAGCCTGGTGGCAGCACCCTTGGGCACACCACCATCATCTGACAGGTTCCAAACCCGAATGCACAAACCAAAGCCTTGTAAACAGGGTTGCAGTGTGCAGCACGCACCAAGGAAACTACAGCAGCAACTTCCCTTGCAGTGTGCATGGAGACAGCTCTCTCCTCCACATTTACCTTTCTCTGTGTGAAGGGCCCTAGGCAGAGCTACCATGTTAAAGTAGCTAAAATTTCCAGTATATTTGGACCTTCTCAAGGCATTCTGCCCTTCTTGGGATGGTTACCTGACGGGGGATTCCCCAGGTTAGCTCCTACAGCACCTCTGGGCACACTCCACAGGGAGGGGAGCTGGCAGAGGCAAGGTACCAACACAGCTCGGAAACCTCGACCTTCAGGCACCTCTTCTGCTTTGGAAAGGGAATGTCTGACAGGAGTAGATGGAGTAACTGCTGACCAACCCACCCAGGGCACCTCAAGAGGTTTTACAGCTCAGGTTTTTGGCAGGACAACATCACTCCCTAGTCGCCGTGCCAGCACACTGGGGGACAGACAGAAGCCTGGCACATGCCTGGCAGATCTCTGCTGCCCTGTTTCACCTCTCCCAGCTCTGGACTCTTTTTTTCCAGGGCTGTGGAATTCAGTTTTCTGTTAAAAGCAGCTTTCCTGAAGGTACTTAGTGTAGACACTATTCCATTGTAGAAGCACATGGACTGACTCACTGAGCAACACACAAGTTTTCTATTCTTCCATTCCTTCTGTTATTTAAACTGGGATTGAGATGCTCCTCTCCAGCAGCACAGCACTGCTCCACACTTCACTTATTGAATTCCCAGTCACTTAGAAGTTCCCTCAATTCCCTTTCCATAGGGTGTGAACAGGAGAGGTAGTGCTGAGTGTCCTGCACAGCATGAACAGGAGTTGTACCGTAGGGACCTGCACTCCGGAGGCTTCACAGCTATCTGTGGGACGTGGCTGCTGTTCCCTGGCGTTGTGAGCTGCAGCCCAGGTTGGCCAGTGAGAAGGGAAGCTGCTAAAGGCATTAACTGGACGTTTCTCCTGCTAAATGATGGGTGGACTCTACTTAAGCTTCAGAGGGGAGTCCCCATGGAAGGATTCAGCGCTCTAACGATTTCCGTGCCTCCCCCGGAAGGCCCAGCTGACCTGCTGATGTGACAGATAGGCTTTGAACTCCTAAGCACCACTGCATCCACTTCCAGCAACCATTTGCTGCTGAGAAATTCCAGCTGCAGCCAGTAAGGCTGTAACATCCTCTCGGTTCTTCATCCCACCGCAGACACTGCGCGCTCTGCTCCGAGGCTGCACGGAATGCCGGGATGGACAGGAGGCAGGGATGGCAGCAAGCGCCTATGAAAACCGGTAGCCCCAGGCTCTCGAAGGAGCTTCCCTCCCCCCTTCTCCCCACACATACACAAATTTGCAGAGTCACGTTTCCTATTTGTTTTCAAAGGGACAGGATTTCAAAGTCTTCATCTTCCGAGTCAAAGAACCTTTCCAATCTGTCGGCATCAGAGGAGTCTGGAAGAGAAGAAGAAAGCGCTGCCTCAGTGGGATGCTGTGACTGTCAGCGAGACCAGCAGCTGGAGGGCATCACAATTTGAGTGCCAAGTGCCTAAAAGTTCCAAGACTCAGTGACAAAACCGAGTGAGGGCTCTGAGGAGGAGAAGAACATGTCAGTGACATGGAAAATGCACTGGAGAGAATTACATGGAGCACAGAAGTGTGTCAGCTTTCACAGATCCAAACACATTGCTGCTGCCACCGTTCTGTACAACCTTCCTGTGCCCCAGCTCTGCATTAGCAGGAGATGTTCTGCCTCAAGAGGCTCAAAACAGGAGAACGTGCCCAGGTCTGGACTAATATCCATGAAGATTTCTGTCCCAATAAGAGATACATTTACCCCTATGTATTAGAGAATTGTTTCTGCTATAGTTGCTTTTGGTGCAACTGTTAGGGAATGTAATTACAACATGAACTCTCCCAAAAGCAATTAGTACAGTCCACTTTGTGAGGAAAGGTAATGTTAGTTGATTCCCACCTCTCCACCCTTCCAACTATATGGTGAGGAAGGAGCTCACACCTAAAGGGGAAGCAACTTTAGCACAGGCAGAAGTAAAGGAGAAACCTTTATTAGTTCAGGCTAATAAATTTATCAGTTACAGAATCCCAGAATGGTTTGGGTTGGAAGGGACCTTAAAGCCTATCCCATTCCATCCCCCTGCCATGGGCAGGGACCATTTCCACTATCCCAGGTTGCTCCAAGCCCTGTCCAACCTGGCCTTGGACACTGCCAGGGATCCAGGGGCAGCCACAGCTTCTCTGGGCACCCTGTGCCAGGGCCTCCACACCCTCGCAAGGAGGAATTCCTTCCCAATATCCCATCTATCCTTGCCCTCTGGCAGAGGGAAGCCATTCCCACTTGTCCTCTAACTGCATGCCCTCTACAGCTTTCTTGGACCACCTTTAGGTCCTGAAAGGGGCTCAGAATTCAATCACTCCTTCTAGTGAGAGACAGGACTAACAGAAATGGAATGGCTGTGGCAGATGGGAGAGGCTCTGCAAGCCAGAGAAGAGGGAGAAGACCAAGTAGTCCATTACAGAAACATTTTTAAGAGTAGGAAAGACAGTATTAGGGACAATTTAAGACAGGCAAAGATCAACTGACAGTTTAGGGGAATTGAGCACTCTTAACAGCAACAGACAGTGTGATAAGCTTTTAAGGAAGGGGAGAGAGAGAAAAAGAAACACCAGGAAGTGCAGGGTGCAGGTTGCCAGGAGGCTGCCCAGTGCCTGGTGACGGGGTAGGCTTGCCCACACACACTCACTGCTCTTGGCAGAAGCAGCCAATGGCTTTATCTCCTGCAACGTTTGTGCATGTTATTAATGTGATAAGCAGAGCCTGACAGGCAAGATTAGTGCCCAGCACTTGTCCTTTTTCGCACTGGTAGTAGTACATGTCAGGAAGGAGTGCCTTGTGCTGGAACCAAGTGTGACCAGCCCTGTCTTGGAGCATTTTCATTACCTACAAACTCGGTTTTCAGCCTTTTCAATGGACAATTTTGATTCCTCTGAGCATCCCTTTAGAAACCAGAGTCACACTGCTGTGACAGCCTGTGAGCTTGGGTTTTTCTTCTGCTCAGTCACCATCACCATTCACAGATTATTCTAAAAATCATCCTGAGACACTGTGGGATCTGCAAACCTCTAGCTGAAAGCCAAAGAACTACATCAACTGACCCAAGAGTTCCAGATTAAACTCTGGGTGGAACAGGAACACACTAGAAGTCATCATGTAATTCCACGTGAATTCCAGAAACCCAGAGGGACCAGCTCACCCTCAGCTCTCCCTCCCTGCATGGCCTCACCTGGTGTGAGATTCAGGACATCAGGGTTGGAGAAGTGTGAGGGCTGGCGTTCCACCAGCTCAAACATGGGCAGCGCTCCTCTGACCAGGGACAGCTGTGGAGACAGAGCAGAGCCGTGAGAACCAACAGCTCTGCACTGCTGGTGCACTTCAGGGGCAATCCAATCTGTTGGGACTTCACTGGAGCTGGAAAAATGATTTTCAAAGCTTCTGACTCACATCACCAACAGAATTTCAGAGCTGTGCTCCTTCGGGTAGTTTAATAAACTATTTTAATACGCTTAAAATGGCGTCATGCTGCAGAGAACATGGTCTCTGTGTAGTGGTTTGGAAACAAGACAATACCTGATATTCCTTTCCCAGGGATAGAGAATCAGAGATTCATTAAAGCTGGAAAATAACTCCAAGATCTTCGAGTCCAACCATTCCCCCAGCACTGCCAACATCACCACTAAACCATGTCCCCAAGTGCCACGTCCACATGACTTGTGAACACTTCCCAGGATGGGGACTCCACCACTTCCCTGGGCAGCCTGTTCCAATGTCTGACCAGATCTATAAACACAAACCTTTTTGATTTGCTGGCACCAGTCATTAAAGTCTGCCTCTGTGTTGCAGAAGAAGCCCTGGAAAAAAAAGAAGAAAAAGACTTTATCTTTCCGTATTTTTGACTAATCATTTTCAGACTTAAGTCAACACCACGTAACATGATCAGGACTGGGAGCAGTTACTACTCCTGACTGCCTTGCTTTAAAAACTTGCCTCACACTGCCCTGTTAAACTGAACCCTCCACAAAGGCTTGATGTGACCAGGCTATCCAAGTGCTGGAATCACCAATATTTTCTTTACTGCAGAAGGGAAACCAGGAGGAACAAACCCTATGGAAACAAAGGGCAGGCATCTAAGATTCAAGAGGAAACAAGCCACGGCGCATCATCATATGGATTCAGGAATGGATTCACCTCTGCTCATCAAAAGGCTGGAATCAAAGCCCAAACTAAACCTGAGAGAATGACACTGCTCCATGAGGAATAGTATTTAATTGCCATGCAAGGGGGACTTCCCTAGGACAAGCCACTCTCTGCATGAGGAGCTGCTTTACCAGTGTCACCGAAACCCAGGACAGCACTTGCCCAGAGCACAGCACCGCAGAGTACCCAGCCCGTCACCACTGCCCCTGCCAGCTCCCTGTGGAACAGAGGGACCCCAGCACTGCTCCTGGGGGTGACTGGGAACAGGAACACACCACAGCAATGGAGGGGTCGAGCTCGGCGATGTTCATCCTGCACGGAGGGTGCTGGCAGTGGAAGCTCTCGTCGGGGAGGCAGCCGCTGTCACTGGGCTCCACCGCCGGCTGCGTGGTGTGGGGATCCAGGTAAATGAGCTCCTCACCTGGCCACAGAGGCAAGGACACATCAACAGCAAGAACCATGCCAGAAGTTGAGAGATAGAAAGAGGAGGAAAAGCAATGGCAGAGCCCGGTCTCATAAGCACACAGAGGAATCCACATTCCAGGGATGTCTTGCTTTCAGCCACTTCCCCAAATGCTTCTCAGCCAGGCACGGCTGCCAGCACAACCACAGTGGCCACTCCACTGTGACACCCTGGGACTGAGGCACAGGCACTAACCATCTGGGTATTGTTCCTGCTCATCCCTTCCTGGGTAAGCTCAAATAAGACCCCAGAAGTCTGAAGCACGAATAACCTGAGGTCTCTGGCAGAGAGGAAAACAGAGGGAAGGAGGAGAGTAACAAGAGTTTGTAGGGTTTGAGGAACACCTAAAGAACAGTTAAATCCAGACAAGCCACAGAGGGAGGTCAGCTCTGAATGCAGGAAGCAGGCTCTATGCACTCCACAGACAGGATTTAGTGTTACACAGGGGAAGTTTATGGCCACTGTTCAAATCTACATCACTCAGGTGGCAGGTTCAGCCCACAGCAGCCTTCCACGCTTCCAGCAGGAAAGCAAAACCCTGCAGCATGCACCACAGGCCAAGCAGGAGAGCTGTGCCACCCCAGAAGCATTTTTTAGCCAGGAGGAGATTCTTTGGACAGTCTTTGCAGTCCTCGGGGCACTCACCTACATAGCCAATGAAGTAGTGAGCACTGTTTGGCTTCCCTCCGATCACTCCCAGGGACTGGGGCATCATGAAGCAGTGCTGGAAAAGCAACACAGAAAACACACAGCTGACAGACAGTGAAACAGCAGGTGGCAACAAAGGCAAACATCCAAAAATGCAGTGGGAAAGATGGACAGGGACACGGAAAATCAGCAACTCTAGCAGCAAAACCAGCCGTTTCTGGAGAAAATCTCCATCAGGCTGCAACACAGGGCTTTCTAGGAGCATGGAAACAGCTCAAAAACACTTTTAACAGGAATAGACAGGTGGACCAAATGAAAGAGGCTGCACTACTCCAGGACTTGGTATGGGGAAGTCCTGGCTCTGCTGCAATCAGTGGCAAGATCCCTGGAGCTGTCATCAGGTTGCAACAGTGCTCTCAGGAGGGAACAATCATTCAGGAAACAGTTTGAGTTCCTTATCCATCTGGAGCAGCCAAGCACGTTCTACTGAGTTAAGGGGAAGTAGAATGTTCCACGGATCTGAACCTGGAGGTCTCTTACCCAAGCTCAGAGCATTGTGCACCCTGTCTTGTGCACATCCTAAATTCTGCAGCTTCTCAATACTCCAACCTGCAACCACCTGACAGCTCTTAGCCTCAGTGTGCAGCACAAACTTCAGCCTCTGAGCCACAGGGAATGTGCAACACTGTATAAACCAACACTCAGGTTACCACCAAGCAAGGTACAGTTGTGCTGAACAAAGGCTTCAGCAGGTTGGTACCATCTGAACACAAAGAGGGGCTGAGATTTAAGCTGTGAAGTAAGATCCTCAAAAGAAAAAAAAAACCCAACCAAAACAGGCCCAACCCTTCAAGCCCCCCCATTTTCCTGACTACAGCTTGCAAGAACCTATATCCTGACCTCTGACAAGGATTGTTTCTAAACACAATTTCCTTTTGCAATTACTTCTGAGTAATTACTTAATTCACAACAGGATCCTTAAGCATCACCCCAGCAGGAATTCAGCTCCAGATTCCCTACCTTTAGTGTTTCAATATAGGCTTCATTGATCTCTGTGAGCCCGAGGCGCAGAGGTATCAGCAGCACCAGTGGTTTCCACGGGGTGAGCCTCTCTCTGAGCCCCACGTCCTCTGGGCACCCATTATAGAGCACGTCTGACTCCAGGGCAGGGCACGCTGCAGCTCCAGCACAGGGCACGTTGGACTGGCACAACCGCCCTACGGAGAGGGAACAGGAGCAGAAAGCATCAGGAGTCAGTTTCCAGAGCTTGAGTCATTCCTCTGATCAACAACTGCTCCTCACCAAAAGCCTACAGCGCTTAAAGCCGAGAAGAGCTTGAAGGGGCTGAGTGCTGGGACTGTGTGATGTGTGCATGGCTGCTGCAGGGCTCAGCCTCAGCTCAGCTCACACCAGGCCTATGCCACAGCCCCTCGTACTCACAGCTACCGACAGCTGGGCAGTGAAAACACAACTTCTTCCAGAAAGGTGAGCAGCCACCTGTGTCAACAAAGCTGGGCGAGTTGATTAGCAGGTCAGACAACTGTCCTGAATTCACAAAGCTTGTAGGCAGAAAGAGGAAAGTTCTGGAGTGTCCAGCTCCGGAGGAGTTCAGAGAGGATATGAATGAACTGAATGAGGACAGCATTATGAGTTAACACAGGAAATATTCACCTGTAATTCAGTGCTGTGTAGCAAGATATGAACTTGGTATCTGTCTAGAGTAGCTATGATTTTCCTAAAGTTCACAAAAACTGTCATAAATTTTATGGGGGATCATTCACAAGCTACTTTACAGACCTAAAGCAGTATGATCCTTAAACTCTGCAATTTCAGCCTAAGATTTGCCTCTAAGATATGGGGCAGCAGAACTCCACATGACATAAGCACTCTGCATCCTCATCCTAAAGGCTTGCCAAACACACAGCCAGGCTGTAATGCACCCAGGTTATGTAAATTCTGGTCCAGAAACAATTCCAAGCCTACCTGTCTCACTGGCCAATTTAATTATTTGCTGGGTGTGTGGAGAAAAAAAAAACCAACCCAACGCAAACCCCAAAGAAACCCACAGCATGATTAAAGAATCATGAGGCCAAGGCAATTAGACAAAATGCCAGAGGCTCATTTAATTTATTCCCAGCTTAAACTGAATGCCAGGACACTCTAGCAGGTAGGACATGATGTAAACAAACACTTTAATCACCAGCCATTTCAGCTGGGTGCTTGTTCACTACCTAGAGCTTCAAACCCAGCTCAATGAGGATGGTATTATACCCAAATTTAGAAGAAATAGGACTTGGATCTAAAGCCTCAGGAGGAGAGACAACCTACACAGATGTTTGCAGTTCCCTCCTATACTGATCCTCAAGAAGGGAGAAGGTGTATGTGTGCACCTCATGCACAGACATAGTTACCAGAGGTTCTGAGGACACGCCAAAGTCATTATCTGTAGTGATTTCTCCTGTTAAAGCAGGTTCTTTTGTTGCAGTAGCCCGCCTGTCCAGATGATCTGAAATCAGCTGCCAAGCCAGGGCTATTGCTGAATGGGGTGTCACTGCAGGTTTCCTCATCAGGCAAAGCACATGGCAATCCTGTGCTGTGTATGAACATATTTACCTCCAGTTTAAGCAGCAGAGAGCTTGGCACAGACTAAATTCACCTTGGTATCTGGCAGGCTTTGCAGTTCTGTGGTGCCACAGCAGAGCAGAACTGCCTAAAGCTTCCCAGCTGGATCCAAACCATTTACTGCAAACATATTCCAACAGATCTAACACAACACCTCTCCTGCTGAGGCTGCTGCTGGCAGGTACTGGCTTCACTGTCTTGGATTCTCAGCACCTTTGGGATGCACAGGATTCTCCAATGCCCAGCTGAGATGCCCTTTCTCATGGAACACTGACTCAGAAGGGATAAAGATTTAGGTTTCTTCACTGTTTCTTTCCTCTGAACCTTTGGCTGAACCCTATCAGTGACCAAATGAACAGATGTATGAAACATTACTTCTTTCCACAATGATTGGGGCACAAGGTAACAAACACAAACCTACAGCCATGTAACACATCAGACCCACTCACGCAGTGACTTTCAGGCCCTGAACAGGTATATAATGATCCACATTTGAGGAAAACAAGCACACACACCCCTGCCCAGGACAAGCTGTATGGACATGCCACTTGAAGCAGCATCAGTGCTGAGCAGCCAGTGCCACACACACAAGAGCCTGCAGCACACCCGACCCTCGTGGCCAGCATGCTTCAGCTCTAGAAGTGATATTTGCAGGCTAAAGATGAAGGATAAATCCAATTTCTGTTTTAAATCTGGCCTTTGTTTAAGCCAAGGGCATCAGCACCTACCTTCAGCTAAGGTTAGACACACACTTCTCAGTCAGATCCAACTGAGACTACCTGACAAGAGATGTGACTTTGTAAAGTGACCGTCCTGCACTCCAGGCAAAAACTGCCTGGCTATTGATCTTGGCCCTGTGGCAGCCAAGCCAGCCTAAATGGTGCCTGCCACCATCTCACCTGTAACCCTACACCAGCTAATTCAGAGCACTGCCCTGGCAGAAACACTGCGAGGTTTGTGCTGGGTGGGCTCATTGCCTCAGGAATTAGCCTAAAGCAAGCCATGGGAAAGCCAGGACCGTGCAGGGTTGCAGCAACCAGCAGTGCAGGTGCTCGGCTTTGGTTACTGCAGTGCTGCAGCCAGAGCAGGCAGGCTCAGGATGGGCATGAAGAGCTGCTCAGCCTCCAGAGCCAGCCTGTGGGCAGGATGCCCCAAAAAAACAAACAAAAAAGGAAAAAAAAAAAAAAAAGAAGCTGCCAGTGAATATTCCTTAAAATGATGAGTGACAGATTCCCTTCTTACTCCCATGCCAATTTTGGTCCTTTTCCTCTTCAGATCTGTTCTAGCTTTCTTACTCTTTCCAATAGCAGAAACCTTCCTACCAATTATGTGAGAGAGGAGCCAGCCATTTACTGCTCGCTCCTTGTGGCCACAAACAAGTCTGACACTGCCTACCAAGCAGCTCCCATATGTTCTCTGAAGATCAGCAAACCTTCTCACCAGATCCAGAGGCATCACCAGATGAAATGAAAGTCAAACAAGGCCCTTCCTTGCCCTAGAAGAGCAATTCTCACCTTGTTTTAGCACACCTGGACACAGCTTTCACAGATCACAAGCATTGGGAGGGACCTTAAAGCTCATCCAGTTCCACCCCCTGCCATGGGCAGGGACACCTCCCACTAGCCCAGGCTGCTCCAAGCCCTGTCCAACCTGGCCTGGGACACTGCCAGGGATCCAAGAGCAGCCACAGTTTCTCTGGGCACTCTGTGCCAGGGCCTCCCCACCCTCACAGGGAGGAATTTCTCAAAGACAGAACATGTACTCCATGCTTGTTGTGATCTCCAGCTTTTTTCTGGGCTCTTGCTGCCGAGGATATACCACATTTTACCTCCACACGATACTTACTGATTTCTTCCATCACCACTGTGTTGTCCATGGCTATGTGTACTGCCAGTGAACTCCACGTGTCAAAAGTTGCAAGTTTTCTACAGGAAAATCAAAACCAAATAAGTATTGAAGGATTAATACAACTACATGGCAAAGAGAGTGGTGTATCAGAGAGGAGAAACTGGATTAGGAGAGACTGGTGTTATCAATTATGATGTGAAATGTGCTATGACCTGGGAAAGCTGCTGTTAGGCAATCCCAGCCTATTCCAGGGAGCCACGTGCTCATCTACCAACAAGAGGGGAGAATGGTGAGAGGAGGGAAGGTGTTATCAAAGGCAGCCCATGCTCCAAAGGCAGGCAGAACCCTGTCAGCTCGGAGGTACCACACACCAGCTGGCCCCACTGCCTGACTGAACAGAGAAAAGGAAAAGGGCAGCACTCACCTGAGCACCTGCGCAACCGTGTTTGGTCCGTACCACTGGCCTATGGATTTTCCCTCCCCGACTCCCATCTGGGCTGCACCACAACAAAAAAAACAGAATGATGTAGTCAGTAATTTCACCCACACTGCATCCCTTCATAATCAGGTTTGTATTTAATAGGGAAGAATTCTCACTTGGAAACTTTACTGAATCAGCAGTATTTACTGTTTCACGGGGGTGAGAAGCACATCCTGAAGGACTGCAAAGCAAATCCTTTCCCCAAACTGCAGCAGCACAGAAGTTCAAAGGGCAGTGTTGCCTCAGAAGAAGCTTCACCCAGTGTTTGATCACTAGACCACCCCCGTGACCTGAGTTCTGTTCACTGAAGCTATGCCTTAACACCCCGCAGGAAACACTGGAACAGGCTCCTTCTGTTTTCCAGGGAAGTTGATACCAAAGTGAGAGCCTTCCTTAGTCCATTTGCTTTGTCTGAGCATTTCTTTCTTCTTACCTATCTGGTGAATGGAGTAGTAACTGTCTTTTTTGTCAATGAAGGCATTAAGAACGTTGAAGTAATTATCCATCTGCCTCTTCCCTTTTATCCACCTCCAGTCTAGGACAGACAAGGGATATATGAAATAAACATGGTACTTATTAGCAACCAGAGGCTGCAAGCTGCAGTTCTCTTCCTGTCCATTGACCAACTCAATGTTCACATTGTTATATTATTACTAAGCATCTGAGACATTCCCAACAGTAAAGGGTTAATTTTAAAATAACAGAGAACATTCTTACTGCTGGGATAAAGGAATATGACCCACAGAAAAGCAAATAAACAAACAAAAAAATCAGAAAATGCAAATATCCCCAGAGAGTTCCCAGCAGACTATTCCCTCAACAGCCCTGAACTTGAGAAGACTGAAGAAAAAATTACAGAACCCTCAGCAATTCCCAGCTGTGTCCTTGCTATCTCTGTTCTTCCAAGTGCTGCACTCGTGCGAGCACATGGCCCTGGAAGTCAGTGTGGGCTGTGCACTGCTTTACCTCTTCCCAAATGCCTGCAGACCAAGGCCTGAGCAAAGATCATCTGGCCACAGCGCAGCATGCAGCCCCAGCCTGTATCAGAGGTGGGACCGGTTCCTCCTGGAAACAAGGACAGAAAATAAACAGGGAATGAATGGTAAGACAGTGCCAAGAGGGAGGAGAAGGAATGGCCAGCAGGTTCACCAAGAAATGAGGACTAGCTTAGCTCACACACCCAAGGCTGAGAACCAAAAATGTGGTTATCAGTGAGTAACTTAGTGGCATCCCTTAAAACAAATAAACTCCCCTAACACTAACTGAAAGGGGAAAAAAAATCCAAGGGAAATCCAAACAACCCAAGAGAGCTGAATTTCTCAGGAGAACAACAGCCCTTAAGCCTGGCTGCAGACTCTCAGCCCAATTGAGACACATTTCTATACAAAGGTGTTTGTTAAAGATGACTCTTGTAATCCTCATCTTGAGAAGGCAACTCATCAAGCAGAACAAACCAGTCCCAGGGAATTCCCACATCAGAAGTGGCCATGAATAAGATTTCAAAGTGAACAATGTACTCAGGCCAAAAAAAAAAAAAAAGGCACCAGCCAAAAAAAACCTACCCAAGCAGTGAAAAAAAACACATCCTACATATTGTTGAAGAAAGCTGGACATCAGCTCATGCTGGAAAGTCTAAGACAAAGCACACAAGGCTGGAAGCATTTCCCTGACAGACCTTCCAAAGGAAACTGCTGCTCCTCCACTGCAGCTCTAGCTGTTACTACAAATAACAGAGATCAAATGTTCAGTGTGATCCCAGTAGGTAATCTGTGCTTGGGCACAGCTTCTGCAAGTCTTTGTAATGCTGCTTTTCTTCTTTTGGTCCTAAACAGGGAGAAAATCACCTAGAGAACTATTTAATCAGCTTCTTGATGGCCACCAGTTGTCTTCTATAGTTTCACCGGTAATTCGTAACACGTACAAATTCCAAAAGTGATAATGCTTCACAAAATTAGCATTAGACAGTTCCTCTAACCCTTACAATATTTTAAGTGGGCTAGCACAGAGGGAAGGGATGAACAGTAACAGGGGTGACTGGGAGAAAAAATACTGTATGACATGCAGATCATATCGATGGTGTAAATGGGAAATGACTCAGGAAATGGGGTCTGTCTTCACCCCACAGCCTTTAATGACTCACAAGAAAACCAAAACTGCATCTGTGAGCCAGTTAAATGTGTGCTAACCCTTCAATCTCAAACATATGTTTAACTATGGGGCACAAACATGAATTTAAAGGGATTAAACTGCATCAAAGACGTCTCAGAGCTTCTGAGGCAGAGGGCTTCCCAGCAGGGAAAGAACAGCACAAGCCAGAAGGACCAGTTACGAAGAAGTCTCTTTTCCAAACCTGAGCCATGTTCCTTTGCCACTGACTGCTGGGGATGACAATGACAGAAGGGGGACATGGGTAGGCCTTGGAATCCCATTTACCTGCTCTTAGATCTCCTCTGATACACCTTGCACCCAGCACACAAACCCAAACCCCAGAAGAGACCATGCAGAATATCTTAAGGAACCAAGACATCCTCCTTCAAGTTCACTGCGAAATATTCCCCCAATCACTACAGCTCCTGTGTGTAACAGACAGTTCAGGCACCTAACTCCCCCCCCCAGACAAACAAACCCCCCCAGAGAGTCTGGAGCAGATGCACAAAGGCAGCAATTTCAGTCTCACTCTCTAGGTTTCATCATTTTAATCCACTTCAAGCCCAAGACCATCATTCAATAATATTTCACACTAGACTGATACACGATGTGATGATGTACAAAAATCCTCTCAGGTTGCCTAAAAAAAGAGCAGGCTTCCCAAACTCCTCCCTGAGTCCTTTTAAAAACCACTGCTATCCCTCCTACCCAAGAGGATGAGGAATTCTCATCATCAGATAAAAAAAAAATTGCCTCATCAATTAGATGAAGCACATTTCAGACTCTTATGAATGGAAATGATGTCATGTTTGTGGGGACTGTTTTATTAGGGATAAGCGGATTATAGTAATTTCCAGGATGTCTTTAGAGTCCTCTGGAGTACATACCAATAGCAGGGAAGTTCTTTCTGTAGGTGAACCAAAGCCGAGAGGTCACATCCAACAGGATCTCCTCCTTCTCTGGAAAGTGTTCAGCATGGAAAGGCACACACATGAGGTTGGCACCAAGACAGCTAAACCCACCTCCCACTCACCCTCCCCAAGGACAACGGCATTCTGCTCCTCACAGCCTGCAGGCCCAGAGAGGCAGATGCTGGCTGAGGAACAAGGCAGGGTTGCTGTGCACAAAAAACTTCCTTTCCCCCCCAAAAATAGCTGCAATCAACCCAAAGACACTATGGCCACAGACAAATTATGATGCAGCAAACCATCGTTCTACTGCCTGCCTCCACCATCCTGCCCTTATGACATGTCCCAACAACTTCCATATGGTAACTTTCTGCACGAAAATATGCCAGAGTCCACGGAAATGGCCAGACAGACAGAAGCATGGCAGCTAAAACCCAAGTGCAACACTAACAAAGTCCTCTGGAGCCTTAGAACATTGCATGGTGCACACAAAATACCTGTAAAAACACTGTATTTCCGGCCGAGGATCCAAACGGGTTCTTTGGTCTCAGGGAAGTCTTCATACTCGAACCTGAGGGTGTCATAGGTAAGAGTAGCTAGAAAGAGAAAGGAGAAATCACAGACCTTTCATAGCTTTTCCTTTAGTTTTTAAAGCCAGACAAAGCTACAGAATCTGAGCTGCTGTGGCCCAGTGACTCCCACTCACCCCCAAAGCCCCTGGGCTGGCAGGAAATGACCCTGCATGCACCACCTCTGGGAGGCACAGAGGTGACCCAGCCCTGGCTCGTTCCCAGCTACTCCACAGGCAGAAATGCAGTGGGATTTCCAGGTTAGGCCAGCTCCAGGTCCTGCCTGGAGCAGAAAACATCTAAAACTTCAGCTGGCAGCTACACCATTTCCCAGAACAGGCACCATTGTGCACGTCATCAGCTATGGCATTGATGCTGAAGGCCTCTTTTCCACTGAGCAAGCAGTTAAAATCCTCTTGCAGAGAGCATAAATTCTGAGGGAAGAACACACAAAACACAGCTCACCTTAAGGTGGGAACTAAACCTTGCTCAGTCCCTCCTCGAGAGGCAGAAGCCTTTCCACCCCACAATGTGAGAAACACAGAGCTGTGCAGATGTGCTCATGCACAGGTGAAAGGCAAAACCTTTTGCCTCTTTCACTGGCTCCCTTCACAGCATGGCATCCACCAGTGCCTAAAAATCCACCCCCTTCCAGGACCACGACAGAACAACCCAGCAGCCCAGGTTGCCCTTGGATCAGGGCAGCTTAAGCTGTTGTGCACAGGGTACAAGCAACAGGAAGGAAAAACCAGGGGAGTCGGATGAGCTGTGCTCCACTAGATCTGTGTTTGGAAACACAGACTTTAAAGTCGCCTGAGAATTCTGGAAAAGACCCACATGATTTTGCAGGTGCCAATTCTGTAACAAATCACCTCTCAAATTTAAAGCAGTGCTAAGACAGACTGTTCTGTAACTGTTAAAGTAGAGATTGAAAATACCTCTCACAGCAAACGCAATAAAATCTGTGGTGATGTGATGTGAGTTTAAAGCAGGACAAAGGAGTACACGGCCACAAGCTCCTGTCAGCCCCATTCTCTGCAAAAGCCACCCCCTCCATGGGGCACACCTCACTTTTGGCTTCTCCAGAGTCACCTGCTGCTACATAAGACACTTTGGCGTCCTGAGGTATCTCAGCCTTCTATTCTGGGCTCCCTGACCTGGAATTCCAATTCCAAATGTCCAAGAAAATACTGGAGCAGATTCCGTCACTAAGACCAACTACTGTTTAAGCAGGAACCCTGGCAGTAGAGATGGCAACAGGCTTCTAAATCAAATTTTCAATCAGACTCTGCCCTAACTCCAGCCCACAAGATTTAAAGCACATTCCTTGTGTGAATTAGTCCTTAAGACTGTTCCAGGCACCTTTAGGATTGCACAGGCCTCACGTTCCCATTCTCACCCCATGATGTGACTCCTCAGCAAGCTAAGCAAAACAATTCCGTTTGCACAGAAATGTGCCAACAAATCATCACTGCAGTCTTCTCCTCTAACAAACTTTAGCAGGGAAGTGAAGGATTTCTTTCCCATCTACTACCCAAATTTGCCAATTCCCAGATTTGAAAAGGTAACAGATAGGATTTTCACATAAAAATTGAAGTTCTCAGGAAGGTTTTAAAGCTCCAAGGAATATTCTGTGGTTTATTTTGTCAGTTCCTAAGCCTGCCATGCATCCAACTCTCCATCAGGAGCCTCAAACAGCTTAAAGAAAGTGAGTGAAACAAGGATGCTGTACAGGAACATCAAGCTATCCACAACCCCTCCTTCTCCTTCCCAGCAACATTCCCCTACATGCTCAAATATCACAACCTCTGCAATCCCACAGTTTGCAGGGCACCAGGTCTTTAGCAAAGACAGGATTTGCAACTGGACACTCCACAGCAAGGATCAGCAGCTGGAAAGGGGCTGCTGGAGTCTTTCCCCTTCTACCAAAGCTTGGAAAGGATCAGCAGGCAGAGGGGGATCTCCAGCTGGACCAGCCATGTGTTCAGGGGATATAGCACATGTGTCATGACACTGCACACCGGCGAGGAGAGTCCCAGGCTTGCAGCCTGGCAGCTGAATGCCTGACACCTGGCTCTGTACAAGGCCCTGTGTGTCCAGCTGTGCACCCCAAAGAGGTGGTCAGACATTCGTGTTGGGATTTGGGGAGAAAACAGTTGAAAAGGCGCAACTGCTAAATGTAGGAGTTCAGGTTTCCCCTTCACAGGGAGGAAAATTCAAGAGGTTGCTCCCAGCTAGAATCAAGGACATTACAATGGGAGCAGTAAACTCCCCACAAGGCTTGAGGTCACTGAGTGTTTCCTTTACAAGCCTCCACCTTCATATGCCCCAGCACTTTTCCAAAGTCCATCTCCTGTGCTATTGCCCAGATGGGCTAAATACCAGCCAGTGGGATCCAAACAATTCAGGCAGGGCACAAAGAATGTCACAGCTTGCACAGCAGCCTTTCTCTCCTTCTTATAGCCAGAGACAAAGAAGAGAAATACATCTGGAAATTCACCAAGCAGAAATCCTGTTTGAAGCTGCTCCTCTCAGAGCTGCAGAAGCCGGGTGAGATCAGCACATTTCTCAGGCAGTGCTCCAAAACTTCACCTTCAGAAAGCCCTCGGTCTATTTTAATTACTGACCTCTGAGCATCCAGGACAGCGGAGCAGCAGTTTCTGCAGAGAAGGATGTGCGGTCTCTGCACATCAAAACACGACAGCTCAGCTTCACATGGTTTTATAGTTAAAAAGCAGAGTGTTGGCCCTGCACAGCTCCCCCTGAGAAAGGCAGCCTCGCTTTCCAGGAGCCTTGGACACACTGGGAATGAGGGAGGCCGGCTGGATCGCTGCCCCATGGGCACACCTTCCATGGGATCTGAAGAACACCTCATCCCAGAAAGCCTCAGCAGAAAAGGCAAAGCTTTGTACATGCCACAGGAGAATCCCAGAATGGTTTGGGCTGGAAGGAACCTTAAGGCTCATCTCATTCCACCCCCTGCCATGGGCAGGAACACCTTCCAATAGACTAGGGTGCTCCAAGCCCCGTCCAACCTGGCCTTGAACGCTTCCAGGGATGGGGCAGCCACAGCTTCTCTGGACAACCTGTGCCAGGGCCTCATCAGTGTCACAGGGAAGAATTTCTTCCCAATATCCCATCTAACCCTGCCCTCTGGCACTGGGAAGCCATTTCCCCTTGTGCTGTCACTCCAGGCCCTTGTCCAAAGTCCCTCTCCAGCTCTCCTGGAACCCCTTTAGGTACTGGAAAGGGCTCTCAGGTCTCCCCAAAGCCTTCTCTTCTCCAGGCTGAACACCCCTCTCTCTCCCAGCCTTTCCTTGTAGGAGACGTCCTCCATCATCTTGACACAAGAACAACTCTAAATACACAGAACTAGGGTAGAAGATGAAACCTTCCTTCACTTCTCATACTTGACCAGCACAACCAAACACTCGAGATAAAAACATTATCCCAGCTTGTAACAAACACACCCAGAGGCACAGCTGGGCGCTGGGAGCAGCCCTTCAGTGCTGCTGTCACTTTGCAAACGTGCTGGAGGCCACACCTGCCACAGCCTGTGTCAGACACTAACTTCATCTCCCATACCACAACCAAAGCCATTTGCTTCCCCATCAACTTTGGGAAACAAATAACAACAAGTGAAGGCTTGGGTGACTCAAACAGAAACATGGCAGGTGATTTTCCCAGCACCGGCCACCTCGGTCAGTCTGCCTGCTGAAAAACTTCTCATACAAAATACTGGAGCCGAGCTTTGAAGCATGGCATTGGAGGAAAGCAACGCTTTGCCATACTTCCCTTCCCAAATTGGTCCTGGGGCTTCTCCATTCTCTGAAAAGGCCTGGCTCTCATGCCTCCCCAAATCCTTTAGCCTCCAACTAAGGCCACCACAGAAGGATCAGAAATGAGGTGGATGATCTCTCCTTTATCTGATACAGGTACCTCACCAAATGCAAAGGAGGAATGCAATTGGATGTGGAACATTTTAAAGGGAGTCAAGAAGAGAAGGTAAATTTAGTACTTTAGTAAAACGCATTGCCGGAAAACATCAAACAGCTCAAACCCTTACTTCTGCCCCTTGCAGAACAAAGACTAAACCTTTTCTTTCCCCTATGCCCTTTCAAACAAAATAAATCCTTATTATCTGAGCACCAACGAGGAGTTAAGAGACAGACAGCAAGCAAAGTCAGGTAATGGAGTGTGGTGCTTTCTTGAAGGCCTGGAGCAAACAGTTCCAAGTTTTGCTGTCAGGTCCCCGACCATCTCGGGAGCAGGGCTGGACACGAAGGGGCTTGAGCCCAGAGATTCTCCTCCTCCTCTCATGGAGGAGATCCAGCTCCACCATCCACCAGAGCGAAGTTTTCCTTCCCTCGTACGGCTCACACCGAGGGGAAGCAAACGCATCTCCCGCATCAGGGGGTGTGGGTTCACTCAGCGGAACGCGTCCGGTGCTCAGGCGTGACACGGGATCCCAGGACGCTCCGGCAGAGTCGGGACGCTCTCAGCCGGACCACGCTGACAACGCCAGCGGCACGAAGGCCAAAAACAAGTCAGGGCAGCCCCCAGGAGGGACGGGAGGCACGGATCCCCGGCACACCCGTGCTCGGCGATGCGGAGGAGGAGCCCACGGCGCACAGGGAAGCGTTTGTTATTATGGAACAACACTTATCTCTGCGGAGGGGGTGGGAGCTGCTACTACGATAAGGCTGGAGGGAAGCGGGTCCCAACACAAGTGCCAAACACTTATTTTTACTTTTCCCTGCACGAACCCAAAATCTCTACCAGAAACAGCTTCGCTAGAGCCCTCAATGAGGGTGACGAGTGGCTGAGTCGCCTTCTTACTCCCCGACGACACCTTCTCACCTCTCGGAAGTCACCTTCTTACCCCAAGCTGCCTTCTCGCCCCTTGAGCCCTGTGGGGAGCGGGGCACAGCGACACCAGCCCTGTCACCGCTCCCCGCTCCGCTTCCCCTCCCGGGCAGACCCGTCCCGGCGGCAGAGCCCCGAGCCTTCGAGGAACGACGGCCGCAGCGGGGCTGGCGAGGGCAGGAGGGACTCGCCGCCCGGCTCCGGCCTGCGCCGGCCCACCCCGGCGGCCACGCAGCCACCGCCTTCCCCTTCGCCCCGCCGGGGGGGCGGCCGGGCCCCGGAGGGCCGCGGCTCCCAGGGCCGTGCTCAGGGCGGAAAGCGGCGCCTTCCCCGCCGCCCGTCGGGGAGGCCGCGAGCCTCGAGCGGCCGCCGGGCCAGGCCGAGCCGGGGAGTCCCGAGGGGAAGCGCGGCCGCCGCGCCGCGGGCAGGGCCCGCCCGGGACCCACCTGCGTCCATGGCGGCCCCGCCGAGGCTGCGGCCGCCGCCGACACTCACGCCCGGCGCGGTCCTGCGCGGCTGCTGGCGTGACGCGCCGCTCCCGGCCAATGAGAGCGCCGCTCGCCGCCGGCCTCCGCGCCGATTGGCTGTCGGTGGCGCTCGTCACAGCTGGGCGCTACGCGCCGCGCTCTCCGGGCACGGGAGCTGCCATGTTGCCGTACGGAGGGGCGACGCGGAGCGTGGGGAGGCAGCGGGCCGGCGGTGGGGCCGGGGCCGGGGCTAGAGGGCGGCGCGGAGTGTGAGGTCTCCGCTCCTTGCTCAGAGCGCCGGCGAGTGTGTCCCGTGACACGTATTCCTAGGACAGATGTGATAAGTGGGCGCCGCCATCGCGTTGTACGGCGCCGGCTGAGCCCCGCCCCTCCTTCCCCGAGAGTACCCGTGTGAGTAACCCCCTCCACCATGCCCGCCCCACTCGGAGACGCCTTTCACGGCTTGGCTGTCACGGACCGAGAGGCTCGTCGGGAGGCGGACGCCCAGCAGCGCCCACGAGGCAAGCGAGAGGCGCCGGGAGCGAACCCCCCCCCTTTCCCCACCTGCCCCGTGCCGTACGGCTGCAGCTCCGCCAAAATGGCGGCGGCCGTGTGGCGGCCGCCATGTTGTGCCGTACAGAAACCCCTTCCCCAGCGGCGAGGGGCGCCGGGGTGACCCGGCTCCGCCATCTTGCCGTACGGCGGCGCGGCGGGGCCGGGGCGGGGGCCGGGGCGGGCCCGGCCGGCCGAGGGCGGCGGCGGCCGGAGATGGTGATCTGCTGCGCCGCCGCCAACTGCTCCAACCGGCAGGGCAAGGCGCGCCGCGGCGCCGTCTCCTTCCACAGGTAAGGGCGGCCCGTCCGGCCCGCCGCAAGTGCCGCGGCCGGGCCGCCTGCGCCCCGGTCCCGCTCCCCCCGCCGGGCCCCCACGTCAGCGGCTGCCCTTTGTTTCCCTCAGGGGAAACCGGCTCTGGGCTCCCGGATCCTCCAGCCCCGGCCGGGCAGCGGGAGCGCCCCTCGCCACGGGGCCCGGGGCCTTCCTGGCCTGTCGCCCCGACCCTCCCCCGGTCTGTGCCCCCCGCGGCCCGTCCTTCGGCTCATCCCTCGCCGGGGATGCTGCCGGCGGTGAGACCCCGGGGAAAGTCCCTGTCTCGGGAGTCCCATTGGAAACGGAACCTGGTTCCTCTGCTCAGGGGCTTTCTTCTACTCCAGGCATTTCTACACCTAATTAAATGTTACTAAACACACCCGGTGTAAGCAGCACCCGGGTTACGGAGGCAGCGCTGGGCAGCGTGTTGGCTGAGCTGGGTGTTTTGGTGGTGGTCACATCCCCCTTCCTTGTGGACGGGCTGTTCCTCGTGGGGCTGGTGAGCGGAATAATGGATCGATTGCTGATGAAAATGGAAACAACTCCTTTTAGTCCTGTGCTTTTCGTGAAGTGGAGCTGTTGATGCAGCGAATGAATATCAAATATTTAAGCCCAAAGTGAAATAATTCTTAAATGAGTGTAATTTATCAAAACACAACTTTGCTCGAAATCTCCTAATCCTGGCCATCGCCTTGGACTTGGTCATCTTAAATGTCTTTTCCAACCTCAACAATTCTATGATTCCATGGTTCTGTGATTCTAAAAGTACCAACCCTTCTGATTTCCAAAATGTAGCTTATTTTTTGTGGGTTTTGTCTGTTCCTTTTTTAGGTTCCCTCTGAAGGATTCAAAGCGCTTGATTCAGTGGCTGAAAGCTGTTCAGAGGGACAACTGGACTCCCACCAAGTATTCCTTTCTTTGCAGTGAGCATTTCACCAAAGACAGTTTTTCCAAGCGGCTTGAAGACCAGCACCGGTTGCTGAAGCCCACTGCTGTCCCTACCATCTTCCAGCTCGTGGAGAAGAAGCACGACAAGCTGGATTATGTCAGGAGCCGAAGGAAAATAGCCAGGCAGGTGCCGGTGCGGGATGGGGAGGCCCTGCGGGAAGGAGGCGGTGAGGTAGCGCAGAGGACCCCGTCTTCTGGCCAGGACTTCATGGTGATGCAAGGGACGAAAGAGATGGAGGAGGCCACTCTGAAAGAGGAAATGGGATCGATGTCCGAGGAGGAAGAGGCCCTCCACAGCCAGCTGGACGGCCCTCGGAGAAGGACGTTAGGGGATCATTTGGGTGCGAAGCCTGGAGCTCAGACAAAGCCTGAGAGGTCTCCTGTGGAGGACTGTGCCAGGGGCAGCTGGGCGGGGAGCTGGGTGGCAGACAGAAGCGGCGTGTCGGTGGACGACTTCACCCCTCCTGCCTCTGGTGCTTGCAAGTTCATCGGCTCCCTCCACTCGTACAGCTTTTCCTCCAAGCACGCCAGGGAGAGGCCGTCTCTCCCCAAAGAGCAGCTAGAAAGGAAAAGGCCAAAGAGAGAGGTGGAACCGAGCTGCAGCAGCCACCTCTTGGGCCATGACAAGGCCGTCGCAGAAGTGTCCCCGACGTCGTCCCTCACCGCGACCCCCCAGAAACCCTCGCAGGGCCTGTCGGCGTCGCCGGCAGACCTGACCCCTCGGCCAGCCACCGAGGCCGTGGTGGGGCGGAAGGGTGACACGGACGCCAACCCCATGTCCATCAACGAGGTGATCATGTCGGCCTCGGGGGCCTGCAAGCTCATCGACTCCCTCCACTCGTACTGCTTCTCCTCCCGGCAGAGCAAGAGCCAGGTGTGCTGCTTGCGGGAGCAGGTGGAGAAGAAGAACGGAGAGCTGAAACTTCTGAGGCAAAGGATCAGCCGCTCTGACAGCCAAGTCAGGAAGCTGAAGGAGAAGCTGGATGAGATGAAGCGGAACAGTTTCCCTTACTTGAACAGCCTGATATCCCAGGACTGTGGTTAGTATTCCCAGGGGTGCTGCACCGAGGCGGAATTCCCTGTTTTCTTAGGGGCCGTTTGAGATGGAGGCTGTAAAGGTGTGATGGGGAAAAGGTATGAGAAAGGGACATTTTGGGAAGGAGAAGCAGCAGCTTGTGTTAGACCAAAGGATACAGATTCAAGAATTCGCTCAGTGCGTACACAAGTTAACTCTTATATCCCTAACCTTTCCAAGATGTGGAATGGGAGCTTGGGTTGTGGTGTTGCTGGCAATTCTCTTGATGAATTTATTTTCTTTTATTTTCTTTCTGGATTATTTTAGCTTGTTTGTCACTGATCACCCAGTGGCTCCTGTTAGGATTTTCCTTCTTCCTTTGGAGCGTGCCTGTGATTTTTTTTTTTTTTTTTTTGGTGTGTTAATGAGCTGTCCTAGCAGCAGGTATCTGGGAAAGCCATTATTGTCCTCAGTGGCATAAGAAGTAGTTTTGATCTTGGATTTCATATGCTGCACTCAGGATACAGGAAATATAAGTGAGGTGGGAGGTAACAAATATGACAATGTCATGGTGCACATTGAGGTCACGATTTGTGAGCAAATGTCTGTTTGCTTTGATCCTTTCCTCCCTTGGAAGGCAGAAGTCAGGAAACAAAGCGAGGAGTGATGGAGAATGCTTCTCTATCAATGCCAAAAATAGTAATTAAGCACCTGAAAGTATAGGGGAACTCAGTGAGGGATGAGGTCATGTAAAACATTTGTTACCTAGAAGTCAAATTGGGCCATAACTGCAAGAAAGTGTCATAATGTAGAATTTGTGCGCAATTTGTGGTTGCAAGGTGCAATTCAGGGCAAGAGTTTAGGACCATCTAATGGTGGTGGTGTGTGTGGCTGCTGAGAAAACACTGGGTTGCCTTGGGAAGGGTTTGTGATGTGGGGCTTGCTTGGAGAAGTCATCACCCATGGAGGGTTGGGTGTCTCCTGATGGCTAATTCTCACTTTTCCTTTAGGAGAAAAACTTCATGGCTTCTTCTGGAGCTGTTGGACAATCAGAAGGGTGATGCTGGCATAGATGGGCACGTTCTCCAGGCTGTTACAGCACAGCCAACTTCCTCACTGAAAGAGGAAAGTAGACCCTAACAAAATGCATGAAGGTTGACACCCAGTGCTACCTTTCCCATATGTATCTAATTTTCCAAAGTATGGGAAAACTCACACTTTGATTTGGGTAGAGGGGGACAATCTGGGAAATCAGCATCATCTTGTTTGTACCTTCTGGCCTATGTTTTTGTATTGTTTAGGTGTCAAACTAAGGAAAATAACTAAATACAATTTTAGGGTTCCGTAGTTGCCATTCCTATATGTATGTATACGAGATATTTATTTATATATATATTTTAAAAGGTGCCTAGCTTAGTTGGAATACCTTCACTAAGATACTAATTGCAGAAGGAGTATCTTTAAGGATGTTTTTCTTTATTCTGGCAAGCACTGTGGTTTTTCTCTGTTTTCCCAAGATTAATGTTTTTATATGTATGTCTTTGAGAAGTGAGAATTTTATGTTCTTGTAAAAGATATTCTTAGTATATGAGTTACATACCCTATTTTATAAGGGAAAACGTAATTTTTCTTAATGAATTGACATATTCATTACCCATTCTGCCATCTTTTATCAACAAAACTGGAGATGAGTGTGTGAAAATGAACCATTTTGGCATTTGCAGCTTGGCGTGATGGGAAGTTTGGAACCCTTTGGCTGGGAACTTTTTTAAAGGGTTTGTTGGTGACTCACTGGCTTTTTTTTTTATTATTATTGTTTTTTAGCTTTATTTTGGTGCTCTTCTATATTGGACTCTTTCGTGTCCTCATAGCAATAGTGAAAATAGCTGATGAAGTGCAGCCAGCTGCTGCCAGGCAGAGTCTGGTTCGTGCCCAGACACTTGAGTTTTACTGGGGTGCAGAGCTGAGTTAAGAAAGGCTTTTTGTATTCATAAAAATACAGTCAGGTAACACATTAGGTTAATAATAGTCTTCATTAGTAGCTCTGTCTCAGTTGTCCGGAGTCATCTGATGTGTGGTTGAGGTGATGTTTTAGCTGTGAACCTGAGCCTGCATTTATTTTTTTTCTGCTGAAGGCAGTTCCTTGAGTATAAGCACCTGACTGGACTGACCCTGCAGGTTGTTACCTGTCTGCATCCCTGACGTTCAGCTGTTTCCACAAAATCCTGAGCACAAAACACCGACTTCAGGCCCACACCCACTCAGCAGAACTTCATTTCGGTGCTAGTTCTCACGTATTTGCCTCTAATGAGACAAATAAATTTCTGCTGGCTGTATCCAAGCTGCAGGCGGCTGGGAAGAGCAGGTTTCTGCAGGAGTGCTGCACAGCAGTGCCTGCCAGCCACGCTTGAGGCCGGCTGACTCAGGCTGGGCAAGTGGCTCCCAACTCCAGCTGTCACGATGTGCTTGAGCTGTGTTTCCCAACCTGTCTTACCAGGGGGGTCGACTCATTGGTTTAGGAGGAGCTCCAGGCTGTCTCCAGCACAGCACAGCTGCCGTGGTGGCCTTTTCCATCTAAATGTTGAATTTAGTCGCTTGTTTGGTAGGAAAATGTTTCCTTCTGTTTCGTGGGCTTCTTCTGAGGTCCATGGGCTGAAGGCTGAGGAATGCTGTTGGCAGATAAGCATGCTTAGGCACAGTGTTAAGTGTACCAGGCAGGACAGGATTAGATGGAGCTTCTAGAGGATGACAGGATGCACTGGGAGAAATGAGGAAGAGCCAGCAAGCAACCAGGGACGTGTCCTGGGGAAGGCATGACTGTTCTAACAGCACTGTCCTCTGCTACACAAGTGCTGTCTGACCATCTTGTTCTGCATGAAGGTCTCGCAGCTCTGCTGCATCAGGTGTGCTCGCTCAGACAGGAGATCCCAGCTGCTCCTTCCACAACACCACCTCCTCTTGTCGTGCCCCACTTTGGTCCCGTTGTAAAACTACATCTCCCAGCAGGCAGCGGGACCAGTGTCCTACCCAAACATGAGCTCACTTCCCTCATAGCCATCTTACCACCCTGCGCAAAGCACTTTCTAGGGGCAGGGGGGGCTGCAGGTGGAGCAAATAGCAAAACATCTGCGAATATGGCTTGGCATGGAGCAGACACAGGTAGGATTCCATGGGATTTGAGTTCCTGTGTTCATCAGAGAGGTAAAGCTCTTAGGATTCAGCTGCTCTGAGGAGCCTCTTCCATGCTGCATGTCTGTTTTCATGAAGGTCATATTAAAGGCAGGAGAGTTTGCAAAATGAGTTCATGTGAAAAATGGTTAGAACTCTGCTAGGAATCTGTGGGAAATTTGGCTTGGATTTGTCTTCGAATATTTGTGCAAAGCCAGTGTAGAAATGGGGTCATTTACAGTACTTTTGACATGCAAATGAAGCACAGTTGGTGAACTTCGGGGCAAGCAGAAGGACTGAACACTTAATGCGTGGTTTTGTGCTGAGGTGGAGCCCTGATGCCTGGTCTGTGGGGCCTGAAGTGATGTTTCCCGTTGTGGTGGCAACTAGATTTCATTCATGCTGCAGAAAACAAATAGCAAAATCCTGATCCTCACTGGCAGTGAGAAGTGGGGTTGTGCATGGATGGAGGTGCTGTGCTTTCACCTGTTTGAGAAGCCCTGGACCAGCAATGGGCTGCTGTCCAGTTCAGCTTGAAAATGAAATGTGTCTAATGGGTCACAGAGATGTGCTGTCAGGGAAATTGCCTCCACCAGGGCAGGCACTGCTACCCTCGCGGCTGCATGTTAACTTGGAGCTAGATTTTGGAAGAAAACTGCTTTTGTTCTGAGACAGCAGGTGCTGCTTGTGATTTTTTTTGTGCCCTGTCTGGGATGGGAATGGCCAGGGTAGAAAGCTGGTCCATAGGGTGAGCGTTACAAAGAACAAGGGAGCTATAAAGGAAACTGAGAATGAGATAAGGAGTAGGAATATGTGTGCATAGGCTAAGAGTGGGGCTGAATCCATGGCAGAAGGTATCTCGAGAGGGGTTGGGTAAGACTTCACTGTGGCCTGAGCACGTGGGTGGGAGGTGAACTGTTTTGTGCTCAGCACAGGAGCAAGCAGTGTGCAGGCGCGCCAGCTTTGGGACTTTGGTTGAGGAAGGTGGCTCTTTGACCTCTTCCTTGGAGAGAAAGGCAGTTGGAAGGGAGGAAACTAGCCTTTTTGCACTGCTGTGTGGTTTTTTTCGGTGGGATGGTCTTGTTCTTTCCAGTTTGGTTTTTTTTTTTTTGCCTAATAGTCTATAGAGTTTGTGCATTAAGCATTTAATTTTGCAGCGAGTCGGCAGTGACTCACAACAAAAACCCAGCTTGCAGCTAGTAAGCAATGAAACAGCAAACTAAGGAAAGCACGAGAGAAAGTCAGACTGAGCTCAGGTAGGGTGTTTGGTTTCTCATAAGAGTATAATTTAAAAAATGTTTTCTCTGTATTTCGTAAAGCAGAACTCTGGCAGTGACTACAGGCACTGGAGCTTTTGCCACAGAGGCAATACCACCTTGGCACTTGGCTATGAAATTAATTACTGAGTCTATAACATGAAAATTTGTGAATATAACCACATTCCCAGCTTTTGGAGCAGAGATGGAGTGATCTGTTCAACAGCTGGTCTGCTGACACCTGGTAGGATGCATCTTTCTTAAGGGGAGAAACAGTTCTAGCACAGGGGCTGGCAGCACTTGTTGATAGGGCCTTAAACTAGCTGGAAAAGGGGAAAGGGACAGAGCCAGAGTCACCAGTGATGAGCAATGGGCTGCAGTGCCTAAACTTGAGGAAGGGAGCACTAATGGGATCCCCCAATCTACTTTACCAGGTGTTGGCTACAATGTACCACACCTGAAATGTCTCTGCATTAACGCACCCAGCATCAGGGACCTATGAGGAGCTCGAAGCTTTGGCCCAGTCCCAGAGATCTGACATCACTGGCATAAGTGAAGCCTGGTGGGATGAGGCCTGTGGTGGGAGTGCCCTGATGAACAGTTCCAGGCTCTTCAGGAGGGATGGGCAGGGCAGGAGAGAGAGAGGGGTGGTGCTGTGTGTAATAGAGGGGTTGGAATGTCTGGAGCTCACAGTTGTCAGTGGCACAGTCGAGATAAGAATGTCTTTGGATAAGAGTCAAGGGGCAGACAAATAATGCAGATGTCACTGTGGGAGTCTACTCTAGACCTCCCAGCCGGGATGATGACACTGACAAATTATTCTTTGAGGAACTAAGGTATGGTTCCAAGTCAACTGCCCTGGAGGACTTCAACCTGCCAGAAATTAACTGGGATCATCACACAGGTGATACAACCCAGGCCAGAAGGTTCCTAAAACACCTGCACCACAACTTTATGGAACAGGTCCTCAGGGAGCTGACTTGGAAAGATTATCTTCATCTCCTGCTTGTCAGCAGAGAGGATCTCATGAGCAAAGTCAGCATTGGGACCAACTGAGTCACATCGACCACAGAGCCATCAAGTTTAAAATCTCTGGTGACAGGAGGAAAAGTGTCAGAAAAACCTCAACTCTGGCCATGAGGAGAGCAGACCTCAGGCTGCTCAGGGAGTTAGTGAGTAGGGTCCCCTGGGAAATGTTTTTGCAGGTGCTGCAGTCCATCAGTGCTGGTCGCTTTTAAACATCATCTCCTAAGGGCACAGGAACAGCAATTCCTAAATGTCAGAAGTCAGGCAGGCTGGCAGAAGGCTGGCTTAGCTGACCAGGGATATTCTCTTGGAAATAAGCTGGAAAAGGAAGGTGTGTGTCCAGTGGAAGCAAGGTCGGGTGACATGGGAAGAACGTAGAGATGCTGCTCCCCACGTTGGGAGACAATTCATCCAGGTAAAGCTAAATTGGAGTTGAAGCTGCCAGAACTGTGGAGAATAAAAATATTTTTTTCAAATATATAAATGGCAAAAAGCAGTTTAGAAATAACATTGCCCCATTCCAGGATGAGGATAGTCACCTCACAAACAGGGACAGGGACAAGGCAAAGGTGCTTAATGCTTTCTTTGCCTCTCTTTTCAACATGGATGGTGGGTCTCAGTGCCATGAGCTGAAGGACCATGGCTGTGAGAATGATCAACTCCCAGTTGACCTAGAACTTGTGTGGGATCTGCTGCTCCAGCTGGATCCCTACAAATCTGTGGAACCTGATGGGATTCATCCAAGAATCCTCAAGGAGCTGCTGATGTTATTGCAATGCCTCTCTCAATGATTGATTCTTGAGCAGTCTTGGAAATCCACAGAGGTTGACTGGAAGCTGATGAGAGTTGTCCTGATTTTCAAGAAGGGCAGGAAGGAGCACTCCAGAGACAACAGGCCTGTTGGTCTCAATTCAGTGCCTGGTAAAATCATGGAAAAGATTGTTCTGGGAAGCACTGAAAAACACCTAGTGGACAACGCAGGCATCAGTCACAGCCAGCACAGCGTCGTGAGGGGAAAGTCCTGCTTGTCAAACCTGATTTCCTTCTATGACGGGGTAACTCGCCTGGTTGATCCAGGAAAGCCGGGAGGTGAAATCTTTTTGGACTTCAGCAAAGCTTTTGATACTGGCTCTTACAGGATCCTGCTGGACAAAATGTCCAGCCCACAGCTGGATAACTGTGTTATGTGATGAGTGAACAGCTGGCTCACAAGTCAGGCACAACGGGTGACAGTGACTGGGGTGACACCAGGCTGGCACTGGTCACTGGTGGGGTCCCACAGGTCTCCATCCTCGACCTT
The DNA here is from genome assembly GCF_965178545.1 of Coloeus monedula. Lineage (NCBI taxonomy): Eukaryota > Metazoa > Chordata > Aves > Passeriformes > Corvidae > Coloeus > Coloeus monedula. Next base: position 2,872,838 of record NC_138790.1, read on the forward strand.
ATTCTCTTCAACATCCTCGTTAACAACTTGGTCACAGGACCTGAAGGAATACTAAGTGAGTTTGCAGCCATCACCAAACTGGGAGGAGCTGTTGTCTCTCTCAAGGGTGGAGAGCCCTTGACAAACCAGAGATAGGCAATCACCAACTGTGTGGGGTTTAACAAGGGCAGGTGCTGGATTCTGCACCTGGGACAGAGCCACCCTGGCTGTGTGTATGGACTGGGTTAGGGGTAGGGCTGGAGAGCAGCTGTGAGAAGGGACCTGGGGGTCCTGGTCCATGGCAAGTTCAATATGAGTCAGCATATGCCCGGGGCACATCAGGCCCAGCATTGCCAGATGGGCCAGGGAGGGGATTGCCCTGCTCTGCTCTGCTCTGCACTGGGGCGGCCTCACCTCAAGTGCTGGGGGCAGGTTTGGGCACCACAGTATGAAAAAGACATTAAGGTATTAGAGAGTGTCCAAAGGAGGCCATGAGGATGGGGAGGGGTCTGGAGAGGCCTTATGAGGGAGTGGCTGAGGGCACTTGGTTTGTTTTAGCTGGAGGAGACTGAGGTCAGACCTCACTGTGCTCTTAACATCCTCCCATGGGGAAGTGGAGGGGCAGGTACCGACCTCTTCGCTCTTGGGCCAATGACAGGACTCGAGGAAATGGTGTGAAGCTGACTTGGGGAGGTTTAGGTCAGATATCAGGAAAAGGTTTTTCATCCAGAGGATGGTTGGGCACTGGAACATGCTCCCCAAGGAAGTCGTCACAGCACCAGGCCTGTCTGAGTTCAAGAAGTGTTTTGACAATGCTCTCCAGCACACGGTGTCATTCTTGGCGTGTCTGGTGCAGGACCAGGAATTGTACTTGGTCCTGACAGGTCCCTTCCAACTCAAGGATATTCTCTGATGGAGCTAGAGCACATCAGTGCCAGGAATGTTTTACTGGTTTGCTGGGGAGAGCATCAGCAAAGTGCCCAAAGGGGTGCAACTCTCAGGGCAGAGCAGCAGAGTCTAAAGCCACCTTCTGTACTTAAATATGGACAGAATATGCTGAACAAGGCTGCTCCTTAATTACCAGAGCCTTGATGATGATGATGATTTAAACCCAGTGAGCAACTGTGCTGAAGGAAGATCTGCAGGGAACTGCTCAGCTGATGCTGCAGACCCCACACTTTGAAGAATCTAGGAGTTTGTTTGGGGATTTGTTTTGGGGTATTTTGGTGGGGTGTTTCTTTTTGTTGTTTGTATGGGTGTTTTTCTCAAGTTTTCTGCAAGAAGTGTTCCCCAGCTCAAGGAAATTGGTTAGCTGCCTTGTTAGCAACCAGCTGGCCGCTCGCTGCAGCTTCACTGATAAAGCTGTGTAGGAATTCGTGCCAGCTTAGCTTTCTGTGCCAGGGATCCCACTTGAGGGCCACGCCGGCTGTGTAGACATGGCCTGAGGGGGCTGTTCAGCTGCTCTGTCTGGTTTGTCTCATGGCAGGGAGAACTCAGTACCTCCTGTTGCAAAGCCTGGACAGCCAGTTCCAGGCTGACTGTGTTACAGTGCAGGGTGGGATTTGACTTGTAAACCCTCCGGGAATGGAAAGGATGTAGGAACAGTCTGTCTGTGAGTTTGGAGGGATGGAGTGGGGTCAGGTGGTGAAATGGAGCTGACCTGTGTGCTCAGGACCTGGGCACAGCAGCTGTGGCCTGAGTGGCTTTGTGAAGGAAAGAGACCAAGGTGATCAGGTTGCTTATGGGTGTGTGGTTTTGTCTCCCAAACTGTTACAACTCATGAGTGTCGTCGCTGATTTCAGTGAGATTTTGTAGAACCACAGGATGGTTTGAGTTGAAGAGACCTTAAAGCTCATCTTGTTCCAACCCCCTGCCATGGGCAGGGACACCTTCCACTACACCAGGTTGTGGTGTAAGGGGAGATGCTGGATCCCTAATGGCTTCCAGAAGGTGTGTCATCTGGTAGGAGATGGTGACTCCAGGAATGTCCCTTGTTAAGAAAGGATACAGAGAGAGCTTCCCTGTTGCTGGGTAAAAGAGGAGCTGTGCATATGAATGCAAGAGAATCAGCATTAAGAGGGCCTCCTGAGTGTGAAGCTTTAAGCATGCACAAGGGTGACCAGATTCTCTTGTGCTGCAAATTCTCAAATGTCATTTCTGTTCCTGTGGCTTACTTTTTAAGCCACATTAGTGGGTTTTTTTGAAAAAATGGTATGCCAGGAGTTAAGACCTTTAAAAAGGGATGTACGGGCTCCTTCATCAGTGTCAGAGGAGTTTCTCTTGACAGTGACTGTATCTATAAACCTGAAGTTTGAAACAAAGCAGCTCAGCAAAGAACTTCTTGTTGCTACAATAGTCTTGCATTTACCTGCCCCAACCACGACATAAAAAAGCAAATTTCTTTTCAAATGACTACTTTTTTTTTGGATGGATTCAGTCAGACTCTCTCCTGTCTGCCTCCCTCTTGCTTTTCCACTCTCCCAGCCCAGCCTTCCATCACAGAAGGCTGCCAGGAAGGAAAAAAAAGTCTTAGTGCACCAGGCAGAGACCAACACTGAAGCTAAGAAGAGCACTGCATGGGATGAGATCAGGATGTGTGTACTCACCTGCACTTCACTGAGTCCCTGGTCCTTATTCATTTCTGCTGCTCTCAACTTCACCAAGCCACATGAGAACTAAAGAACTCACTGGCTTTGCTGCCATCTAGGTAGTTTGGAAAACTAACAATGGTCACTTGGCCATAGTGTTTGTCCAGGTGCCAGAGACTTCAGGAGGTACAGTTACATCTTCACTTTTCAGCTGCCTGGAATTCCAGCTCTTTGGAAGTGAGACCACCTCACCGGGTCAGGCACCTCCAGCAGGGCAGTGGGATCAAGCTGGGGGTGCTGGGAACGATCACTTGGCCTCTCTTGGTTTATAATCAAGTCTAAAGAGTGGGAATGGCTAAAGCCATTCCTTTCATCTGTTGTTTTGATGCTTTTTCCTGAAATGCAAGCAGAAGAAAGGGAGGTGCCCTATGAAAGCAGTATGGTGACAGAAACCATCCTGCTCCTGGGATGCTGACCCAGGAGAGGGCAGCAGCAGCCCAGGCTGCAGGCTCCTGCAGCTTTTCCAAAGCTATGCTTTTCAGTTCAGTCACGGGAGATGAGCCTGCAGAAAGCTTGGAAAGAAATGTAGTGGTGAGTGAAAGGCAAACGCCAGTTGGAGGGAGGAGCAGTACACTCCTTACCCACAGAAGTGTGTGCTCTCCTCATGGAACTGGGAAGGTGAGTACAAGGAAATACTGTCCAGTACACTGACACTGCTGTACAGATTGTGGGAACTCCTTTCCAAGTCCTGGGTAAGCTGCTGGGGAATGCACAGTCTGACAGGGTGTTCTACAGATCCTGGCTCTGATGCTGTACACTTTTACCAACTATTTCCTAGTGAGCTCTCATGTTTCCTCATGTTGCTTCCCTTGCAAAATACTTCAGGGTAAAGCAGAGTAAGTAGCAGCACTTTGTTGACATGGGCTGGCTTTTAAAACCTGCTGTCTGTGGGAGAATGAGTACCACAAGTGGTTTCTTTTACCCAGGAAAGCTGCTGTTCCTTCTCCTTTGGCATTTCAGGTGTGGACTGTGTGTTCTTTCTCCTTGCTTAGTGTTTTAGCCTGACATTTCGTAAAGAGCACAGCAAAACTCAGACTGGTCAAGCAAATTTTGACCATGGCCTTACTCTTTTAGGTCGTGATTTCTCCCTGCAGTTGAGTCTGTTCCTTTTAGACCAGCCAGACAGGCAGCTTGTTCTTGTATTCTTGATCTCACTAGGTGTGGAAAACACCCCCCTGCAACGCCCACCTTGCCAGTACAAAGCATTTATCCCATGAGGGGGAGCAGGACATGCTTTAAGCATACTTCAGTCATATTTGCATAACAGACGCTGAGAGTAGCAGGCACCCCGTTTGTGTGGGAATCCATCTTTCCCGACATCCCATAGGTGAAGTTTTGCTTTCCCTACTTACACCTTAGTAATGGATCTGCTCTGCTCTTCATGTGGCTTTAAATTGTCTGTCTCCATTTTCCTGATGTATTTTTTTCAGGTCACAACATCTGAAAGTAAAATGCAAAAGTGTTTATCAAAGCTCTCCTACAGCACCAAGCCTGACAGAGTTCAAGAAGCATTTGTGCAACGCTCTCAGGCACATGGTGTGACTCTTTGGGATGGTCCTGTGCAGGGCCAGGAGTTGAACTGGATGATCCTTGTGGGTTCCTTCCAGCTCAGCTTATTCTGTGGTTCTGTAAAATCATTTGTTAAAGAAGTTTTAACTTTGTGAAACAGACCTTGGTTGCTTTTAATAACTGCAGTGACAAAGGGAAGTATCTTTCTCTTTCATTTACTCTTTACCTTACAGGCACTTTTTAAAATGTTTGTTTTAGTCCAGAGCCTAAGCAGTACAGCTTCTGAATGATCCCTGCTTGTCTCTTTGTACAAGTTCAGGTCATTGTTAACCTCTTAAAAAAAATATTATAGCCAAACTTTGATCTTGAATATGTACACAGCCTGATTTTCTTTTGATGTGAGGACTCGTTTCCTTGGCCTCTGAAACAAGCAGGAACAGTATGCACTCAGTGCTTGAGAATGATTAGCCCAGAGCACTAGAGGTTTCATTATCATTTAATGATTATTCTTTATGCTGAGATTTCAGTCATCTTCTGCCCTGCATGTAGATGGGAGAGGATTTTTTTTCAGATCAAGCTACAGAGAGGAGTCAGAAATGGACCACCTGGAAGAGAGGGCTCTATGTATGGCTAAGGGCTGGTTTGGAAGCAGGCTCACTTTCCATGACTGTTCATTTTTTCCCATCTCCCACCTTGGAGCTGGCATTGCTCTAAAGAAAAGCATTGCTGTGGTGTTGAACCATTTCTCAGGTGTTTCGTGTTCACCTCCAGCCAGCTGGAGGCAACTCACAACAACCTGCAGAGCACAGATCCCTGAGTTTTCTTTCTTCCTCCTTTCTTTTCCTCCACAGAGACTCCCCAGCTGAACCCTGTGATGGAACCCCTGTCCTGGATGCTGGGCACCTGGCTCTCAGACCCACCAGGAGATGGCACCTTCCCTACAATGAAGCCTTTCCAGTACCTGGAAGAAGTGCACATCTCTCATGTGGGGCAGCCCATGCTCAACTTCTCGTAAGTCGTGGGGTCTGTCTGTGTTGGCAGCAGCTGTTGGACTGGAGCAGGCATGGCTCCAGGGTGATTTGTTTCTTTTCAATGGCAAAGTAGACAAATTTTCATCTACCAAACAAAATGGTGTTGTGGTGTGTGACTGCACAGTCTGACTTTCATTTTCCTTGAAAACTTGTGATTAATTGGCGTTCTTTGTGAAACTCTCACTTAGAATAAATGAAGGAGCTATGGCATGGCTACCAAGTTTGTCCATTTTAAGGTGTGGTCCTCAGTCTTCACCACTGTGAAAATCTGAGAAAAATTAGTGCTTATCAAACCATATGGGATAGGAGGCAGGTAGCTTAACTACTTGTTTTGGCTGCAAGTGATTGTTCTAAGAGAAATCAAAAGAAATCCAGAGGGAGGGAAGTGACAAGTTGGCTACTGCTCAGTACTGCTCCAGTGCTCGTTTGGGAGGGGTGAGTTGGGAAGTGTGTTGCTTGGAAAACCAAGAAAAGAAGAATTACAAGATGGAAGTGCTCTGTGAGAGATGTCCTGTGTTCCTGGAGTGTGATGGAGCTGCCAGCTCAGCCTGTGACTGCTTTAGTCCAATGTCCAGAAGAAACAAAGCTCTGACAGTCGTGCTCTGGCTGCTCCTCCCTCCCCAGCTTATGAACAGTTGCTTATTTGAGTCACCTGCTCTTTTTCCCCCCTCCTTTTCTTTATGCCAAGGAGTTACACAGCTGTGAACTGTTGAGCTTTGGGAAGCACCAGGGAAATAGGCATCAGGCTTGGAGGACAGAGACTCTGTGGTTTCCTGGCTCCTGGAGCAGTCAGTAGCTGTTAAACATGGTCCCTGTATCCCTTAAATACTCCAAACACTGAGAGCTGCCTGATTTGAGTTTGTTTCTCCTTTGATCCATATAATCACCCACATTATGGGTGACCAAACCTACGGTTCTTAAGGCCTCCTGAAGAATACCTAAGGATCTGAGCTGAACTTTTTATCTTTTTGAAGGGGTTGATGGTAGAAATATGTCTGCTCCCTTGCTGCCTACAACAAGGAATATACAGAAAAACCAACTCACCAGGTGTAAAAGCTAAATAGAGATGATACAGTAATTCCAGATATTTACTTGGGAAAAGGAAGTTTTTGAGACACATGTGTCTTCAGCATCTGTGAAACATCTGAGTTCCTGAGGGCTTTCTGAGCTAGTTCTTAGAAAGACCCAGGGGCTGTGGAAAATCTAAATCCTGAACTTAAAGACTTAACTCCAGTTCTCAGAAATAGCTGTGCCTCTGTAAAGTAACCATATTTTTCCAGGTTTACATCTCTCAACTGTAAAGCATTGTCAGTCTTTTACTCTTGAAAGAGTACTGCAGGCACTCATGTGGTTAAACAAGAGGAAACCAAGCCAAAAAGTGTCCTTTGAGTGCGAAGCACGTCAGCTTTTGTGCTCTGATTTCCCCTCAGGTTCAACGCCTTCCATCCGGATACAAGGAAGCCCATGCACCGGGAATGTGGATTCATCCGCCTCAAACCTGACACTAATAAGGTGGCTTTCATCAGTGCCCAGAACACAGGTACACACCTGATACCCACACTGGGGAAAAGAAGACATCCTTACCCTGCTGGGCCATTTCATCACTTTTCCAGAAAGCTCTCACACCTCTCACAGTTTAGTTTAATTAATTTTCCCTGTCGGAATCGCTGCTCTTTGGTGCTGGACCCACAGTGATTCCTAAACTAGGAGAACCTCCCAGTGTGTGGACGTAGCACTTTGGTACTCCTGACCTTATGGGGACTGAATGAGAGAGAACCACATCTCAGTTATTATAAGTGACAGTGTTAAACCCCAGTTGATGCTTAAATTTGCATCTAAAATGGCAAGTGCTGAAGGGAAGAGTGCCAGTTGTGCTGTGATGCTCATCCCACACGGCGTGAATAAGTCTGGCTGGATTTTTCTGAGCAGCATTCCCTGTCTGAGGTTGTGTGGGTCTGCAGTTGTCAGTAGTGCTAGGGCAAATAAAACCATTCTTCATAGGGAGTGCTGGTCTGTAACACAGCCTAGCAGATCATGGAATGGTTTGGGTTGGAAGGGACCTTAAAGCCCATCTTGTCCCACCTCCCTGCTATGGTCAGGGACACCTTCCATTATCCCAGGTTATTCCAACCTGGCCTTGGGCACTTCCAGGGATGGGGCAGCTACAGTTTCTCTGGGCAACCTGTGCCAGGGCCTCCCCACCCTCACAGGGAAGAATTTCTTCCTAATATCTAACCTAAATTTCTCCTCTTACAGATTAAAACCTTTCTCCTTGTCCTATCCTTGCCTGCCTGTGTAAAAAGTCCCTCTTCCTCTTTTTTATAAGCCCCCCCCTTAAGTTCTGAAAGGCCAAAATAGTAATTGTGACATGCTTAAATAACTTTTGCAGCCTAATAATATGTATGCCCTTGCTTTTCCCTAGGTCTGGTGGAGGTGGAGGAAGGGGAGGTGAATGGACAAGAGCTGTCTATAGCTTCTCACTCCATAGCCAGGATCTCCTTTGCCAAGAAGCCCCATGTAGAGCAGGTGAGTGCACACAGAGTGAGCCATTCCCGTAGCATTGCTCACCCCAGGAGGAGTCTAGTTGAGAAGATAAGTTATTTAGCATGCTTTAATTACAGAATGCCATCAGGAGTTCTTGGAAATACTGCATGGCATCCTGACTTATTCTTTCTGTAAGAGCCTTCAGAAGATACTTTGTACATTACGAGACCCAGAGGGATCGTTATGATAAAACCTGACAGGCTGCATCAGACCAGCTAACCCAGAATCCTGTCTCCAGCAGTGGCCAGTAGCAGGTCCTTAGGGAAGAAAATAGGAAAGTCTTGGCTAAATACTCTTTTATGGCACTGGGATTAGTTATTAATGCTGGTTTTCGGGATTGGTTGCAGTATGAGGATGCACATTTAAGGTCTGGTCAGTATTGGGCCTCATGAGGATATTTTAGGAACACCTGCAGATCTTGCTCACTTGCTTTTCAGAGCATTCACACCTTGCTCTGGTCTCTTTTCCCACCTGTGGCTTCAGGGTAGGGCTGGCACTTGCTGTCAGCTTCACCTTTGGTTGGCTGCTTTTGGGGCTTTGACGTTTTTGAGTGTATAGCAGGGGTTTGTTGATAGAGCTGGTGGGGGTAGAGCCACTGTGAGTACAGTGGCACTGCTGGAGTCAGTGTGGCATCCTGAGGTCACTGCTGCAAGTGTCACTGTCACATCTGAAGCTGTCATGGCTGAACAGCAGCTGAGAGACAGCGAGGCTGAACAAGCTCTCACCTCCTGGTTTTTGTGTGCTATAAAACTGACCCTTAGATAACGGAGAGCGCAAGTTTATGCAGATGTAGACAAAAATTGTACTTGCTTACATAGATAGTGAGTGTCCTAACTTTGGAAAGTCCCAACTCCCCTGCCTTTGGATGCATGTTTTCAGTTGCTGGGTTTCCCCTTTCCCAGGAACAGCTGTATTGCCTCCTTCCCGTAGCAGAAGTAAAGCCATGAGATACTGTGGATGTCAGCAGGGGAGCAGAGCTCTTAACTGCAAACATTTAAATAAAAGGGACTGTCCTCTTTGAGTCACTGCCTGAACTGTGGGCAGATAGACTGGCAGGAGGAGAGGGGAAAGCACAGGAAGCCAGAAGATGTCTTTCTAGTTGAGGGCTCCGAAGCTGGCTTTGGCTGAAAGAAGGAAGCTCTGGAGCTGGAGGTTCAGGCTCATCTGGTACCTGAGGGAAGCTCAGGTCCTAGTGAGTATCTGTGAGGCCCTTGCTGGTGAAGGAGGGTGTGGAATGAGAGAGGTTTTCAGGGAACCAGCTCCCAGTGCCTTTTCTCGTTCACCAAGAGCAGCTTAAATTGCCTGTGGAAACAAAGAGGCCACAGGTTTGTGAGAAGGACACATGTGCTGCTGCAGTAGTTGCTCATTTTGAGAAAACTTCACCATATTGTTGCATTCCTGGTGAGAAGTGATTCAGGGTGGCTGTGGCTTGGCTGAGCTGTCACTGAGGCAGGAATGCCCATTTCCTGCACCAGGCTGTGTCATGAGCAGTTTAGGTTGCTTGAAGAATCACCTTTAAAGGTGTTATCAATGCAGATTTAATACAAATTGGGGAGAGCACAGCTTAACAAAATTTGCTGGCAAGGTTCCCTCTGTTAACTTCTCATAGATGAAACATCCAAAGGAAAAGTGGATTTGAATCAATTTAGAATGATTTACATGGAGACTGAAGACACAAAGGGTAAGGGAGACCCTCCCACTGAGTCACAAGGTTCCAAGAGGACTGTCTTGCTTTCCAGGCTCCTGATGAAGCTCAGATGTGGCAGAGTCCAGTCTTGGTCCCAGACTTGGTCAGTGGTTTATGTTTAAAGGGACAAATACAAGGAGTAAGGGAGACCCTCATGTTGAGTCACTGGGTTTGTGATGAGTGTCCAGAGGACCAGCCTGTTTTCAAATACCTTTAGAGCTCAGGACAGTCCTTGCTGTGGGTACTGCGAGCACTGGCTGATGCACCTGCAGGGCTGCTGTGTTACCTGTGAGGGGTGGTGGAGATTAGTGGGATTTCCCAATGGCTGGAAACCCATGGCACATGGGAAGTGCCTGAACATCAGAGAGGTCCAGCTGCTCAACCTCACTTCACCCCCTGGAGATCTCAGCATCCTCAGATGGAGGAGGAGGTCAGTGTCACCACACACAGTGTGGTTTCACCACCATCAATGGTGCCTGGCTGACCTGGTTGACTTCTGAGAAGAAAGGACTGGATTTGTGGACAAGGGGAGAGCAGTGGATGTTGCTTCCCTTGAATTCAGCCATTTCCCATGTCCATTTCCCAGTGCTTCATGTTTCCTCTCCAATGTGGGAAGTCTCCCCATGTGTCTTGGCTGTACACAGAGCTTGGCCTCACACTTTTCCACCAGCCAGCCTTTGCCTGAAGCTTGCTTTTAAGAGAAAAATCTCCCTCTTCATTTTTGTCCAGTTTCTTTCATTTCCTTCTTTTGCATTTAGGATTTTATTGCCTGGTCTGCAATGGGCCATTCAGGGAGCCCTGAGCTAAAGTCACACGCGTTCAAGATGAGTGACTTTTGTATTCCTTTTAACTGTGTTTTCATTCTTAGGGCATTTGAAGAACACTGATGCATTACAGTCACCAGATAGGAATCCAAACACCATCTGTGTGTGACCTTGTTCATGCTGTTGTTGCCCTGTGGATGCTGCAATGACAACATGTCCTCCACAGCCCTGTGTAGCTCTGCTTCTGGGAGGAGTGTTGTCAGATGTGGGCTTTGAGGGCACACTGTGGCCATAGCAAGGGTTCTGTTAACAGAGAGGATGGAGCACACAGACTGGCAAGAGCTCATGGACGTGCCCTTGAGTGACCTCAAGGAAGTGAAGAGTTTGGAAAAACCTCTGTATTCTAGGAATTTCTAAATGGTGCTGGTTGAAGTGACTGTGAATGAGTTGTGCTTGCAGCTGCTGTGCCCTGGTGTCATCCACGTGGTGTCGTGGCCATTCTCTGCTGGGCTGGGCAGCTGGAGTGACACCCTGCATCCTTCTGAAACAGCACCTGAGGTTCAAAAAGCCTTGGTGAATGCTGTCTCATCCACCTCCCTGAGCTGCCAGCCAGGAGCCATCCTTCTGGTGGAGGGATGTGGTGGACAGGGCAGGGGCATGTAACTCAGGAGGTGTTTCAAGATGTCACTAGGTCATGTAGGAAGAAAATTAGAGGCAAAAGCCCAATTAGAATTTAATCTGGCCACTTCTGTGAAGGATAATCTAAAATGTTTTTATAAATACATTAAGGGCAAAAGGAGGGGTGAGGACAACCTTTATTCTTTATTGGATGCGGGGGGAATATAGGAGCTGAAGGTGAGGAAAAGGCAGAGGTACTCAACACCTTCTTTGCCTCAGTTTTCAACAGTAAGACAGGTCTTCCTCAGGACAGCTGGCTTCCAGAGTGGGTAGATGGGGACAGGGGACAGAATAGCCCCCCTGTAACCCAGGAGGAAGCAGTTAGAGACGTGCCGAGTCACTCAGATGCTCACAGGTCTCTGGGACCAGATGGGATCCACCCTAGCAGGATGAGGGAGCTGGTGGATGAGCTCCCCAAGCTGCTCTCCATCATTTATTGTCAGTCCTGCCTCACTGGGGAGGCCCCAGAGGACTGGAGGTGCCAGTGTGACCCTGTCCGTATAAGGAGGATGTGGGAAACTCCAGGCCTGTCAGCCTGACCTCAGTGCCCAGCAAGATTATGGAACAGATCATCCTGAGTGCCGTCACGTGGCACCTACAGGACAGCCAGGGGCTCAGACCCAGCCAGCGTGGATTTAGGAGGGGCTGGTCCTGCCTGACCAACCTGATCTCCTTTTATGACCAGGTGACCCAACTGGTGGATGTGGGGAAGGCTGTGGATGTGTCTACCTGGACTTCAGCAGAGCCTTTGACACTGTGTCCCACAGCATTCCCTGGAAAAGCTGCAGCCCATGGCTTGGACAGGAGCACTCTTCACTGGGTTAAGAACTGGCTGGATGGCCAGGCCCAGAGAGTGGTGGGGATGGTGCTGTATCCAGCTGGCTGCCAGTCGCCACTGGTGTCCCCCAGGGATCTGTGCTGGGCCCAGTCCTGTTTAATGTCTTCATTGATAATCTGGACAAGGGGATTGAGTCCACCATCAGCAGATTTGTGGATGACACCCAGCTGGGTGCCAGTGTGGATCTGCTGGAGGGTAGGAGGGCTCTGCACAGCAACCTGGACAGGCTGGATAGATGGGCTGAGTCTAACAATGTGGAGTTTAACAAGTCCAAGTGCCAGCTCCTGCACTTTGGCCACAACAACCCCTGCAGTGCTACAGGTGGGGGACAGAGTGGCTGGACAGTGGCCAGGCAGAAGGGGACATGGGGGTACTGGTCAACAGCAGCTGAACATGAGCCAGCAGTGCCCAGGTGGCCAAGAAGGCCGATGGCACCTGGCCTGGATCAGGAATGGTGTGGCCAGCAGGAGCAGGGAAATCATTCTTCCCCTGTGCTCAGTACTGGTGAGGCCACACCTCGAATACTCTGTCCAGTTCTGGGCCCCTCCGTTTAGAAAGGCCATTGAGATGCTTGGACACATCCAGAGAGGGGCTGGTGAAAGGTCTGGAATGCAGGTCCTCTGAGGAGCAGCTGAGGGAGCTGGGATTGTTTAGCCTGGAGAAGAGGAGGCAGAGGGGGACACCTGATCACTCTCTGCAACTCCCTGAAAGGAAGGTGTGGACAGGGTTTGGTTTCTTCTCCCAGGCAACCAGTGACAGGACAAGAGGACACAGCCTTAAGCTGCACCAGGGGAAGTTTAGGTTGGACATTAGGAAAAATTCTTCACAGAAAGCATGATTAGGCACTAGAATGGGCTGTCCAGAGAGGGAGTGGAGTCACTGTCCCTGGAGGTGTCTAAGAAAAGTCTGGATGTGGCACTGAGTGCCGCGGTTTAGTTGATAAGATGGTGTTAGGTCACAGGTTGGACTTGATGATCTCAAAGGTCTTTTCCAACTCAGTTAATTCTGTGATTCTATGAACCTGCCTTGTTCCATGGATAAGGGACTTGGAGCTGCTTTCTTTAAGAAGAGAAAACTCCTTGTTTATTTGCCTGCTGTAGTGAGGATATCCTTCCTTGGTGGTGTGTTGACAGCAGCCATGTGGATGGCAAAGGGCAGAAAGCACAGGTGTAAGGGATTTAGCTTGTGGATGCTGGTTGCTTGATTTCCTTATTTCTTTCCCTACCCCCCCCCGCTTTAGATTACCAGAAAATTCAGGCTCAATTCCGATGGGAAACTCGAACAAACTGTCTCAATGGCAACCACTACGCAGCCCATGACTCAGCACTTCCACATTACCTACAAGAAGGTGACGCCCTGACGCCGGGAGTGCCGGGTCTCCTCGCTGGGGGCAAGGAGCAGGAGACATCGTGCACCAAGAGCAGCAGCAGCTCAGGAGCACGGAGGGCATGGCAGATCCTGGAGCCGGCTGCCTGCGCTCGTCCCCTGGGCCCCGGAGCTGCCCGTCCTGTTGAGAATGTTACTCAGATGTTTCTGTAATGGTATATAAAAAAAATAAATAAAAAGCTTTTATTTTTATGGCTGTGTCTTTGGTGTGATTGCAGGGCGGTGTGTGCTGCCTGTTCATGAGTAGGTGTTGGATTGGAGATCCAGCCTCGTGGACAACCTGCATAAGTTTGGGGAAGCTGCAGGTTGTGGAATGGATTTGCACTGCAGGGAAAGACCCTGAGAACTCCAGAGCCTGTCCAGTGAAACTTGGCTTAAGTATCGGGAGGGAGCACCTACATCTTGCTCTGGGATAGAGGAAACTGGCCCAGGCCCCCATCCCAATGGTGCTGTCCAGCAGTTTGAAGGGAATTGCTGCAGTGCTGGAGGTCAGGGCCAGACTTCAGTGCAGAATATCACAAGAGTTTGGGGGACAACCATGAACCAACAAGCACTCAGCCTGTGACACACCAGCAGCTGAGGAGCTTCCGAGTGCTGCCAGTGTCCAAGAAACCTCTGAATGACACCAGTGACTGAGGAGCCTCCAAGTGCCACCAGTGGAAGCCGAGCCTTCGAGTCCTGCCAGCAGCTGAGAGGAGTCAGGGCCGGGAGCAGCAATGGAGGAGGCCAGGCAAGAGCCAGCAGCGCCGCGAGCCGTCAGGATCTGCCGCATCTGTGTGGATCCCCTGCGCAGCCCCGCTGCCCTGGAGCCCTGCGGACACGTGTTCTGCCACGCCTGCATCCAGCCCCGGGCTGCCCCCGACGCCGCTGCCACCTGCCCCATCTGCCAAGAGCCCATTGGGGCCATCCGCCTGCTGCAGGGGCAGGACAACCGTGCCGGGCTGGCCCCGCGTCGCCACCGCCGCCGCCTCCATCCCTTCGTGGCGCGGTGGCGGCAGCGGCAGCAGCAGGAGCAGCAGGAGGAGGCAGCTGCTGGAGGTCGCTGGCACCAGAGATTCTCCAATGAGGATAGGGAGCCCTGTGCCCCCCGTGCCCCAGCAGCGTGTCCAGAGAGTGTTGGAGGAGCTGGACAGAAACAGGCCAGGCCAGGACGGTCCATTGTGGCTGCTGAGGGAGCGGGGCAGAAGAGTTGGCCTCAGGGGACCACCTGCACCTCCTCCCGTTGGTCCCATTTGAAGTGGAGCCTCCATGGCCCCTCTGAAATGAAAACCGGGATGCTGAGAAGGGCCTTGCCTGGTTTTTCTGCCCGTTTGCTCATTACTGCAGCACTGGGGGAGTGGGAGCTGTGGGAGAGGGAAGGATACGATTGTGGGATCTTGGGTAGAGGGTGGGATATGGCTGAAGAACTGGTGGAGAGGGATGAATGTGGTTGTTGAAAGTGGAAGAGGGGCCATTCCTCGTTGCTCCTGCTTTGCTTATTCCTCTGGAAATGCAGCCCAGAAAGAAAAAAGGGAAGGGAGAGTCCCCCGGAACTCTCAGCAAATTCCAAAGGGAGCAGTGTCTGCTCTTCCTGAGGGCCAGGGCAGGGACAGGACTGAGATGGAGGTTGGGGCAGACCCTCCTCTCCTCTCCTGGCCCCACAGCAGCTCTGCAGTCCTGGGGAGGCTCTCCAGGCTGGAGGAGGCAGCCCTGGCACAGCCACCAGCTGAAGGGCACTGCCTGTGGGAGAAGTGGCCCCAGCTGGGATAGACCTATTCAGGGGGTCTCCTCTGAAGCAGCCCAGAGCCCTTCCCCACTCTGGGGCACCCCAAGAGCTGTGCAGTGTCCAAAGGGTGCATCCCAAAGGATGCCAGGTCCTCACTGCCACCCTGCTCCATCCCCTTCCACGACGCAGTGGCTGCAGAGCTCCTGGCACTGGGGCCGAGCTTCTGCCCACCCCTCCCCGCTGCCTTGGCAGACCTTGTTTCCCAGGAATAGCCCCCAAATATCAGTGTCAAGAGTGTTGGGGGCTGAGTCTGCCCCATCCAGGGCAGCTGAGCACGGGGTGAGGCTGCTCAGGGTGACCACGGCCTCACGGTGCCTTCTGCCCTGGAGACAGATGGAGATCTCATGGAGGTGTAGGTGGGAAAACCCTGGCAAGCGCGAGGTGGCTCTTTGGTACTGGCCAGTGGCTCCCCCTGAGCAGCACCCTCCTGTTGGAGACCCCAGGCTGTCTGTAACAGGTCCCTTGGAAGGAAGCATCCTTCATGGGATCTGCTCAGAGACAGGGATCCAAAGGATGTCTTTGGGGCATGGAGGAAAGAGGGAAAGAGCGTCCTCCCTTACCAGGGCATTGGAATGCCTTCCCCCCTGAGGAGAGGGGCACGGTCCATGCTCTGCAGCGAGGTTCCTCCTTGGGGATGCAGGACAGCCTGCAGCACCCAAGGCAGCAGCACTATGGCTTCGGGGAGGGTCGAGCTCTGTCTGGAGAGGGGGCACAGGTGAGAGAGACTTTGAGTGAGATCCCAGTGGAGGCCCTGCAGTGCTGGCAGGAGGTTTGCTGCTATTTTTGGTAGGGAAAAGCATCCTGGATCACAAACATCAGTATGGCTGAATGGGACCTGGGGCATGGGACGTGTGCAGGCACAGCCTCCGGAGCACAGCCAGACTCCTCTGTGTTCCCGCTTCCGTCCTCCTGCTGCTGCAAATGGATGTTAACTTGCTGGGAATTGCTCTCAGCCTTGCTGCTTTTTAGCTGGGCTTTTAGGAGGAGCAGTGGGAACCACCCCAGTGCTGGCTCCAGGCGAGTCCCACCAGACCATGGTGGTTTTGGCATGTGCAAAAATGAAATAAAAGCCCCGGTCTCCGGGGAGCCAGCCAGCCGAGAGCGGATGAGCGCTCCCATTAATGTGTCGTTCATGTGCGGCTCTGGCGTCGGCTCTTTCGGCAGTGCAGAGGTAATTACAACCCAACTGTAAAGCCTTGCACATGGATTTATTTACTGCCTTATTAGTGGCATCTGTTCTCCCAGCGCAGTGGCTCAGCTGTTTGCTCTTGTTCGGGGAAACCAGTGGAACTCATCGCGATGGTCTGTGCTAACTCACACCCTTGGGCTGGAAAGTGGGCTCAGGGAGGTGAGCGCACCACTGGGGCTGCATTTTGACCCTGCTTGTTGGTTTGGTGCTTCTCCCCAGCACCTGAGCCCAGCACAGCATGAAGGGGGCACAAAGCTTCACCCCAAACCTGGAGGACATGGCTGTGTGTGAGATCCAGCAGCATTTCTCTTCCCGCCTGCCTCCCAGCACTGCCCCACAATGTTTTACTATCAGAAAACCACAGAATCATCGAATCATGGAATCATCCAGGTTGGAAAAGCCCTCTGATATCAAGTCCAGCCATCAACCCAGCACCTCCACTGTGTTCTACCACTAAACCATGTCCTCAAGTGCCACATCCACACATTTTTTGGAACACTTCCAGGGATGGGGACTCCACCACTGCCCTGAGTAGCCTGTTCAAATGCAGGGCAAGCCTTTCAGTGAAGAATTTTTCCCTAATATCCAGCTTAAACCTCCCCTGGTGCAGCTTGAAGCTGTTTCCTCTTGTCCCTGGGAACAGATCCCAACCCCCCCTGGCTGCCCCCTCCTGTCAGGGAGTTGTGGACAGCGAGAAGGTCTCCCCTGAGCCTCCTTTTCTCCAGGCCAAGCCCCCCAGCTCCCTCAGCCATTCCTTGTAAGGCTTGTGCTCCAGACCCTTCACATCTCTGTTTCCTTCTGTGGACACAACTCTCTTCTCCAGCAAGAGCCAGGGGGTGTCTGGGCCTGGTGCTGCAGGACCCTCAGCTCGCTCAGAGCTGCAGTTGCCTGGGCTCTCCAGTGTGCTGCTGCTGCAGCCAAATCACTGCTGCAGCATCCACTGCCTTGGCTGCTGGCCTGGCCTGGCTTTGCTGCTCAGCACATTTCCCAAGGAAAATGGATGCTGGGTTTGTTAACTGAATGTTGTGGCAAATGTGAGTTATGTAGCTGCAAATCCACTGGAGAAGCCCATTCAGGGCACAGAGCATAATGGGAGGAGGAGAGCACCTGGAATGGGGAGGTGGGAAGCACCATCCAAAAGGCTTTTGCTGCCTCTGGTGGGACATGAATGAAATAAAAATTCCTCAATAAAAAGTTCCCCGATTAAAATTCACATGTGGCCCGTGCTGACCCAGGTGCCAGGTTGGGATGCAAAGCATGGAGTTACAAGTGTAAATATTTATTCATGGGCATGAGATGTCCCGGCCAAATCAGGACACACAGATACGGTTCTTTATGAGGTTCTTGCATCCAACAAGCACTCAGGTGCAACACAATTTCACTGAGCACTGACTCCCACACTAACACATCAGTAAAACTTGGCAACAGCGCCCTGTTTCTGCTTGTCTATCGATCCAGGTGTCCTTGAGCCCCTCTGGCTGCAGTGACTGACCTGTGACACCAGACGAGGCTGGCAGTGTCTCAGAGCCTGGGATGCTGTGGTACCTTGGTCATGCCAGGGATAAAGCTGTTCTTTACCCCTCAGGGACCGCTCTAAGCCTCCCAAAAGCAAAGCCCTTCTCTCCAGGGCCGGGCTGTCCTTTTGTTTGTTTTACTTCAGCACGAGCAATACCAAATTCTTCAGTAAAACTCCACTGCTTCTTTACATCACAGTGTTTAATTAACACATATATAGTATATATATACACAAATTCTGTATACTTGTGTAATAAAAAGGATGCTTGACAGTTAGGGAAGGGATTTTTCACCACATTTACCAAGCCTGCCGCACACCCGGGCCTCCATCAGCGCTGCCGGGCTGCCGCTCCTTCCCGGCAGCATCCAGCCCCGAGCAGCCCCTGCCCGTCACCTCCGCCCGGAGCGGTTCGGGTGCGAGTGTCCTGCCCCTCGTGGGGCTGACGGACTGCGGACAGTGCGAGAGTGACTCAGCCACTCCAGCGAACTCGGGACTTGCCTGGGCGCTGCAGCTCCTCGGCGGGGATCGCTTCTGCAGCCTGATTTGCTGGGAAGCTGCCAGCCGACTGCCACCTCCTCCTCCTTTTTTGCAGGCAGCTCTGCCCTGTTCTCCGCTCGTCGCCTGTGTTTCCAGTGACAAAATGACCCACCGGACTAGAGGGACGCGGGGTTGAATCCCTCCGGCAGGGCACGGAGCGGAGGAGCCGGGGATGCGGCCGGAGGATGCGGCGGGGAAGGTACGGGCAGCCTCGCTGCGGTCGTGCCGGCGGAGGGGCGGCGGGGCGGGCAGGTTCACAGGCAGGATTCAGCCTTGCACCCCGTCCTGGTGGGTGCTGTGACCACCCCGTGCGACCGAGGGACGACCTGACCCCCTCAAACTGGGGGGGGTGGGGGGCGGGGGAGGCAGAGCGTGCCGCGGGAGAGGTTCTGTCCTTGTCCCCGAGCCCTTAAGGACAGGTATTCCAGATGTTGGAGGACCTGGCGTGGGAGCCCTTCCTGCATGGGCTTATGAGCTGCTTGTGGCCATGCCCCAAGCCCCCACGAGCCTGTCTGCCTTGTGGGGCCATAAACAGGAATTAAGAGTGCATTTGACCTTCTTTCAACTGCTCTTTCTCCAAAAATCAGATCTGCTGGGGGTTGTGCTGATGTGGAAAGCCAGTCTGACAAAATCTGCCTCCCAAGGTCAGTGGGGCTGTGTAGATCCTTGAAGGGAGGCTGATAAAATAGCTTTTCCTTGCTGCTCCATGATTTTGCATCAGCACTCCTTGTCCCCACAAGGACTCCCCACCCTTGGGTGAAGTGCAGAATTTGGCTTGAAGAAAGCAGACAAAATCCTCCTTAGCACAGACCGCACAGCTTGACCAGAGCATCACCTGAGCCCGGTGCTTCCTCCATTACCTAATCCCAGCTCTCCTGAGAGGACACCATCCCCCTTCGGGCTCCAGAGACACCCAGGAGCATTTCCACCTTTCCACCAGCTCTCCCATCTCAGCAAAGGGGGCTGTGAGTGTTTGCAGCCCCTACTTGCAGCAAGCCCATGTGCCTCTTGGGGCTCTCAGGGCACCTTTGCAGGGGACAGAGGACCCCTCCACAGAGGAGCACCCGGTCTCTGCAGCCAGCGTGTCCATATTCCCAGATTTTCCATGCAGGGCCATGCTCAGGCTGCTCACATAAGAGACCTAGTTTCTGCTCTCCCTGCTGCCAGAAATATCCCAGCTGCCTGCAGTGGAGAGCAGGTGAGGAGAGGTACAGGCTGGCAGGCTGCAAGTGGTGGGGCCACTTTGTGGACATTGATGGGCTTCCCTGGGGAAGCGTGGTGCATGCTGAGGCTGGTCACCACACACATGGCCCCTGTGTCAGGATTGTGGTGAGGGGATGGCAGGTTTCCCATGGACCAATCTCCACCCAGGGAACAATGGATGGGGCACCTCAGTGCTCTTGGTTCGTGGGCATCCTTTTTGTTTGAAGCCCAGGTTGCTCGGGGCTGGGAGCAACGTGGTCTAGGGGAAGGTGTCCCTGCCCATGGCAGGGGGGTGGAAGGAGATGAACTTTAAGGCCCTTCCCAATCCAGACCGTTCTGGGATTCTCTGATTCTCTTCCACTGCCCTCAGGATGGGGATGTTCAGGAGCTCCCAGCCTAGGAACAGGAGAGAGGAGGCTGAGAAGCACAAGACACAGGAGCCATGTCCGCGCGTGGCCGGTGCGCCAAGGTGCTCCCCTCCGAACTGAACAAGGTGTGCCCCGAGAGAGGAGATGAGCCTGCCACACAGCCCAGGAAGATGAGCGACTTTGAGGTGGTGCCCAACCTGCAGCAGAGCAGTAGCAGCGTCTCGAAGAGCAGGCGGAAGGCTCATTTCCCCACTGGCAGCAATGAAAAGGCAAGTTCAGGAGGTGCTGGAAGAGGGCACGGTTGGGCACACACATGAAATAGTGTTCATGAGTGTCTCACTAACAGGAGCATTAATAACTGATCAGGTTAGTTTTAGGGACAGACAGAAAACCTCCAAACATCTGAGGTACGTGGCCAGCACCCATATCCCCTCTCCTTGGAGCACATCTTTGTCCTTGCAGACAGCAATGGAGCTTTCATCCTTCACACCCAAAGAAGCACCAATCACCACGGTGACTGGCCCCTGGCATAACTTCTGGCTCTTTCCAGAAACCCTGACCCCTTGCTGCTTTTCTTGCTCTGTCAGGAAAATCTCATCTCCTGGATTCCTGAAAACATCCGGAAGAAGGAATGCACCTATTTTGTAGAAAGTTCCCAGACATCAGATTCTGGGTAAGTGAGACAGTCCCTCCTTCCCTACCCTGCCAGAGGAGCAGAAGTGAGGGTTGGTGACAAAGTTACAGCACCAGAAAATCCCACCTTTCTGTCACAGGGATTTAAAACCCCTCTTTTAACTGGTTCTCCACCACGTGGTGAGTCATCACACAGCTGAGGTTCTGTGTGCAGAGAAAAACCTTTCCAATGCTATTGCAGGCAGTCATTTCCATCCTAAATATTTCTGTCCCAAATCTCTACCAGTGGAGGGGTTTTTTCCCCCTTAATTTCCCCCCAAACAATGCCTTTGTTTCTGCACAAGTTCTGAGCTGGAGGAGCAGCTGGGTGGGAGATGTGGACGCCTGTGTTGTTCCTCTGGAGAGCAGCACCTGCGCCCAGCTGAGGTTGGGCTTTGCTTTTCGGGTTTCAGCTGTCATCAGCCAAGTTGTTGGGGTGTTTTTCAGGAGGATCGTTTGTGAGTGTGGCTATCTCAGGGAACAGCACCTGGACGATGCTGCCAAACCTCCCATCTTCCTGGGGAAGGAATGGGATCCCCGCAGGCACATCCAGGAAATGCCAACGGATGCCTTCGGCGATATCCGCTTCACAGGCCTGGGACAGAAGACAGGGAAGGTGATCTGTTTGTCCCATCTGTGGGTGCGTGGGGAGCCAGTGGCTGGGTCTTGCCACGGCAGATGGCGTGGGAGTATTTCCCTCCTGAGTGAGAGGAGGTTGGGAAAGCGTGGAATTGCCCCAAAGGCAATTCAAGCAATGGAAGGGTTGAGACAGGACCCCTTCTCTCAGCCTTAGACCCTTTCTGAAACCACAGGACTCATGATTCAAGGAGTGGCTGTTGCCTGTCCTCATCCTTAGCTTTGTCTGGGGAACGTTTGTTCGAAGGGAAGAGAATGGGAATAGGGTCATGGACAAAGACCTGGACCAGCAGCAGCAGCATGACTCTGCTGTGGAATGGTGTTGGGAAGCCTCTGGTTCTTTGGTGGGACAGGAGGAATTGTGGTGGGGGTGTCCTGTTACCCTGACCCCGTTGTTCATGCCCAAAATGTGTGCACATCCCTTTTTTCGCAGTATGTGCGTGTCTCCTCGGATACCCCTCCACGGGTCATCTACCACCTCATGACACAGCACTGGGGCCTCGACGCACCCAACCTGCTCATCTCAGTCACCGGGGGAGCCAAAAACTTCATCATGAAGCCAAGGCTGAAGAACATCTTCCGGCAAGGGCTAGTCAAGGTGGCCCAGACCACAGGTAAGAGATCATAGGATAATAAAATCACAGAATCGCGGAATAGTTTGGGTTGAAAGGGACTTTTAAAGGTCATCTGGGTGCAGAGGGTCTCCCTGCGATTGTACCTGGCCATGCCAGGTTCAGTAAGTTGGGCTGTGCTGGTGATGCTGAGCTGTTTCAGGAGGTCTGTAGGTCCCTTACCTGGACCACAATCACCAGGGATGGGTTGCTCCTGCTCAGTCTCTGCCAAGAGGCTCAAAAGGAGCTGGACTCAGAGATGTGCTGAAGAAGGCATTGCATGTGCTGCTAGGGCAGGGAGGAGACATCTTCTGGGGGATGGAGCATCCCCAAGGACACACAGCCATATGGGGGAGGCTGGGAGATCGCTGTGGGCAGAGCCTCTCCCTTCCCATGCCCCTCTGTGACCCCCAGGAGCCTGGATCATCACGGGGGGGTCCCACACTGGTGTGATGAAACAGGTGGGAGAGGCAGTGCGAGACTTCATCCTGAGCTGCAGCCACAAGGAGGGCGACATCGTCACCATCGGCATTGCCACCTGGGGGACCGTGTACAACCGGGACAGCCTCGTCTGCCCCATGGTGAGCCAGGCAAGGCTGGAGAGGGGATTGCTTTGCCTGTGCCTGGGCTGCCAGGGACGTCCTGCCAGGGACTGTGGTGGGAACAGGTGCTTCTAGATGTCACTGGGGCTGGCAGCCCTGCAAAACCCAACTCCAGCGTGGTTTGGGTTGGAAGGAACCTTAAGGCTCACCTTGTTCCACCCCCTGTCATGGGCAGGGAACCTTTCATTAGACCAGGCTGCTCCAAGCTCCTTCCAGCCTGGCCTTGAACTCTTCCAGGGGTGGTCCCAGGCTGGTATTTGCTGAGAAGCCCCTCCACCCTACCCAGTGTCTTGAGTAGGTTCTGTGCTCCTGGGAGGACTCTGGTGGGTGTGAGGGCCAGTGGAGCACGGGTCAAGGCTGATGTGAGCACTTTGGGGGCACAGGGGCTGTTTGGCCCCACATGCTGACCCATTCCTGTCCCCACGTGCTGTTGGCTGTCTGGTGCTCCTCTGCCAGGCTTCTCCCAGAGTGTCTCCTCCTGCACCTTACAGGGAGGCTTTCCTGCTGAGTATGTGCTGGATGAGGAGAACCAAGGCAGCCTGTCATGCCTGGACAGCAACCATTCCCACTTCATCCTGGTGGATGATGGCACCCACGGGAGGTATGGGGTGGAAATCCCCCTGAGGACCAGGCTGGAGAAGTTCATTTCAGAGCAGACCAAGGTGAAAGGAGGTAATGGCAACGCACAGCCCAGCCTGAGGCAGGGATGGCCCCTCCCCCTGGAATGGTGTCCTTCCTGGGCTCCAGCAAGAGGCTGTGGCTTCCCCAGAGGATCCAGGCACAGGGTCTGAGAGGATTGCCATGATAAATGTGGAACCTGGTTCCTCAGCGACACAGATCAAAGAACCTTCCTCTGCCAGACTTATGGGATCACTAAAGGAGTCCCCAAACCTCGTGATGCTGAGCTGATCGGGGAGAGTAATTTCTCCCAAAGGGTCCCAAAGGAGCTTCCAGGCATCATCTTCTCACTGTGCAAAGGATATCCTGTTATAACACATGCACACCTGTGCTCACAGAATCCCAGAATCCCCTGAGCTGGAAGAGACCCATAAGGATCCCCAAGTCCAACTCCTGTCCCTGCACAAAACACCCCCAAAAATCCCACCACGTCTCTGACCTGCCCTGCCAGACAATCCCTGGGCATGGTTTTCCTCCCCTCTCCTGAAGCCTGACACTTCAGGGACAGTGCTCCCACCTTGCCTTTCGCACTCCACCACTCAGAGGAGACCGTGTGGGGGGGATCAGCCCTATGAGAAGGTGACCCTGGATTTTGCTTCCCTGCAGGCGTGGCCATCAAGATCCCCATCGTGTGTGTGGTGCTGGAAGGAGGCCCTGGGACTCTTGATGTAAGGAACCGCTTGTGGCAAGCTGAGGAGGGGGTGGAGGAGGGACAGCTCCTTCCCAGGGTGCTGCTCTCAGTGGTGCCACACTGACAGGAGCAGCGCTGGTGACCCAAGCTCAGAGAGGGTCTGCTGGTGTCTGGGTGGGATCAGGACCAACCTCCCTGCTCTGTTGCAGACCATCTACAACGCCATCACCAACGGGACCCCCTGTGTGATTGTGGAAGGGTCCGGCCGTGTGGCCGATGTCATCGCCCAGGTGGCCAATCTGCCCGTGGCCAAGATAACCATCGCCTTGATCCAGAAGAAACTGAGCATCCTTTTCCACGACACCTATGAGCTCTTCACCGAGAGCAAACTGGTGGAGTGGACCAAGAAGGTGAGTCCCTTGCAGGCTCCTCCGAGCTTTGGGACACCAAAGGGGTCCCAGGGGTCCTGGCCCATGAGCAGCAAGGGTCCCAGCAGGACGTTTAAGGCTCATCTGCCCCCAGCCATCCTCGTCATTGTCCTGGTGGGCACCCCAAGGGCTCAAGCTCTGCTCCTCCACTGCCTGCTGCCTTTGGGCACAGAGGGAGTGTTTGTGACCAGCCCTCTCCGTGAAGAGGACACAGCACAGGGTTTCTGCAGGCAACGGAGGAATTGCCCTGCACAGTGCAGGGGCCTGTGGGAAGCAGCAGGGAGGAGCTGCTGCTGCTCATTGCTTGCCCACGGCTCTCCTTGTAGATCCAAGACATAGTGCGGAGCCGGCAGCTCCTGACCATCTTCAGAGAGGGCAAATACGGCCAGCAGGACGTGGATGTGGCCATCCTCCAGGCCCTCTTCAAAGGTGAGGCGGGGGAGCCTTCCGGTGAGGATGGGACAAGGTGAACAGGATGGGGGTCAAGTCACCTCCTACTGCTACTGGACTTATGGGGTGACCAAAGAACTGCCCAAACCTTATTACTGGGGAGAGATGATTATCCAAAGGGCCACACCTCCAAGGAGGCTTCCATGTGGTGTCTTCTCACCGTTCTGTTCTAACCCGTGCCCTTTGCATGCAGCATCCCGAAACCAGGACCACTTTGGTCGTGAGAACTGGGACCACCAGCTGAAGTTGGCTGTGGCCTGGAACAGGGTGGACATTGCCCGAAGCGAGATCTTCACAGATGACCACGACTGGAAGGTAAGGCCGTACCTGTGCTGCTTGTCTGGTCAGGCTTACAGCTTGTCAGGCCTGTGGATATGGAGGGCACTTCTCACCTTGGCCATGCCTGGGGAGAGTTTTAAAGGGATTTCTCTTGGACCCTGAACTCCCAGTGCATTAACTGGGGCTGTTCTTCAAAAATGCTCTCAAACCCCCAAAGCAGAGCTAAACACACACAAAGACAATTGGTATTTGGTTCAAACCCAGTGTTTTTAGCTAAACACACACAAACACAATTGGTATTTTGTTCAAAACCAGTGTTTTTAAAGACCCATGTAGAACTTAAAATACCTCTTGACAGCTCTGCCCTGTGGTCACTGCTCAAATAGCAATTTGTCTCTAAAATCTCACCCAGCCTGGCGCTTCCCTGCTCACACCTTACTACAGAGTGGGGCAGGGGCCAGCTCTGCCATCCCATGCCTGATCCTGCTGTTGGGAAGTCGAGGCTGAGCAAGGTTGTCTGTCCTTTCTGTTGGGGCTGTGGGACTTGGAAGAGATTTTCCTGTTTCAGTCAACAGTTTGGGTTCCCCCAGCCCACATACCTTTGATAGGACTGGGAATGGCTGGTGGGAACCAGGAACCCAAAAGTGAAGCATTTGAGGATATGTGCCCCATCCCTGGAGAAGATGAAGGTCAGGCTGGCAACCTGGACACCTGCAAGGTGTCCCTGCCCCTGGCCATGGATTGGAATGAGATGAGCTTCCAACACAAACCATCCTGTGATTTTGTGATATTCATAAACTTGGGCTACTCTACCCATCCCTCTGCCCAGCAGCCAAGGGGGCAGAGGGCTCCACTGCCAGAGAAGAGTGCCCTCTTCTAACTCCCTGGGAATGTCCCACAAGTTTTAATGCATCCCAGATGCTCTTCCACATCCAGGGACTCCTCGTGTGCTCAGGGATAAAATCCTCCCCCCAAGTGAGGAGCAGGGTAGGGTCCTGCTCTGAGACCACAGAGCCCCTCACCTCTGCCTCCGGCCTGCCAGCCCTCAGATCTCCACCCTGTGATGGCAGCTGCCCTGATTTCCAACAAGCCAGAGTTTGTGAAGCTGTTCCTGGAGCAGGGAGTGCGTCTCAAGGAGTTTGTCACCTGGGACACCCTGGTTTACCTCTACGACAACCTCGCCCCGTCCTGCCTGTTCCACAGCAAGCTGCAGAAGGTGCTGCTGGAGGAGAGAGAGCACACAGCCGGCTCCAAAATGCCAAGGCTCCAGATGCACCACGTCTCCCAGGTGCTGCGGGAGCTG
Organism: Coloeus monedula; assembly: GCF_965178545.1. Lineage (NCBI taxonomy): Eukaryota > Metazoa > Chordata > Aves > Passeriformes > Corvidae > Coloeus > Coloeus monedula. Next base: position 2,898,770 of record NC_138790.1, read on the forward strand.
CTGGGCTGCTCCACACAGCCGCTGTACCCCAAGCCCAAGCACACGGAGCGGCCCCGGCTCTCCATCCCCGTGCCGCACATCAAGCTGAACGTACGCATCTCCAGGTTACCTGGCGGCAGGGGCGCGGCAGGGAGGGGACACTGGCTCAGGGAGCAGTCCTGGGGGTTGCAGCTGGGTCCCTGTCCTCTCGTCTGCTCAATAATCCTGTTTAAAGTGCCTTAAAGCCCCGCCCAAGTCATCTGCCCTGCATTCCAGGTGCTATACCCACCTTCCTACAGCTGTAGCACTGTGTGGTTGTGTGATGCTGGTGCGCGGGACCCAGTGGGGTGGGTGCACAGCTCCACATGATCCCAGCCCTAGAAAAAGTGGAATTACCAGGATGAGTCCAGTCTTGGCCACCCGTCTATCTGGGCAAAATCCTTTCCATGGGTGGTGGAGGCAGCACCCAGGGTTTGAGTGGCTCTGTGCTGAGGGAGCAGGTCTGAGCACTGCACACCTTGCAGGTGCAGGGGTCAAGTCTCCGGTCCCTCTGCAAGCGCTCTGCTGGCCGAGTCACCTTCACCATGGACCCTGTCCGGGACCTGCTCATCTGGGCCGTGGTCCAGAACCGCAAGGAGCTGGCAGAAATCATCTGGGCCCAGGTACCACAGCCCAGAGTTCCTGTCATGGCTGTGGGGCTCATGTGAAGCCACACCTCCCAGCCCCGAGGGGAACAGTGGAAACTGCTGGGATTTGGGATAGTGGGAGAGCTGCCCTGAGCCTGACCCCAGCCAAACAGGAGCCAGCCTGAGGGCACTTGGTGTCCATCCCCTGCCACACCATGAGGCCAGATCCCCCCCTCCCTTCCCAGCCAAAAGGTAGAGGGGATGTGTTGGGCCAGAAGTGGGCTAGTCAGGCTGAGAGAGCACACAGGGACACGGCAGCTGAGGTGGAGAAGGCTTCCACCCATGAACAGCATTCCGGGACAAGAGGCAGTGTAGCTGGTGGCACAGTGAACATGCCAAGGAGTCACTCTGTCCCATCAGCCAAGGCATCCCACAAATTCCCCGTGGCAGTGGGTTATCCAGAGGCGAGCTTGGCTTAGCCCTTGTCATGGCAAGCTGGCCATCCTGAGCACCCATCTGCTTGGGACACCCTCCTTCCCTCCTGTGGGAGCTGGGGAGGGCTTGTCAGGACTTCTGGGACTTGACAGACAGAGTGTCCATGCTTTCCTTATCCTCTTCTGTGCCAGAGCCAGGACTGCATGGCAGCTGCACTGGCCTGCAGCAAAATCCTGAAGGAGCTGGCCAAGGAGGAGGAGGACACGGACACCACCGATGACATGCTGGCCCTGGCTGAGGAGTACGAGCACAAGGCAATCGGTGAGCGGGAGGGCACCAGCACCCCAGAGCTGCTCCTGCACCCCAGAGCTGCTCCTGCACCCCAGAGCTGCTCCTGCACCCCATAGGGCTGGTGAGCTTTACCTGGGAGATGGCTGGGGGGTGATAAATGAGGGTCCCATCCTCACAGTCAGGGCCATGATGCTCCAAAGGCTGTGCCTGCATGGTGGTGGGAGTGCAGCGAGTACCACTGTGTGGTGCAATGTCCCGATCCTGCTCGAAGGGTGACTCTGTGGGTGCTTGGCCCCAGAGCTCAGCCTCATCTTCCTGGTACCGGCCCCTCCAGGCGTGTTCACAGACTGCTACCGCAAGGATGAAGAGAGAGCCCAGAAGCTTCTCACCCGTGTCTCTGAAGCCTGGGGGAAGACAACCTGTCTGCAGCTGGCGTTGGAGGCCAAGAACATGAATTTTGTGTCCCATGGGGGTGTCCAGGTGGGCTCCCAGCAGCGGCCCTTGGAGGGAATGTGCGCAAGTGCCCCCAAGATCCAGAGTTCCTCGTGGGCAGCAGTGGGACTCTGCCCTGCAGCCTCTGTAACCAGCACTCCTCTTGCTCCCTCTTCACAGGCTTTTCTAACCAAGGTCTGGTGGGGGAAGCTGTGTGTGGACAATGGGCTTTGGCGGGTGATTACGTGCATGCTGTTCTTCCCCCTGCTCTACACCAACCTCATCACCTTCAGGTACTCCTGGCAGCAGGGATTTCCTCTGGCTGGGGGAAGCTGCTGCGGCATCCCCTGGGCAGCCGAGCCCACATCCCTCCCTGCTCTCAGCAGGGAGAAGAGGCTGCAGCCCATGGGCTGCCTGACACGTCTCCGAGCCTTCTTCACAGCACCCATCGTCATCTTCCTCATGAACATCCTCTCCTACTTCACCTTCCTCCTGCTCTTCGCATACGTCCTGATGGTTGACTTCCAGCCGATGCCAACCTGGCGGGAATACCTCATCTACTTCTGGCTCTTCTCCCTGGTGTGCGAGGAGACCCGCCAGGTGTGGGCAGGCAGAGCTGAGGCTGGGAGGTGGCAGAGGAGGAGAGACACTCCTCTGGGTGCTCCTGGGAGGTCCCACACACAGCTCATGTTCCCATGCTGCTTCTCATGTCACCACCTATTCAGAGAGGTCCCAGCACGTGGGACCACCAGATCCCCCAGCTCTGAGGCCAGGGATTCTCCTTAGCTGCATCTGGCTTGGCCCTGTATATTTGCAGAAGAAAATGCTGTAGGTCTGGTGGGCTTTGCTCAGGAGGTGTCTGGTGTCTGTTTTGGGAATGTCAGGAGATGGAGGGAGCACTTCCTTTGGGTGAATTCCCAGCAGGATTTCCAGGCTTTGCTTGACATTTGAGATTTTTCAGCTTTTGCTTCAACATCTCAGTGCCTTTCTCCTCCAGCCTGAAGAACCCCAATGTCCCAGGTGTCCCCATGCTCCTTCCCAGGTGTCCCCATGCTCCTCCCATGCCCGTAAAGAAAACCTCTTAAGTTCAGGTTACCTTTGGGTCAGCGAGAGTGTCCAGAGATGGCCAGATGATCTGTGTGGTCTCTCTCCTCTCTGAGGCACATGAGAATCTTACACCCAGCCCTTCCTCTCTTCCCGACAGCTGTTGTATGACCCAGATGGACTTGGGGTAGTGAAAATGGCTTCCCTGTACATCAAGGACTTCTGGAATAAGCTGGACATCTGCGCCATTCTGGTCTTTATCGCAGGGCTGACTTGCAGGTGAGCTGCAGAGCTCAGTAGTATTTTCATAGAATCCCGGAATCCCAGAATGGGTTGGGTTGGAAGGGACCTTAAAGCTCACCCAGTCCCACCCCCTGCCATGGGCAGGGACACCTTCCACTAACCCAGGTTGCTCCAAGCCCCGTCCAACCTGGCCTGGGACACTTCCAGGGATGAGGCAGCCACAGCTGCTCTGGGCAACCTGTGCCAGGGCCTCCACACCCTCACAGTGATTCCAACCCAAATGATCCTATATGGTTCTATGGTGGCACTGAGGTGTTTCCTTTCCTCTCTTCCGTGTCCAGGCTGATCCCATCAACATTATATCCTGGGCGCATCATACTGTCCCTGGCTTTTATCATTTTCTGCCTGCGCCTGATGCACATTTTCACAGTCAGTAAAACACTGGGGCCCAAGATCATCATTGTGAAGCGCATGGTGAGAGCTCCCCTCTGTCATGCCAGGGTGATGCTGGACCATCCTGCTAGAGCAGCTGGATATGCCACCCATGTTATCCCATCCTGGAGAGGGGCTTGCTCCAGCACACAGCTATCCTTCCCCTCTGTCTTTGCAGATGAAGGATGTCTTCTTCTTTCTCTTCCTGCTGGCAGTGTGGGTGGTGTCCTTTGGGGTGGCCAAGCAGGCTATCCTGATCCACAACGAGGAACGCGTGGAGTGGCTTTTCCGTGGCGTGGTCTATCACTCCTACCTGACCATCTTTGGGCAGATTCCCTCCTACATCGATGGTAAGGGACTCTGGCCTGTGACAGAGCATGGCACGAGCAGGGTGGCCGTGACAAAGCTGATGTACCGAACTTAATGCCCTGTTGGCCCATGGAAGTCCCACACAGTGAACAGAGCACCTGGGATGACGCAGATGGAGGTCAAATCCCTGCCTGGTGCTAAGCTCCCTGGATGCTGGCTACTTTCTGAGAGCAGAACGTGCTCCCCAAGACGCCTGAGGTTTGGCCACCACAGAATCACGCTGTGCTCTCCCACAGGGGTCAACTTCAACATCGACCAGTGCAGCCCCAATGGGACTGACCCCTACAAGCCCAAGTGTCCAGAGACAAACGCGGACAACAAGAAACCCATCTTCCCCGAATGGCTGACGGTCATCTTGCTGTGCCTGTACCTGCTCTTCACCAACATCCTCCTCCTCAACCTCCTCATCGCCATGTTCAAGTGAGTCTGGGGGGCTCTAGATGTGGTGGAAGTAGTGGGATCCCACTTGGGAGTTATGGATGTGGTGGAGGTCATGGCAGGTCAGGGCTGATCAGGGAGGTGGGTGGAACTGGGACACCATTCAGACACAATGTGCCCCCTCATCCCCACGGCATGCCTGACACCTGGGCTCTGCCCCAGCTACACCTTCCAGCAGGTGCAGGAGCACACGGACCAGATCTGGAAGTTCCAGCGGCACGACCTGATCGAGGAGTACCACGGCCGCCCACCCGCGCCCCCACCCCTCATCCTGCTCAACCACCTGCAGCTCCTGGTCCGGCGTGTCTTGCTCCGCCGGCCGGCCATGCACCACAAGCTCAGTGAGGACCAGCATCCCCCTCCTTCCTTTTGCCCCCGCCTCAGGGCATGGTGCCGTGTGCTGAGGCACAAGGCTGGGCATACGGGCTGTGGTCCTGGGGTTTGGGATGCCCAGAGATGTGACAGCACTGCCATCCCCTTCCTTTGGCAGAGGAGAAGCTGGAGAAGAACGAAGAAGCTGCCCTTCTCTCGTGGGAGATGTACCTGAAGGAGAACTACCTGCAGCACCAGCAGTGCCAGGAGAAGCAGAACACGGAGCAGATGATCCGGGACATTGCACAGAGGTACTGATGCTCCTGAGAAAGGATGTTCTTTCTGTCCTTCCGTGTCCTGGGCAGGGAAGAGTTGGGATCAGTGGCTGTCGAGGGTGTTCCAACCAGCCCTGTCCCTCCAGGGTTGATGTACTGGCAGAGCTGCTGGACTTGGACAGGGTGAAGAGGACAGGGGTAGTGGAGCAAAGACTGGGCTCTCTGGAGGACCAGGTGAGGCAAAACGAAGGCAACTACCCAAGAAAGGTGAAATTTTTCCAGGGCCTGAGTCAATCGAACCAGAGCACAAAATCTCTCTGAATCAATACCCTCTGAGACAGTTCGAGTTTCATTGCCATCAGCATCTGAGGGGAAAAGGTTTATAGGAATACTTCTGTTTGACCCCAAAGTAAACAAGATGCAGATGGGATGTGGTGGGATGGGCCACTGCCTCCACTAGCCACCCAAACAGTTAGAGCTGACCCAGCTCTTCTCCTTGGCCTTAGAGGACCCTCCAGACCTCCTGGGGACACAGACTCTCTGTCCCCTCCCTTTGGAGCTGCACAAGCAGTGGGATGCCCAGGGAGCCGGCCCAGCCCTGCCATATCCTGTTTCCATTTCTCTTTCCACCTGCTTTGTAAAAATGTTTCCCTGGAGAAGGTTTTCCAAGGCAAACATCAGGACCCAGCCAGGACCACTGCTGCCCGCAGGGTGCAGCAGGCAGTGCCAAGGGCAGCATTGCCTGCCTGCTGACAGGGCTGAATCCCGTGGTATTCGGGGGGCAGTGGGGCCGGGGTGACCCTCTCCTGTGCCCTGCAGGTGCAGCAGAGTGCCCAGGCCCTGAGGTGGATGATGCAGGCGCTGAGGGGCAATGGCTTCAGCTCAGGCGAGGATGTGCCGCCCGTGGGTAAGCGGGGCCCGACTCCTCCCCAGCAGCACCGGGGAAGCCTTGGGCCCTGGACAGGGGCTGAGCAGCCCCTCACACCCCTCTGTCAAGCAGTGAGGCAGAGGTTCCTTTGGTTCTGGGAGGTTTGGTGTCTCCATGAGGTCATCCAGCCCCTTCTGAGTGCATTCTCACCCTCCCTGGGTTTTCTTCCAGGGCCTGCCAGAAGGGGAGCCAAGGTCCACGTCCCCAGGGGACATCAGCATCCCCATGGAGACACCCAGCCAGCCCCCTCAGCAGAGCCCCGGTCCACAGTGCTGGACTTGGTGCCCTGCTTTGTGGCACCCTGCTGTCTGTGTCTGCCTCACAGGCTCCTCCAAAGCCTTGGACCTGGAGATTGACCTGGAGGGGAGACCCGAGGAGAGCCAGCCCCCATACCACGTGCTTGCCCGAAACCTCCTGTACCCTGGGTCTCACACTCTCCGCTTCCCTGTGCCAGATGAGAAGGTGCCCTGGGAGGTAGGAGCTGTGACGCTGGGCAGTGGGGCTGGGAGGAGGAGGCTTGAGGCATATCCTGACAGTGGTGGGAAGAGGAACCCATCATCCCATTTGAGAACTTTTGTTCTTCCCAGCCCTGGAACCTTTGGCTTCCTGGAGTCACTGCTTGAGGCCCCCCCAGAGAAAATGGCATCATTCCTGCTAGGATCTGCAGTGCTAGGAATGCCTGGGGATGCTTGGTTGGACACAGAGGGTACAACCACCCACCTCTGCATTTCCTGAAGCACAGCTACCTCAGGGTCAGGGTCCAGGACAGGATCTGGCACTGTCTTCCATGGGGATGTGAGCCCTCCAGCCAAGGACCTGAGCTCAGCCCCCAGCAGAGCCTGGAGCATCACTTGGGGAGTGATGCCACAAACTGGGCAGAGGAAGAGACTGGGGCATAGGGTGTTCCCGGGGTCCCAGAACCTGTTTGCTGTGAGAGCAGGGGCACAAGCTGGGGGCTCACACAGCCATGTGTTGTGCAGGTGGATTTCCCACTCTACGACCCCCCTGCCTACTCGGCCGACCACAAGGACATGGCTGTGCAGGACCCCTTCAGCCTGTGAGTCTCCCCCCACGGCTCCACAGCCCTCCACCCCTTCCCTGGGTGGCACAGCCAGCCCTCCCTGCCGGGCTGCCTCCCACCCTCCAGCTCCTTGGAGTCTCTCCTGAAGATCAACTACAACACCATGGACGGGCTGATCGACCGGCAGAGCTTCCACGGGCTCTACGCCGTGCAGGACGGGCTGCCACTGTGAGTGCCACCACCACGGGCTCGCTGGGAGCCAGGGGGGAGGCAAAGCACTGGGACACGGAGAGGCCAGGGGTGCCTGGGCACATCCATCCTGTTCCCACTTTCCTACGGCTAATGGTGGGGCAGGGATAATTGCGTGCATTGTCCTTAGGGCTGACCCCAAAGGAAACACCCCAAAAGACATGGGGTGCAGCGGCAGGGAAGTGTTATAGGGGTGCACAGAGGGAGTCTGGCGCTGCTCCAGCCCCCTCACTCTCACTCTGGCAGGAACCCCATGGGCAGGACGGGGCTGCGAGGCCGTGGGAGGCTGCACTGCTTTGGGCCCAACCATGCCCTGCACCCTGTTGTGACCCGGTGAGTGTGTCCTGCTCCAGCACGGGGCTGAGGACGTGGCGTGGAAAAGGGGGCATGGGGTCACCTCAGAGACCTGGCCAAACCCTGCACAGCCAGTGTAACCACTGCTGGGCAGAGGGGAGCCAAGTCCAGCTGCAGCATGGCAGGGGCCTCTCTCACAGCTGGAGGAGGAATTTGGATGGGTCCATTATAAGGAAGAGCCTGAAGAAGATGCTGGAAGTCCTGGTGGCCCAATACCCGTTGTCAGATGTCTGGGCTCTGCCTGGGGTAAGAGCTGGTGGAAACCAGAGCTGGTGCAGAGGGAGCTGAGGAGATGGGAGAGAGAGAGGGAGGGAAGGAGGAAAGAAGGAAGTCCCACAGAAAGGGGGAACCACAGGCATGTGGCAGCCGTGGCTGAGGAGGTACCTCTGCCCCTCCTGCAGAGCCTCTGCATGCCAGGGGTGCTCCCTACACATGCTCCCCCACCCTGACCTGCTGTCTCCTGCCTCTCCCTGCTCCCCCTCCGCGGCTTCAATCCTCACATGTCCTTCATGTGAGCCTGTTAAGCCAGTGGCAAAGCATCCTTCGGCAGACATTGGATCAGGCAAATTCAGACATCCGCTTGGGCAGAGCTGAGGACTTTGGGCAGGAGAGGGAGGATGGGAGGCACCAGCAGACCTCGTGGTATCTTCTGCAGTGGTGGCAGGCCACTGCCTGATGGCCAAGCTGGTGGCAGGGAGGGAGGCTGGGCTGTGCTGATGGCAGGCCCCATAGCTGACATCTGCTTTGGCACAGGGGTCACTGGAGCCGGGTGAGACACTGCCACTGAAGCTCAAGTGGATCCTGCGCCGGGAGTTCTGGCCCCAGTTCCAGAACCTGCTGAAACAAGGCACTGAGGTGGGTGGCACACAGGTGTCTCCGTGATGTCGGGCCACAGGAGGGTTCAGGGCTACAGGGGCATGTGGGCATCACCCCAGCACAGGGACACGCAGGTGTCATGGTGGTACAGGCACATGGGGACATCACCACAGCACGGGGACATGTGGACATCGTGGTGTGACCCAGGGTACAGGAGCAGGGTGCATCACCTCTTGGCAGCAGCTCCCACCAGAGAGGAAGGGCTAGGGGAGGTGAAGACATGCCATAATGCACGTGTGGGGGTCAGGGAGCAGCCCAGAGACCCCGGGGGAAGGCTGCCCACACCAGTGTCTGTGCCTGCGCAGTGACTCCCCATGGCTCCAGCTGTAGTGGGAATGGGGCTCTGGTCTCCAGCAGGGCAGAAGAGCTGCAGGACAATGCCCCACCCACCGCCAGGGCCCTCAGGGTGCCTTCAGAGAGGTGATGAGGGCTCTGCTTTTGTGGCATCTCCATGCACAGGTACACAAGGGGTACCTCGACGACCCACGCAACACAGATAACGCCTGGGTGGAGACGGTCGCCATCAGCGTGCACTTCGACACCCAGAACGACGTGGAGATGAAGCGGCTGAATTCGGTACAGGGCTGTCACCCCTGAGGGCTCCCTGACCTGGCCCACAGCGGGCCTGGGGTGCAGGAGCCAGATCTCCAGACCCAGACCTCCACAGGACTGGGATTCTCCGGCTGCATGCAGTGGGGGAAGAACATGGGGATGAACGTGGGGTGGCACCTCAGTGTGTGCCCTGAAAAGAAAGGGCAGGAGGCTGGGGACTAGAGGTGCTGTTGAGCGTGGCTGGCACGGCCCCTTGCTGGCAGCACATGCCTGACATCTGTCCCCTTCCAGTTCCTCCAGGGCTGCGACCCAGAGCTGTGCATCCGCTGGCAGGTGCTGGACAAGAGGATCCCCCTGCACGCCAACCACAAGGAGCTCCTGCACAAGGTCTCAACCCTCCTCGGTGCCTACTACTGAGGCCTCATGCACAGGCCAGGGTTCCTGCTGCCCCAGACCAGGGTCTGGCTGGGACCTGCAGCTCCACCCCAGCTCACCTGTGAGAACATGGGAGCTGCTGGAGTTGAGGTACTCTGGGTGCCTCTGTGAATGTATGCTGCAGGTGGCTGGGAGGAAAAGTGTCCCCTCCCTGGGGGCAGGGGCTGCCTGGGCAGTGAATCCCAGTCACCTGAGCCACCAAGCTCAGCCCCAGCTTGTGTCTTGGTGCTTCCACATCAGCCCACAGCACTGGCCCGGAGCTTGGGCCACACAGAGCCACAGGGCTTTTGCTGTGAGATGGTCCTTCTGTCCACTCCAACCTGCTCTTGGCTTTGGGATGGGCATTGAGGGCTCACCCATCCCAGCTATCCCTCTGCCAGAATATCCATCATTGCTCCCTGCTCCTTCTCTGAGCCCTGGCAGCCCCACTGCCACAGATCCCAAAGCATTGCTTTGGACAAGGCTTGGAGTCACTCCTGTGGTTGCTGTACCCGTATCCCTGGTTTCCTCAGACCCAACAACATGGTCCTGAGCTGTGATCCAGCACTTCTGAAAGTGTGGGCAGCTCTTGGCTCATATACCTATGGTTTCATCGCTCTGCACAGGCCCACCTGCCATGCCCCAAACTGATACGTGATCCTGCGTGTGTATGCTGAGCACTGGCTTGTAGCTAAACTTCCTTCCTCCCTCTGAGCCAAGGCCCCAGCTAAACGTCACCTGCCTGTCCCCATCTCCTCGTGCACATGGATGGAAAGGGGCAGCTTGCTGGGACACGGGTGATCCATGCCCTGTGGTTCCTTGGGCAGGCAGGGACAGGAGAGGGGACATCCCTGTCGATCCCTGCTTTAAAGGGTCTTTCATTCACATTTTCTGTTGCCTGCCATGGGGGGAACAAGGCACAGTGGACACATTTTTTGATCATTCAGAAGAGCCTCACGGTGGCATGTTATGCCTGGGACTGCTCAGGAAGGGATTTTGGGTCCCCCACCTTCTCCCAGTGGATCAGACACTGGCAGCCAAGGCTGCTCATCCCACACTGGTGGCCACCACAGCACAACTGCAGTTTCACCAGTGACGCATTGGGGTTTGGCAAGGGGAGGGGGCTCAATCTGGCAATGTATTCAACCCAGCTCAATAAACCATGTATTAAACAACTGCAGACTGGTGGTATCTTACAGCTGTTGAGCCAGGGGCTGTTCCTGGAGGCCATGCAGGCTGTTTGTGGAGGCCACGCTTGGAGCTCACTTCCAGGATAAGCCCAATTCCCACCCCAATCTTGTTGTACAAACTCACTTTGCCTGTAGACTGACCCCCAGTGATGGATGAATCACAGAATGGTTCGGGTTGGAAGGGACTTTAATGATCATTTCATTACAAGCCCCCTGCTGTGGGCAGGAACACCCTGCAGCAGACCAGGGTGATGGAGACGACTTGATCCGTTTAGAGCTGGTATGGGAGCTGTGCTCCAAAGTGATGGCACAGCACCTTCTCCCATTGCTCCTGGACTGTTCCATGCCGGCTCCTGGCCTCCTGTCACCGAGGGAGACAGGAGACCATCTGCTGAGAGCCCACGTGCCCCGGGGAGGTGCAGGCCGGGGCACGGCCGGGGAGGGAAGATCGTGCTGATGAAGCTTCCAGACGCGCAGCCCGGACCGCAGCCTCCGAAAAATAGCTGAACTCTCATTAGCAGCGCTTAATTTCTGCACATCGGGGCTCCACGCGGCCACTTTCCCGCAGCCCCGAGGGGGTGCTGCCTGGCTGTCCCACCACCCTGGTCCCCTCATCCCCCCGCTCTCCGCCCCCGCACCGCCCCCGCGGCGGGACCGCCCGGCCCGGCAACAGGTGGGGCCAGCGCGATCGCGGCCGGACCGCATCACACAGCATCGCACCGCAACCGCACAGCACAGCACCGCACCGCACAGCACCGCACCGCACAGCACCGCACAGCACCGCACAGCACAGCACAGCACCGCACCGCACAGCACAGCACAGCACAGCACCGCACCCGCACCGCACAGCACCGCACCGCACCCGCACCGCACCGCACAGCACAGCACAGCACAGCACCGCACCCGCACCGCACAGCACCGCACCGCACCCGCACCGCACCGCACAGCACAGCACAGCACCGCACAGCACCGCACCCGCACCGCACCGCACAGCACCGCACAGCACCGCACAGCACAGCACAGCACAGCACAGCACCGCACCGCACAGCACCGCACAGCACAGCACCGCACAGCACAGCACAGCACAGCACCGCACAGCACAGCACCGCACCGCACAGCACCGCACCGCACAGCACAGCACCGCACCGCACCGCACAGCACCGCACCGCACAGCACCGCACCGCACCGCACAGCACAGCACCGCACAGCACAGCACAGCACAGCACAGCACCGCACCGCACAGCACCGCACGGCACCGCACAGCACAGCACCGCACAGCACCGCACAGCACAGCACCGCACAGCACCGCACAGCACCGCACCGCACCGCACAGCACAGCACCGCACAGCACAGCACAGCACCGCACCGCACAGCACCGCACAGCACCGCACAGCACCGCACAGCACCGCACAGCACCCGCACCGCACAGCACAGCACCGCACCGCACAGCACCGCACAGCACAGCACAGCACCGCACAGCACCGCACAGCACAGCACCGCACAGCACAGCACAGCACCGCACAGCACCGCACAGCACCGCACCGCACAGCACCGCACAGCACCGCACAGCACAGCACCGCACAGCACCGCACAGCACCGCACAGCACCGCACAGCACAGCACCGCACAGCACAGCACAGCACCGCACCGCACAGCACCGCACCGCACAGCACCGCACAGCACCGCACAGCACCGCACCGCACAGCACAGCACAGCACCGCACAGCACAGCACCGCACAGCACCGCACCACACAGCACAGCACAGCACCGCACAGCACAGCACCGCACAGCACAGCACCGCACAGCACCGCACAGCACAGCACAGCACCGCACAGCACAGCACCGCACAGCACAGCACCGCACAGCACCGCACAGCACAGCACAGCACAGCACCGCACAGCACAGCACCGCACCGCACAGCACCGCACAGCACAGCACCGCACCGCACCGCACCGCACCGCACCTACGGCCGGAGCCGGAGCGAAGCACAGCCGCCCTGGCAGAGCCGGTAAGGAACTCCCGGGCGCCGGGGGACGGTGGGGGTCGGTCGTGCTGCGCGGAGGGGTCCCGGCTCCCCGGCCCCCGGGCAGGGCAGGAGGGCGGGTCGGGGCATCACCCCCGCACACCCCCGGGGTCCGGGAAGGCTTCAACTCCTGAGAGCCCCTCGGAGCCCTTCCACGCGGTGGGAACCGGCATCGCATAACCCGTCCTTGTTCCCCTGGAGAGTCGGAGCTGCCAGAGCTGTCAGAGCCCGGTACATTTTGCAGGGCCAGAAGGATTCCCGGGAAGCTCAATTTCATCTCCTGGGGCAGAATCCACAGCTCTGGGCAGGGCCGTGGGCAAAGCTACAGAGAGCATCCTTCAGGTATGAGCATCCCTCTGGTGTGAGCATCCTCAGGGTACCACAGAGGGATGCTCACACCTGAGGGATGCTGCTGTTACCAGGGGAATGCCATTAGCAGAAGGGTGCTGGTACCAGAGGGACAACAACTTGGTGCCCATAATGACATCATATGGGCCACCTAATTCCCGTGAGAAAGGTTCCCATGGCCTCCCACATCTCCTGTCCATGGGGATCTCTTCTCCCAGGCTGGCCAAGGCAGCAGGAGGGCCGTGAGCAGCACCAAAGGCAGAGGAAAGGTGTTCCACCTGCTTCATCTCCTGCCTTGCCCCTGGCAGCACTGGGGTGTCCTTTTGGGTTCCTACATCACCACTTTTACTGTGCTAGGCAGTGGCTCCTCTCTTCACCTCCTGCCCCCAGAGTCAGGCTATCAAACCAAACTCTGTTTACTTTAAGAAGCAAACTCACCTCCAAACACTTCTTTGGTGAAACTCTTGGAAACATGACTTGTACCAACTCACAGACCAGAAGGGAAGGAAAAGGAAAGCAAAAGAGCTCCACATCTTGATATTTAAAATCCTGGTGGTGATTAAGTCAGTCTGATGATCCTCAGAGGCTGACTCATCATTTTTTTTTAAACACTCAGGGTTGGTGAGGTAGGATTTTACCGCTGCTGTTCTCCAGCAGCAAACTACCACATCCCCCCTGGAAACTGGTAGCAGGATGGGGCAGAGGCTCCCAGGCCCATCTCCACACCTCCATCCTGCCACTCCCTTTGTCCACCTGAGTGGTCTCTGCACAGAGGGTAGGGGAGCTGGGGTTTCAATCTCCACAGCTCTATTTCTAATTCAACCAAATCAAGCTGTCCTGGAAAAGATAGCCAGTGCCCCTCCACCCTTGTTTTCCGGTCTCCTGAGCCCAGCCTCTCACCCCTTTGCCAGGGCACACCATACAAGAGCCATACCCCGTGTTTCAGGAAATAATGCCGTGTCATATCCCCTCCACCCACAGCTTCCCTTCAGTGATGGGAGAGGCCTTGAAGGAACACCGAGGGGCCGTCCTGCTGCCCAGGAGCTGCTGCCACCCCCAGGGAGCTGCCAGCAGCCATGCTGAGCTGGCTGGTGGCAAGATGACCCTCACCACCACCATGCCAGCCACCAGTGTGGCCCAGGCTTTCTTCTGCCTCCTGCTCTGCATCCCCTGGGGCAGCTCGTGCCCCCCCAGCTGCCAGTGCACGGAGCAGGCAGGGGCAAAGGCTGTCCTCTGCAGCTCCCAGCACCTGGAGGAGATCCCCAAGGACATCCCCACCGATGCGGTGTTCCTCAAGCTGGATGCCAACAGCATAACCAGGATCCCCAGCAATGCCTTCAGGCACCTGTCCCACCTGGAGGAAATCGACCTCTCCAGGAATGCCATCGAGAAGATCGACAGGGCAGCTTTCAAAGGGCTGGCAGCTGGGCTGCGGACCCTCGACCTCTCCAGCAACCGCATCCGCAGCATTCCCAAGGAGGCCTTGCTGGCACTCAACGCCAAGCTCCGGCTGGCCAACAACCCTTGGCACTGCGAGTGTGCCTTGCAGGAGGTGCTGTGGGAGGCACGGCTGGACCCCGACTCCGTCCAGGACATCACCTGCCACACGGCCCCGCGGCAGGAGTACGTGGGCAAGCCGCTGCTCCAGGTCCTGGATGCCGGCGTCAACTTCTGCAGCGTGCGCCAGAGGACCATGGATGTGGCCATGTTCATCACCATGTTCGGCTGGTTCGCCATGGTCATCGTCTACGTGATCTGCTACGTCCGGCACAACAGGGAGGCCGCCTGCAAGCACGGGGATTACCTGAAGTCACTGCCGAGCACCCAGGCCCACGCAGAGACCACCAGCACCGCCCTGTAGTGCAGGGCTGGGGTGCCACCTTCCAGCTTCTTTGCAGGGAGCCAGTGGCCACCTGGTGGGCATCAAAGCTTCTTGGCGGGATTCTCCAGTGCTTTCTTCAGGCAAGTGCCACCAATGTCCCCTCCCCAGAGACACTGGACTGAGTGTGAGCAAACGACACGGGGCAGGGATGCCAGGGACACCCCATGCAGGCCTGTCCGTGGAGATCAGGTTGCTGGGGACGAACATGCCCAGCCAGACGTTTTCTCCCTACCAGAGCTGGATGCAGCCCTAGTCACATACTTGTGGTTTGGAGAGAACAAGTCCCTGGCACAGAGAGATGGGAGGAGAGATGGGTTGTGGGGCCAGGAGGTCCCTGGGGTGCAGAGGGTCACTGCAGAGGGGTCACCCCATCCTGGCTCCAGTGAGGGATCAGCCTTGCCGAGGGCAGGACACCCTCCTCGAGGCCCCGTGGTACCTTGGCAGCCTCTGCCTGCCTCCAGCAAGCCGGGGGGAACTCCAAAACCCGTTTTTTCCCTTGTTTCCTCAATAAAGCCCTGCACTTAGGAAAAGTCCTGAGGGTTTGTGCTGCACTGGGAGCTGAGTGTCCAGGGAGGGTGGTGGTGCTCGTGGTGCCTGGGGGGCTTGTTCCAATTCAATCTCTCCCAAAGCACACCCACCTAAATTCAATGTACCAGCACAACCCCCATTAGATGCCACCCCCTCCACCCTCAGCTCAATCTGCCTCGAGCAGCGACCAGCTGCCCAAATACATCTGCTCTTGCCTTATCTCACCTTATCTTGCCCTTCCTGATGGAAGCAAATCAAATTCTGCCTTTTCTCACAAGGCAGAAATGGTCCTTCCTGGCAGAGCCAGCTGCAGCTGCACCGAACAGGGAGAGGAGGGAGGGATGCAGAGGCTCACCCTGCAGGTCTGGACCCTGGGAAGGCTCAGGCTGTGACCCACCAGCCCTTCTTGATGGGGCTGGCACCTCCTGAGTGCTCCCCAGTGCCAGGGTGGGTGGCACAAGCTCAGCAGGAAACCTGGGTCTGGGGAAGGCTGAGAGATGCTCTGGGACACTCAGGTGAGGCAGTGGGTCCTGGGTGGGGGGAACAGAGGGGCACCCTCACCCTGGCACATTGCTGTGCTCAGGGCCACCTCGTCCTTGCCGGGCCACCGAGAGCCGTGGACATTTGGGGGTGACTTGCTGGGTGAAGGGATGCCTCTGCCATGGGCAGAGCAGCTAGGTTACCCATGTGGGAGAAAGGCTGGGTGCACACACAGTTTATTAGAGCTCTGGTTAAGCAAAAGAGTCCCCCAGCAAAGGTGAGGAAAAGAAAAGAGGCCACAGTTTCACCTGAAGCAGTTTTGGGTTTTTCCCATGCCCGTGGGAGCTGGAACGGTCCAAATGCAAAGCAGGTTTTGTCAGGAGTCGCCAACCCCACGCAAAGGTGCACGCACCAGCAAGGACCAGCACTGCTCCTTGAACACACCAACAGGTCTGTACAACACACACGACACTCGTTGAGGGAGACCCAAACCAGCCATGGCAGAGTGGGAGGGTGGGCAGGCACCCGTGGCAGTGGCATGGGATGGCGAGGCCACCGAAGATGACATGAAGAATGGCTGCAATGTTAAACCAGATGGTCCTCAGGAACATCACAGCCCCAGGCAGGCAGAGCCAAGCCTGGACCCACCTTTTTCTGCAATTTCTCACAGGTTTACTCCCCTCTGCCATGCACCCACCCCAGCAGCTCATGCTCTGCTCTGTCTCTTCCTTCCCTGCCTTTGTGCAAGCTTTGACCACAGCTATTGGCAGCTCTGGGTCCCTCCAGGGGACTGCATATTGCCAAGTGTCACGGTCCTGGTAAGCCAGGGGATGCACCTGGGCTCCAGGAACCTTGGGTAGGACATGGAGCGTGGTGGCAGAGCTTTCCCAGGAGAAACAGCCCTTTTGCCAGCCCCTGGACCAGGCTGCAGGGAGCCCTGGAGCTCCGCTCTCCTTCTCCTCCCCCTCCTCTTCCTCCCCCTTCTCCTCCTCCTCCTCCTCCTTCCCCCTTCCTGCAGAGAGCTCAGCCAGCCACTGCCCAGCTGATGCTGCAGCTATTCCTGGGCTCAGTGGTCCATCTTCACCTGGATGCCCAGCTTGTCCTGGTGCTGGCGATGAGCTGAGCGTGTCTCAGCCGCCTCAGGTGGTTTTCAGCTTGAGCACCTTGGAAAGCGGCTCCTTAGCGCTGGAGTAGAACAGGTAGGAGCCCTCAGCGGTGTGAAACGCCTCCCAGTCTCTACAGCCCACGGTGGGGAGGTGGTGGGCTGCCACAAAGCCTTCGTAGCCTTGCCACCTGCACAGGGAAGGCAGTTAGCTCCTGGGGCACGAGCTGGGCACCTGGGAAGGGCAGGGAAGCTGAGCCATGGGGCTGGCATCTCCCATCTCCCTGCTGTGGTTCAGGGTGGGATGTCCCTCACTGGGGCTTCCCACTCCTGCCTGAAAACAGGGATCAATCCTATCCATCCTCCCCGGGCAGATGCACCAGGCTGTGCCCATGCAGGGTTGTTCCTGCTGGGAACAGCCCCCGAGCCCCCCAGGCCTGCCCTCTGCAGTACCTGTAGATGATGCTGTTAACAGAGAAGGTGAAGCCATCAAAGGAGTTTGCTACCACCAGAAAAGAGTCGTCTCCCACTGAGAAGAACTCCCAGTCCAGGGCGCTGGGGATGGAAGAAGCAGAGAGGCAGGTGAGGTGATCCATGTGTGGCCAGTTGAAGGAGGGGCTGTGTGTCCATGGGGCTGAGCCCACCCCACCCCAGTCTCTGACACCCTGATGACACACACAAAACCCTGCTCTTCCCAGGCCATTCCTGAAAGAAATCCACCCTCATTCCCAAATCTAGGGCCTTCTCCCAGCTCCCACCGGGATTTGGTGTCAAGGAGCCATCACCCTCCCTACCAGCCTCAGTCCCTGGGAGTGTGAAGCCTGTAGGAACCCTCCAGGAGACAAGTGAGTATAGTTTTAAACTAAAAGAGGAGAGGCCCTGGCACAGGTTGCCCAGAGAAGCTGTGGCTGCCCCTGGATCCCTGGAAGTGTCCAAGGCCAGGCTGGACAGGGCTTGGAGCGGCCTGGGATAGTGGAAGGTGACCCTGCCCATGGCAGGGGGTGGAACTGGATGGGCTTTAAGGTCCCTTCCCACCCAAACCAGTCTGGGATTCTAGGAGACCTCTGGGTTGCTCAGGGGAAGGACGTGGACCGAGGAGCACCCTGAGTCCTTGCACAG
The DNA here is from genome assembly GCF_965178545.1 of Coloeus monedula. Classification (NCBI taxonomy): domain Eukaryota; kingdom Metazoa; phylum Chordata; class Aves; order Passeriformes; family Corvidae; genus Coloeus; species Coloeus monedula. The sequence goes on from NC_138790.1 coordinate 2,916,711, forward strand.
GTACCTGTAGGTGAGAAGGTCCTGGAATTTAACAAACATCTGGGCCGTGATGTTCAGCTCATAGATGGAGGAGTTGATGGCATAGAAGTTGGAGGGTGCTGGCATCCCGCTGTCATAGCTGTGGCTGTTGGCAACAGCCAGAAAGACTCTGTCCCCAATATGAAAAACCTCCCAGTCAGCAGCACCGAATGTCTGTGGGGAAGGAGGCCCATGAGAAGCTGGATGTGGCTGCCCTGCCTAAACACAGAGCAGGGACTGAGGAGCAGTGGCCAAGCCTTACCAGGATAGACTGGAAGAGCTGGAAAGAGCCACTGAGCCAGATGTAGATGTGTGAGTAGATCTTAGTGGATGTGCCATTGAACGTGTTAGCTACCGCCAGGAAGGAATATGGTCCGATGGTGAAAAATTCCCAGTCGTAGGCTCCAGAGGTAGGAATGGTCTGGTTAGTTTCAAACAGCCCTGTCCTGGGGTTCCACCTGTATATCACACTGTCTATGTTGTGGTTGTTCCCTGGGACAGACAGATGGACAGATGTGCACCGTGAGGGAAAGCAGTTCCTGGTTTGTGTAAGAAACAAGACCCAGAAACAGGCTTGGCTATGTGAATATTTGCCAGCAGGTCATGAGGCTGTTCACAAGCGAACTACTGCTCCCCAAGAAGTAGCCAGAGAGATTCTACAGCCTCCATCCCTACCTGAAGACCGCCTCCATCCCTACCTAGTGTCTCCATTCCTAGAGCCTCCATCCCGACCTAGAGCCTCCATCCCGTGGAACACACCAACAGCTTGTCCCGAGTGCATGGTGGTGGCTTTGTGGCAGCCCTGGCAGAGGAGGGACAGGCAGGTGCTTTATCCCCACACAAGCAGCACTCCAGAGGCACTGTGCCAGCATCCCAGGGTGGATGAGCTCTGCTGGCTGTCCCACAGGGTGGCCCTGTGTAGTGGGGCCAGTCCCAGCTGTGTCCCTAAGCTCCTGACATCGGGGGCTTCCCCCCAGCCCTGAAGCACGAACTCCATCCAGTTCCTGGGCTCTGCTCAAGCACCTTGACCTCATGTCTGTGTGGGACCTAGCTGCCTTTAAATCCTCATTGCCACAGGGACTTGGGCGAAGAAAGGCTGCAGGAAGAATGGGAATGGCCACAGGGATAAGTGGCAGCTGCTCAGGGACTGACTGTCCAGCCCCCTCTAAGGGAAACATCCCCAGTTTGGCTTGGCCACGATGGTCTTGGCCCCTGCGTGATGTGCATGGCTGCCAAAGGGACCACGCTGCCATGAGGGCAGGTCTCACCCAAACTGGCCCTGATGGAGCCCAACAGGTGACACAGGGAGTTTCCAGCCCAGCTCAAGGTGCCCAAGCAGCCTGCTGCCAGCTCTGAGCCTGGTGCCAGAGGAGCTGGTGCCCCCTGAGCCAGCCCTGATGGCAGGGAAGGAGCCCACTGGCCCATCATCTGCACCCATCTGGGAGCACCCTGGAGAGCCAGGGCTGTGCCACCAACCCATTCATCCTCTGCACATCCCAGCCCAGAACAACTCATGGCCCGGGAGGGGAATGAGGCTGGATCATGTCTGCAGGGTATCCAGGGAGGGATGTCAGCAGGCTCTCACTCAGTTTCCTGAGTGCCCACAAGGATCTCGCTTCACAAAAGGCTCAGCCTGGGGTGCTACCAGGTGATGTATTATTGGGGATAAAAATGAAAAGAAGCAGAGAGACTCAGCACAGACACCATCCCCACTCCTGTCCTTGTCCCCCGCAGTCAGAAACCCAGAGGGTGACTGTGTCAGCCACTTCCCCAAAGGCTTTTCTCTCCTCTGCAAGGCTTCGGGTGTCCTGAGGGACCCCACGCTGGCAGCTGTGTGCACACCTCCCTGGCTTTGCCCTGCACCCCGTTCCACCAGAGGATGCACAGGGACCGTGCTCTGAGGAGGGCACCTGCCAGGGTCCCACACACCACCCCAGGGCCTGGAGGGAATATTGAGGGCTGGGTACCTTGTCTGTGGTTGACCACAGCGAGGAAAGCCTCTCCCTCGATGACAAAGGCCTCCCAGTCCCTGGCGCTGTGCGTGGTGATCCGTTGGTAGGTGATGAACTTCGCTTTCCTGCGGCTCCACTTGTATATCACAGAGAACTCCTGACCCCTCTCGTTCTGCTCAAAATTCGCCACTGCCAGGAAGATCTGGAAAAGGAAAAGCCAGGACAGCTTGGTTTTCTCCTCTCAAAGGAGCAGGGACAAGAAAACGCAGGGGGAGGTGGGATGGAGGGCAAGGGATGGAGGTGGCTGGTGTGGGACAAGATGGCCCTGGCTGGGGTCCCTGAGCAGTCCCCAAGAAACACAAAGAGGGGACAGGGATGCAGTGGCCTGTGGGGGTCTTTGCACATGACAGGGGCACAACTGGCAGCCAGCAGCCTCTTAGGCAGGGGGAGGGAGAGCTGAGCTGTCTCCACTCACGCCCCTCCAGCCCCAGGAATGGTGAGCATGGACACGAAATGCGCTGGGGAAGGAGGGAGGTTCAGCTCACAAACCCTCCTGCAAGGAAAGGCGGTTCAGAACAAAAAAAGACAGGTATGATAATGATAACAAGGATAATAATGATAGCAATTCCCTGAGACAAAACATCTTCCAGACCAAGAAACCCCTGCTCAAGTGTAAAGAGACAAGCGTGGTGCAGCAGAGGTGGCCAAGTGCAAGGCAGGGAGCACATCCAAGCTCTGTTGTGCCGGCTCTGTGCCACTCCAGTGCCCTTCAGATGAAGCAGCAGAGATTATGCCCCAGTTTGGGCCACAAAGAGGCACAGGACCACAGCCCACAAAGAAGAAAGAGTCAGTGGGGATGTCTCCTGCCTCCTGGCCTGCACAGGACCCTGCCAGCACCAGCCTGGGGCTTTGTTCAGCCAAGGAGTGGCCACCCCCAAGGACAGGACTGTGCTGGGTCCCCCTGTCCCCTCACAGAAGGTGAATCCCCAGCTCTGCTCTCTCTGCAAGCACCAGTGCAGGGAGCCCCTTTGAGGCATCTCCAGAAACAGCTTCAGCAGGAAGAGAAACACCTGGATCCAGCCCCACAACCCAGGAGTCTCAAGTCCCCTGGTCTGCACCCACAGGGACCCCCAGGAGCCCCCACCCCAGCGGAGCAGCAGCAGATCCCAGGGCAGTGGCGAGGTGCTGCCATCCACAGAGGTGCATCCCACCTGCCCCTGTGAGGGGAACCTGGGCTACTGGAATCACCAGTACTGGGGGTGCAGCTGGTGTAGCACCTCTTTGGCCACCATCTCCATGAAGAAACGTGCCAAGCTGATGGGAACCACCTTGAGACTCCCCAGAGCTCCCATCTCCTGCCTGTGCAGCTGGAGTGATGGGGAGCAATGCTGGGGACGTCAGGCACGTTCCCAGCACAAAGCCAGCGCTGCAACACAGCTGCACTTCCAGGCCTTCTGCAGAAGCCCAGCATCAGGGACAGTCCCCACCACCACCACACCCCCTTTCAGAGATGGTGCCCAGCATCAGTTCCCACTGCCACCAACAGGGGACATGGCCTGTTTGTACCCAGCCAGCAGGGCTGCCGGTGTCACCAAGCCTGGAGGCAGCAGTTTTGCCCACCTCTCTGTACCCTGGAGCACGTGGCTGGCAATGGGAGAGCCCTGCAGTCACCCTGGGGACAAAGCCAGGGTGGGTCACGACAGAGGGGGAACAATCCCAGCTTCCCTGGGAGCCCTGCACAGAGCTGGCTCTGGCTTTCCTGGGGCTCCTCCAAAGTGCTAAGTAGCTTCCCAGGGAGAGGAACCAGGCAGATCCTCTGCTCAAGTCCCAAGGCAGATTGCCCAGGGGAGGAGAGGAAGCTCCGAAGTCCTGCAATAATTTAAAGGCAAGCGAGTTTAAAAATGCAGCAGGTTGGACTCAGTGGGTTTCAAGAGGGAACTGCAGGCTCTGGTGGCTCTTTAAGACCACAGGTAGATCTCTGAGATGCAGTTACCTACTGTGCCAGGTGCTGGCAATGGCCTGGGTGGATGTAGATATGTCTCAGCAACACAAAAAAACAAAGCAGGCAGTCCACAGATGAGCCAGCAGCCCCTGGAGAGCCCCAGATGATGTGCATCAGCAGGACCCCAGCAAAGACAGCAGAGAGAGACATTCACCCCTAAACCACGCCCAGAACGCCGGGCTTCAGAGAAGCCAGGGTGGAGCAACTGCAATTTAATATCCTGAAACGTGGGGGCATCTTCCTGGCACACTCACCTTCTTCCCAATGGTGAAATACTTCCAGGACTGAGCTTGGTAGGTGGGGATGTTCTGGTAGTGCACGAACTTCCCGTCAATCCACCTGTAGATGGCCGATCCTGGGGGTGTGACCCGGTTGGCCACAGCTGCAAACAGCCCCACCTTTGGGATGGTGAAGACCTCAATGCCCATTGTCTCTGAGTTGGTCACCAGGTTCTGGTATTCCTCCACGTAGTCCAGCCTGTGTTGGACTGGGAGCCCACAAAAGAGAGGGATGAGGTTAAAACCAGGTGATTTTAGCTGGACAGGGGCCCCCTGAGGGCTGGCTTGGCAGCACTTGCTGCTGTGCAGAGCAAATGAAGGTCCTGGTGTCACTGGGGGTGAAGGGCCAAACCAAGGGGTGGTAAGAGGCTGATTCCACCTCGATGGGCAGCACATCCAGCCCCATCCAGCCCTGCCTGTTCTCCAGTGGGGAGCAGAGTGTGTCCTTTGGGAGCAGGAAAGAACCCCATGCCACGGATTTCTATTGCTTGGATATATTTATCCTCAAGAGAACGAGGAGGAGATGAGAGGAGGAGAGGTTAGAGAAGACTAAGACAGAATTAATGCCAGAAATTGGAGCAGAAACCTCCAGAGGGGCCCTGATGGTAGATGGATGGGCACTGGCAGGAGGAGGGCCAGTGCTGGTGGCACCAAGGGGCACAGGTCACTAAGATCCCAGCATGAGTTCTCCTTGGGGAAACAGGGACACAGTGCCAATCCTGATGACTTCCAGAGGTAGGGAAGGACAGGGGGTCCAGTCACTGCTAGCTCCTGTGAGGAACAAATGGCTCATCCAAACCCCCCCTGTGGGTATCAGCAGAAGAAAAACACTGGGAGAGGAGGGAAGGGAAGGACAGCTCAGTTAGGGCCATATCCCATCCTCCATGTGCTCTCCAGGGATCCTGGGCAGACAGCCTGGAGTGAGTGGGAGAGTGCCAGTGGATGAAATCCATTGTCATGATGGAGGACCCCCATCCAAGCCAGGCTCTGGTTGCCTTTTCCCCCTTGGTACTCCCACTGTTTTCCTTACAAAGTGTCCCACCAGAGCCTGGATGACATTGAGACCTGTGTCTGCCACCCTCCCAATCCCCCCCAGTACTTCTGGCAGTTGATGGGTCTCTTTGTGTCCCCTTATCCATCCCACAAATGCTTCAGCACCAGGAGCACCAGTGCCTTTGGAAACCCACGGAAAGGAGCACCCCAACTCCCTGAGCATGGCTCTCCATGGGGTGAGCTGTCCTGCTCAGACAGGTCAGGAGCTCATCCTGCCCAGAAAATCCCCAGGGGGGACAGATAATGTGGAGAAGGTGGAGGGACCACAGAGGCACTTGAATCCAGAGCTGCTCTGGAAGTTTCATGGGCACCAAGAGCAAAGCAAAGCCTGGCCAAGCAGGGGAGAGACAGGGAGACACCCCAGCCCCTCACTCTGCTGCTGATTCCCATCCCAAAGTGGTCTCAAGGGCAAATCTCAGCTCCTGCTCTGCTGCAAAGGTCTCCTTCCCTCCCCACCAGTACCTTCCAGCATGGAGAGCCAGGTGCTGCCATTGCAGAGGTACAGCCCTCGTCGGGAGGCGTTGAACCAGAACTGCGCCTTCTCCTGCTTGGTGCAGCGTGGACGGGCCCCCAGGGTCACCTTCATGTCGGTCTCTGGGCACAGAGAGGAGAGAGGCAGGAGCCTCTTAGTGCACAGTGGAGGAGCAGAGAGGCAGGAGGAGCGAATGTCCTGGTCTCATCCTGACGATGGGCACCAGGCAATGGGGGAAATGGAATCCCAGCACAAATCTGGGAAGCCACAGACTGGGAAAACCCTGTGTGGGGCCACTGACATGAGCCCAGCTCTGCCAAGCAACCCAGGCAGGGCCACCCCGTCTTTTCGGGGAGATTTCGGATAGGGATCCCAACACACACACATTGAGAAGCAGGGTGCTGGGAACACCTTCTTCCCCTCTGCTCCTGCTTCGTTCCCAGCCCCATGCAAAGACCCTTCCTCACAGAGACAGCCAACAGAGCCTGTGCCAGAGGGCACTGACCACAGGGGCACTGACCATGGGGGCACTGACCGTAGGGGTATTTGAGCACCTCGTTGCTCACTGGCTTTGCAGGGACATCCTGGAGGACAGTGGGGACAGAGAGCGTTGCTACTTTGAAGTTCACGGCGTGGCATATCCGAGGGGTGGCATCGGCTCCTGGCAGCAGGACAAGCTGTCTCAGCAAGCCCTGGGAAAGTGGGAGTGGAGGGATGGAGACCAAGTCCAGCCAGATCACAGAATGGGAACTGCAGGGAATTCATGCCATGGATTCCCTGCCTGACTTCCGCTTGTTGCCCTCCCTCCTGGGATACAGAAGTGTCCGTGGGATTCATGCACATTTACCAGATCCCAGATGCCCAGGGGGGCAATCTAACAGCTGATGTGAGGGGAGCATCAGCACAGGGCTTGGAGCTGCAGCTGCCTTTCACCACCTCCACATGGGAAGGACCCACAGCCACCTCTGCTTCCTGTGCCATGGCCCAAGCCCTGCCAGCGTAGGGCACTGAGAGAGGGCTGTGGGTCATTCCACAGCCACCACAAGCACCCCGGGCACACCTGGGTACCCCCGGCCACACCACACCACGGGGCACCTACCGTGAACACGCCTTTCCTTCTCCGCCTGTTGCCCAGGTAGAAGCTGGCTCTCCTCACCGACAGCGAGGCTGGAAATGGTGTCTCCACCACCCTGGGGATGGGCAGAAAACAGGTAGGGGACAATTTCACAGCATCTGCTGGGGGCCGGAGGAGACGCTGGGGGAGGAACATCACCCTGCCCAGCCTGCTGAGCCCCGCACCGCCGCCCCCCAACCTACACATCCTTGGGGATGCTGCAGTCCACCGTCAAGGAGAAGGACTGGCCGGAGACAGCCAGGACGAGCGTGTGCCACTGGTTGTCGGAGAGGGACACGTTGGGGAAGGTGACGCGCGTCTGCCAGCCGCCGGCGCGCTCCTGGCTCCAGAAGAGGAAGTGCAGCTTGTCGGGGGCGTAGCGCAGCCCCACCAGCACGCTGGGGCTCTCCTCCACCATCAGCGTGAAGATGTACTCGTTCCTCTGCGGGAGGGACGGGCTCTCACCTGCGGGGCCGGGCCGTGCCCGCGCCGTGCCCGCCGGCCGCGCTTACCTTGGCGGGGCCGCGGAGCGCCCGCAGCGTGACGATGATGGAGAACTCCTCGGGGAAGCGGTCGCAGTGGATGAAGAGCCGCGAGGCGGGGAAGCCCAGGGCGCGGGGCCGCGAGGCGGAGAGCTGGAAGCCGCGCACCCCCTGCACCTGGAACACCCGCATGCCGCGGGCCAGCCCCCCGGCCGGCACCGCCTCCGACAGGATGTCCAGCGGGCGCAGGTCTGTGCCGAGAGACAGAGCACGTCACGGCGGGGGAAGCCACCCCACCCTGTCCCGCTGTGGGATGGGGGTACCACAGCTCCGGCTGAGGGGCTCCACAGCAGCAGCATGGCCTGGCGTGCCACGGTAGCCTGCTGGCCCTTGCCTGGGGTCTGCCCCGAGCCCCTGATCCAGGGCCAGAGGCAAGATTTGCCGTTCAGACACGAGGTCGGCATCGCCATCGCCACAGCAGGAACACCAAGTGTGCAGAACCATCTCACTCATGCAGCTCTGAAGGATGACACTGGAGCTGGGACCTGCCAGCCATCAGCAACCGCAGCCGGAGCCAGGAGAGCAGGCAAGGATCCGGTAGCACAGATTTGCTCGCACGGCAACCCGTCCCCATCTCTGTCCACAGGGCGCCGGGGACAGCTCTGCCCCTGCAGTCCTGGTTCAGGCTCACCCGACCCAGCCCTAATTGCACACATGCACACGCACTCTCCCAGCAGGCACCAAAACCACTCATTATAAGCAATTACCCTCTCCCCAGAGAAGAAAACGCCGTGCCCTGCCCCAGGGCATCGCCCCGGTGAGAGCACACAGCACAACAGCACCACAAGTTGCCACCCCACAGAACAGTGCCAGGTCCAACGTCTCGGCACTGGAAGGGCTGTGGGGACTTCTCCGACCTTCCTGGCCTTGGGCCGTCCTGTTTTTATTTTTGAATGCTATGCTGGCAGAGAAAGGAGATGATGCCCGAGAGATGAAGCAGCACTTGGCTACACTAAAACATCCCTGATTCCATCCCACCCCGCTGAGACCTGGCTTTTAGCTCCAATTTGTACTAATAAATCCGGGCTGCTGGGGCACAGCGGGAGAGCTGGGAAGGAGGGAGCTGGGAGCAAGTTTGGGCTGTGTGTCTGAATCCAAACCAGCTGGAGAAGGGAAGCGCTTCCTCCGGACACGCCTGGCCAGCCCAGTTCCAGGTGGGCAGGAACAAGGAGGAATCTGCTCATGTGGCTCCATCCAGCCCAGAGCAGTGAGATCAGTGAGGTCCTTCCCACCCTGGCAGCTCTGTGTGCCCCCTGCCCACCCCACTGCTGGTTTAAGCTGTTCCTAAAGCAAAGTCTTGGAGGGGGAGTTTTAACTGGAACAGCTTATTTCAGAAATGCATCACTCAGGGAACGGCCAGTTCCTGTTTTTCCCAGCAAAAAGTACAAGCTGAAGGATTTGTACAAGGCTTGGATTTGCAGAGGGGTTTTGGAGCCCCTAGTTGCCCCCGAGATGGTGAGGATGAGCTGGGGGAGAGCTCAGCTGTGGCTGGAGGTTATGGGCCAGGAAGGGGCCAAGTCCTAAGACCAAACCCAAATTCCTAAACCCAAAGATCTGCATCCCAGTCTGCCTCCCACATCCATCACTGCTAAGGCTGGGAGTGCAGGCCCAGCTTGGGCAGCACAAGTGGTGTCAGGGGACCTCGTGCTGGGGTCCCCAGGATGATGCTGGGCTCTCGGCACCCAGAGGATCCCTCCAGCCAAAGCTGCTTGGGGACAGCGAGGACACGCCCAGAGAGATTGGAGCGCCACGGGGAGGAGGCAGTGGGCAGAAACTCTCCGATCTCTCACATCCTCTGGGCTGTAAGAAAATGCAAATACAGTTGCCACCTAACTGGGACAAGCCCTAAGCACACAGAGCCTGGGCCCAAGCAGCCCCGGAAACTGAGCTCAGGCTTTGCTGCCCACACAGCACAGGCATGGGGATGGGACGGCAGAGCCAGGGCATGGGGATCCTCTTCGGCTCAGGCTCGTCTCGGAAATGCCACTGGAGCTGCCAGCTCCTCGGCTGGGGACGGTGGGACGGGAACTTTGTCTGCCGGGAGGGCGGAGGTGGTGCCTGCCAGAGCACAGAAGAGTCCGGGGCAGGAGGGACTTTCCAAAAGGACTTCATGGCTCTCTTCTCCTTCTTCCAGTCCTTCCCCTCCCCTCCCGTCTGCCTCCAGCAGAGCCTGGGACAACGCTTGTGCCACAGGGACAGACCCACAGCTCTTCCCAGAGCTCCGAGAGGGCTGGTTGCTCCCCGGTTGGCATTGTGGGGGCTGCAGGCACAGGAATGACCCCACATCCTGCTGTCCGTGGGTGCTGGCAGGGCTCTGGCAGCACCTGAGGCATCACTTGAGTGGACACCGAGCACCGAAATACTGGGGCTGGGCTGCCAGCGAGAGGCTGACCCACGTGGGGCATGCCCCCCAAAACAGAGCACGCCTTCTGGGGTCTGCCCTGGCAGCGTGGCGAGCAGCCCACCCATGGGGGCACAGCAGTCCCAGCACGTTTCCCAGCAGGGTTAACACCCTGCAGCCCGCCCGCCCTTCGCTCCTACCTGTGCAGTGCTGCCACGTCCGGCCTCCCCGCACGGAGCCCCCGCCGCTGGCCCAGCGGAGGAGAACGACCCAGAGCAGCAGTGCCGCCGACATCGGGGGCCTGGCTTTAGGGGGTCCATCCACTGGGACCCCCTCGCTGTCCACTCCTCCGTGCCCTGGCCGGCGCTGCTCGGCTCAGCGCGCCGGGGGCTCTCCCATGCTCTGCAGCGGGACCCCCCGGGCACCCCGGCACCGCTCCGTCCTCGCCGGGGCCGAGTCACCCCAGGCTGCCAAACCCCGGCTCTGTGCCGGTGCTCTGCGTGGGCATCGCCCCCGGGAGCTGGCGGGGGTCTCCCGGGGCGGCCGCCGAGGCAGTGCCGGCTGCAGCCTGCACACAGACATTTAAATGAGAGGTCGGTGGTGGGAGAGGAGGAGTCCCGGCTCCTCCGAGAGCTTTTATCTTTTGCCCAACCCTCTGGAAGGCGGCTTTGGGGAGGGATTTTTTAATCATTTTTTTTTTGCTTGCTTTCTTTGCTTCCTTTCATTTTTGGTGATTCATTTTCCCGGGCTCACGTGGGAGTAGGTGGGAGACTCGCCCCTGCCTGGAGACACCTGGGTGGGAACCCTCCTGCCCCTAAACGCATTGGTTTTCAGCTTGTATTGGATGAGAGACCCTCTGGCCCCTCTGGCCCATTCCACCATGCCCAAAAATAAGCCAGATCCCCAAACCTGCATGTTTCTCCCCCAATATTGTCCCAGGTCGGTGATGCACATCCCATGCCCCAGGCAAGGCTCCATCCCAAGGGCCAGCCACAAAAATGCCACTGATTCAGAAACCCTCCAAGTTCTGCTGTTCCAAGGGGAGCACCAGCAGTGGGAAAGCTCCCTGCACACAGTGAGCTCTGCTGGGCTCCTCCAGGCACAGAACGAGTCTCTTCCATTCCCCAAACAATTGAAACAGGCTCCCACCCCCCTCGTCCCCAAAGCCTTCCCGCAAGGCGAGCGCTGGAATAGAAAGCGGATGGCGAGGACCAAACGCCAAAAATTGTGTCGCAAACTGGGGGTTTTGTCAGTGAGGAACAGCCAGAGCCAGACCCATGGCCATGTTTGCTGCCAGTCTGTCCACACCCCGAAATCGGCCGTGCTGGGACTGAGAGTGCAGCCCAAGGAGCGCAGCCCATGGTGGAGCGCAGCACCATGCACGCACCTCGGTCCCAAATCCCAAGAGGAGCTGTACTGAAACACCAGAATGCTGGTTCCTCTGTCCCAGAGCCTGGGGAGTGGCTGTGTGCCTGTCCAACAGCCTAGCAGGGCAGCGTGGAGCTCCCCCTCTCCAAACAGCCTCCCTTTGGGCATCCCCCAAATTAGGGTTCTTCCAGGATCGGGCTTAAACAGAGCTTAACCTCTCTGCAAGAGAGAGCTGCAGAGGTGAGGCACTGCTGTCTTCTCATCATCCTCATCCTCATGCTAGGGCTGGTGTCCAATGGCAGAGTCATAACCAAACCTAGGGGGCCCAAATGGCAACTGGGAGCCCTGAATGGCAGCTGGGAGTCCCAAATGGCAGCTGCAGGAGCTGAACCCAAGGGATGCAGGAGGACAAATCATCCCATCTCCCCTGACAGGCACAGTCCCTCCTGGTTCTCCCCGCACCCTTGAGGACATCCACCAGGGCTGGGACTGGGAGCAGCCACCTCACTGGAACCCCAGGCCATGGCAAGATGGAGACTGGTGTTCCAAGCATGTCCGGCAGTGAGGTGGTGAATTGGAGGAGAGGCTCCCGTCAGGTTGGAACTGGGGAAGGCATCACAAATAAGAATCAGAGCCACCACATTTCCCAGGGTTGCACACATGTGTCAAGTTAAGTGTGGCTTTGGGAGCTGGCAGCACCGCCCTGAGCAGGGGATGGATTTGGGGAAGGCTCCTGCCGAGGCTCTGCAAGGGTCCAGAGGGAAGGAGGGAGGGAAAGTCCTGGCAGAGATTCCAGGTCGATTGGTTTTCCGAAGGGAATGCAGCCACCTTAGAGTGCTTCCTTGGCCAAAAAAATAGTCAGTGGGGACATCTTCAGAGCCAAGGACACAGCTCTGGGTGTCCCCTCCAGACGCAGGGAGATCTGTGGACTTCCAGGCAGGAGGTGGAGGGACTGAAGCCCCCACCAAAGAGCACAGAGGACGTGGGGGGCTCAGGCTGCTGTTCAGCCACATTAAGGAACAGTCTCCTGGTCGGGACAGGGATGTTGAAGGTCCTCAAGGGTTTGCCCCTTGCTGGGCTGGGGATGCTGGCATGGCAGAAGATGGTGGAGTGGCTTGGGCAGTGCCTGGCACTTTCCTCCCTGCCTGGGGAACAGAGCTGTGATGTGAAGTAAGGACAGGGACACATCGCTCCCGGCTGCCACACTGGGTCCAGGACCTGCTCCGTGTCCCAAGGACAGTCGGAAGTGGCCTGCAAAATAGTTCCTAAGCACACAGGCACACATTCCTATGTGCAGAAGCAAGCACGAGGGGATGAAATAAAAGAGACAAACAGTGAGACGTTTGCCTAATTCGCATGGGACATAAATAAAACCATGTGGTGGCTCCGAACAAAATGATCCTTGGATGTTCACCAGAAAGGTTTGGCCATCCCTGGGTTAGGAAAGGTTGAGAAACCCATCTGTAGGCAATCCATTGCAAGCAGAGCTTTCACGCAGGGGACGGTGCGAAGAGGGCACCTCATCCATGCCAGGATCGGCTGGACCCTGCACACGGGGGAACGTTCCTGCTCTTCCAAGGCTGTAACTCATTCCTTATTATTTGCAGACACAAAGTCATGTTTCAGGGCTTCATGCCTTATTCATTTCAGTCTTTATTCCTGACATCTGTATCTAATCAGAGAATCCTTTAGGTTGGAAAAGACCTCTAAATTCATCAAGTATTTTTTCCCTGAAATGCCGTGCAGGCATCAGCAAGGGCAAAGCTTTGAGGGACCCCATAAGTAACTGACGGACAAATGCCCATCTCATGGTGTCCCCAGCCTTTGCCCACTCTCCTGCCTGCACCAGAAGAGCCAGCAGAGCCTGCCACACTCACATCCACAGGGGTAGAGCTGGAGGTCAGTGGTGAGCACACAGAGCTGGTCTCACCTGCGTGAGCAGCAGGGTGAAGATCAGCCCTTTGGGATCAGTTATGAAGGGGATGGGGGGAATTGTTCTCAGAGTGACATCCCAGATCACAGTTCCCCAAACCACAGTTTGGGTTCAGCAACTGGAACACCATCCCCAGGATGGTGGGATGAGGTCTCCATCCTCAGCCGTTTCCAAGGCTCCTCCCTTTGTCACCTCTGCCCTTTTTCCCAGGCTGAAAATCTTTCCTGTGTTTCCTGGAGCAACTTCAGCCCCCTGAGTCCAACCCACCATCATAAAGCAGAGTTCCGGCAAGAAATCTCCACACCAGGAAACCTGTCAGCATTGTACAGAAGCACAAATGTCTTTAACCCCAACGCCTTTCAAAAGCTGAATTCCCAGAAGTTTTGGAGAGGTTCTGCCAGGAAAAGTTTTGTGAAAGACTGGGAGGATTGCAAAAGGCACCGTTTTTAGGAAAACCACCGAAAAAAAGCACAAAGCCACCCCAACGCAGCAAGTCCTGCTGCCAGCTTCCCAGCATGGAGCTGCCTTCGGGAGCAATCCCTGCCAGGCAGTGGCAAGCCACCAGCATCGCTCGTGTCCCAGGGCCCTCCATGTCCCCACACCCACTGCCAGCCTCAGGGAGCGAAGGAGCCGGGAGCCCCCAGCCTGCTCTGGCCATGGCAGCAGGCCGTGGGTTGCAGCGCATGTCCCCATCCAGGCAGCCAGGAGCAAGCTGAGCATCCTGCCCCGCATTTGGAGGACACATGGCAGCTGAGCTGGCAGGCTCTGAAAGAGCTCCAGAAAGCAGACACTTAACTTTCGCCAGTCCAAGGGAAGCCAGGCTTTGGGACCACGCTTCCACACCGGAGCTGTTTCGGATGGGGCTGTGCAGCACCCACAGCTCCATCTCCCCTCGGTTCGCCCTTGCCTGTGACCAACAGCCCTTCACTATTGCCTGTCCCTTGTTGATACAGTTGGTTTAATTTTTGTCACCTTCCCCCAGTGTGCCCAAACCTGTTGAAGAGGCTGAGCCACCTCCCTGCAGCTGTAGGATCCCCAGACTCACCACTTTCCAGTAGGGCAGCTCTGTATGGATGGACAGCATCCAACCCAGGCAGCCATGAGCATGCCAACTATGGGAACGGTGCTCCGGGTATTTTCTGTAGATCTCAGGTCTACACAGAGGCAAAAGAGCAGGAGAGGGGCTCACAGGTCACTTGGTGGTGGTGCAGGAGATCCAGGAGCTCTGCCTGGATTCCCTGCTCCACCTGTAATGGGAAAATTCTGCTTGGCTTTGAGCTCAGCTGAGATCTCTCCACAAAGGGAATAAACAGCGTTCCCGAGGCCAAGGGGAAGGAGGCAACATTCCTGTTCCATGCTTACTGCCTGTGCTTTAATATCCTTCAGTGACAGCTCTTGTCCCAACAGCCTGGGGTTGTGCAGAGCAGCTGGGGGTTTGGAAACATCCGAGCTTTCCTGCATCAGGATCAGCAGCTCACCAGGCTGAACTATCACACCTGGGGGCTCTGTGTGGGGGGGAACTGTCAGCTTGGCCAGGCAAACCCCATGCCAAGTGCCCTGTGCTGAGTGTTGCCCAGAGATGTTGTGGACTCTCCATCCCTGCAAATGTTCAAGCCCAGGTTGGATGGGCTTGGAGCAACCTGGGCTAGTGGAAGGTGTGCCTGCCCTTGGCAGGGGATTGGAGCGAGATGAGCTTTAATATCCCTTCCAACACAAACCATTTGGGGATTCTGATTCTATG